>NC_080682.1:126288885-126898436 GCF_030445035.2 Dasypus novemcinctus
CCCCCATTTCCTCATTATCTCCCTACAATTAAGTCTCAAAAAGTGGCCAGAATAATCCTGGTAAAACATGTTTCAGATCATGTAATGCCTGTCCCAATCTCCTACATCATCCCACTTCACTCCAAGTAAAAGTAAAAGTCCCCACACTATGATAAGTCCCTAAGGGATCCTGCCCATCCCACCCCAACTGCTCCATGACTGTGTCCACTGCTCTCGCCTCAGTCGGCTCTGACGACACTGAAGTCCTTGTTGCACTGAACTCTCCAGGATGCCTTTCCTTTGCCTAGAATGTTCTTTCCCAAAGGTGCTGCACTGCTCACTTCTCTCCGGGCTGTTTGCTCCAGTGTCAATTCTCAGTGACAATCTTCCTGACACTCTATTGAAATTGAACCGCCACTCTGGCATCCCATGCACATTTGCTACTGTATGTTTCTTCTACAACAGTTATCACTATCAGAAATACTATGCAATTTGTTTATCAAAGTTCCTTATTTCTTTCTCATTTTCCCCAAAGCATGTGCATTAAATGAGGGTATTTCTTTTTTCCACTACCATATTTCCCAGCAAAAAGAACAATGCTGTCTACCTCGTAAGCACGATTAATACTTTTTGAAAAATGAATGAATAAATCCTCCATGTATTTTAAACTCATATTTTTCCTTTACTCTTTTCATATAAATCTTACATTTTATTGACTCTTTCTTCAGTTTTACTAATATGCTATTTAAACCATGCAGTCTTCTTTTTTAACATTGCTCCACATTTTTTAATAACAGCTTTATTGAGATATAATACACACATCCTAAAATTCATATATAGTTTTTATGTGATTCAGTTTTGTCATTTTTTCCAACTCCATCTGGGATTTTTCATAGTAACCTGTTTTTTCATTACGATTTGTATTTCTTCTCCTCTCTTTAAAATTACTTTAAACATAAGTCTTTATAGTCTGTTCATAATTTGCTAACATCATAAATTCTTGTATTACTAATCTGTAGTTGTTGCGGAGCATGTGGCTTGTAACTTTTTTTAGGTACCAGGGCCAGGAAGCAAACTTGGGGCCTTGCATGTGGGAAGCTGGTGCTCAACCATGAAGCTACACAAGCTCCCCACTTGTAATCTTTACTGTAAGCATACCTCCCCTGCTTACAGTAAAGCACCAGGTCCTTGTAGGGATGGTCCCAGGACACAGAGCACATGGACTGCCCACCACACCTGGTGCTTGCTTCTGCCAGGAGCCCTAAGGATTTCCCTAGTCCAGTTCCAGACTTAGGTTAATTTTTGAGTTCTCACAGGAAACTATTGCTTTTTTCCCATTCAGAGTCACAAACTCAGACAACTTTATTTTGGCTGCCCTCCAGGGTCTCCACTCAATTCCATGCAACAATTAAAATCCAGAACCTCCACATTTCCAACTTTAGTTTTTCCTAGCTTGGTTTTAAAATATCTCCTTGTTTCTGATATGTGAGCTCAGCTAAAGTTTTCATGTGTGTCACTTTTTTACTCAGGATATCTATGTGCTTGTAGGAGGAGAAGCCTCTGTTACTCCACCCACCATATTGCTAGAATTAAAAGACACTTGTTAAAAACTTTTATCAGTTAAAAAATTGGTATGAATAAGTTCTAAAATGATTTTTTAACTGAGTGTTTTCATTTCCTGGGCTGCTCAAAACAATCTCATAACAGGGGTTCAATTTAAACAATGGGAATTTATTCACTTATGGTTAGAGTCCAGGAAAATGTCCATATCGAGGCATCACCAAGGTGATGCTTTCTTCCTGAAGACCAGCTGCTGGCAGTCTTGGCTCCTCTGCCATGTGGCAAGGCACACGACGATGTCTGCGGGGCAATCCTTTCTCTTTCGGATTTCTCTTATTTCAGCTTCTTGCTTCCATGACTTTCTATCTCTCTCTGTACTCATTCTGTTTATGAAGGACTCCAGAAAGAGAATTAAAACCCATCCTGAATGAGGTGGGTCACATCTCAACTGAAGCAGCCCCATCAAAATGCCCTACTTACAATAAGTCTACACCCACAGGAATGGAGTAGATCCAAGAACATAGTTTGTTTGGTGTACCTATAGCTTCCAAATACCACATTCAGTCTTATCATATTGCTTATAATGTTCATGAAAACTATGGGTTTTGGAGCTAAAGCCCTTGGTATTAAGTTCCAGTTCTTCTGCTCTCTAGTTAAGTTGAATATATTACTTAAATTAACTGTGCTTCCAGTTCATCAAATGTAAAGTGGGGGAAATAATAGCACCTCCATTTTAGGATTTCTCAGAACATTAGATGATTTTGATACTCCTCAAGAACTTAGCATCATGTCAGGCACACACACCAAGTGCTCCGTGAGGGCAGTGGATATCCTTATCCTCTCCAGCAGCAGCAGCACAGTGAGCTCTGGACATGGCATCCATCCCATATTTATTTCTGTGAGCCACTTGCAAGCATATATCATATTCTTTTGTGTTCTCACAGCCTAAAATAATGTCTCACAAAGAGTTGGCACTCAAAGTACTTGTAGAATAAGAATAGTTCAAAAGCATTTTAATATTTTCAAAATGACAGTATATTTTTTAATGCATGCTTGTAAAAGCCAAGGCTTTAGACTGATTACTAAACAATTATATCATACGTACACACACAAACATATAACATATAAAGTATATATATGGGGCTTTTTGGAGTTGGTCAAGTCATATTACTCCAGTTTCCAGGATTAATCATACTGAAATAGCAATATCTTTCATAAGAAATTACCCAAAGAAATACCATAGCAAACCTGAAGAAGAATCTACTTTAAAAATCCATTAATAGGGTTATTATGGGATAAAATGGTGAACATGTAAGCCAATTAAATATAAAATAATATACAGTTTATATAAATATAGCTACAAATAGAATAGAGAAGGGAAAAAATTGAAAGATGCTTCAAGTACAGATAAATGTTTTTGTAACAGTCACTGTATTTAAAATCCCAGCATATAGTCATAAAACTCAGAAAGTAGGTAGGAGAATGGTGAAAGGAATAAAACCTGTTAATTTCATCATTTTTAATAGAAAAAAGTCAATAGACCAAGCCAATGTTTTTCAAATTACTCTAAAGGTAACTCAAAATAAGAAATAAAAATTTTATTACTATCCAGTGAAAAACATATGCCTCTTTCTTACCCAATAACTTTATATATGTACATATTCAGCTATGAGGTAAAATGTGTTTTTACTTGATTCACAGCTAAAAACACTTGAAACACACTATATTAAATTGATTTTATTATTCATTATTGCACTGACTCAATATTGAAACTAGTGAATTAAATCTTGTGTTTTCTAGATTTTGGTAATTAAAGATATATTGGTTCATGTACTACTTTTAAAATACATATTTGAAATAAAATATTTTATAAAGTTGTATTGGGTCCATAGTCCCCAAAATATACTTCAGCAAAAGAATCAACAAGGAAACACAAAAAGACAGAAAGCATAAATCAAGATATAAACATTTTTTAAAGCACATTTGTTGTCAAAATGGATGGAAATACTAATTATAAAACAAATACTCTGAAACTAGGTTTAAACAGTCTGATCAAATGCTGTTAACAAAATCACAAAAGTCAACAAAAGTTTGTAATTATAAGGTGTGGTAAAGATATTTTTTTAAAAAACAAGCAAAAAATGGGATTTAATTTATCAAAATCAACTCTAATAGAATTACAGGCAAAATTCAGGTAAACAAACAAAAATCATTTTGTGTATTTTTTAGAAAGAGTATAATTCAAATGAGAAATTGATGGAAATTTATAAAATATTTATAAAATAATAGGTTTTAAATATTCTCTATATTATTCATAATAAAAAGCTCCCTTGTGTCAATATTGTATTAGTCATCCATTGCTGCATAACAAAATATTCTAAAAGTTAGCAGCTCAACCCACAACCACTTATCTCAGTGGTGGCTCTGGTTCAGAGCCTCTCAAGAGGTTGCAGCCAAGATAGTGCCTGGAACTAGAGTCATTTGAAACCTGACAGGGGTTAGAGGATACCTCAGTGGTTACCATGCCAACCTCTCCTTAGGGCTGCTTGAGTGTCCTCACACCATGGCACCTGACTTCCCCTGGCAAGAGAGAGGGCAAGGCGTAAAACTGTGTTCCATGGCCCAGTCTCTGCATCACGTTCTACCACAGCAAACCCTGATACCGTTTGGAAGGGGACCACATGAGGGCATAAATACCTGGAAGCCAGGATCCTTGGAAGCCAAATGGGAAGCGGGCCTCCACAAACAGAAAATAAAATGCCCAAAATGTTCAAGGGCTACAAAGTCTCAAATCACAAAGTAAAACATACAAAAATCAAATAAAGGTTTTTAAAATCTCATTAATGATTTTATTCTTTTTTTATTCAAACTTTATTTCAAATACAAAAAAATTAAATAACAGATAATAGGCAGCTCAACAAGTTATGGAAGCAGTACTCCACAAAATTTTATCCTGGCACTTTTATTTCATCTAATCCTAAAAACAAGCTCAATTTTTTCCCCTCTGTGTTCAGAAAGACACACAGATGAACACAGATTGGTTAAATAACATGATCAAAGTCCCCTTGTCAATGAGGAAAATAAAGGGAAAAATGCTTAATCATGTTCATATGTCATAAAATTAAATCCCATATACTTTTTTTTACCATTTGCCTTGTTATAGAACCTTCTTTGCTTTTGCTAAAAAAAGTATTACAATATTATAGTTAACTATAGTCTATAAGTTATATTAGTATTTTCCCATGTATCACCATATTCTTAACACCTTGTAGTAGAAAAACATTCCTGTCTTTATATTATTAACCACTACCTTCTTCTACTTCCAAAATCACTCTATTCTCTATATTATCACCAATATTCCCTACATCACCCTCCAGCTGTCCTCCAACTAGCATTAACCTCCCTAGACTCCCTATTTCAGCACAATACATCCACAAATCAAATGCTTGTTACAGCCATTATAATGTGCCACCATCATCTCCATTCATTACCACACTCACTAATAATTTTAAAAAGCAATTATTTTAAAAGGTTCAATAATATCTGCCAGATTTTTACCAAATTAGAAGAAATTTAAAAGTCTAAAAAGCTAAGTGTTAGTGAGGATAAGAAACAATAGAACTCTTTTAAATTTCTAGTGGGAGGATAAATGAATACAGCCACGTTGGGATTCAGCCTTATTCAACAAAATTAAAGTTGGGAACATCAGCAAATCCAACCATTCTGCTCTAGAGAACTTCTTGCTCTACCCTAGAAAACTTCTTGCAAATGTTCATTAGAGAAAATGTACAGGGAAGTTCTTAGCGACGTTACTTGTAATAGCAAATAAAGAAATAAATACAAATAAGCCAATTGGCCTTTGTGTAGTTATTTCTAAGCATTGAGCTATAATGGATTATTCAATTTCTTTTCACAGTTCTGTATTTCCCAAATTTACTATTATGAATGATGTCAGAAACAAATGAAGTGCAATGGCTATTACAGAATGAAGCCAGACATAAGGTGAGAGGAAGAGAAAGCAAGAAACAAGTGTTTAATATTAGTACTTCCAGACACAATGCAGAGAACATTCGCCCTTAGCTTTCTGATCACATATTGATACGCAGAGATGGACCAAGCTTTAATCCAACTTGATACTCGGATGTCTATGGTGACTTCGTTCAAGTGTCAGCTCTGGGTACTAAAAGGGCAAAATTGAAATGCAATTTGGGGACAACTCTGCACCAAATGATGAAGTTGGTTCTAAATAATGGAGCTTTCCCCCCAAAAGATATAATATTTCCATACCCTACAGCTTTCAGGAGCTATTCTGACCCAGACTTCCTGGAATCCTGTGTGTGTATAGCCATTATTCCAACAATAATTTTCCAACACCTCGCACTTTTGTAAAGTGCTGTACCTTAAGGCATCACACATCTGTTGCTGTCATCAAGAACTGTCTGGATCAGAACAGAGCGAGCTGGGTGGAATGCGGTCAGCATTTCTCCTCCCTTCTCAGCAGCCTGCTTTCCCACACCCTCTGCCCAATCCCTATTTTTCCTCCTTTGTCAAGGACCCAAGAAGTCTAAGCCAATAGGCTCTTCCAGAGCAGTCTCTTGTCCAGGCACATTGATGTCTGGTCCGGTCCACTGACCCAGGGCTAACGTCAGGCCCGGGGCTTGGCTTCGTGTAGATTTTAGAGCTCCTTTTGGAGACTGTAGCCCACCACAAGACAGGGTCAGCTTCCCCCTCTCGGGGGTGATCGGCCTTCTCTAACACTTGAAGCAATGAGCCTTGAGTTTTCCAGTTTTCACTTTCCCACAATTTCTCTAATAATGTAATTCTTGTGTCTGACGCATTCTTCAATATAAATCAGCTTGAAGGCTAATGTTGGGTATAGCTAAGGAAGCCCACAATGACAGCACATTATGATCAGCACTTAAAATAACAGCGATTATTTCCAGAGCATTTATTCCAGCACTGTTATAAAGGTTTTACCTATACTAGTTCAGTGAAGCTACATGACGATTCTATAAAGGAAGTACTATTATTATCTCCATTTTATAGATGAGAAAACTGAGGCAGAGAGGTCTAATTTCTGAGTCTCTACTCGTAAATAATACCTTAGATTGTTATGAGTGCTCTGGAAGCAGAGCAGTGCACCAGTCCAATCGTGGGCTTCCTTCAGAGGCTAGGAAGAAGTCAAGACAAGCAGCAGGATTTGAAGAGCATTTGTCATTACGTAGAACAGGGTTCATTTAGCTTTTCTGATTGGTTGGACAGACACACACACCCTTCTCTCTCTGCATAGCAAGTTTATCACTCTCACCAGTGCACTCTCAAAGAAAATAATCCTTCTTGGGATACAAAGTCTATCCTTGTATCAAAAGGTGGAACGATCGGATAGGCCAGCCAAATTAGCTCTCATGCTCCATTTATAGAAAAATGGGGGAAAGCTTTCCAATACCAGTGATACCCCACAGCAGGGGTTCTTAGCCTTTTCTGTTACACGGACCCCTTTGCCAGTGAGGTGAAAACCACGTACCCCTTCTCACAATGCAGGTGCGGATAGTTTTAAAACACTCAACTAGCATCGGGTTTAACAACTACCATAACTTTGAAGTAGGGAAGACAGGAAGCAATTTTTGGAGACATATAACAACTGTGATGGGATACGAAATGAATACTTCCATAATTTATTGCATAAATTCATAAGTGAAGGAAATGCTAGGTTTCAGTTAGAGGTCAGAGAAAATAAAAATAAAAAGTTGCTTCTTTTCAATTCCAGCTCATGGACCCCTGGTTAAGGACCCCTACCCTACAGGATAGCAGCTCAAACAGCCGTCTTGGCCAATTCCTTCCTTGTGCCTGGACTCAGTTCTCTCTCCGCCTTGACGTTCACTATGAGAGTAGCAACAGCTACAACACTACTGTAATCACAATAACATTCCCACTTATTGAGTCCTTGCTGTGTACTACGGAATATGCCAAGCACTTTACATGAATGATACCTATAAATTTCTTGGAATAATCCTATGAGAAGGACAGGGTTGTTCATAATTTTAGAGCTGAAAATCTGAACTAGGAAAATGCTTGTAATTTGCTTAAGATCACACAGATAGTAAATGGCAGATTTGGTATGTAGTCTGAGACTGAGGCTGATCTGTTTCCAGTGCTCGTAACTATTTAACCTGCACCTCCACCAACTCCAGTACTCCTTGCTTGAAGATCATCCCTGGGGGTCAGCCTCGCACTCCAAGGAAGCCCACCATTCTCGCACCTATGAGTCTTTGAGCCCATGGCAGCTAATTCTAACTCGCCCAATCCCAAAGGAAGGCACAAATTTACTTCGTGTAAAAACAGTTCCCGGATACATCTCAAGTATATGGTGATACTGATTTGACACTTCTTGAATTTTCACATGGAGTTTTCCCAGTATCTTCAGAATTAGCAGGAATTATTCAAACAACTAAATAAATGGTTCAAAGGATAAAGAGTAAACATGGCCTCAAGCATCGGCAATAAAAAACTCATGGCTCTGCATATCTGTAAAATTATGTCCAAACTCCTTAGTGGCCAGTCTTTTCCTGGGCTCTGCTCTTGGCTTTCAAACCCATCTTCCCAGAGCAGTGATGCATTTTCCACTTCCCTCAAACTCTGGGCACTCTTCCCCAGTCCATGTCTTTACTTCTGTTCTGCCCTCTATCTGGAGACCCTCTCTCTCTTTCTGTCTGACTAGATCAACTCAGTGTTAAAGTCTGGTTTAAATTCACCCTTCTCAATGGCGACCCATTTGGAGCTGACGCCTTCCTACTTCACGCAATCATTGCATATTGCATATGCTTCTTTTTCGCCCCTGTAATACTATGGTATGTGTGCTGGTTTAGAGTTATTTATAAGCAGTATTGGATCTTAATCTCTTTCTATAAACTTCCATAGAGGTGTCTGTGTATTTTATGTTTTTACCCCAGGAATTCCCACGGTTTCTAGGCCATAATCGAGGCTTAATACAGACTAGTTGGGTAAAAGGGAAGGGAAGGGGAGGGGAGGGCAGAGAGAGGAGGGCGGGGAATGTGAAGGGCAGGCTAACGTGTCAACGCGGCCAGGTAATGGTCCCAGGTGTTTGGTCAAGCACGCACTGGGCTTACTGTAATACAAGGGCATTTATGGACTTCAGTCACCATTGACTCTACTGCATAGATAGCTGATTACATCTATATCAATCAGGGAGATGGCCATCAGCAATAAGAGATGCTTTATCCAATCAGTTGCATGCCTTAAAAGGGGGAGTGATTCCAGCATTCAGGGAGAGTTTCCCAGCTTAGGTTTGGACAACCACTGTCTCCCAGAAACTCATCAAGGACCTTCACTGGACTTTCACCGGAGCCCCTGGTTTGCAGCCTGCCTGCGGAACCTGGACTCGTGCATCCCCGTGGTCACACGAGAGACTCTTATAGAATCTCTTACTATTGACAGATATCTCTTGTTGATTCTGTTCCCTAGAGGACCCTGACCAATACAGGGAGGAAGGGGAAGGGGGAAGAGAGAGGGAGGGAAGGAACAAAGGAGAAAGGAACAGAGGAATGAAGGAACGAAGGAACGAAGGAACAAAGGAATGAAGGAAGGAATTTTTCCCTAGTGGCCCTTATTATGGTTAAGACTATCAATCTTGCCTAAGGAATTGACTGAAAGTCCAAAAACTTCATCATAAATACATTAAGATGATGACAGACAGACAGACAGAGATGATAGATATAAATGATAAAGATAGATGATAGATGATATAGATAGATGATTGATAGACATGGAGATAGATGGCAGATCAAAAGATAGATAGATGATTAGATAGATGATAGAGATAGATGATAGATAGATATAAAGATAGAGATAGATGATAGATATAGATAAATAGATGATAGCTAAAATATGTGTATGCTTTGTAGTAAGCTAACACAAATAATATCAGCAAAAACAATAATGAAACCAGTGCCTAATAATTTGTTTATCTTGGGCTCTTATTTCAAGGTTTTATCTGTATTAACTTATTTAATCTTTCAAAACCCTAAAAGATAGATTCTATTATTATCCACATTGTACAGATGAAGGAACTGAGGTACAAGGAAGTTAGCATTTTGTTCAAGGTCTCATAGCTAGTAAATGGTGAAGAGAGCTGAGGCCTGTAGCACATGCTCTTTGGGCCTATATTCATTGCTGACCTGTAGAAGACTGAGCATAAAAGCATTTAGAGAATGTACTGATTAAGAAAAGAGAAATGCCATTTACAGCACTTTTGACTTTCCATACTTGTCATAAGAGACCTGCTTGAGGCCCTTGGGTATCCTGCCAATTTCTGTCACATCTACCATCACCCAAAATAAAATATTACAAAGAATTATTATAACACTAGAACAGAAAACTAAAAGCAGAGTTGATAAGGGAGCTACTTCAAGACACCTTAGGTAACACAGACTGCTAGATGTGCCTTAGACCTACCTACCATGTATAGTTCAGTTTCCACAGAATATGAGTGAATTACTCTACTGGTAAGGATATTTCTTAATAAAAAGCAGTGATTCTTTTTTGCAGGCTCAAGAGAATATTTAAAGCTTCATCAGGTCTTCCCTTTGACTATTTTAAGAACTGTTTCTTTTCATGCCAGAAAATGTGATTACCAAGAAGCTCATGGTCTTGGATTCCAACTAGGAATCTTTAACTAAATGCCAAATTCAGAACAGAAGAAAGAGAAATGTCCACCTCCATCGGTATCCACGAGGAGGATCGTTTCCTCACACATTCTGAATAAACAACACACAATAAGTTTTCACCTTTTTACCAGATGTAGTGCCTGGATGCCAAGACCCCTGCCCGTTAGTGACCACTCTATAGGGCATGCCCCGGCCACAATAACAAGGGAGAATACTCTGGAAATGGTGGGCGTCACAAATGACAATGCTGCTACCATCTTGCTCTCTTGGGACACTTTTTTCTGGGAGCAGCCAGCTGTCATGGCATCCTACGGAAAGAAGGCCTCCTGCATGTGGGTGAGCCACCCTGGAGCTGGATTTCCCAGCCCCAGTCAAGTCCTCAGATGCCCACAGTCCTGGCCAGCATCTCTACTGCAACCCCAGAGATCCCAATTCAGAATCACCCAGCCAAGTTACTCCTGTACTCCTGACCACAGAAACCATGAAGTAGTGTTTATTGTTTTAAGGTTAAATATTGATGTCATTCGCTACATAGCAATAGATAAGAACATACAAATTTAATAATATTTATAATTAATTTTACTGGTGCCTTTTTACTAATTATCACATTTTGTCCTCTCAACAAGCCTTGATGAAATTACAATAAATTAAGGCTAAGAGAAATCACATAGCTACAAAGTAGCTGGATTGAACTTGAACTCAGGTCCATCTACTTCCAAAGTCCTGGTTCTTCTCCCTTATACTAATTCATCGAATACTCTATTTTTGTTAAAGTGCCAAGATAACTTCCCCAGAACAGATGCTTATTGTTCCAGCAGGTGGTCTTTGAGGGTTTCCCATGCCAGAAAATAAGCAGGGTGCTCAGGGTTTCAAAAGATTTCCTTTGTTTTGTTTTTACTACCTTATTAACTACTATGCAAACAGAATTAAGTGCATAATACAGTCCACTTAAAATTCATATGGTCTGTGTTTTGTGGTAGGTTACACAATAAAATTCTCTCTCCAGAGTCACTATGGGGCTGTTACTCAAGGAAGTCACTACACCAATACTGTACATTAGAGAAGACTGTTATGTTGAGATTTGACTACCAATACGAGGTTCTTTTACCACCACACATTCTCTTATTTGGGCAAATGCAGCTCTGACTGGTAATCATCTTAAGCAAAGTATAATCGTTCCAGGTATGAGAGTGGATTATCTACCAAGATACCGACAATTCCAGAAAAGATAACTTTTAGGTTTTGCATTTCTAGCTCACTGGCACCTGACCACAGGTTTGTGACGCTCCAGAAAGAGCAGACTGATGGAGCATCAACTTGTAGAATTGCACATAAGATTGGACAAAGGTGATTTTAAAGTAAAAGTGGGAGCAGATGTGGCTCAAGCAGTTGAGCACCTGCTTCCCACATGGGAAGTCCCTGGTTTAGGTGCTGGTGCCTCCTAAAAATAAACAACAAACAAATGGAGAAGAAAAAAAAAACTCAGTGGTTGAGCACCTGTTTCCCACATACAAGATCCTGGGTTCAATCCCCAGCCCCAGTACCACAAAAAGATATAATAATAATAATAGTGAATATGAGTAGCCTTATATAGTCCTTTTAGGTTTATGAAATCTCTTTAGATGTAAGTGCTTTCAAGGATCCTTAAAACTCTGTAAGACAAGATGACAATGACAATGATGACAACGTCAACTATCCTCATGCCTATATTACAAATGAGGATGTGGATGCGCCGAGAAATCTAGTATTACTAATTCACCCCAAAATCATACACAGCAAGTAGCCAGGCCTGGAACACAAACCTTGGGCTTCTGGTTTCACATGCAAAACTCTTTCCAGAACCTGGTATTTGCATCAGTCATCTTTGTACACCTCACAGCAGCTAGCACGTCGCCTTGCCCATAGTAGAACTAGTGCATTCTAGACCTACTGAAAATAAGATGAAGACTAAACAGCAAGTGGAGGAGGAAGAGGAAAATGGGTTTCCAGGGAGCTGGTCCTACTGCTTGCCTTCCTTCCCTTCTTCTTTCTATGAATTTTACCCAGCAAATGCAAGATAAGAAGCAAATGAACTGCCATGGAGCTAGATTCCAGGATAAGACCCCAAATGGAGACACATTTGATCATTTGCCTTGTTGTCTCCCTTCCTGCAAATGGGTTCTTTGAAGAATATTATGCATTCACTAGATAATTTATTAGAGACATGAGGGCTGTTTTGATAACCACCTCCCACCCCCACTGTTCTTCCCACCTCCTGCACATTGTCATTGGAATGGTCACAGTGAAAGGTATGTGTGGGCTCTGGCACCAAGCATTTCCCAACAAATCCCTGGTTAGGCCATTCCTTTCTGACGGCTCTCACTTCGGTTTAGCACAGCTTTGGTAATACACAGCTCACAAAAGTCCCTGCTTTCATTCAATTCGGCTATATCGAGGCCCATTAATTAAAGCCAGATTCCCAGGTAATCTCTTGATACTTGTGAGAAGACGAGGTCAGAATTCTATTTTAAGAGGTAAATTGCAAGTAAATCAAAGGTATGAGTCTGTCTAGCATTTTCCGTACTCCTACTCTTTCATCTTTTTCCCTCCCTCTCCCTCTCTCTCCCAGAAGTAGCACAGACATTGTTAAATGCTGATGATAAACCCATCTCATTCAAGGTGCTTGCCCCCATTCTTTTCCTGTCAAAATTTGTTTACCGTGAGTAAAGGCCTTAAAAGAGTGAATAAACACTTTAGCTGTGTTCTCTTCACAGAAAAGAAATAACTTAAAGCAGGGGCAGCCACATTTCTTTAGCAGGAGTTAGGTATTTGTGTCTATAGATGTGTTCCTTTGCATCTGCACAGGAGTTTGCATCCATTTCATTAATGAGGTCATTTACAGTGGTTCTTTTAGCTTTTTTTGTTTATTCTTACTTTAGAAGGCAATATTTTAATATATGCTTTTTCTTAAAAAAGAAAAAAAAAGTCACACTATGAAGGAGACCTTTGGTTCACATGGTTGTTTGGATGGAAACATGCAGATACAGAAAAAAAAATATCACATTTCCATGAAAATACAAGCCTCAAATTGAAGCTCAGTTGTCCATGTTCTGGGTTATTTCTCCTTGATAGGGTGCTTATGTTTTCTTTCTTCTTTTTTCTAATTGTTCCATAGAGTTAGACTTATTCACACTGATTTCTTTGTGCCTTTTCCCCCAAGGGATTTAGAGCATTAGAACTATATGTTCAAACCATCAATAGCCAAAGGACCCATGGTGAACTCAGCAACGGGCAGTCCTGACATGAATGGCACACTCCATGCAGAAACACAGTCTTCAGCTCTTAAACACAATGGCTGTTGTTTCTGAATTTGCATGTCTAAAATGATTTAAATACCTCATAATATAAGACTGAACTTAAAGGAACACATTTAAAATATCACAAGCAGTAAGTCCACTTTAATCCATATTTTATTCCTTCGTCCTATGGACCCTGGGACGATGATGTCCACTCCACCTCTAGATCAAGAGGTGGCTTAGATCCCACATGGCTGATGGATGTGATTCTCCTGCTTGCAGTTGTAAGCACTCTCAGTTTCCTGGTATGGTGGTTGACAATCTCCATCTCCCTGCAAGCTGACCTGGGTAAGTCCAATGAACCAGAGAGGAAGAGTTGCAACTCTGCTGAGGCTCAGGGCCCAGCTGACACATGGACAGTCCAGAGATTCAAGTGTCCTGAGTATACACCAACCCCAGCACCAACCAAAGGTTCAGTAAAAGCGACAGAAGAGGTATGTGTTGAAAGATTACATCTGAGTTCAGCTCCATCACACTCAGGAGTACAAATTCCAAAGTAGAGCCCACTGACAAGGCATTGAACTCCAGAGCCATCTGCCATGACCATAAAAGTTACATGTCTTTGTAGCCCTTAGGAGCATCACTAGCTGAGGTTGTATCTACTTTGGCTATCTCTGGTATCCTGCTGAGATGTGCATAAGCGTGACCCTTCTGATGACCTCCCAATTCATTTTGAAGTCTCTTAGTCATATAAACGTATTTGTCTTTGCCTTTTCCCCCTTTATTCAAGATCTTTTTACAGTTGCATCACCAGCTGGTGATTGACACCCAGCCAATCCCTTGTCGCCAGGGAGGCTCATCCCCAGGAGTCACATCCCATACTGGGGGGAAGGTAATGCATTTACGTGCTGAGTTTGGCTCGGAGAGTGGCCACATTTGAGCAACATGGAGGCTCTCAGGAGGTAATTCTTAGGCACTCTGCAGCTCTAAGCCTAGTTCAAATTTCAGGTATATAGGCTCATAAGCATAGTCATCAGTATCAAGGGCTCATCATTGGATCATCCTTCTTCGCTGATCTTTGCCCTTGCACTTGGGGGATTGTTACTGTTCCATTGGAGAATGTGACAGAGCTCCCCTGGCTAGGAACTCAGCACTCCCTCAGCTGTCATTTGTAACTCTTCCTACTATGACAATACCCAATGAATATATGAACATCTTTATATGCCCTATATACATGCCCTGGAGAACTCCCTCCCAACCAAGTTTCCCCCTTCAATAACACCCCACACCAGTGTTCCTCCCCTTCCATAGTTGAATCCCCAGTAGTTGCTGAGGCAGGGAGAGGGGAGAAGAGATGTGATGTGGGGGCATTTTCAGAACTTGGAGTTGTCCTAAATGATATTGCAGGGACAGATGCTGGACATTACATATCCTGCCATAACCCACTGAATGGACTGAGGGAGAGTGTAAACTACAATGTAAACTATAATCAACGCAGTGCAGCAGTGCTCCAAAATATATTCACCAAATGCAACAAATGTGCCACAATGATTGAAGAGGTTTTTGATGTGGGAGAAGTGGGAGGGCAGGGGTGGGGCATATGGGAACCTCTTATATTTTTTAATATAACATTTTTTATATCTATACATCTTTAAAAAAAAAGACAATACAAAATAAAAATTAAAAATAATTTTAAAAATACTGCAAGCATATTCATTAATTAGAATAACCTCTGCACTTGTACTGTTACCTAGAACTGCAATTTAAATTCAAAATGCATTTTCCACAGCTTATTATACTCATTCTAGCTTTTCACTGAGACCTGATCTGCTAGAACTCCACAGCACACACAAATCATGAGGCCTAAAGGCCAGCCTTACTAGTATTTCCAGATTTTTTTAAACAATTATGAAAACTTTTATACATAATTTGACAAATGTTTTTTAGCTATAAAACTAAAAATAGTACACTAATTAAGAAATATTCTGTGTGTACCAACTCTATTGAGTGTCACTTTATTGCCACCAAAGAAACCAGCGTTTGTAAAGGCCATCGAATGATGCTTCAACTGCAGAACATCCTCCTTTAAAATGTTATCTTCCCGAATTTCCATTGTGTGTCAACAAATAGGTATTTGAAGAGATTCCGACAAAATTAGAATTGATCATGAGGGATCAGTAGAAAATGGGACTAGAATCCTTGGCAGAATTCCAGAGTGACTGGCTTTGTCACTTCAGAACTGAGCTCTTGTCACCGAAGAGCAAGTAAAATTCACAATTATAAGGATTTTTTTTCATGGCCTATCAAATAGTATTTCAAAAGATTAGAGTTCATTCACTTATATTTTACTTGAGTGGATGGTCTTAAAATCAATACAATAATTTTACAGAAATGGTCTTTTTAAATCCTTGCATCATTCTTTTTCTTTTTTAAAATAGTAAGGCAACTTTATAACTTCAATAAATTGAGTATCACTAAAACATTCTGTGGGGTTCTTGTTTGCTTGGTAACTAAGCATTTGGGTTTTGCAGTTAACCAGACCTGGGTTGGGCTTGACCTCTTCAATGTATGAGGTAGTGAAATTGGAGCAAGCTGTTTATTCTTTCTAAGCCTTTGTTTCTCCATCAATGATATGCAAACTTCATAGAATATCTGTGAGGATTAAATGAAGTATGGTAGATAAAACTTCTAAGTAAAGTTCTTGGCACATAGTAAAAGATAAAATAAAAATTATTAGATGTTTTTGTGAATCTGCCTACCAATTTACAGGTGGCCCAATCATTAACAAATTTTAAATATGGACATTTTAATTTTATTTCATATATAGTACAACCATAACTATCACATGATCCATCAAGGAAATACAAGAAGACAATGCCTGGATCACTGACGACTTATCTGAAATGTAAAACTAAGACATTCATAATATAGCATATCACACATACACACACATACCCATGAGCCTTTCTGCAGACAATAATTCCTGATTTCCTGTAAATACATGGAAAATCCCGACTTAAAATCTTGAGCACCTACAAGCAGGTGTTGATGAGGTAGCTAAAAGCAGCGAGTTCTCCTCCTCTGAGTCATGTTTCATACCTGCTCGAAATTTAGCTGACTTGACTGCCCCATCCCCACCCTCAGCATTTAATGCAGTTTAGGGTGTTTACCAGCCCATCCCCACCCTCAGCATTTAATGCAGTTTAGGGTACTTACCAGTGGTCTTTTACATGACAGTCTTCAGGGTCAACCAAAAATTCTAATTCTGGCTCTCACACTTACTAGAGGTGTGATTTGGGCTAGGTTTTTAAACTGTATGGTCCTCTGTTTCCTCATTTATCAAAAGATAATAATATGCCAAGGGCTATCTTGAGAGTTAAAGAAGAAGCTCATTTTAAAACGCGCCCCAGCTCCTGGCGTGGCAAACCATAGCCGCATTTGTTTAAAATACCTACAATGGCCTTGAGGTGTGTCAAGCTGGCTGGGCTAACCCACATTCTCCAGAATGCCTCGTGAGTGGGTTCCCGGATGGAGAACAGCATGAAAGATTTTTTCTTTCATGAGAGGTAGAGGATGTAAGTGAATTAGCAGCCATTTCATAGCATATACTCTGCTTAGCATTTAATCAAGCACTAACCTAGGTGCTGTAATGACGGGATTATACCGATGTAATTGAAGCCCCTCATCAGATTATCCTCGGTGGGCCTGGCTCAATCAGTTGGAAGTCCTTTACTAGAGTGCGTTGACCTTCCCAGCGGGGAGAGAGGGCACAGGAGGGCAGAGGAAGGCGGAGGAGACAGACACTTGCCCTGGGAAGACGAGCCGCAGCTCGTGCCACGGAGTCCAGCCTACTCACCATCTCCCCTTCCTGCCCGCCTGCTGTAAACACTTGGAACTTGCTTAGCCAGCTCCAGCAGTGCACAGGCCAGGTTCTTGTTTTACGTACACGTGTGCGTGTCCTACTGCTCCGCTTCCCTGATGGAACTCTCGCTGATAAGATGCCCAATTTGATGACTATCTTGGTCATTTAGGCACTGCCACTGTGTCCCCTTGAGAGAGGCGGTGCTGAAGAGAAGAGATTTAGATGCAAATCGTGAGAGTGCCCCACGCCCATCCCTTCCTAGCAGTATTTAAACAAGGCCAATAATTTAATCTTAAAAGTACAACTATGAACGAAATGGCTACAACAGTGTCTCAGTAAAGGTTACATCCCTTTTAAGTTCTCCCTCCCAGGTCACAGGATATAGGAGGAACAAACTGAACTGTGGAATGCAATTTATTATCTTAAGAAACACTTGTAGTATTTCTTATGTGCCAAACAATTTTAAAATTAACTTGCAAACATTAAGTCATTTAATCCAGAAAGCAATCATACGAAGTAGATAACATTATAATCACCTCGATTTTACAGATAAAGAAACTAAGCACAGAGAAGTTAGGTAACTTACCTGCGGTCACCCAGGTGATAGTATTAGAAAGCAAGAGGGCTGGCTCTAGAGTCGGCGCTCTCGGCCACCACGCTATACCAAGGATGTGAAAACAGCATGGGCTTGACACACTAGACTGTCCCCGCCCCCCCATTGGGAGCCACCAGTTCTCTCAAGAGACACACTTCCCGGTGTCTGACAGCATCAAGCCTCCCCAGGATGGGGGTACACCTTCCCCCTCATTGTATGGGTCTCCACCCAGTGATGTAACACACCGTGACAACGTGAGAACTCACTCACTCCCTGGAAGCTGCCCTGTGTCACATGCCCCCCACTAAGCACCTTGAACAGGTAACCCTACTGTATTTTCTAAAGAGTTTTCTCAACATTATGGTTTCTATGACATTGCAACGACAGCTACAGGCCATTATGTATCTTGTCATAACTTAGAACACTGAGCAGGAGAGATGTAAACTACAATTTATACTCCATGCTTAGTGGCAAGGCCACTACCTGTGCTCATCAATTTTAACAATGTACCATGCTAATGAAGAATGCTGTTAATGTGGGAAACGTGGGCGAGGTAGGGAGGGGAGCATATGGGAATCACCTATATATTTATGTAATTAACTATCTTTAAAAAAATTTTAAAGTGCATAAAAATAAAGTTTTCAAAAAAAAAAAAAAAGAAATACAAGAACTTAAAAACAAACCAAAAAAAACAGCATGGAATTTATTAAAGTATAAGTGCAATACAAAACAACTACCATCATTGCTACTATTAACGTTATTGCCGTAACAATAATTTTGCCTATGGTGTACAGATATAATTGTACAGGGAGAGAGGGAGCAAATAAATGAACTTGGAGCAGCACGTCCTGAGCTGTGCGGGAGGCTCTGACCATCCCTCCGTGCCCCACATTCTTGAAAACTGAAGGCCATTTTGTTATTTCCTACCTCATCCATACCGTATCTTATCCAGGGAGGGCTTAGAAACTTCAGAGCTGGTTGTGTATTTATTTGGCTGTAAATTCTGCTGCATTGTCAGCAAAAGTGCTTTTTCTCCCAAAGAAGTGTGCTCTACCTCAACCTACAAGCTTCAAATTTGTCATCAGCGATACCAGTGCCTTGAGGAGTCTGAGAATTTTTCTTATGAGAGAGGAAGAAATAAGGCAAGGGATAAGTAAGAAGAAAGATAGCACCCAGAGGGTTTTTAAAAATGCATTCGAAGCCAAGAAAAGTAGAGTGAGGGTAGACAGGGTAGCTTACAATTGCAATAACTAGAACACTATGCACATTTATAACTTCTCTGATGAAAAGAAACTTTCCTTCTGCACTGGAATTCCCGTGCTTTATAGTCAAAGGAAGGCAATACCCAAAGTCAGCATACGAGCCTCTCCTGTGGAAGGGCAGCGGAGACGGAAGGGTGGCTTTCTCTAATACGAGCTGCTTCATTGAACACGTGGCAGGAATACCCTGAAGGATTATTTGAAGAGGCTACAGAAAGAGGGAGAGGAGAGAAAATCCGTTTACAAGGACCTACTAAGTACTAATTGAAACAGCCAATATTTGTGGCACATTTAATATTTGCCAATCCCTGTGTCTTCCTCAGTTTTGCTCTTTTGTCTTCCCAGGAAACTTATATGATAGGTGTTATTTTTGTCCTCATTTTGTGGATGAGGAAAGAATCATTGGGAAGTAAAATATCTGGTCACAGTATAACCTGGATTAGGTCCATAGAGACTAACTCCAGGACCCCTTGTTGAGAGCCTCTAAGACAAATGCGCCCGTTATCTCACTCAAGCCTTTCGTGACACTCTGATGTACAGATATCACCCCATCACACCAGCTCAGAAACTATGCCAAGAGAGCTGGGGAATAACTTGCTTTAGGTCTCACCGTGAGCACATCAGAGGGCCGGAATGGAATCCAAGGTCTCTGTGATCCCAAGATCCTTTTCCAATAGCACCACTCTGCTTTTCTGTATAATTCTCTCAGGTTGGGCAATATAAGAAAACAACAGTCATATTAAAGCATCTTTTCATGTGCAGCTAAGAAAGCCTTGTATCCTAAATAAAAGGTATTTCCAACTAGAATATTTATAAAGGTTAATGAGAAACAAAAAGAACTGAAAACCAGCAGGGGAATATACCCAGCTGTAAATACCAAATTCCTACATTCCTAATTATATAAGAAAGTATCCCAGGCAGAAAGTAAGAATTTTTCAGCCGATGCGGGTGAATTGGGTGGACATTTTCACTGATCAGGTGGACCCCTTTCAAGGCCCACACTGACTAAACATTGCCAGCATCGCTCTGCTCAGTTAAAGCTCGACTGACTGACTGTGACTGCTGTTTTAAAGGGAAGCAGAGGCTCGGATCCTACAAGAACTTCCCATAAAATCAGGGAAAATGTGTGCTTTCTCTCATCTTTCTCCATTAAAATTGTAAGGATGCTTTCTCTTTTTAACTTAGAAGTTGAAAGAGTGGTTAAAAAGAGCATGCCAGTTCTTAATGGAAGTAGGTTTTGGGACCCTGACAGCGTATCTGTGATAGCGGCGAAGGCCCTGGAGCATCTGTGAACCGTCCATGAACCTGGACAGACCTACAGTCACATGACAGCACACCTCCTTCAAGGTTTTCTGTGCTCTGTGTGTGTGTGTGTGAGGCGGGGAGCCATGTTGAGATAACAAAGCTAAAAAGCTAATCCAAAGTGAATAGAGAATCCAGGACAAATTCCCCTTCCCACGACAAATCTTCAACAGGCTCCAAGTCACCTACCACAGGTTGTATCAGTCTATTAAGAGAGTTTCCACTAAAGCCAGTTCTCTATTATACTGTCAAGGGAAATGAGAGCCAGAGGGTCACAAAACTGGCACCTAACAGCATCCCATCTCTCCGCCTAATGGTGTCCTCGTGACAACTCCCTGCTGTGCTAGACCCAGGAGATGTCGCAGCATCCCAGACACCCCAAAACACCCCCATCCAATGTCCCCATTTCCCCCCGTCTTCCTATGCCATTGATCTCCTGCCTTCATTATTTCTGTTCATGACACCAATTTTTATCCCAGTCATGCTGGCTCAAAACCTTAGAGCCAGTGTTTAACTCACCCTCTTTGCCAAGTTCTGCTAGTTCTGCCTCCACATCTCCCAAACTTGTGTCCTTTTAAGAACCCAGCATCCAACATTAAATTTAGGACACCATCACCTACCACTCCCTTAACTATTACAGTGTGTGCTGATCCCTCCCCGTTTTCTAATCACATTGCAATTGAATTCTCCCTTCCATAAACCTATCTTGACACTATATCCAAATCAATCTTCCTAACTTATCCTGTCACTCCCCTGCTCAAAAATGTTTCTATCCCAAGTATATTCCATCCCATCTCATTTTAGAAGCCATATTCAAATCTCCCATGAATATTTTCCATTTTATAAAATGTTGGGTATGATCCTTTATATTCATCAGTTTTCATTTATAACTTCTAGGTGGCACATCTTATTTCTTTTAATTTTCTTGTCTGCTCTCCTACTTGCAAATTTTTAATGAACGGAAACTAAACCACATTTTCACACCTCTTGTAATACTCCCTAGTGTCTCTGCCAAATGAGTAAACCAAATAAATAGTTGTGATCACCTGGGTACAACCTAATCAAGTAGACTAGAATTATAGTGCCAAGTGTGCCTAGAACAAAACCGTCAATTTTGTATTAAAGGAACAAATCTGTAAAAATATTAACTAGCTCTACATTATTAGGCATCTATTGCCTGCTAGGCAACTGAGTCAGGTACTCGAGAAGAAGTGGGAGGGAATACACAGGTAAGGATCCTGCTCTCGACCAGCATCCATTCTAAGAGGACACGAATGAGAGATGAGGATTAGACAAGGTAGGATGTGGTACTGTATTCTTGGAAAGAAAACTAAGATGGTCAGAAAGGAAAGACAAATCAATTTCATGGAAGTGCAACTTGGTTGTTTTTAAGTCAGCTTCCTGTTTACTGTCACATCTATTATTATTTTAAGGACCTGGAAATAGATAGGTATTAGGTTTCAATCTAATACTCACATCTGAGGAAGTGTGAACAACTTCTGTCTTCTCCTACTTGAGCCCTTTCTGCAAACAGTATAGAAATGGCATTCTGTTATGGATTGAACTGTCGCTCAACATGCTATGTGGAAATCCTAATCCCCAGAACCTCAAGATGTGACCTCATTTGGAAATAGGGTTGTTATGAATGGAATTAGTCAAATTAAAAACAGTAAACCTAGGTTAGAGTGGGCCCTTCATGTGCCATAACCAGTGGCCTTATAAGAAAAGGAAATTTGGACCCAGAGGGACAGAGGGGAGCTGTCACATGGCAGCTGAGGCTAGAAGGCCATGGACTGCTGACGAGTAACTGCCAGAAGCCAGGAGAGAGGCATGGAAGCTACTGCTCTTCAGGTCTGAAGGCACCATGGCCCTGCCCACAGCTTGACTTTGGACTTCTAGCTTCCAGAACTGGGAGACAAGAGATTCCTGCTGTTTCAAGCCACCCAGTTTGTGGTATGTTGCTATGGCAATCCTAGCACTCTCCACATCATCCTAAGTAATGTGCCATGGGCCCTCGCTAGGTGTTTCAGTTTCCTGGGCTGCTCAAAGCAAATCCCATGAAATGGGTTGGGTTAAACAATGGGAACTAACTGGCTCACAGTTTAGGGGCTGGGGAAAATGTCCAAATCAAGGCATCATCAAGGCAATGATTTCTTCCTAAAGACCAGCTGCTAGAGAGCCTGGGCTCCTCTGTCACATGGCAAGGCACTTGGCAGCCTCTGCTGGTCTCTTCCTTCTCTTTTGGGTTTCATTGATTTCAGCTTCTTGTTTCCATGGCTTTCTTTTTCTCTTTCCAAATTCCATTCTCTTATAAAGGACACCAGTAAATGGATTGAAACCCATGCTGATTGAGATGGGTCACACCTTAATTGACGTAGTCTCATCTAAAGGTCCTAATTGTAATGGGTTCACACCAACAGTAATGAAGTAAAGAACATGTTTTTCTGGGGTACCTATAGTTCCAAATCACCACACCAAGAGAAATCACAGGGGAGAAATAACAATTCCCTAATATAGGTAATCTCACCTTTAACAGCTTAATACAGTGAAAGCTCATACCAAGGAGTTAAAAAAAAAAAAGGAGCAAGTCACAAAGTTTCAATATTGCAAGTAATTTCAAGAGCTGTGTTAAAATGGAAATCACGTAAATATTAGACGTGTGCTTTTCTGTGTAAAGGCTCTGCAGACCAAATTGCCAACAGGAATGAATTTTAATGGCTAGTTTATAACCCCTGAGATGCTTGAAAATCTAACACAGTTGTAGTTAAACTATAATGCTATTATAGCATCAGTGCAATTAATAATTCTGCAGGGAACATTCCCTGCTGGAAAATTTGCTTGCCTCTCATTGGGGAACGAAGTTATTTCTGATCATTTAAGATGGAACATGTCTAATTTATTGATCTGCAAGTGCTACCAAAATATTTGACCCCAAATATTGAATCACATTACTAAACAATTTAGTCTTTCCATGTGGGATGAATGTAAATATCAACATGAAAACTGACATTTATGCTGGTTTACAGTTTCCTGTTTTTATAACAGCAGTCATTTCTTTGTAAATCGCTTGGGTCTGGAAAGCATAGTTAGGAAAACATTACAGACCCAAAACGCCGGTGCCAGAAGCAGCGTCAAGTCATGGGATGGCTGCTTTGCAGCCTATGACCAGCTTCATTTACCATGCTCTAATGTGTTGCAAAGGACTTCCTCAGCAGCACCTCCAATTAAAAAATATGGTTTGGGTGATAATTTGCTTATTAGTAGGAGAGCAAGTCCTGATAGTATGAAAAGGTATAAAGAGCCACGACTGTTTTCTTGCTTTTGGTAAGATCAAAAACTACAGCTCATAAACCCTTGGACGAAAGGGAATTAAAAGGAAACAGCATTTAAATCCATACCTCAAAAATATCATCTTACCTTTTTAGAGAGCACAAAATCAATGCACCATATAAAATCAAGACTAAATTTATCCCTTAGACCCAGGGCTGATCGCGCACAGAGGAAGCATGCAGAGCTCTGTGCTCGTGAAGTCCTAAATTTCCACCAGTCAAGTTATTCCTTGGTTAAAGCAGCAGGTCTTCAAGAGGCTCCTCTTAAAATAAAGTTTTATTTTCTCTGGTGAGCCACCTTTGCATATGGTAGCATGTTTAAATGTCGATTTGTTTCTCTGTGTCTTTCTTACAGGAGAGAGAGTTGTAAGAGAATGGCCAGAGAATAGTTAAATCTTTTTTGAGGGTAAAGAGAAAGAAAAAACTAACTGGGAAGAGCTTTAAAGAGAGCAAAGAAAAGAACTGCATGGGGACAGGCCAAGAAGAAGCGCAATCAACGATCAGCCTAGTAATCTTGACGACCTAAGTCTCAGAAGTGAGGGATTCCTTGAGAAAAAGCGATTCCCTGGAAGATAGGACACAAACAAATGTGCCCCATTTGTAGTATTAGTCAAGGGCCACCTCACTATAGTCTCCATGGAATAAGAAGAAGCCATAAGGAGTAAAAGCATGCGTAGAAAATCAGGGCCTGGTGAGCCACCAGTAAACGACGCCCCAATTAAAGTGTTTAGCATTGTTTCTGGAACCTAGCATTGAGAGAGGCAATCTGCCACATGCCTGGCCTTGCACATTTCTTGGTTGGATGTGCCAAGAATACAAAGCTTTGAATGCTCTTCTTCTGGGTCATTCTCAGAGTTTTATTTGCAGGAAGTGACCCTGAGGGATAAGGAATTGCCTTCCCATGAGACAAAAAGGAGGTTCATCTACTGCTTGCTATAAAACAGCAGGTACCCCATGTTTGGTGTTCCACAGCTACAGTGAAAACCCACGGTGTGCACAGCAGTCCCCTGAGCCATTACCACATCGTGCCGTGGCACCGCAGGGGAAAGAGAAACTGAAGCACATGCCCATGCTCATCACACTTGCTGCAGAGAAAGTCATAGAATGTCCTTTGTCTCAGACCCAGGGGCCTTGTGCATTCTCAGCATCCTTCAAACAGCAACAGGCTAACTTATTAGCTAGCAAGTAAGTTTTGCTTAGGAATGGTACTGCACACATGGAGAGCTGACACAACAAGATGACACAACAAAAAGAAACACAGATTCCCATGCTGTTAACAACAACAGAAGCAGACAAAGAAGAAGACGCAGCAAAAAGACACAGAGAACAGACAACTGGGGCAGGGGGAGGGGAAAAAATAAATAAATAAATCTTAAAAATAAAAGGTAAAATCCCAGAGCCAGGACTGCTCAATGATAAGTAGCCTTTATTATTAATGAAAAGGATACATTCTGACACCTCTACTAGGAAAAGATATGCTGTGAAAGAACAAGAATGCATTTTAAGATTTTAAGTAATGGGAGAAAGTGGTAAGATACAGTAAGCACAGTATAGTAAAGAACAATTCAATCACACAAGCAATGATTAAGGGTCCTTCCTTCCTCCATTCCCTCTAAAAAGTCAAAATCAGTTTTACTTTCAGAGTTAGCCTCATTTACAGTTCTTATACAATTCTGGACCTTCTATTACTTTAAAACACTGCCTCCTTTAAGAGAACACACAGATTTCTTGCCATTCTCAGGAATAGCAACAACTGATATGTATCCTAGTACTGTTCTAAGCACCTTACACATATTAGTAATTTAATCCACATGGCAACTCTGTGATGAAGATACTCTTAATACTACTGCCATTTTACTGACAATGAAATTGAGGCACAAAGAGGTTAAATAGCTTTCCCTAGGCATCAAGTGGGTAAACAGCAGAGCAGGGATTTAACTCGGAGAGTCTGAATCCAGAGACTGTGCTCTTAGCTAATAATACATTTTAAGTTTTTTCAAGGAAAATGTTTATTAATGGACTGAAGAAAGAGAAACTAACATTCTTGAACACCTCTCGTTGCCAAGCATGTTCACAAAATTATCTCTTATAATCTTCTCCTTGCAGGGAAAATATTATCCTCAACATTTTTACAGATAAGGAAACTGGGGCTCAGAAAATGTACATAATTCTGCCAAGGTCACACAAATAGGAAACTGGAGAAACCAGAATTTGAATTCAAATTTGATTTATTCCAAACCCTATGATCTTTCTATTACACTGTGATGTCTACAGGATACTTGAAGGAAAAGCTGTGGAAATAATATAAATTTTTCCAATGAACAATTTTTGTCTAAGTTAATTCCTTTTTGACTTAAACTGAATTAAAAACAAATAGAAACTGTCCAAGGAGGTAATTTGTCACCAGAAGCTTCCCATGATATTTTGAAGGATTTTGTTTTTTCATATGCTTGATTATGCATAAATGCACTTTATTCCTTGAAAATTCCCCAATCGAGGTGGTTTTTATAACCCTACCTTTAGTATCATCCAGTTAGCTTTGGACTGGATTCGATGAGTGACTTTCTACCAAATACTCCCAAATCACCTGGGTGTTTCAAACTGTCTGGGGCCATTTAAAATAACAGAGCAGTGGGGTTAGAAGAGATTCCAAGGCCATGAATCCCTCTTTTTCTGAGGAATCCCTGGCCCGTGAGGCAGTTGACCCTTGTGAGGTTGTAAGCGGACTTGAAAGAAGGGCTGAGGCCAACCTGGTTTCCTACCAGTGGAAGAGCTGGTCTCTAAACTCCCACAGCCCTACAGTTCTGCCATTGTGAGACTGCAAAATTCCTTACCATCCCCCACAGCCTGCAAACATTTCAAAATCCCTCCAACAGATGTCATTTTTCTCATTTTTTAAAATTTTTCAGTTTGCTAATCTAAAAATAAGTTATAAGCATAAAACAAAGAACACTGCTATCTTCTGGCCTGTCCACCATTTAGCAAAATCACATGTGTGCTCACTCCCTCTTGCTCTCTATATAAGTATTTGTGTATCTGTACACAAATAGTTATGCGCACACACACATATATGCACATGCATATATATGTAGACATATACATACATGCACACCATTTAAAGCAGCAAATCTTATGATATTTTACACCGAATACGTCAAAGTAGGTGAATTTTGAAAACTGTGTATCTGAAGCAAAAGTGTAAATAAATGGGCAAAAAAATTTTGGCAACTTTTTTAGCCTAAGGGCCCCCAAACCTCACATTGCTGAAAATCGTATCTATTCTTTTTAGGTCTTTCTGGCCTGCTTAGCCACAGCACAAAGTTCTCAAGTTAATGACCCTCTGTAATAGGTGGGACCAACTGTAGAACAAGATCTCAGATATTCCTGGAATTACCAATGAAGTGGTCAAGTATCTCACTTATCTCTATGTGTCGACAGCAGAGCTATCCATACATACACACGCACCAATGTCCTTTTTATTTCAATTACAAATTTTCCCTTTGAAATACAGTATTGCCCTGAGCCACACTGACTGACGTCTCTCAGTCACCCTAAAACATGCCCCAAATTGCAGGGAGGCAGGATGGGTCACACTCCTGCCTCAGTCATGAGTATTATGTTTCCGTTTGTACCAACCAGCCCACGTGACCACAGGCTGCAAAAGCTTGGGCCAACCGCAAGCCCAAAGAACATCAGCTTCATCTGCCAAACAAAGGCAATTCTTGACCTTTAGTGAAGACTGGTGCTCTCTGGTCTTACCAGGCTTCTGTGCCTGGCCCAGACACCGATGCTGAGGGTGAAGGAGGCTGATAACTGCATGGGAGTAAAATGGTGAGATGAAGCGCTGATGTAGAGCTAGTGAAACTCCAGAGTGAACGGGATGGAGACAGGGATTCCAACAGATGCTTCTACACCAACATCTTAGCAGCATTACTCACAACAGCCAGCAGGTGGAAACAACCCAAGTATCCAAAAATAGAGGACTACATAAACAGAATGTGGTATGTATACAACAATGGACTACTATTCAGCTGTAAAAAATGAAGTTCTGATCCATGCTGCAATATGCGTGAACCTCAAATCATTATGCTAAGTGAAATAAGCTAGACACAAAATAATAACTATTGTATGATTCCACTTCTGTGAAATAGCTAGAATAGGCAAATGCATAAAGACGTAAAGTAGGGAAGTGGATGTGGCTCAACTGATAGAGCATCCATCAACCAAACAGAGGGTTCAGGGTTCAATTCCCAGGGCCTCCTTGACCCGTGTGAAGCTGGCCCACACACAGTGCTGCCGCCTGCAAGGAGTGCGGTGCCACACAGGGGTGCCCCCGTATAGGGGAGCCCCACATGCAAGAAGGGTGCCACGCAAGGAAAACCGCCCCGCATGAAAAAAGTGCAGCCCACCCAGGAGTGGTGCCACACACAGAGAGCTGACACAGCAAGATTATGCAACAATAAAAGAGACACAGTTTCCCGGTGCCACCTGACAGTGCAAGCGGATGCAGAAGAACACACAACGAATGGACACAGAGAGCAGAAAAAGGGGGGCAAGGGTAGAAAAATAAACAAAATAAATCTTAAAAAAATAAAGACACAAACTAGAAAAGAGGTTACCAGGGGCCAGTGGAGTTATTGCTTAAATGGTATAGAGTTTCTGTTTGGGTTAATAAAAATCTTTTGGACATAGACAGTGTTGATGGTTGTACAACATTGTGGATGTAATTAATGCCCCTGAATCATACATTTACTAAAAAATAGTTAAATTTAAGTTTTGCATTATATATATTTTACCATAAAAATTTAAAATAAAAGAGTGAGCACAGTGTTTTTGTTTCCTGACTGCTAGGACAAATATTATGAAATATGTTGGCTTAACAATAGGAATTTATTGGCTCACAGTGTTGCAGCTAGAAGAAGACTAAAATCAAGTGATCAGCAAAATCTCCCTATGACGGTGGCACTCTGGGACTGGCTGCAGTGACCCTTGGTTCCCTGGCTTTTCTGTCACATGGCAATACACATGGCAATATCTTCTCCTTTCTCTTCTGGATTTCCTTGACATCCAGCTTCTAGCTGCTCCCCCTGGCTGCTGCTTCTCTCCACCCAATTTCCTTTGTTTATAAGGACTTTAGCAATATTGGATTAAAGTCTGCCCTCACAGTTTGGGTACACCTTAACTAATTACACCTTCAAAAGTTCTATTTATGAACGGTTTTACACCTACAGGACAAAGGCTTGGGAACTAAACATGCCTTTTGCTGGGGACATGATTCAATTCCCAACAGGTGGCATCTGTAATTCTATATTATCTGACTTCATCATTGAATCTAACAAAAGTCTTAGAGTTTTTGTAGAACTTGTTCTTGGCTTAGCTGGTTGGAGGAAGTTTTTGAGGGCACCTTGCACTCTAAATGAAAGCTATCTTTGCTCAAATACTTTTATAAGGAAAACTGCAAATCAACAAACTAGCTGTTGCTACCTCCAGCTCCTTAACTTGCAGATGCTCTCCTCATAGTCTCTGCTTCAGACACGCTGTGTTTCCCCTCTCTTCAGGAGTCCTTGGCATCTCCCAGCCATTGCAGACTGCTCTTTGCAACTGGAAGTCTCTCCTCTTCCTTCTTCAGCTGACTACCTCCTGCTGCTCTTCCCAACTCTAATTCTTGTACCACCTACTCAGGAAAGACCTTCTGGACTCTCCCTGTACAGAGGGAACCTTCTCTCCCCTGATCTCCAGCATCCCGTGCTCCGTAGGCTCGCTCAGTCCTCACACCTTTCATCGTGTGTCACAATCATTTCTCTACATCGTGTGTCACAATCATTTCTCTACAGGTCTGCATCCTCGTGTCCTGTACTTGTCTTTGTGCCTTTTGAAGCCTAGCAAAGACTGTATCTTTTTCACCATTTTATCCTCTAAGGCTAGCACAGTACTGAGGGCTTAAAGAACATTTGTTCCATGAAAGATTGAATAAATGAATGATTCTAGAATTCCACTGGCCATATGGGACTTACCATTTGCTCTATTGGGTTGCTTAACCTCTTATTTTATAAATCAGGAATTCCTTTCATTTATAAAACTTAATATGAAATTTGGTTTTCTTTAAGTGCTTCCATATTGTCCCTGTGTTCTTAAATCTCCTCCATTCCCCTACTTAGGAAGGCCAGATATTAATATAATCTCTTTAGTTTTATTTTTAATTATCTGCTAAGTACAAATTTTCCATGATGTCGTAATGCCCCTGTAGGGAGGAGATGCTCCTAACCTGCATGTCCTCTGAGGCGTGCAGGAAGAAACAATGAGGAAAGGGCTGCTCATCAGCTCGCACTACAGGAAGGTCCCTTAGCTGGACTGGAGGAGCGTGCGTCCTGCTGACTTCTCTCAGTCCTCTGAAACTCTGAGTGTGTGCGTGCACCCTTAGGGGAAGGTGACATCGGTCCTAATGAATCATTTTGGCATGGAGTGGTGTGAGCGAAGTCTGTGTCCCATCCTGTGACTTCAGGCACACTTCATCTTTCAGGTATCACAAGTGAGCTGAGCCGGGGAGTTAAACGTCTTGAACCACTCTTAACAAATCGGTCTCACCAAGCTCCAAAGAGTTCGAACATTCAGCTCATTTCTCATAATCCATAATTAAACCCAAGACCTACTTGGAATGATAAAGCATGTTTGAACTTTCTCAGCAACATTAGCACATGAAGAGTAACAGTGATACTGGATACAGCAGACTCAGCTTCTCAGCAACTCAAGGTGAATAAACATATGGAATGACTTTCTGCCAAGCATTTGGAGCCAAGGGTAGTTAAAAACCTCAGATGACACTTGTCTGGGTTCCAGAACCTTTTAGGTGGGAATTAGATGGGCTAAACAAAAATCATACTAAAAATAGCTAAAATAGACCCATCAGCTAGCTCCGCCATATATTTTTCACGGGAAGTGCTTCAGTAAATAATTGATGCTAGCCATCATCCACTTCAGCTAACATTTATTGAGTGACCTCCAAGTGCCAGGTGCTATGCATGGAAACCATATTCTTGCAATCTCATGTGATCTTTACACAATGTCAAAAAATAGATGTTATTATTTTCATTTACAAATGAGGAAACTGAAGCTCAGAAAGGTAACTGACTCCCCTGTGATTAAAGCCACCTGTATTGCTCTGTCATAACTTGCAAAAAGCTTGTATCAGTTTTGTTTGCAGATGACCTTCAGCTTCTACAGGTAGGAAGAGATTCTTTCAGGGTGATCAGACACCAAAAGAAAGGAGGCTTCCCTAGGAGATACCAAGACCTGAAGGCATTAGGACATAGTGTGGTCATCGTTCTCACATACCTGGAACCGCCTTACTTGTAGCAACTGCACCCCCAGTTGACTTACTCTTCATAAGATACTCCTCCTTGCATGTTTGCCCACCACCTGGAGTTTGACATCCTCAGCCAAGTGGCCGCCTTATCCTCTCACTCTGGGAATAAAAGATGGGCATAAAAAGAGTAACCCATGGCCCAAGGAAAGGTGGAGAAAAACAGTGAATGGGAAACTGGTATTTAAGAGATAAGGCCTACACTTCTGGGCTGAAGAAATGCCTCTTCAAAACTGCCCTGTTTCTGCCATTTATCTTGGAAAAAGTGAAAAGGCGAGTTACCTATATTTCCGTACTCTGACCTCAGGGTTCCCAAAACTGCATCTGATTCTGTTCTTTTGTGTATTCTATCCTCATTTCCATCTGCTAGGTCTACTCCTCCTTACCCTTCTCTGCCGACATGATCACAGTTCTTGATTGTTCCCTTCCCATGAAGCTTGCTTCCTCTGCCAGACAGCGTGCTAAAACCTGCATAGACGTTATGATAGTTACATTTTACAGATGATGAACTTGAGATACAAAGGTGCCAAGCGATTTGTCCAAGGTCACATAACGTAAGTGATAAAACACAACCTGAGCCTCCCTACACCCCTTCCTCTGGAGCCCACGCTGGCAGCCAATGCATTGGAATTCCTCCTATAGAAAGGTAGAAAGGTCCCTCACCTTCCCTGTGAAAGCCGGGGGCTACCCTGAAACCATTCTTCCGGTGTCCTAGGCCACAACTCTTAAAGATATCTATGAACAACTCTCCTCCTCTTCCCCTAGAGTCATTTGTCACCATGTACTTTCAATTATCCCCCCTGCAAACTACACTCATTTCTTTTTTTCCTTTCTACTTTTCCCTAGCAATCATTGTCCAATTGCATTCCAATTGGTATCCCCGATTTCAGTCTTTCTCTTCCTGCTCTACACCACTCTACATTTCATTGCCAAACATTCTTAAAGCATAGTATTTATCAGAAAGAGTTGAAGTCTGTAGATTTTTAGCCTTTAAGGAGAAGATTTAAGGGGGACATGATGGCTTATTTTCAAGCACATGAAGGACGATCAAGTAAAAATCTTTTAACCTTATTTTGTGTTTCCAGAGAACAGAACAGTGATGACCCATAATATGGGGAGGTAGAGTTACAAAACAAAACAAAAAATATCATCTTGATATGAAGAAATAATTTTTATCAATAATAGCTATTCAAAAATGGAATGGCTTGCATATTAGATTGTAATTTCCCCACTAAAGTTTTCAAGCAGAGACTAAATTACCATCTGCCAGAGATACTGTGATGCCAGGAGTTTGAACTCATTCATCTCCATTTCTCTTACAATTTTGGGTTTTTAAAATCTGTAATAAATCCTGTTCAACTGCCAACCATGGCTCTCAAATTAATATCTCACTCTCCATATAACATTGTATCTCAATCCTTCCCAGCAAGAATCTCCATTCCATGCTAGTTGAGTTCCCCCCATCAAACATCCCCCCCAGTCTATGCTTTCATTCAAGGAGATTTATGCAGCCAGAAGCCCTGTCCTCCAAATGCTCAGCACCATCAGATCATCTTCTCACTTTAACAATGTAATATTCCTCTACAATTTCACCAAAAATGTATACTAGCACATTTTGTGTTCTCTCTTCTTCCCTTTATTCAATTCCTAATTCAGCCATGCAGCCTACCTTGGAGAAAGTATTTTACATGAGCTATTTTGCATCTAAACACCTATTGCTAAGCTCTTAACTTGGTTTCATCAATGAGCTTAAGAGTGGCCCTGAAATTGTATTCAAATTTTTATGGGTAAATGTTCATGTGCAATTTTCTAATGGATAGAATTATCCTTGAATTGTCATTAGAGTCCCAAAGATATCTGTGTACCCCCAAAATTTAAGGATTTTTCTTTTCATTTTTAGCCATACCGCAATGTTTGGCACTTAGCTATTCTCTCTTTCACATAGTTTCACTCATATTCTCTTCTAGACTGTAAATGTCTTGAGGGTAGAGGCCATTGCTTTTGCTTCTTGAATTTAGGCTGTGAACTCCTTTAAGACAGGGGAGCATCTTATCTGTATCCCTAGATCTCGGTACATAGCAGGTGTTTTAGACAAGTTTGATGAATAAAAGCAGGCATGAAAGATTGAATGTCACATGCCCCTACCACAGCCGTTTTCAGTTACCTCTGATAGTCCCATGGTATTGTAGATTGGATCTAGACTTTTACAACAATGGCTAAAATGCCAGCCTCTTCATTCCCAACATACACCTGAGATATATAAATATCTCATACTTGGTCAAACTCGCCTGCCACAGATTATCCAACGGAGACTTCTAGTCATGCTGGAAGGGCCTGCTTTCATTAACTCCCTGGTTAGTTTCTGGTGCTCCCAAGGTAGTGTCTGTGACGTTCTGCTGGCCATTAACATGTCCGCCCTCACACTCAGCAGTTAGACTGGAGGTGGAGGTGCCTGAGGAAGCTGTAAGGGCAGCCACAGCGACCGCCCACCAGGACACACAAAGAACGCCCACAGCACAGTCCTGAAAGAAAGCCCCTCTACCACACACGGCTCCCATTCCCGGTACTCACCCCAAAGCTGTTCCACTCTCTCATTTGCTGGTTTAAAAAGAAGAATGAAAATTTATTTGGTTCTTCATTCTAAGAGAGTAGCTCTGTGGAAAAGCAGTTACGACGCTTGCCTGATGACACCTAGAGAGTTCTGGGCACTTGTTCATTCCATTTTAAATGGAGGTGAAGAACCTAACGGTAATGGGCTCCATAGCATCATCAGAGCAGCACCATGCTAAGGATAGACCTGAGCTTTTAGATGTGCTCTCCTCTCTCGGATGGCATTCGAAGGAGTCAACTCATTTAGTAGAAATTCTTTAATAATGCTAAAAAAGAGAGAATAGCTAACTTTTGTAAAATGCTTTTTCTCCTTACAATAGGAGTTACTCTATTTTAAGTATCTAATATTAACATTCATTGAGCACCAACAGTGAACTGCAATGCATATAGACACGTGCTCATTTGCTGCACTATAGAAGTCAACAAAGGAATAATTGAGCAAGCAGCACACTCACAATCTGAACTAAAAAGACATATTGGCCCTGAATCAAGGCCAGCAGTTTGATGGAGCTGTTGGTTTCAAACAGGAGCTTAAAGAAATGTCTTCTTATGGTCTGTTGGCCATTTCAGAACTTTGGAAATGTTATGGTCAATCCATTAGAAAGAAAAACCTGAGAAAAGAAAAAAGAAAAGGAAAAACACATAGACCTGGTTAAGCTTAGAGGTATCCTCAAAAAAAAGTGAATTGACTAGAGTCAAAATGTACATGTTTGAACACTAAACTTGTTCCTAGAAACCACCTAGGTTGTTTTCCTTCTTTTCATCTGATTCCCAGCATTTGGCAGCAGCTTTGTAGGGACCTATGCTTCAGCGCAATATATGCTTATTGATGACAAACTTAAATTCTGAATGTTATTTCAGAATAGCAACAAAAGTGACTATTATTATTAATAAACATTGCATTATGCTTTCCTATATATTATATCATTAAATTTCCCATCTCTTATTTGAACTAGGGGTTGTTAGAGATGAGGGATCAGAGACCCAGGAAAAGAAGTAACTTTCTACGGAGCACACAGCCAACAAATGGCAGAGATGAAACTTCAACTTGAGTCTTATGGGTCCAAACTGGGTATACTTTCCACAACTTTATGTCATCTCAAGAAACGTAATTGTTTTGAACCCTTGTATGAGCAAATCACTAATTTTGTTGTTGGATAGTGAGAAGCATAAAATTCAGTAGTAAGTAATAGCTCTGCTCAAGAACTTTAGAATTTAGGAAAAGTACTAAGAGAAATAAGGTGTAATCATAAATATCCTTGACTCTAGGTACTGTAGAATAAATGCAATATGAGCTATTCAAGCCAGGTGTCGTGTACATGCAGAAGAAGAAGGTCATGTTTTGCAAAGGCTTTCAGAGGAAGTTGGCAGAAAAATAAATAAAATGACAAAGAGGATGGAAGTATAATACAAATAAAGTAGTAGAAATTCCAGAGGATTAAAAACATGTTGCCAGCTACTGTGAAGCAATGTAAGATAAACATAAGATCTAATCCCTCTGCTCAAGCACCTCACAATTAAATGGAGTAGAAAAGAACAACACATACGTAATAATTGAAGTGCAATCTAGGATCTCAAATATAGTAATAGTATGGTGAATTGTGTGGACAGGCAGCAGGATACTGATGGTGCTCAGGAAACAGGCTTTGTAGGTCTTGAGGCAAATTTGTCCATTCAGAGAAAAAGAATGAAATCAATATTACCAAATGCAAAGGGGAAAGAGCACAAGAATAAGGATTAAAAACATTTGGGAATTATCTTTGAATATTTATTGAGTCTCCATGTACTTAATGCAGGCAAGTGTAGAAATACATTTATAAGTCTTTAAAAGTCATAAAACTGTGACTGAAAGAAAACAGCCAGGACTTCGTGGTGACGTCGATGCCTGGGAACAAGATCTCATGTATTTGAGCTGGTGGATAGCCCAGGATAGTAGTGAGAGCTCTACCACCAGTTGTGTGGCCTAAATAACTCCTTTACTCTTTGGGTCTCAGTTTTATCAACTGTCAAATAGAACTAATAGTGCCTTCCCTCTCTCAATCTCAAGTAAGAATCTCATGAGGCTTAGTAATTCCATTGACCAAGAAACAAATAAACTTAGGGCACCATCTATGTGGCAAATACAGTGCCAGATGATGGGTGAGGATGCAGAGATAATAAAATACTGCAACAAAATCTATGCACAAACAGTTCAGACAGGCATCCCAACACATTTAGTAATTAAATCAACCATCAATGCTTGAGGATCTACTAGATTCTAGGCACCATGCATCAAACTAAGGACCCTAAAACAAAAAGACAGAGTTAAAAGAAAATACAGTTATAAATCTTCAAGATCTTGGAGTAGGCAAGTGTTTCTTAGATATAATACTTAAAACAAAATCATAATATATGACCCCTAAAGTGCAAGATTTGTTTAGATAAATTGGACTTCATCAAAATATAAAAATTTTCTATCTAAAGAAGACTATCTAGAAAATGAAAAGACAAACTACAGAGCAGGAAAATATATTGCAAATCATTTATCTAGTAAGGGTCTATTATCCAGACTATGTAAATAATTCTTACAACTCAATAATAAAATGACAAATAATCCAATTTTAAATGGGCAAAGGATTTGGATAGACATTTCTTCAATGAAGATACTTAAATGGCCAATAGGCATATGAAAAGATGCTTTACACTTTTAGCCATTAGGGAAATGCAGGTCAAAACCTCACCAAGATACCATTTCACATCCACAAGGATAACTACAATCAAAAAGACACACAAAAGTAAGTGTTGCCAAGGATGCAGAAAACTGAAACTTGATACCTTGCCAATGGGGATGCAAAATGTTGCACCTGCTTTGGAAAATAATATGGCAGTTCTTCAAAAACTTAAGCAAAGAGTTACCTTTTGACCTTAAAATTCTATACCTGGGAATATACCCCAAAGAATTGAAAATGTGTGCTCACAAAAAACTTGTACCAGAACGTTCATAGTAACATTACTTATAAAAGTCAAAAAGTGGAAATAACCCAAATTTTAGTCAGCCGATAAATGGCTAAACATAATGTGGTATATTATGCAATGGAATATTAGGCAGCAAGGAGAAGGAATGAGGTAACAATACATGCTCCAACATGGATGAACCTTGGAAGCATGCTCAGTGAAATAATCCAGCCACAAGTGTTCACATATTATGATTCCATTTATATGAAATGTCTAGAATAGTCAAATTCAGAGACAGAAAATAGATTACTGGTTTCCAGGGGCTGGGAGGAATGGGGAATAAGGATTGACCACTAAGGGGTAACAGATATTTTTGGAGTGATAAAAATGTTCTGGAAATTAATGGTGATAGTTGCACAACCTCGTGAGTACACTAAACCCACTGAATTTTACACTTAAAATGGTGAATTTTGTGGCATGTTAATTACACCTCAATTTAAAAGAAAGTTCCTTCTAATCAAGGAGTTTACAACATGGTGGGAGGGAAAGACAAGGAAAACAATATACTGCAGACATATATTTATTGTTCAATATAATAACCATTGGAGAGTTTCATGTAGAGATACATGAAATGGAATACTTGGTGAGCACTTTCTACATGCTAGATATTGCTCTAAAAATTTTGTATGTTATCAACTCATTTAATCTTCTTGACAAAACTTTGAGTCAGTAACTATTACCATCTCCAGTTTTCAGATAAGGAAACAAGCAAGTGAAGAAATTTGCCCAAGGTTATACTGTATATAAGTGGCTGAGCTAGGATTTGAACCAAGGAAGTCACTAACCACTAGGCAATACCACTTATTTAGACAATATAAGGCAAAATAGACATATGGAAAGTACTATTGGCAAATCTCAATTCACAAAATCAATGAATCTTGGACTGGAAGGTTATCCAGTGCCACCTCCTAGTATATGCTTGAAGTCTCTAAAGAACATCATGCCCAAATATTTTTTCTATGTTTTTTTTTCATTAAAATTAATAGATCACAAGGAACATTACATTAAAAAAAACATTTAAAAAAACATAAGAGGTTCCCATATATCCCACTCCCCACCCCACCTCATCATTTTTGTAAATTATATATTTTAAAGATATATACATCACACAAAAAAAGTTACATTAAAAAATGTAAGAGGTTCCCGTATACCCACACCCCCCCACCCCACTCCGCCCACACCAACAACCTCCCCCATCATTGTGGTACACTTATCACACTTGGTGAACCCATTTCAGGGTACTGCTGTACTACACAGATAATAGTTTACCCTGTAGTTCACACTCTCCCCCAGTACATTCCGTGGGTTATGGCAGGATATATAAAGTTCAGCATCTGACCCTGCAATATCATTAAGGACAACTCAAAATCCCAAAAATGCCCCACATCACATCTCTTCTTCCCTCTCCCTGCCCTCAGCAACTACTGTGGCCACTTTCTCCACCTCGATGCTAAAATTTCTTCTATTACTCGTCACAATAGTTTCACCGTAGAATATCAGTAAGTCCACTCTAATCCATATTTTATTCCTCCATTCTGTGGACCCTGGGATGGTGATGTCCACTCCACCTCTGGATCAAGAGGGGGCTTAGGTTCCACATGGATGATGGATTCAATTCCTCTGCTTGCAGTTGCAGGCACTCTTGGTTCCCTGGTGTGGTGGTTGACCATCTTCACCTCCCTGTTAGCTGACCTGGGTAAGACCAACAAACCAGAGAGTAGGAATCGCTGCTCTGCTGAGGCTCAGGGCCCAGCTGGCACATGGGCAGTCCAGAGATTCAAGTCTCCTGAGTATGGACCATCCCTAGGGCCTACCACAGGTTGAGGCATGTGTAGAAAAGTCACTGCCATGGCAGAGGGCCCTACTTTGGAATTTGTGCTCCTGAATGTGATGGAGCTGGACCCAAAAGATCTTTATACCAAACCTATGCTGCAAACTTCCTGGAAGAGGAAACCTTGGATTTACCAGTTTGCTCCATCTTTGAATGACACTGGCTATTTGAAAATTCTTTCTTACATTAAGATTATATGCTTAATAGAAGAGTCTCTTCATTGACAATTGTCTTATCTTAGTTCAGGTTGCCTGTAGTGCTCTTACAAACCAGTGAGGGAGAGAGAAATGGAATGGAAGTGGAAAGACAGAATGAGGAAGTGCTCCTGTTGATGGCATTCTTGGGCCTGGACCCCGGGTAGGGCCCTCTGGCGTGTGGAGCACAACACCGAGCTGCCAGCCTTCAAGCAGCGTTCTCTCAGGAGTCACAGGATGGGTGGTGGCGGGGGAGTGCGTAGGCTCCCGGGCAAGGCAGCCAGTTGGGGAGGGTCTGGGCATCTGCAAGCCATTAGCAGCTAACACTCACAGCAGTCGGGGGTACGTAGGCATGGTAAAGGGGTTCTGGTCAGGTGCCACGGCATCTTCTAGGAAGGTGCTAGAGCCCTGTGGTCAGGGGTACAGAGTAGAGCCAGGCTTAAAATCCACGTCTAGTCTTAAGCCTCTCCCCTACCACCTATTAACTGTGTGACCTAAGCCCAGTCACTCAACTCTAGGCCTGTTTCCTTCTCTATAATTTGAGCATAATCACACCAACTTCACAGGGTATAATGAGGATCAAGAGAAATGACACCCAAAATGCATTTAGCACCATGCCCAGCACCGAGTCAATGCTCCACAATTAGCAGTTATTCCCATAGCAAGTATATATTAAATACCTGCTGATAGGAAATTCTGCCCATTTCTTCCCAAAGCAAGGTAATATTAGCAGTTGAATTACTTGTTTAACCCACCACCAATTTCAAACCTTCATTTCCAGCCCCTACAGTATAATGTCATTTTATCACCATAGTTTGAATTCACACGGTGAAATTTTCAACTTTTCCTGAAATCCGCTTGTTATTCACCGAGGCCGTCACCTCCAGAGGCACCGTCTTTCTCTTGGGTTCGCCTTTTTATCCCGTCTGAATTAAGTTTTCATTCTGCACTATCACAGATCCATCAGTGTCTGACTTTCTTTTGTAGTGGTGAATACCAAAGTCTGAGAATGAATTCGTGTGCTGCAGTAATGATTTCAAATGTATTCTAGGTTACAGGGTCATCCCTGTTAAAGGCATTTTTATAAAAATCTGATATTTTGCCAGGAAAAGGCCTGTAGTCCAGCTGCCAAAACACATGACAGCAAGTATCTGAGACCCGGTGATGGCTCTGCTGGCTGCCAGACGGACAGTGGAACTGGACAGATGGAAACTTGACACGGGGCTGGGTAAAAACTGGAGTTATGTTATGACCAGCACAGAAAACTCTGGAGAGAGCCTTCTCCTTCATGGAGGGTGGAAAGGCCCATCCCAGTGGGGAAGTAGCTGCACTGGGCACAGCACCAGGGGTACGCTTTCCATCCACCCGTGCCACACCAGGTATCTCTATAGAGAGGACATCGAGAAGGCAAGACTTCCTGCTGGAACACGCCTTGGCCCTGCAATGCACTTTAGGCAAAACTAGCTCATGAACTGACTTGCCATTTACCACCTGCCACCCCCAGCGTCAACCCAACACACGCACCTGCTGAGGCATCCCCTCGTCCCCAGTGCCCTTCTTGGGCAGGGCAGCAGTGATCTTTGCTCATGCATTTATTCGTTCATTACTCACTCAGGGCATACTTTGTTTACTAGGCACTAGTCAGACTAAGGTGAAGATGGACATGAAATAAAGGAGACCAAAGGTAGGCAGCTGAGTTTAATGAACAAACTCTTTTCCCCCCTGATAATGTACTACTTGCTATTTAAAAGGGAAATTCTAGAGGAAAAGTTCCTTATTTCATGTACTAAATCAATAATGGTGAAAATTTAGATGCTGCTGCAGAAAGAGACAATTCCGGGCTCTCCTGGCACTCCCTTCTCAAATCAAGCTCTGGAAGCGGGCCTGCCTCTGGCTGCCTCATGCGGGAAGTAGCTTGAAGTCCAGTTCTTTGAATGAAACCTCACAGCGTCCTTCTACATCCAAGGGACTCATGGTGCCAGTGTTCTCTGCCTCCATTTCCCATTTTGTAAAATGGGGACGCTCTCACACGCGGAGCTGGCAGGCGTGTCGGAGGCAGGCAACACGGCTACTGTTAGTTTTTCTTGCATGTTTGAAAAACCCAGCCAATAATAATGAGATGGGATGTGACAACTGAAACTCTCCAATTTAGCAAGATTCATTTTGCAAAATCATCACAGAGCATCTGAATCACTGCCTAGCAGAGTAGAACAACATCTGGCAAACAAGCGGTGATGTATTATAATGTTTTTAGCACCATATGGCCAGATGTCTTCAAAGTCACCTGCAGGTTATAACTACCGCAGGAAAATGGGGGGCGGGGAGGGATCAAGGGGTGCCTTGGACTAATAGTATGTGGGCACCAAAAGCATGTGCTGCTGAATATTAAAGCAAATGTTGACATAGCAATAAGTAATTAAGAAGCTAAAAGGACAAGTTGTCTAAAACCTTTAATTGCCATAAAGTGTAACAGACCAAATTCCCATCTACTGAAATTCAAGGTAATAGTATCCCAGCCCAATTAAAAGTGATTGATAGTTATTGTGGTCAGCCTTACTTCGGATGCATGCACGTTGAAATGAGAAATGAAATCAAGATGAGGGAGCTAGTGTCAAATAGGACCCTAAATGTTAGGGTTTTGCTCTGCTTTTTCCCCTATTTTTGTAAAAGAATTAGATATAAACATTCTAGCCATTTCTCTCCTCATGGGAATGAACTGCCTTTCCACCCTCCAGGGCAGAGAGCATGGCCTGAAGTGTTGGAGAAACCTCCCCACCTATTTCCCTGACAGTCCTAGCTTCCTGGGGAGACACGTCAGCCTCCACCACACTGGAGCTCCCAAGTCATCAGAGGGACGGTCTCCACGTCCTGTGACGCCGTCCCCACCAACCTGCCTCCACCTTGCTCTTCCCCTCTGCTCTGAGTCTCTGAGGTGATGCTGCAGGGGTGTGAGGCTTGAGTCGTGAGCCAGCTTGGGTGGCTAATGGTGTCCAGTTGTCTGGTCAGGCAAGGACTGCAGGGTGTTTTGGAGATGAATTTACGTCTATAATCAGCCGACTGCATCTAGGACTGTTTGCACCCACAGAAAGCAAAGGAGCTTGCCCTCAGCAGCTGGGGGAGTTTCCTCCTCCAATCAGTTGGCTTCTGCCTCCACCTCAGCCAGATGGCTTCTTCTGGGGAATTGAGCTTTCCCTTTCCCAGAGTTTCTAACCCGCATACTGCCCTGCAGAATCCGGGCTTGCGGCTGCCTGCCTGAGCCAGTTCCTGTAATAAATACGCCTATCGTGCACCATGTCTGGAGCAGCCTACCACCAGGCACCCTCTGGGCCACAGCAAAGGGTGCCCAAGCAACGTGGTGGCCTTGAAGCAAGCGTGCCCCAGGCGGCCAGCGGCTCTGTCCACCGGGCCCCACGGCCGGCAATGCTGTCCTCCCTGGTGCTCCCACACTCACGAATGTGCTCGTCGGCTTTTCCCCCGCTGCGTTATGTCACATCTCTCCCCAATTCTCAAGCAGGACTCTGGGGTTGTGTTACCAGGAACTATAACTGACTGATATACCTCTGCAACCTGACCCTGGACCACTGCCCCTAAGCCACACATAAAACCAATGATAATAAAAAATAATAATAGTCATGGTTTACTGAACTTGTGATATTTGCCAGACACTATTAAGCATTTTGCATACGTTATGCCAAACGTTATCTCGGTCACTGAGAAAAGTTACATAGTTTATCAGAGAAGATAGTCAGGGTTCAATTCCAGGTCTGAGTTCACAGTTTGTTCCCTTATCTCCTACTCAAATTGCCTTTGATTCCTCAAGTCTTTCTTCCTTTAGAATGTGTTCTTCTCCAGATAAATCTCCAGGCACTCATGGAAACATTTCAGAAATCAAAATGTGGCAAGAAATGGAAAGACGATTATCATTGATGTGGAGGCAGGGGCCACCGGAGGTTCTGAGGGAAGAGAGAGGGAAAAATAGGTGTAGTGTGGGGGCATTTTCAGGACATTGGAATTGTCCTGCATGACATCGCAATGACAGATACAGGTCATTATATATCTTCTCGTAACTTATAAAATTTTGTGGGACAGAGTGTAAATTACAATGTAAATTATAATCCATCACTAGTGGCAACGCTTTAATATGTGTTCATCAACTGTAACAAATGTACCACACTAATGCTGTCAGTTTAGGAAAGTGTGGGGAGTGGAGGGAGTGGGAATGCGGGAATCCCCTATATTTTTTATGTAACATTTATGCAATCTAAAGTTTCTTTAAAATAAATAATTTTTTTAAAAAAAACAACAACAAATGTGGCAAGAAACACATGACAGGCTGAGAACTTCACTACCAGGGGAAGAGCGCCTTTTATTTGAATATTTCTTCAACCTCATACCAACTCTTGGCTGTGGAAGGACAAAATTATTATCGTGAGCACGCTGAGGGGAGAATAGCTTGCCGAGAGAATAGCATGCCGAAATGCTGAAATGGCCCCTGAGCCCCGGTCTCCGGAGTCCCAGCCCTTCATCTCTCTCTGCCTTTTGCCAGTCGGCAGGTGAGTTCCTCCAAAACATGCCTCCAGGAGGACTTCCAGGCTTTATTCCTCCCCAGCCCCTTAGGGCGCCCTACGCTGCAGCCATAGCCCACCCTGCTCATCCCTCTCTCCACGCTTTCCCACCTCTTTCTGCCTTCTGCGGTCAATGCTGCCCCCTCGACCGCAGATCCCAAGCGCAGCCTTGCCTCGAGGGGCAGTCTCCCCTTGACCCCCCTCTGCCTGAAACCCCTTCCTCTCCTCGCTCCTGGAACACCGGGCGCCCCTTGTGGAGATGTCTAACTAGACTGGCTATTGTGGCCATCCGGACACCTGTCTTATCACATCCACTGCTTTAGGCTGTAAATCCCCGTAAGTCTTGCTTTTTAGAGGCCCTGCAATACCTGGGAGGACTTCTTCCCAGACGGGCACTTTGAATTAAAGTAATTTAAACTTGTGCTCCTTTATTGACACGCTATGTTTATGATCAAACTCCTGCACATTCCCCTTCCCCTTGGGAGTGTCCCTGTTCTCCCCAGAAGCAAGGGCCGTTTGAAGTCATGCTGCGCTTTCGATTTAGTCTTCCCTTAATGGAGCTGGCCTCCCAGTTGGTTCCATATATTCTCTAGAAGTCTGTTTCCTTATGGATTCATAGCCTTGCAAAATGTTTTCCTCCTTAAAAATCTCCTGGATTATTTATAGGGCTGATTCATATCTAGTGCATTTATATTGTTTTCTTATCAAAAGAGAATAACCTATTATATTTCAGCCAAAATATCTTAGTTTTCTTCAAGGTCCCAGTGATTTATGATGTATCCTTTACATTTGGAAAAGTTTTTTATAGCTCAAAAAATGTATCAGGTATGGCTATGTTCATAAGGCTAGTATCAGATTTTTTTCCTGCTAGTTTTAGCTTCCTATGCTTTGCCCAGGAGCAGGAGGGGTGGCTCACTGCCAGGGACACGCGTGCACTGCGGGCAGACACCTGCCTCTACGCTGACATTTCACCAAAGCCTTACGTGGGTCCATTGATTATTCTGTGGAGAGCTCTTAATTTGTCAACATATAGAAAGTGATCAGAGAAAGATTATGTTGGAAAAAACACAGACTTTCAAAACCTAGAGGTTTTTTTCTTCTTTTTAATATTTGTTGTTTTCATTTACTATAATACATGCTCATGATAAATTTTCACAAAAAAAAAATGTATACAAGAAAAGCACACGCCCCTCCTATCTACATCCCTGCAGTTCCTTATACCAACTAGGTATTTTTAAACCCAGGGTTTCAAAAAGAGAGAAAAGAAACAACAATCAGACTCAGCAAGGGTCAGTCAGTGGTGAGGCGCTGAGCAGCTCTGGCCAGGCACTGCGCTGGGGGCTGGGACGGAGCCCTCCCTGCTCCACCAGGCCTGGGGCTGCACAGTCAGTAAGATCAGCAGGGCATTGGGGCACATTCTCCCAGAGCGCGGGGCGCTAAGGGAAGCCGCACACTTCCCAGAGTAGGCAAAAAGTTTTAGAGAGACACCAATGAACTTGGATTTGTCAGGCTAAGAAAGAAAGGAAATAGTGTTTGCGGAGAATAACTTCTGCAGAGGCGAGGAAGTGAGAGGAGAGCGTGGTGAATTTAAGGAAGTGGGGGAGAAAAGGCCAAGTTTGGCTAAAATTTACATTTGAAGAAAAGAAAGGAAAAAAGAAGACTGGAGAGAAAAAAGCTACTTAGTGGTCAATGACTACCTTCCAATGTCCTTGTCATGGTTTTGAAGCCGGCTAGTAAGACAGGGAATCAGTAGATGGATCTGGAACCTGGCAGAGAGTCCACGTCGACATCAGCAACCCCCAAGACGGCTGCTGGAGGACCCTCGCGAGAAGTCCAGTCCAGAGCAAGATTTCCTCCAGAAGCCAGGAGAAGCCCCAGATATCCTCCAAGGACTTCAGCATTGGCCCTCCTGGGGGATTGGTGGGTGGGGTCATCAATCAAAGCAGCGAATAGTGGGACCCCTCCCCTGCCATTAGCAAAGGGGCAGAATCATTAATGGTTCAAACAGCAAGTGCCAAGCTCTCTTGCGCTCTTGCCTCCGCCCTGGCCTGGTGCAGGTCTGTGTGCCTGTTCCTGCCTTCTGTGCCCTGCTCCTGCCATGTGGCCACATGAAAGTAAAACCTGGGCATTTATAATCTGTAATGGGAAATTGTAGTCTATAATTCAGCCCTGTTTATCACTTTTGAGCCCCTCCCTCTCTACCTGGACCCCTGATCTGTTATTTTCTCCATTTCTCTTCTCTCCCTACCTGAATAAATTACTGGCCTAACTCACCTGATGTGCTCTTGAAATTCATTTCTGCAGCTCAGTCAAGAGCCTAGACAAAATCCAGTTACAGTTTTGTAGAAAGAACATTCCACATGGATAAAGAAAGTCTAATCTCAAATACTGGCTAATTAACTACACATCAAACTCAGTTGCCTCATCTGCAAAGGAAGAGAAATCAATGCTACCTCATAGGATTAGTGAGAGAATTAAAGTCAATTGTATCACTCGTGCAAGGAAACCAAGCCTAGTGCCAGACAAATACAGATAGTAAGGTTCAAAAAATCTAAAAGGAAAAACAGATAGATAGATAGATAGATAGATAGATAGATAGATAGATAGATAGATAGATAGATAGATAGATAGATAGATTCTAAACCACTGCAGTCTCTACTGGGATCACCGCAGTCTCACGCCGCAAAGCCCCAAACACAAGGCTGTGCACTGCCGGGGCACTAATCAAGAGGGAGAATGGCCCCCCGTCAGTGGTAGGAAATCCCAGAGGCCACACTCTCCTACCACTGCCAAAGCCACTTTGAAGACTTTCCACACTGTATCATAAGACAGCACGGCTTGATACTATTGAAAATATTATTTATCAAACAAATGAATACACTATTCCTTTGCAGGTAGGAAAGTCCCTATCACTTGGGAAGCAACATTCATTTATTTGAATTTCCTGCTTTTCAGGGTGAAACTGTAAAATGCACAAAGGAGTTACTTTTTAAAGCTTGCTTCCCTTCTCTCTTGCTTGCTTTTGTAGCCATAGAAAAACACAAGTCTTAGCAAGAAGGTTATTTTAAAATGAGTTACCCTCAGACTGACAGAGCGCTCAAGCTCTGTAAATGGTGATGCTTTGTTTGGCCTCTTTCCTGAACATTTCCAGGCTATGACTGGTATTGGGCAACAGCCTGCAGCATCACACAGTTGCCTATTTTTACCCCCTAATTACTATTTAATTTGCACTTCAGGGCTTGCAAAATGAGTATAAAAAATAAAAATTAAGTAGCAATTAGAGGGTAAGAGACACAATTGTGTGATTCCTGACATGCAGCACAGAGTTTCAACAGTAAGGGCAAATTAGCAGTGGCAGTTCAGGCATCTGGCCCACTTTGGGCCTATGGATGGGGCACGGGAAATGCCAGGAGCTGTAGTTTTGAAAGAGCTGAAGAAATCAACTTTGCCATTGGAACCTATGAACCTGTTGACGAATCCGCGGGTTTTCCACTGTGAGAACTCCATACGCCTTTAAAGAGTTTTGTCAGCAGTGTCTGCACATGCCAAGGAAAACGCAGACCCGACCTAATGCCTTATGCAATCGCTAGCATGCGAAGAATCACTTAGTGAGCCATCTGGGCCGTTTCATAGATGACGAATAGATAAATCCATTCATTTAAAGCTACTGAAAAAATAGGCAAAATGTAAAGCCCTGGAGAAGCACTGATAACTAAGACTTGAAGGAATTCAGCATAGTAGTATACCATGTGCTAAGAAAATAATCATCATTACTGAAAATCATTTTGCTGCAGAGAGGGTAGGCTTAAACTTTCTCTGCTTTGAGTATAAAATATGAGAGGTGTGATGCTGGTAGAGATATAAAAGTAAATAAATGGGAAGTGGATGTGGCTCAACAAGTTGGGTGCCAGCCTACCACATGGGTGGTCCCAGGTTCGGGTCCCAGTGCCTCCTATAAAAGACAATGAGCAGGTGCCGCCCCTGCTGAAACAAGCAGAGGCTACAAGCCAGCAGATGCTGCAGCCCACAGGGAGCAGATGTGGCTCAGGCTCTCAGGCACCCGCCTCCCACGTGGGAGGTCTCAGGCTCGGTTCCCAGTGCCTGCTGGAGAAGGTGAGCAGACAATGAGCAGACAGATGGGAACCATCTGGGGAGATGGGGGGATAGATAAAGAAAAATAAAGTAAATGAATAAATCTTTTTTAAAAATTCAAAAAGTAAATAATTGCAAATGAAAATATATATATGGACACAGAGAGCAGACAACTGAGGGGGATGGGAAGGGGAGAAAAATAAATAAATCTTTCTAAAAAATCCTATAGTAAATGTGCAGAGATTATTATGATTGTTGACTACTTTTGTTAGAAAAACAAGGTCATTGGTGGCTAAATTGACCAACAGAATAGAAACAGCTGATTGAGTCAGATTATTTAGGGACTGTTGCAGGTTCAACCACGAAGTCTACCTGATTAGTCAGGTAAAAACTCTATTTATTCTTTAGTAGGTTGGGCTTGGGGTTTAGGATCCATCACTCAGCTATTCAGAATTGCTTCAACTGCAGCTCTTTTGATCTCCATAACCCAACATTTGGCCCTCTATACATCTGAGGAAGGATGTAACTGATTTTCAAAAACTAAAAGGAGCACGCTGATGAACACCTGTGCTGGATAAACATAGCTTTACTCAAAAAAAGGCTAGATGACTGCAGTGAATTTTACCTCTTTTACCTCACTTTTACCTCTAACCTAGGACACTAACCTTTGGTCTTCTTTTGTGATCAGAAAAATGTCTTTAACCCTCTATAAAAAGTGCATAGTCTGATGAAATATCTAAATGATGCTCGGAACGGTATATCTTCCCTTAGATTAGCAAAACAGATTATAGGTGGGAGTCATTTTAGTTTTTCTCATTTATTTTTACTTAACTAAATTTTTGGCATAGTTTGGGTTCCAAAAGAATCCTTTGGGGTTCTTTGAGAATCTCTTAAAGTTCTTTTCCCCTCTTTGAATTAGAATACATCTTCTCCCAAGATGGAAGAAAATTCCTACTTCAAAAAAAAATGTTTTTAATCCCATCCAGTCTGGCCCTCCTTCTAAAGGGTAGGCCTGGTTATAGAGATGTACACATGATGTACAGTAAGCACAAAACCACATGGAGCAGTCTAGAGATGTGGAAGTTGTTTAAAAAAAAGAAAGGATCTTATTAGTCCTTTGTCACATCGCTCTTTTCTGCTAAATCTCCAAGGTAACACTTAGCTTCTCCTAAGAGTTCATCTTGTGTATAAATAGAAGTAGTCAGTGACCTGCAGATATAAAAGGGATTAGACTACAAAATATCACTTGCATTCAGAAACGCTACTGCAATCAGAAAAGTGAAGTGTGTGTGTCTGTGTGTGTGCACATGTAAAATCTGACATATGAAAGATCTGAAGGCTAATTAGTATCGCATAGCCATTGAATAGGAAGGTGTCTTAGAGATTGCTTAGATCCCTAATTTTTAAAATGAGGAAAGTTAAACCAAGGAGGAAAAAAAAAATCAATATATTTTCCCAGGGCCACACATTTAGTTCATACTAGAGTTAAACTAGAACTGGTATCTTCTGCCCAAGATACTTTAACCTACATTTATATCATATGCTTAAAGAAAATAGTGATGGTTTCAGGATGAAATATTTCAATGTAACCACTAAATAAATACATGATGGTAAACACCATACATCTAGCAATAAAGAAGTTGAAAGCCATCATTAAGCAATGAAGAATAATGAAGATTACATAAAGAAAGTATAGGAAGTCTTAAGAGACCTATAAGGTATATTCCAGTGAAGGGAAAGGAGAAGAGTAGTCTAGAAAAGAGCAAATTAATTGCATACTGCAAACATTTTATCAAGTGTTTATTAAATGCCAGGTAATATGTAGGGAGCTGGAGATAGTAAATTAAGACTAGACATCAACCTTCAAATAATGTAGCAAAAAACACACAGAGATAAAAATTCCATGGGTGGGTGGGGAAAAGACTATTACGGCTACTCTGAAACCACAAAACAGGGGTAGGTAGTTTGACATGGAATCAGAGAAGACTTCCTTAAGTTGGTAATGCTTAAGGAATGTAAGAAGGGGATTCCCAGGAGAGGGAATGAAAACCATGAAGGCACAAAAGTGTGAAAAAGCCACACATCCCTGGGAACTCCAAGTACTTGCTGTGTCTGGAGCCAAGTCCGTGTAGGGGGAGGCTGGTGCAGAGCCTCCACCAGGCAGCCCCGGGACGGCAGGCAGGGCTTCCGGAGCAGGTGGCAATGGTTTGCAATTCCCACTGGTGCATTTTCCTGTTTCTCAGATTCTCAGATGAGTCCAAGACCAAAGAGGGTGAAGAACAAGTAGAGAGAGGGACATCTTGAGGAAGCTCGTGTGCTACGGGACACATTTGAAGGGAATCCTGAGAGGCATGAGAGCTGCTGGAGCATTTTAAGTAGGGAAATGACACGATCAGCTTTGGCTTTAAAAACATCATTTTAGCAGAAACGGTGAAGATAGACTGGCAGGAAAACAGACTGGAGACAGGAAATTCAGTCAATAAACTGTGACGATGATAAAGCCATCAGAGATTTGGAAACCACGTGGAGCAGTGAGAATGGTAGAGAGAGTTAGGAGACAGGTATTACTAGAGGATGGCTAAGGAAACACGGGATGAGGCGAGGAAGAGTGTACGTCGTCTGATGTCCACCTGCTTCTTGAGTGATGGGAAGTTGTGCTGTGAAATGGGGAGAACTTAGCCTGTGGGGGACAGGGATGGAATGGAGTGCTTTGTGCCCCTAGGGACCCTAGCTTTAAGAAAAAGGTTGAGGGTTGTGAAGGGAACTGAAAACTGAAAGACAGATTACTGGGAGGAAAATCAGAAACAAAACAGAGAAAACATAAAGGAAACAGAGAGGAAGGGGCAAGTGACGTGTGATATAAAAAGAAACATTGTGAGAATAGCCTGACTGGAGCAAAGAGAATAGGTTAGGGAACTGTATCTTATAGGGTGGATGAATCCTGCTGAGAAATAGCCTTCGAAGCCTGGGTGAGGAGTTGGTGTTTTGATACAGAAAGTATTATGGTGCTAATGATATAATAGATTTTATTAACAGCAGAGACAATACTGTCTTTCTCTGGTACTTCATATTCTTTTCAAAGGTCTTTCACATGCGTTAATGTCCTCATTTGGTACTCATAACCTCTTTGAGGGAGATGGGGCTGGGCTAATTATCACTACTTTATAGATAAGGAAGCCAACTCGCAGACAAGGCTGAGTGATTAGATCTCACTTACATAACAATTAAAGGAAGAGCCAGGGCTGGAAACCTGATAGCGCATTCCTTCCTCAGAGACTTTTTCTAATTTGCAGTCCTGCCTACACTCAGGATCTCAGAATATTCTGGATCTCAGAATAAAAGGGTCCAAGGAGGAGAGACCTTCCCTTTGCCCTCCCCTGAGTCTTCCCGCTGCACTCTTCCAGGAAGCCATAGCCCCTGGCCCATAACCTGAGCGTGACCAGCAGAAGGTCCACGCTTACCTGTGCTCCCATCCAGCCGCCCAGGACCCTCCAGAAGGGGTGGGTTAGCAGCCACCTCCGCCGTTTTTCACACTCCGCCTTCCCAATGGCGAACACGTCTGTTGTAGAGACCACTTTTGGCAGATTTACAACAGGAACAACAAGGTAAAAGCGAAGCTCCTTTCTTCAGCACCATCCTGCGTGGACTGCTTGTCACAGCTCTGTCCTGTGGCCACGCTCTCAGACCAAAGCCTCCTGGCGCACAGGCTGGTAGGTGAGGGACTGAGGGATGCTTGTTATAAGCATGAAAATCCATTTCTATCGCTTTGAAAGAAAAGTGGGTAACTTTTTTAAAGTGTCAGAACATTTGGAAGGAATCCAGGGCTCTCTCCAAACAGTTTGGATCTGGAAGTAAAGCCCTGAACTCTACCTTCTCTGTGTTGAAATAGCAACAAAGTAACTCAAAATCTGGAAGGGAACACTCCAGTTTCTTCCACATGTGATTCTGGGGCTAATAAATCTGGAGAACCAAGTGGATTGCATTTCTGAATGTCCAATTAAACATTTTAATGGCTTAAATTCATATGCAACAAGTCCAAGCAAATTTCAAACAACAAAAACTAGTAAAATACAACCTGGCCTTTAGCAACAAAGTAAATGACAAATAGACAAAAACACAAGCCATCTTAATCTATGCCCTGCCAAACCAGGAGTTCACTTAGCTCCAGAAAAGACCAGACAAGAAAAAGATGGAATCTGAGGAGTAAGCCTACTGATCAGACTGAGGTACGTTTATTCTTGGACCTAATAATAGGCAGGGGAATAAAATTCAGAGCAACAGGTGAGATCTAAGTGCAAGAAACTAAGCTGGAGGGCCTGGCAGGAGCGTGACGCGCAGGAATGACGGGCAGTTCTCTCGAGGGTCCTTGGGACAGTGCAACTAGCGTCTTTGCTCTTCTCTAATCAAGGGTAGCTGTTCCCTGTGGCCTTGGTTCCACAAAGCTCCAGAATCCATCTTACACAGAAAAACAGCATTACAGCGGCATCAACAGCCCAGCCTGAAGGGAGAGGGAGGGTCAGATTTCCTCTCACAGAGAACATGCTTTTCTAAATGCTATCTTGATGGATGTAGGATGACAGAATACCTGAAAGTAACCTGTTTCTCCCCCTGTTGCTAGGATACAAAGGAAAGAACTGTATGTAAATTAAAAGGTATATGTAAATTAGAAGGTAAATTAGACACAACCCTCTCTTGGTGCCAAATTACATTTCTTGTGGTCAAGAATGTCCTGTTGAAGCAACGAAGTATGAAAACCAGCTTCAACTGGTTGGCTGGACCTGCACAGAAGTCTCCGACTGTCCTCACATGAACTTGCTTGATTACATAGAAAATTTCCCACCCAAGGGTGAAGTTATCCTCCCCTTTTATGATTGTGCAATATATGCACAAGCATGATTTCTGAACATACTAATCATACAATTATATAACTAGCTATGTGTGTTCATTCATATGCATAAAAGCTAATGCATAATCAAAGCAAATGCTAAGTAGTAACTTAGGTATTTAAGCAAGAGTAAAACCACAGCACAGCCAGTCAGGTCTGAGTTGCTTTAGATTGACCTTGGCTCCTGTCTGCAGACATAATAAATATAAGTTCTCTCTAACTCTCATGTTAAACTTTTTTTTCCCCCTTCATCTCTGGTTACCCCCAAAGGCCCAGGTTTGGGGCTTAACACTGGCACTGTACTAGACACCAGACACAAAATGTTGAACAAGATAGAAGGATAAAACCAGTTCCTGCCTCCATGGAGCTGGTAACCTAATTAAAGACAGTCAAACAAAGGGACAATTACAATACACTGTAAGTGATATGAGGGGAAAGTGAAGTGACTGTGAGAAGCATAAAAAAACTTCACTGGATTGAGGCAAACAGTAGAGGAAGAGTTCCAGAGAGAGGTGACACTTAGTATGGGAACTGAAGGGTGAGTAGGAAGGACTACTTGAAAGGAAAGCAAGTGTAGAGAGCAATATTGGGGAGGAGAGTGAAGAGAGTTTTCTAAGCAGATATAGTTATCTAATCGTCTTAGTCTACCAAAGGGCTGGCAATACAAAGTACCAGAAATCTGTTGACTTTATAATGGGAATTTAGTTGGGGTGAAAGCTTAGAGTTCCAAGGCTGAGAAAAGTCCAACTCAAGGCACCGTAAGAGGTGCTTTCTCACCAACGTCAGCCGCCACTTGTTGAAGCAACATGGCAGCCATCTTGCCTGGTCTCTCCTTTCCTCCCGGCTTCCTACCTGTGGATCAGATGCCCCTCTCTCTTTCCAATTTCAACCCTAAGCTCTCAGGCAAATGGCTCATCTCTCCCTGGGGCCTCAGCTGTTTGAGCCTTCCCCTTTTTGTCATATGGCAGGATTAAAAATGACAGAGCTGTGGACATCCAGCAAGGTGGCAGCAGAGTAAGGAGCTCCTGGAGTCAGCTCCTGCTACAGGGTGGTTAATAACCACCCAGAGCTATCTGGAACTAACTGAAGCATCTGTTTGGGAGTTCCAGGAGATGAGAAGAGCATCCTGTAGCAGCCTTGGGGGAATGGAAGGAGGAGTCTGCCCATCTGTAGAGAAAATTCTTAAGTAGAGCGCTCCATGCCACGGAGGCTGGTATCCATCCTCTACTGGAGCCACAAGCCACCTTGGAAGCTATTCCACGACTGGAATTGAAAGCTCCACTTCCCAAAATCGGGAAAAGATGAAAGGGTTGGGCACCAATTTCAGCTACTGATGAATAAATTCAGCAGGCTAAAGTGTAATCATGAGAACAGCTAAAGTTTGGGCTTGTCCAAGTCAGTAAGAGGCCAGAGGCTGTCATTTTAACTCCATGCCTGGCACAGGGGGAAGCCGGGTGGATTGAAAAACACAGTGCTGGTAGGGACCCACTTCTTTCAATCCGGGTCAGATTGCATGTCTCACCTAAGCCCCAGCCCCACCTCCAGGAAGGAAGCTGGGAGACCTGCGCTAGCCTCTCTGGAAGATTACCAGCCAAGCCAAGGAGGCTGGTGATTGTCCTACTTTGGCAGTGCAAGCCGCCCCAGGAGCTATTCTACGGCTGGAATTGGAATCTCCATTTCCCAAAAACAGGGGAGGAGGAGACAGTTGGCCACCAAATTTCAGGATTTGGCTGGTTAGAGTACAACCCTAAGAACAGCTAAAGTTTGAACTTGTACAGGTTGGAAAGAGTCCATTGGTCACCATTTTGACACTACCCCCAGCATGAGGGGAAGCCAGACTGACCAAAAATCATGGTTTCTTTCACCCAAATTGGCCTGCAGCCATAGAATAGGCTTTCACCCCATCTCTGGCAGGGAGGAGGCTGGCAGACCCTGCACCAGTTTATCCAGGTAACTGAAGGTATCTTTGGCTGGCACAGACCAAATTATCGGAAATCTATCGGGGCAACCGTGGTCATCTTGGACCTGCACTGCATAGATTGCTGCCCACACCTACAGTTCCATCCCCACCCCAGGCAGGGGAGAAAGGGGAGGAAGCTTCATCTGTTTCTCTGGGTAACTAGAGTCTAGGCCTGCATGACTGGGATTGTTCCACACAGCTGTGATTCTGTCCCTACCCCCAGCAAAGGAGAAAGTTGGCAGAAGCTTCATTGGTCCTTGGGGTAATAAGCACAGCTTGAGCCTCCACAGCTTACAGCACCAACTATATCTTTGGTTCCTACTATACAACCAGCAAGGGAGAAAGGGCAGAAAGCCCTAAACTAAAGAGAAAAAATGTACCCAAAATAAATACTCTACAAAGCCAGATGACAAGACACCAAAAAAAATTACAATCCACACCAAGAAACAGGAAGCTATGGCCCAGTTAAAAGAACAAGATAAGCCTCCAGATGACATAAAGGAGTTGAGACAACTAATCTTAGATGTTAAAACAAATCTCATTAATAAATTCAATGAGATGGCTAAAGAGATTAAGGATATTAAGAAGAAAATGGGTGAACACAAAGAAGAATTTGAAAACATACACAGAAAAATAGCAGGTCTTATAGGAATGAAAGGTGCAATAAATGAAATTTTTAAAACATTGGAATCATATAATAGCATATTTGAAGAGTCAAAAGAAAGATTGGTGAGCTTGAGGAAATGGCCGCTGAAAGTGAACATACAAAAGAACAGATGAAGAAAAGAATGGAAAAAATTGAACAAGGTCTCAGGAAACTAAATGGCAGCAAAAGGTATGCAAACATATGTGTCATGGGTATCCCAGAAGGAGAAGAGGAGAGAAAAGGGGAAAAAGGAATATTTGTAGAAATAATGGTAGAAATTTTCCCAATCCTACTGAAGAACATAGATACCCATGTCCAAGAAGCACAACATACTCCCATCTGAAAAAATACGAATAGACCTATTATGGGACACATACTCATCAGATTGCCAAATGCCAAAGACAAAGAGAGAACTCTAAGAGCAGCAAGAGAAAAGCAATGCATAACATAGAAGGGATACCCAATAAGATTAAGTGCTGATTTCTCACCAGGAATCATGAATACAAGAAGACAGTGGTGTGATATATTTAAGAAAATACAAGAGAAAAACTACCAGTCAAGAATCTTATATTGAAGAAGATTGTCTTCAAAAATGATGGCGAGTATAGAATATTCACAGATAAACAGAAACTGAGAGAATTTCTAACCAAGAGACCAGATTTTCAGGAAATACTAAAGGGTGTGCTAGAGCCTGAAAAGAAAAGAAAGGAGAGAGAGGCCTAGAAGAGTCTAGAAAAGAAGATTATATCAATAAATGTAACTAAAAGTGTCAAAAGAGTGGTGAAAATAAAATATGAGAGATAAAACTCAAATAGTCAGGAATAAACTTAACCAACGATGTAAGGCACTTGTATTCTGAAAACTGCAACTCAGTGTTAAAATAATTTTTTTTAAAAAGTCCTAAATAACTGGAAGACCATTCCATGCTCATGGATTGGAAGACTCAATATCATTAAGATGTCATTTCTTCTCAAACTGATATACAGATTCTATGTGATCCCAATAAAAGGTCCACCAGCATTTTTTTAAATTGAAAACACAGTTGTTTAGGAGGGGTTGGTGGTCCTGAATAGCCAGAAACATCTTATAAAGGAAAAGTAAACTCTCCTCTCTAAACTTTGGGTTATATTACCTAGTTATAGTGGTAAAAATGGTGTGGTACTGGAGTAAAGACAGACATGTAGACCTATGGAACCAAATTGATGGTTCAGAAACAGACCATCACATGTGTGGTCAAGTGATTTTTGACTAGCCTATCAAACCCACACAGCTTGGGCAGAACATTCCATTCAACAAATGGTGCTGAAAGAACTGGATTTCCATAGTTGAAAGAAGGAAAGAGGACCTCTATCTCACACCTTACCCAAAGATTGGCTCAAGATGGATTAAAAACCTAAAAATTAAAGCAATAACCATGGAGCTTCTAGCAGAAGTTGTAGGAAAATAGTTTCAGGAACTGGTGGTGGAATCTTAAAGGAGATAAGAGGGGGACTGAGTGGACTACTGATGTTTAATGTACATAAAATTTTAATTAGTTTTAATGTAAAAGTGTGGAAATGTATAGAGTGGACGGTAAAAAATAGTGAGTAACAGCTAGTATATAAATGGGGATGTAGATGAAAATGGTAGTCTAGGTATGTAGATGCCAATTAACAGAATGCTAGAGAATATCCTAGGAATAGATTAGCACAGTAAACTAAGAGGTGGATGAGAACTGTAGTTGATGATACAGATGCAAGAGTGTGCTTTATTAGCTGGAGCAAATGTACATCATTATTGCAGGGTGGTGGGAATGTGGAGAAGCATGGGAAAAATACAACTGGAGTGACCTTGGACTGTGGTTAGCAGAGATAATGTAATATTCTTACATCTATGCCATAGATGTACTGTGTTGATAATGGGGCAGTATGGAAAATGTGTGCCAAATGTACACTGTGGACATGGTAACAATCAGATGATATTATATTATTTGTAACAAATGTTCCACCACTGTGTGGTGTGTTGATAAAAGGGTGTTGTTTGAGAATTCTGCATATGTGCATGATTGTTTTATAAGTTTACAACTTCTGTCATAAAAAATATATTTAAAAAATAATAATATGGTGGGTTGGAGGAAAAAAATACCAAATGTAGGATAAGGACTATAATCAGTAGTAATATTTTGACAATATTCTTTCATAATTTGTAACAAATGTCTCACAACAACGCAAGGTGTTGGTGGAGGGTTGATGGATAGGACCCCTATATGATGTTATGCATGTTTGCTTTGTAAGCTTCCATGATGCTCAAATGTGGCCACTCAAAACAGAGGTGGAGTGGACATCACTGTCCCAGGGTCCACAGGATGGAGGAATAAAATATGGATTAGAGTGGACTTACTGGTATTCTACTATAGAACTATTGTGACTAGTAATGGAAGAAACTGTAGCATTGACATGGAAAAAGTGGCCAGGCAGTTGCTGAAGGCAGGCAGAGGGAAGAAGAGATCTGATGTGAGGGCATTTTTGGGACTTGGAGTTGTCCTAAATGATATTGCAGGGACAGATGCTGGACATTATATATCCTGCCATAACCCACTGAATATACTGGGGGAGAGTGTAAACTATGATATGAGCTATAATCCATGTGTTGCAGCAGTGCTCCAAGATGTACTCACCAAATGCAATGGATGTGCTACAATGATGAAAGAGGTTGATGTTGGAGGAGTGGGGGATGTGGGGTGTAGGGGATGTGGGAACCTCTTACATTTTTTAAGGTAACATTTTTTGTGATTTATGTATCTTTAGAAAAACACAATTTTTAAAAATGCTAAAAAAAAATACTGCTGATTGTTTAGCCATTTTTAATTGAGTTGTTTGTCTTGTTGCTATTTAAGTATAGATTTTTTATGTATTCTAGATATTAAATCAAGATATAAAACGGTTCCAAAAAAAAAAAGGCAGAGCTCTCTCATCCTGTGTCTGAGTGAGTGTCCATGTATATCAGGCCCAGCAAGGGGGCAGGAACTCAACCTGAGTTTCATCTTACTGATGTAGCCCAATCAAAAGCCCTAAAGCGGTCTAATCAGGTAATTCAATCCAAGTCCCCTCAACTGAATTTAAGGCAATCAAAGGATTTTGCACCCAGAGGAATAGATTAGTTTACAAACATGTATTTCTGTTTTGGGGATTCATAAAATAATCTCAAACTGCCACATTAGTCAAATCTTTATTCTGTATTTGAGTCTTCCCTATCGGTACTTTGCTTGAATATTTCCGATGATAGGGAATTGCTTCTTTCTAATGTAGTCGATTCCATGTGGACAGTCCTAGTTGTTTGAAAGTACTTCTTTAAATAGATCCCCAAATTGCCTTTATATAAATTCCATCCATTGATCCTACTTCTGCACTCAAAACATACAGAATGAGTCAAATCACTTTTCCACAAAGTTTTCCTTCAATATTTAAAGCTCATTATCATATCCTCTTCCAATCTTTCTCTTTTCTCTCGCTTCTTACATGAGTTGATCTGAAATCCCTTCAAAATCCTAACCAATCACCTCTCCACACACTCTAGAATACCAGTGTCCTCTGTAAATATTAAAGAATAGTAATAATACTCCTTTTAACAAACACATATTGAACACTACTGCATGCCAGACAATTTTTAGGCATAGGTAACATATGAGTAAAATGGGCAGTGACTAATATGGAGCTTAGATTCTAGTGAGGAAAGAGTAAGGGTATATGAAAATACATCTTACGATATAGTCCGCAAATCAAAATTCATGGGTCAAAGAAAATGGTTTTAAGGCTTTTGATATATTTTGCCAAATTACCTTTAAAATGTCTTCCATTTTTACTCCCTATCAGAGATGCATATAATTTTTAATTTCCCAGTACCTCACTCTCCCTACTAATTAACTTTTTAAAAAATTTCTAATCACTTAGGTGAAGAGTTATGTCTCATAAATTAGCAACTTGGATTACTAGTGACGCTAAACTTTTTTTATATTTTTGTGAATTGTTTACATCCTTTGCGCAATATTCTGAAAGTGTTTGACTTCAAGTTAAATATTTGTAAATACTTTGCTATGTAATAAGGATATTAACACTTTGCTTCTCATATATGTTGAATATATTTACTATCATATCACAATATTTTTCATGGCATATTTTTATCATGGAGACTCTTTAGCTTTAATTTTTTAAAAGTCAAATTCTAGCCATCATTTTCTCTGTATTTCTAGTCAGATTTGATATAGTTCTTGGAAAATTCTTCTTCACTGTATCACAAAAATCTCTGCATATAATGATTTCTGATCCTCTGATCAGAATTTTGTTTTGGTGAATGGAATAGTAAGCTGGAAAGCTTTTACAGTTCTCTTTTGAAAAGTCAAATCATCACAATTACATTAAATCCCCATTTATTTTAAAGTGCCATTGATCCTTCTACGTATCATTCTACCTGAACACATATAAATCACATATAAATGCAGATTTTTAAAAATATGGGGAACTGGCCACACTGAGCCCTTACGCATTCATAGCTCCACCTAAGTAGCAGCTTTGCTGTTACAGGAAACATATGCCCTCCAATTCGCCACAAGCCTCCTCTCACTGTGCCAGTCCTGCAGACATACAAATTTGGAGTCATTCCCTAGAACATTCTCCTAATTGCCAAGGTTAGAAAATCTAAATAACTATTTGGGTCCCAGGAACTAAATATCTTACAGCCATCAGTAAGGATGCCAAAACCCCTGGCATCAGCCAACCACGACACCTGTACATCTAGGGAGGGAGTAAAGCACGCTCCCACACAGAAGCAGACAACTATATTTCAAGCAGATTTTGAGAAGCAAGGGTGTCCACGGCTGCTGAAGTGTTGGGCTGCTGTATAATGCAGGTGCCTAACTTGGTCTCCAGAATGAACTGGAGAATGCCACCCTACAAAAACTAGAAGTTGGCAATGTGCTAACACCATTTCCTCTAGGTAGGCACCCAGAGGAAGCTGCTGTGACGTGTTCTTTGTCAACCCAGTCACATCAGGGCACGTTCAATGCAGGCAAGCATTTCCAAGTGCTAGGGACATTCAGAGAGACGTCAAATTAAGTTAAATTCCGGGCTCCACAGTTACAATCAACTAAAATTAAGGAGGAAATAAATGACACAAATGGAACATCAGGCCTTTCTTCAGATTAGGAGACTCACCTCGTGTTTGCTAAGTCATGTGGAATAGGCACTGGGCCATCTGTACACTTAATAGTAAAATAAATGACAGCCTAGATGTCCAATGATCCAGAAAAATGCCTTAACAGTCCATTCTCACAAAATATATAAAGAAACAAACAGAGTAGATGCACAGGCGGGGCCTGTGGTAAACCCTCACTCTGAACGTTCCCTTACTGACCCCTTCACTTGTCGCTGTGTGGGCCTTCACACCGTTTGAAACTCATTATCCAGAAATACCTGGAAAGGGGGCAAATTTCACTAAGAAAACTTAAGGAATTGGGCATTGTATTCCATTATGCCAAATTAGTTCTTCCCCTCTCTAGTTTCTGAAAAGTTGGACATAAGATTGATAAGTTTTATGGAGAAGGCAAATAAATTAATTTAATTTAATTGTTTCCCACCCAGTATGGTTTCTGAGCATTTAAAGACACTAGGAAAGTGACAGACGTGACCAATGAAAGAGGAAAAAGAGGGCGCCAAAGGCAAATTATTTCATATTATTTTCTCCAAAAGGAAAGCCTACAGGTGGTAAATAAGAAGCTGGAATGCCCTGGGAACAACTTCTACTTGACTGTGCCTAGCAGAGCTTGTCAAGAAGGCTGATGTGAGTGAGACCAGAAAAGTTACTGATGTTTGGTCTCTGTGTTAAAGAGAGGCCACCGGAGAAGAATGGGATTGCTGAAAGAAGCTGGAGAGAAGGCTAGAGCTTTACAAAATCTTAGTTTAAAAAAGAAAACAAGGAAAAGCAATGCTGGGCTAATGGCGGTCTGAAAGGCACTGGATTTGCAGTAAGAAGACAGTTTTGTCATCTACTATCTCTGTGGCCATGGGTAAATTATTTCTCTGAGTCAGAATTACCTCATCTATAAATAACAAGAAAATAATTACTACTCAAAAAGATAAATACTATAAATTATGTAACTTGATCCAACTGTAGACTCTTGATAAATATCAAAGTATTTCCTTCTCACCCTATTATTAAAATAGATACCATGGTAATTGTCCAGTGAAAACAACTCTGGCTAATTTTAGACTCCTAGCCTAAGAATAAGTTCATTTTGAGCCTTTCAGCAATCAAACAATGAGCACCTCCTAGGGCGAGTAGCTCTGTTTACCCTGAACTCCATCCGCTTGGGGATACCAACAAGACTCTCTGGTAGGGATCACTTTATAAATGTAAGTAAGTGTCATTCTCCCAGTTCCCTAAGCTCAGAAAGCCAAGAATGGACCATGAATCTCAGTGGAGTTGCAACACTTACTTTTGAACTCACCCAGGACAACACCTACCCCAAGAAACAGAGAGAGTCTGAAGCTGCAAGTAAGATAGTTCCATCCATCTGTCCCATGGGATCTAAGCCCCTTTCAACTAGAGTTGGAGCAGGTGTCACCATCCCAGAATCCTCAGGATTGGGGAAAAAGTGATTGACTAGAGTAGACTTACTGTTATTCTACTACAGAATTACTGTGATTCTAGCAATGGAAGGACTTATATCATTGATGTGGAGGCAGTGGCCACTGGAGGTTCTGAGTCCAGCAAGAGGGAAAATGTAACATGCGGGCATTTTCGAGACTTGGAAATTGTCCTGCAATGGCAGATACAGGCCATTATGTATGTTGCCATAACCTACAGAATTGGGTGTGAGAGAGTATAGTTTACTACGCTCCATGCTGTGTGGCAATGCTCCAAATTGTGTTCATCAATCGTAACAAATGCGTCACACTAATGAAGGATGTTGTTAATGTGGGGAAGTGGTGAAGGTGTAGGGAGTGGGGCATATGAAAATTCTCTATATTTTTTATGTAACATTTATGTAATCTAAGTATCTTTTTAAAAATAATAATAATAATACATATTTTTAAAAGGCCAAGAAGACTGATGGTTTTCTCCCTACCTTGTCTCCCACATTTGATTAGTTAACAAGTCCAAAGGATTTGACCTCAAATATGTGCCCCTCCCATTTTCTCCATTTCCAGACTAGTGCAGGACTTCATTAACCTTTGGTCTTGACCTTGACAATAACCTACTTGGGCTTTCAGATAAACCTTTCTCAGGTATAGATCAAATAATGCCTCTCTTCCTCTGCAAAATGGCAATAGTAGTGCCTCCCCCTGGGATCCTTGGCTAGGATGGAGATAATGCATATAAAAGGCCTTAGAATCATGCCTCTTTAGCTCTTAGCTCATGTCTATTTGTGCCTCATTACAGCTTATAACAAAGCAAAGAGTGAAATAATTTATTTAAGGACCTGCAAGATCTGATTCCAGCTGATCTCCTCATCTGCAGAAGACGCAGGGATCTAGAACCAGAATTTGATGGAGATGTGTAGAGAAGCTGCAGGCACCCTGGAGACGCATGCAGAGGGGTGTCCAGTCTCTGGTAGACCAGAAAAGATGATGTAGATTTGTGAAACTTTCTGTGCTCAGACTTGGGAAGCTGGACTGTCTCTGAATCCCACTTAGGCTGGTGGCACAGGGGTGTCGTTTGTGTGCTGGTGATGGGTCTATCGTTAGATTGGAAGAGGCAGTGAGTGGCCTGCAGAGAGCCTGAACTCTTCAACTCCATGACATGCTTCCCATCTGCACCAGAAGATAACAGAAAGAGACTTACGTTACAGGTTCTAGAGCCAGGAGGCCCGGGTTTGACTCTGATTTCAATAGTTCATTAGTCATGTGGATTTAAATGATTACTTAACCTCACTGTGACTCAGTTTTCTCATCTATATAAGCATTTATTTTGTGGAAAAAAAATGACTTAGTACCTACAAAAAGCACAAGGCTGGCACATAGAGCACAAAAATATTAGGTATTACTGTGAGAGTGTTAAGTTTCTAGAAATGATACTGATGAATCCAAGGGCATATACATTTAACATTTTGATCAATGTTGAAAACTTGACCCTCCCCACCACCACCATGAAAAAAATTCTGTGCTAATTTACATCAGTATTGGATCAGTGTGGCCTATGTCCCATACCCTTGCCAACGCCAAATGACATAAATTCTTTTAATTTTTAAACCTGATATGAAAAAATAACTTGTTTTTGCCATTCATGTACATTGGGACAATTTTATGTATCTACAGGTGTTTCTCTTTTTTTAGTTAAATGATCAAATTACTTACTTTTTTAATCTACAGCAGTTCCTATTGCTATTTTTGTTCTTGGCTTCATTCCAAGAGTGGATTCAGTGCTCCCTCTCTTTCACTTTTCCATCACTGCAAGCTGAGAAAAATGTTGTCAGCATTTTTATATGTATTTTTGTCTTTTTTCCTATGTATTTTTAAGCAGAAATTGAGTTACATGGGTCTTTTTTGTTATCTGCTCGGTTTTCCAATTAATTTATCAGGATCATCTTTCTATATTGATAAAGAGTTTCTACATCATATTTAGTGACTACCTGGCAGTATTTTACTTGTATATGATAATTTATTTGGGGAATATTAGAATATCTTTCCCCTTTGCAACTAAAAATTATCTGTTAACCATATTTGAAGCTAAATATCTCTGAACTACACAATGATTTCTTTGGAATAAATTCTAATCTTTGGGAATGCTGGGTCAAAGGGGTACTATATTTTTTCTTTATTAGAGAAGACGTAATTTTACAGAACAATCATGCATGAAATACAGGATTACCATATGCCAACCTGTTGTTAACACCTTGCATTGGTTTGCTTGACTAAAGCACATTTTTATAACCATACTGTTAAGTAAAGTCCATGGTTTAATTTAGTGTACAGGGTTTAGTGTACAGGGTACAGATTTTTAAAGCTCTCACATGCACTGTGTCAAACTGACCTTCAAAAAGTTTGTATCAATTTACAGTCTGCCTGAAACAACTGAGAATGCCTGATTCCTTACTCCTTTGGAAATCCTAGATACCATTTGTTTTTTAAAATCTTTGCCAATTTGATTATCTTCATTTTTAATTTGCCTGCGGGGTTACTTTGGGTTAAATAGTTTTTCATGCGTGTTGGCCATTTACAATTCTTCTTTTGTGAATTAAATTTATTTTGTTCTGGCCAATATAAAGTTGTAGTTATGAGGGAGATATTTTATGGTGAGGTCTTTGAAGGTGAAAGGAGATGTGGCGGTTTCTTTCTCTTTTTTTCAACAATTCTAGCACTGGTTTTCAAATTTGCAGTGTCAGTTCATTTTAGTATCTTTCTATCACTACCATTTCTTGCTACTGTCCTTATATATCTGCAACTGTTACATTGTGCCTACTTTCTTCACATCTTACTTCTATTCCTCCATGAGCAAAAAGAGAAAAAAGAGAAAGGAAATGATTTTGTTTTAAAAGGTTATCAAGCTTGATAGATCTTTGCCAAACAAAATGTTTAAAAAATTGGCTCTGAAAAGGTTGCCTACTTCTGGGTGTTGACTATGCTATGGATAATTGATCTAGGTAAGTGTCTCTGAGTGACTAAATTACTGTACTGCACCAAAATTTTTTTTCTTTTTAATGGGGAACTATCTGAGCTCTTAATCACTGCAAAACTCTCAGAAGTTTTATGAGTCAACATTTGCTGGAAAATAGACTCCAATTAGTGCCAAGAAGTCCTGGGAACCCCCATGACAGCTTGTCCGCGAGAACCATCTGGCCAGACCAAAGCAAAATAACTGCCCTCTGCCTTCATTGCAGGTCCAGATTAGCAAAAAAGAAATTTCCTTCTTAGGAGGACTTACCACTAAATTTAGCCACTGACTCTCAGACACCTTCTCAGCATAAACAGGCTGAAGACAGATTGTTCTGAGAGCTTCTGAAAAAGAAAAATAAACTGTAACCAATTTGAAAACAAGCCAAAATAATTAATAGAAACTATTTCACTGCTGTCTTGTTTCTCTTCCTAATTAATATTTATGCCCTCACCTTCTAGAGACATTGCTGTTTGCTTAAGAATGCACTATTGCAATATTGTTGGCTACAGCTGTTTCTGCAACAGGAATTCATGGAGCAGCCTAAAATTGGCAGATATACTCCGGCAACTAAATTCCTAAATGGGAGAAGCTATTTCTCCCATCCTAGAAAACAGTCAGACTACACCAGTAAAATAACAGCTCTAGGTGGAGAAACGTCATAGATCCTAAAGTGCCAGAAGGAATGCTGGGAATCAGAAGATATGCTACGTCTACCTTTTCAAAGAGCTGCCACAGGGTGAAGACTCACCCTAAGGACGCGTGTCTGTGGATCTTCACAGCCTTTTGCAGAAGGCAGCATGTGTTGACGGTAAATGCTGAATGCCTTCACAGTGATTTTGTTGTGACACTGATAAATGACAACTCGTGTAGCCCCTAGTCAGGAGGATTTCATTCACAGCCCTGTGAACTTGCACCTGTGGCAGACCAGTGCTCATGTCGTGGAAGAATCCAGACGATTCGGGGCTGCCTCCTGGAAGGCAAAACCCCTGAATGCGGGCAATTAAACTGCATCTGAGGCTCCCCCCACCACCCCGACCACACACAAGGGAAATCCAAGTGTGGCTTACCAAGGGTCCCGAGTCACCCAGACCCCTCTCCTGCACACAGGCTTTGCAGCTCTCCGCAGCAGGGCAGATTTGGCTGCAGTCCTGAGCCAAATTCTAGCATTTTTGTTATTTAGCACTTACATAGAACGCACTAGCTTCCAAGTGTTTTACAGTCATTGATTAGTTATTAGCCAGCTCTTGATGGATGAGCGTGCAGTTCCTAAATTACACTCTGCACCGAAGCAAGCAATGTCTTTTATCTTTCCTCCTCTCCTCTCCAACCCACTTCCGGCCCCAGGCCCACCCCCATCAGGACAGGGGCCCAGACCTGTGAGGAAGCACCCCAGCCGTCCACGCAGGGGCCCCCAGAGCCTCCGCCCGCCCTCCTCCCAGAGGACCACCTCCCTCCCGCTGCCCCTTGCCTCAGTGCGGTCTTCACAGCCACGTCCCTTTTCATCGTGACGTCTGTCGGTCACACTAAGTCAGCAAACCCCTTCTCAGGTTGGACGTTCCAGCTCGGCCTCCGGGCGCCCCCAGGTTCTGATGGCTGGGAACAGACAGCGCTCTACCACCCGCCTGTTAATAAAGCCTTTGTCTCCCGTGACCCATGCAGTAAGTAATCTGAAGTGACACTGCCGTTACGTGCATGGTTATTTTTCAGCACCACTGAGAAATGCATAGATTTATGTTTCAGGCGGCCCAGATCGGCACCGTCAGTTTTTTCGTTAAAGGCACACATCTCCCCTTTGCGTTCCACCTGCCTTTCTCAGCTGCCTCTCTGGGTTTGCGCAACGTCTACAGGTACATGCGTTAGAGATGAGCCAAAGGAAACACGGGGCATGTTGAAACCCTGCCAAAGGCACTCTGCCACCCTTTACTACCTGTCCAAAAAGGACCTCTTAATCACATAAAGATGCCAACTCCTAGTCGAGATGTTATTGTATCATGTGCCCTGAATGATCCCTGGTCTAATTTCACTCTCTTGTGAAAACTGGCTTAGTACCGATTGCCGTGGCTTGCAGAAGTACCAAGGAAGCCCGGGCTCCAGCCCCATCCTCAGGTCTCAGCTTCAGCCTGGGCCGAGCAATGTGTCAGGTAGTCCTTCTTTGTTCAACCATCTCATCCTCCAAATTTTCTCCTCCCACCCCCCACCCAGCTTGGCCTAATACAAGAAATAAAGACGTGCATAAAATTGTCAGGCTTTAAGTTTTCCTCTCTTTGGTTACTAGTATCAAGAATTTAATTCAAGGAAGCATTCCTATAGTATTTCCACAGACTCCAACTGATTTATATCCATAAAGATTTAACTTTCTGAGCATGTAATTAATTGCTTATACCAAGTCTCCACTTAAACCAGTCCAAATACAACAGAAGGAGGAAAAAGCTTAAAAAGGAAACTTCAGTGTCCTCTTCTTGAATTTGCTAGCATGCTTGAAGCACCGGAGTGCTCTTTTCTCAGGATTCCAGACCAAAGGATCCCACTTCAAGCAGGGATCAGGCGCCTTCAAAAATCTCCTGATAATACATGTGCTAGCAATGCTGTCAACTAATTAGCCAGGGCTACATAGTACGAACACAGCTTCTCCCTTCAACTGCACACCAAACAAGCATCTATCTGCTCCTCTGGGAAAACTGATGAACCTTTATCTCCCAATTTAAAAGTCTAGAAGGATGTTGCAGACACTTACCCTTGGAATCAATCATAATTAGTCCATTTGTGTGTATAGAAGAAAGAAACTTCAAAATTTTCATGTTTTAATATATTAATTTGTACAAGAGTAGTTACTGAACGCCCACCATTTGTTAGGAATGGAATGAGACATTGGAGATACCACCAAAGGTCTAGAGCAATAGGTCTATGGGAGGAGAATCAAAAGGAGGGGTGGTAGGCAGAATGATGGTACCCCCAAAATGCCTCTCTCCTAAAACAGAAATCTAGTGACATCAACTTCTGGGCATGCCCACAAACTCCAGACTTCCAACTAACCAGAGAGATTTTTGAAGAGGCAGAGATCTTAATGATCACCAGGGCCACCCCTGTGCAAGAGGGGGGTGGGCTTATTTCTCAGCTCTTTGAAAGGGACTGGTGTGTCTCCAAAGCCAGTGGTAAAGTTTATCATGACCCACTATATGGGGAATTCAAGGCTAATAGCATTAGCATAAACCTCAGAAACTTCATAGCCTCTGTGTGCCTGTGACCGGAATTGTCCCAAACAGAATGGAATCCTTTTAAGGAATAAAAAGTAGAAAATGTAAACAGAAGAAAGATGATTATCAATGAAAGAGAGCGGAAAAGATTCCTGACTGGGTAAGAGTATCAGAAAAGATGATATACAAGTCCTGAAACTAGAATGTTCATATTATTCTGACCATATCTTCAGCCCCTTAAGATCCAGTAGCTCGGAAGCAGACTTTGCCCAGTGGTTAGGGCGTCCATCTACCACATAGGAGGTCCACGGTTCAAATCCCGGGCCTCCTTGACACGTGTGGAACTGGCCCACATGCAGCGCTGATGCGTGCAAATAGTGCCCTGCCACATAGGGGTGCCCCTGTGTAGGGGAGCCCACGCGCAAGGAGTACACCCTGTAAGGAGAACTGCCCAGCAGGTAAGAAAGTGCAGCCTGCCCAGGAATGGCGCCGCACACATGGAGAGCTGACGCAGTAAGATGACGCAACAAAAAGAGACACAGATTCCCATGCCTCTGACAGCAACAGAAGAGGACAAAAGAAGAACACACAACAAATGGACACAGAGAACAGACAAATGGGGCGGGGGGGGGGGGGTAGGGAAGGGGAGAGAAATAAATAAATTAAATAAATCTTTAAAAAAAAAAAAAAAAGATCCAGTAGCTAGAAGAGAACCAACACAAACAAGAGGTTTATCTAGTGTGATATTTTCCTAAAGAACAATATGGACCTGTCAGTAGTTCTGTAATTCTCTGCTAGTTTAATACTAAATCCTAGAAGTAAAATGTAACTTCATGATATTCTAGTGCAAACAAGAGTATTAACAAAAATGTTTATTTCAAGCTCCATTGGAAAGAGAAGAAAATAATCAATATTGGTCAAATAAAGCAGTATGCACTTACTGGAGAAATAATATCCCAGCAACTGGAAAATAAACTTTTAATGGAAAATGAACAAATTTTGTTTTTTTTAATGTGACATTAATAATGCATCTTAAATGCTTCAGGACTGTACCTTCTTTAGATCAAATACCTTTGCAAACTGTCTTCTGTGACCTTCAGAAAAGAGACATTCTGAAATATTCTCTCCCAGCAGTGCCAATGCTACCTGCATAGAAATAAAAGTCTCATTATTCCATTTCTTCAACCCTTTCTCCCCTCTGCAAACTTTTAATTTAAGTAATCACTAATTTGGAAAATGATTTCTTTCTCTTAGTGCAAGATATTTACCAATCTTTATGATCTTGTTTAAAATACTTCACTTCCAAAATTAATGTGAAACTATCTATAACCCTCTTTAATTCATTTCTACTTAATTCCCTCTACAAATGTTAAACCATTAAATTTTATTTAGTCAATGTATACTTCAAGTTCCAAAGCTAAGAGCTCCCAGTGCTGCCTTAGCTGCTGATAGTCTCCTGAGTGTGTCTAGAGGTACATCTGAGTGGTTTCCAGGCACCATCTCAGGAACAATTTCCCTGGGTTCTTTGGATCAGTCTCTCCTTCTTGCCTGCCACCATTGACTGCCTTTAGGGCCAACCACCACTGAGGGATCCCCACTCTGACGCACAGAGCTGTCTTTGCCCAACTGCAACAACTCTTGAGACTCAGGAGAGGTGGCACAGTTTTCTTTTAATACCATTCCAAGAATAGAGCATGCCCTCCCCTTTAATCGCTCAAAAAATAGGAAAGAACCAGTCTGTACCTCTTACCGAGGGTTAGCAGGTGGCCCAGGAACAATGAAAGGGAAGCGCAAGGGAAAACGACTTACCACAACCTGCAGGAACCCAGCCAACCCTGGTGTTCTTTAACTGGTCATCTCCCTGCCCCACCCGGCTGCCTTCCCCTGGAGAAGTGCAGGATCCCATCCACTACTAGAAGGGCACAGGTTATCCCTATGGCTCAGTTTCTGTTACAAACTCTCTCTCAATCCCAGTGATTAAGGAAAGCTTTTCCCTTATTTCACCATGAAGCCCGTTTCTTGAATTTTCATTGTGCATTCTCTACTGTGGTCCTTTGGAACCCTGAAGACGATCACACAATAATCTCAAATCTGTACGTTGATCATGGTAATGTTACCTTGCTTTAAATAATAAAACCTAATTAGGGAGGGAAGCACAGCTCAATCCAGTTCATTTCATTCTCTCCTCAACATGGATTCAAAAACTTTGGGGGTCTGATGTCAGGCATGTCATTTAGGGTCACCTTTACACACAGATAAAGATCCAGCATGGTATGGCTCATCCCATGTTTGTGGCCAGACTGAGTATAGGAATCACATTTGGTTCCATGATTCTGCCAAGGTGACAGTATTACTTCTAATAAGGTCCAGAGAAGAGTCAAATGGTCCAAAAACATTCCATCTGTGCAATTTCAATTATATATCTTTTCTTATGCCAAAAATTTCTAAAAGGTGAAACTGAGATTCATATATTTTATGGGTCATTAGGCAAATGCAGGTGGCTAAAGTGCAAGGTAGTCATTTCTGGCCATAAGATTGAATAAGTTGGCTTCTGAAAACCCAACAGATTTTTAAAGTCACTCTTCAGGAGCATATATCAGAGCTACCAAAGAAAAGTGGAAGAGGAGTTCCTACTACATGAATGCCAAGATTGAACAGTTTTACATACTCTATCTCATTTAATCATAACAAATACACTGACAGGTAAATGTTCTTATCCCCATTCAGTGAATAAGAAAGCTGAGATACATAAAGAATATGCATCTAGAGCAATGCCATGCATCTATCAAGCAGAAAAGCTGGGCTTTTATATGGTTCTCTCTGGCTGCAGAGAATGTGATTTATCTTAAAGATTTTTAAAAAGGCTTAAAAGCAAAGTAAGATGTGAACTTTAAATGAGATCTAGAGCAGAGGACAACTAATTTAAAACTTTGAAAAAATAAATCAATTTCCTCCCTCTGGGAAATGTCCATTGCCAGGTGTCAAGTTGGGCTTGAGATCTGATGTTCTCCTGTGACTTGGCTGGTATGGAATAGTCCACTGGCTCCAGCTCCCAGGGAGAAGATGGCCCACAGGGTTGTTCATCTCTCTTCTGAGAAGGATGAATCACTCAACAGGATGAGTCAACTGAAAACTCAATATTTAAAAATTGTTTGATAACTCTATACTGGTAAAATGCAACCCACTACTTCCGGGTGTCCTGACAGTTAAGTGACTAGAATTTGAAAAGAGTTACAAATCCTATGCACTGCTAAGAGCTCCTACTTGAGTTCATAAAACCTACAATATGAGGTGCATTTGGATGATCTTTTGATTTGAATTTTATTAGTGAGGAAACTGTGGTTCATAGAGGTTGCACAACTTGTGGGCAATGACGCCAAGTACCAAAGTCAGGTGATTTCACATTCCACCAACTCTGACAGAATCAGAATTTCAAGCACCATTTCAAATTTGGCATGGCGAAGTATGGAAGATGTGTAAATGTGTCTGAGAGAAAAATTTAGTCACAAAGCTGAATTATCAGTTGTAGGGAGCTTTCAGTATAGGAAGGTTTATTAGCTTGTTAGTTGGGGACAGAGAAGCTATTTACTTCTAGGCATGGGAGAAAATACCAATCTAGGTAGTATATTAAGAAATTAGACACAGAAGAGTTAAAATGAAAACAAAAACCAACATGCCATCGCGATGAAACCTATAAACTCACAACTTTTTAAATGGATCCTTGCCCAAAGAAGTATGGCCAAATATATAGAGTACTGTAATATGAAATAATAAATATTAAATTCAAAAAGAGCAACAGTTCTCATATATTTCCAAAAAGAAAAAACAACACTTAAAAATATATATGCATATCGTGCCATACCTTGACAGTCAAGTGTATAGTCAAGAATGGCTTGATTTGATATTTTCAAATGAACAGATGTTTTCCTTTTTTCAGGCATTGCTCTTCTGGATCTTATCTAGAGGCTTAAAGAGGTGGATCCATCAAATAACTTGTCAGAAGGAAGAACATTTACAGTTGATTTAGAAACCGATTTAGATGTTTTAAATTTTCTTCAATTATATCTTGATCTAGTGCAAAGGTACAATAGAGCATGTGAGGTAAAGAGAAATAAAGCAAACTTTACACAAGTGTATATCCAATGATTCATATTAAAGACAGATCAAAAGAAAAAATGACTATTTCTAAGAAAATAATGAAAAGGAAAGAACAAGAGGGGGCAAGGAAAGGATTTGTTAGTTTATACAAGTTGGCAGTTCTAAAAGTTTAAAATGGCAGTTCTCTTTTTTAAAATTTCTTGCCTTCACCATTCACAATGAACAAAACAAAATAAATTTTCTTGTGATAGGTGGCAACACTATCCATTTCTTGGCTTGAAACTAGATTATACATGTGAAAATCTTCTCTGTCACAGACTAAAGATGATAATGTAATCTGGAAATAGAAGGGATCAGAATTGAGGAAAAAAGTTTATATCAGCTTTGAATAAATGCAGTCATAAATATTTCTGAGCATCAATTATGTGCCATACACATAAATCTTTGAACTAACTTATTGAATTTTCTCCAATTTTCTGCAACCCAAAGGCTCACATATAAAAAAGGAGCACATAGGTACAATTTTAATAACACTTATTTAGTTTCCTATCATCAAAAAATATCACTTATTCGAAGGATTTCCCCATAATGCTATGATGAAGTAACTGGTACCAGGCTTGCCCCCTGCCAGAAAAAAGCAAAAACTGGACAAAATACATGAGGCGAATGTTTGGTCTTTGCATAATCACCAATAAATGCTATGATGAAGTAACTGGTACCAGGCTTGCCCCCTGCCAGAAAAAAGCAAAAACTGGACAAAATACATGAGGCAAATGTTCGGTCTTTGCATAATCACCAACGCAGGACTGAAATCCCTGGAAGAAAGGAAACAGAAGCGTGAAGCCACATGATCCGCACAGCTCTCTGCATGGGTGGGCCCTGTCTCCTCATAGGATGGAGAGGTGGACCCAAGTAGAGCCCAGGGGTCCCACTGACCCTAGGAGCTCATAAGCACCTGAAAGTTGCAGCACCAGTGGCCAGAGAGGAGGGAGCTGGGCCGTGGAGTCAGCAGAATACCACTGGGGCAGGGAAAGAGTTGCTACAGAACTCTGACTGAAGGCCGGCCACACACCTGCGGGAGCCTCTGTGAGATCAGCAGGTGGCCAGAATCATGCCGTGGTGGAAGCTATTGCAGACTGCACTTACCAAGACTGAACAAAGCCCCTGTGGAATTAAGGGGACCTTCCAGGCATCAACTACCTGCTGAACAAAACCCAGCGTTTCGAAGGAATCCGCATGGCCCTCATTCTTTGCAATTCTCAATGCCCAGATCTCAATAAAAATTCTATACAGGCAAAGATGCATGAAAATGTGACCCATAATCAGGAAAAACACCAATCAAAGGAGAAAGAGCCCCCAATACCCCAGATGTTAGAATTAGCAGGCAATAAAGCTAAAGCTACTATTAAATAGGTTGAGAGTTAAGTAAATATATGGTCTTAATAAGTGAATTGATGGAGAATTTCAGATGACAAATTGAAACTATTTTTAAAAGTCCTAGGTTTGGTCCCTGGTAACAACTGAAAAAAAAAAAAGTCAGTAAATTGCAAGACAATAAGACAGCTCCACAGAAATTAACCACTCTGCCTAAAAAATAGAAAGAGGAAAGAAAAAATACAAAAGAGAGCTTTAGGACCTGTAGAAAGTTATCAAATGCTTGCTATATGTGTAATTAGAGTCCCAGAAGGAGAAAAGAGAGCACATGGGGCAATAAAAATATCTGAAGGGATTGAGGTCAATTTTTTCCCAAATTCGGTGAAAAACATCAATGTACAGATACATAAAGCTTACCAAAACCGCAGCAGGATAAATAAAAATGAAACCAAAGCCATTAATATCATAGCCACACTGAAGAAAATCAAAGATAAACAGAAAATCTTGAAAACCCCCAGATGAAAATAACAAATTGCATAAAAGAAATAAATTGTAAGAATGACAGCTGACTCTTCATGAGAAAGAGTTGATAAAGGACTGAAGATAAAGGACTTATATCTTTTAAGAATGAGGGAGTGAACACAGAGATTGCCCACCCAGAATTCCACATTCAGTGAAAATATCCCACTGTACTGAGAATAAAATAAAGATATTTTCAGCTAAATGGAAACTTAGATAATGTGTTATCAACAGATCTGCACTATAAGAAATACTAAAGGATATACTTTAGGCTGAAATAGAAATGATACAATATGGAAACTTTGATCTACAGAAAGAGCCCAGGAAAAGAAAAACTGACTTAATAAAAAAGAAAATGTAAGCTTCTTTCTTATTTTAATTTCCTTAAAAGGCAAATGACTGTTTAAAGTAAAGATATCATTGTAATATCTGTCTAGCATGTATAAAAAAAATATCTGAAAACAATAGCACATATGATGTGGGATAAGGAAAATTATACTAGTGTAAGATCTGGACATTTTTTAAGTGTAATGGTTGAAGAGTGAAGTGTAAAGTAGTTCAATATTAATACTAAGAAGACTAATAATTTAATTATACATTATTTACAAATCAGTTATAATCTAATCCATACTGTAATCCCTAGAGAAAACAATTAAAATTAATTTTAAAAATTAGAAGCAGTCCAAATACATTCCAATAGGTGAATGGATAAACAAAATTATGGTATATTCATATAATTGAATACTAGCTAGAAAGTAAAACTAAATTAATTTTTGATACATAAAACAACATGAATTCCTCATTATGTTGGCCCAAAGAAGCCAAATATAAGCTCGATAAAGTCGGTGGTGGGTTGAATTATGTATCCCAGTGAAAGGCATGTCCTTAATCCTAATCTACATTCCTGTAGGTATGAACTCCTCTGTAAACAGGCTCTCTGGAAGATGTTATTTTTATTTAAAGTTTAGCCCCACTAAATCAGGGCAGGCCTTAAACGTATTATGGGAGTCCCTCAGAAGCAGAGAAACTGTGACAGTCAGGGAAGTCAGAGAAGGGACAAAAGCCAGAAGTTAGCAGAAAGCAGAGCAGACACAATAAGAGAGCTTACCCCATGCCAGGAGACAGAGCTCAAGCCCAGGAACGCAGATGGATTGCGGCAAACCACGTGGACAGCTACAGACGGCTGGAGAAAGCATGGCCTGTGGCCCCTTGATTTTGCACTTCCAGTCTCCTAAACCATGAGACATCATATGCTCATTGTTGAAGCCAGCCCATTGGTGCTCTTTGATGAGCAGCCAGGCAAACTACAATAGAGCACAAGATTTGGGGGTGGGGAGCATTTTAATTTCAAAATGGCACAAGGAACAGTCTAAGATATTGACAGGAGTAATGATTCCCCAAGTTGGTACATTTGTCAAAGGATTCAACTATACAACTAAAATCTCTGCATTTCATTGTATGCAAATTCCATATCAACAGGTTGACTTTTAAAAATAATACTCTTGGGAAGTGGCTGTGGCTCAATCAGATGATCTCCCATCTACCATATGGGAGGCCCTCGTTTCCATCCCAGGCCTCCTTGTGAAGGCAGGCTCACCAGCAAGTGCCAAGGAGTGCTGCCCGGCCCACAGACACCGTGGAGAGCAGACTCAGCAAGATGACACAACAAAAACATAAGGGAGACAAGCGAGAACACAGAAGAACCCGCAGTGAATGGACACAGAGAGCAGACAGCAAGCAAGCTGCAAGGGGGGAGGGGAAATTAAATAAATACATACAGACACAGAAGAACATACAGTGATTGGACACAGAGAGCAGACAGCATGCAAAAAAGCTGCAAGGGGAGGGGGGAATTAAAAAAATAATAATGCTCTTTACATGTAAAGGAAACTAATGGAATCACAAAAAAAAAATACTCAGAAAAAAATACTCAATATTAGGATTCATTGTTGAAGAAGTTTTGGACCACAGAGAGGTTCAACTATGGCAGGGGAGAAACTCTGGTGTGGGGTGTCACTGATGGGCACATGGGTGGATGGGGTTCTCCAGGGCATGTATATAGGGAACACAAATACGTTAGGATATATGTTGGGTATTTTTATAGTAGTTACAGTTACAAACATCAACTGAGGGAGTACTGAGTTCCCACCCAGGGGAGCTCTGTCACATTCCCCAATGGTAGAACAATAATTTCTCAAATGCAACGGCAAAGATCAACAAGGAAGGATGGTCCAATAATGAGCCCTTGATACTGATGACTATGCTTAGGAGCCTGTGTGCCTGAAATATGAACTAGGTCTAGAGCTGCAGGGTGCCTAAGAGTTACCTCCTGAGAGCCTCCATTTTCCTCAAATGTGGCCATTCTCTAAGCCAAACTCAGTATGTACATGCATTACCTTCCCCCCAGCATGGGACGTGACTCCTGGAGATGAGCCTCCCTAGTGCCGAGGGATTACTACCAATCACTAACTGGAGAAGCAACTAGAAAGAGACCTCGAATAAAAGGGTCAACTCAGATCAGCAGAATATCTCAACCTACATGTTGGATCAAGTGTTAAAAAATGCCCTTTGACCTTGAATAAAAGGGGGAAATGGCAAGGACAAATGAGTTGATATGGCTAAGAGTCTTCCAAAAAGAGACAGAAGGTTATCAGAGGTGTTGCACTTACGCACACCTCAGCAGGACCCCAGAAAAAGCCAAAGTAGATACAACCCTAGGTACTGGTTCTCCTGAAGGTTATGGAGACCCACAGGGTATATAGTCATGGCAGATGGATTTGGAGCTCTGTGCCATGTAAGAGGGCCCTACCTTGGAATTTGTGCTCCTGAGTGTGATGGAGCTGGACTCAGATGTGACTTTTCTACACATGCCTCTTCTGTCACTTTTACTGAACCTGTGATTGGCACTAGGGATGGTGCATACTCAGGAGACTTGAATCTCTGGACTGTCCATGTGCCAGCTGGGCCCTGAGCCTCAGCAGAGTGATGACTCCTTCTCTCTGGTTCCTTGGTCTTACCCAGGTCAGCTAATAGCGAGGTGAAGATGGTCAACCACCACACCAGGGAATCAAGGGTGCCTACAACTGCAAGCAGAGGAATTGCATCCATCATCCGTGTGGAACCTAAGCCCTCTCTTGATCTAGAGGTGGAGGGGACATCACCATCCCAGGGTCCACAGAATGGAGGAATAAAATATGGACTAGAGTAGACTTACTGATATTCTACTATAAAACTATTGTGATGAGTAATAGAAGAAATTTTAGCATCGAGGTGGAGAAAGTGGCCACAGTAGTTGCTGAGGGCAGGGAGAGGGTAGAAGAGTTGTGATGTGGGGGCATTGGGATTTTGAATTGTCCTTAATGATATTGCAGGGTCAGATGCTGGACCTTATCTATCCTGCCATAACTCACTGAATGTACTGGGGAAGAGTGCAAACTACAGGGTAAACTATTATCTGTGTAGTGCAGCAGTGCCCCAAAATGTGTTCACCGAGTGCAATGAATGTGCCGCAATGATGAGGGAGGTTGTTGGTGTGGGATGAGTGGGGTAGGGGGTAGGGGGTAAAAGTTAGTGTAACATTTTTTTTTGTGGTGTATATATCTTCAAAAAAATACAATTTACAAAAATGATGTGGTGAGGGGTGGGGAGTGGGTTATATGGGAACTTCTTATGTCTCTTTTTTTTTTATGTTTTTTAATGTAACATTCCTCGTGATCTATACACTTTAATTTTTAAAAATTTTCTAAAAAAAAGAAAAAATACTCAATTTTCTCATCTACAGGTAATTGCAATATTATAAGCACTGGCTTTTCATATATAAAATCTAAACTAGCTGTCTAATTTGAAAGTCTACTACTAATTTAAAAATGGAATTATTTCAACCAAAATTAATGGTGCCTTTGTTTTCTTTTGGGTAATAAGCTTAACCTGAAGGCTTAGAAGTAATAACAGAAGCACAACAGAGGCAGGAACAACCAAGAAGAGAAAATCACATGCCCTTTATATAGAATTCCCTTTTATGTCTGTGCCAAGATGTATTCAACCTACCTTCTATTGTTGGACATTTGTTACTACCCATTTTTTCATGACTATGGAAATTCACAAAGAAAATTTTGAGAGGACAAGACCAGGGCTTAGAAGAGAAGCAATGAAAAGGGATAGAAGAAAAAGGCTGCTTCACTGCCTGCCAACGCTTCTCCTCCAGATGGCTCGCTGTCCTTGCCCCGGGAAGGAACGCGTCCATGAGGTTTCCACCAGAACCTCCCCTAAGAGCTCCTGCAGTGTACACTGCTTGCTCAGACACAGCGCCACAGATAACTTGGCAACTCATGGCAGAAGTTTCCTATCTGGAAATAAATAAATAAATCTGTAATCCATAGAGACAACAATAAGTCAAATGTTAGACATGGACCCAATAGCCTTTTTCAAAGGTGTGTCAATAATTTACACTCCTTCTTATTGAAAAGCTAATGTCCATTGAACCCACTCTTTCCCTAGTCACCACACCTTATCCATCACCACGTCCTATGAACTCTGAGTCCAGTCTCCCTCTCAAATCTTCCCCACTGCTGTCCACCTCCGTTCCTAGTAGGCTAGTCTAAGCCACATCCATTTCTTTCCTGAACTTTTGCAAAATCGAATAACAACTCTTATTCTTGACCTCCTACAACATTTTCCAGAGCAGCCAGTCATCTTGTAAAACATAAAGTAGAACACACCCCTCTTCTAAGTCGTCCAGCAGCACCCATTGCACGATACAATCCATGCCCCTTACCCAGGTGGTAGGGAGTGAGCAGGCGGCCTGCCTCCTGCCTCCTGCCCCTTCGTCCCCTCCCACGGCCTTTGTACTCACCACGCTGAAGCCACACTGGGGTCCTTTCTGCTTCGTAGGAAGCCAGGCTCTTTCCTGGCCCCACGACTTTAGGCTCGCTTCCCCCTCTGCCTGGATGTTTATTTTCCGTGCTCCCAACGTGGCAGCCCCCTTCCTGTCCTCAAGCCTCTAATCCAACGGCACCTGCTCAGAGGGGCCTTGCCTCACCCCCCTTCAAGGAGCTTCCCTGAGACCCTCCTTATCACCCTCAGGGTGATCACAAACTGAAATGGATTCTGTCTTATTGCTTATTTATTGCTGTTCACTTGTTTACTGTTTTCACCCCTTTCCAATAGAGATATTTGAGCTTTCTGAAGGGAGAAACTTTGTTCACTTCTGTACCTAGGGCATGACATAAAAAGGTACTGTAATAAATACAAGTCAAAGGAATGTATAAATCACTTTGCCACGATTCTGAAAGTGCGTGGGAACATACGAGATCTGCAAATTCCTGGGCCCCATCTGCAGACCGACTAAATCAGAAACTCTGGCAGGGCCTGACAATCTGTGTTTTAACGAGCCTTCCAGTCACAATTAACCTTTATTATCTTTCCAGTTTTACAGATGAAGAACTAAAAATGGTTGAGTAATTTGTCCACATTAAGAAGTGATGAATGTCGGCCTTGACTCTGAAGCCCTTGACCTTTACCACCCAGCGACGCTTCCCCGGGGGCCAGGGGAATGGAAGTGTGAATAGATTGGGTTCTCTGCCTTTAGCATCAGTGCAGTGAGAGAGCCAAATATGTGAATCAATAATTGCAAAATAGCGTGAAAATGGCTATTATCTGAGTTATGCACAAGGTGCTAAGGGAGCAAAAAGGCAGGACACTGAAATCCTCCTGAGGGTGCTAAGAGAAAACTTCTCAAAGAAGTTCCATTTCAGGCATATTTTTAACAATTGGTGAAGATAAGCTAATCAAAAAAAGAAACAGCATGGGTTAATCCAGGTAACCTTAAAGTGAGTTTGCCATGAATGAGGGAGGGTGGCAAGGAAAGAAGTTTGCTGGGCCCTGAGCCTCAGCGGAGTTGCAACACCTACTCTCCAGGTCACTGGATACACCCAGGACAACTCACGAGGAGGTGAGGATGGACAACAAACATACCAAAGAACAGAGAGTCTACAACTGCAAGCAAGAGAATCCCACCCATCAGCTCTATGAGATCGAAGTCCCCTCTCAATTAGAGGTGGAGTGGGCATCTCCTTCCCAGAATCCTCAGGATTGGGGAATGAACTATGGACTAGAGTGGACTTACTGGAATTCTAGGATAGACTTACTGTGATTCTAGCAATGGAAGAAATTATACCATTGATGTGGAGACAGTGGCCCCTGGAGGTTCTGAGGGCAGGGGGAGGGAAGAATAGGTACAATATGGGGGCATTTTCAGGACTTGGAATTATCCTGAGTGACACTGCAACGAAAGATACAGGCCATTATATATCCTGCCATAACCTACAGAGTTGAGTGGGCGACAGTGTAAACTACAATGTAAACTACAATCCAGGCTCAGTGGCGATGCATCAAAATGTGTTCCCCAATTGCAAGGAATGTACCACACTAATGAAAGATGTTGTTCCTGTGGGAAGATGTGGGAGGTATGGGAGTGGGACATATGCGGATACCTATACTTTTTATGTAACATTTATGTAATCTAAGTATCTTTTTAAAAATAAATAAATAAATAAATAAATATAAATATATTATGTGTATATATATATATAATAAATATATATATATACACAAAGAAGAAGAAGAAAAGAAGTTGGAAAGACTTCAGGAGAAGCCAGCCACCGAGCGTCCCTCTATGCTTTGCTGCAGTTTCTTTTGATCCTAAGAAAAAAAAAGAATTGTTGAAAGAGTTTAGTAAAAGGTCAATGACTAATAACTCTCTTGTTCTTTCCCACCATGGATATAATCTTTACTTATTTTAAAGCTAAGTTTAGTGTAATTCCAAACAAAAGATAAGCCAGCAATGGAATCAGGAAGCGCCTACCCGCTGGAGGTGTGAAGCCAAGTCCCCTCTGTGACTCTCAGGGGCCCCTTCAGTCATGTGGATTGTGCTTCGGCTTCTTGATAACATTTCTGATTGTACCCACTATTCCTTGTCGGGAGCTGTGTGGTATCTGGACTTTAAGTTTGAATTGCATATTTCACAATAAACTGACAACTGATGATAAAGAGAAAGCTGCCTTTCTAGATTATCTGGCATTTACGGAAGGCAGATACAGGGGCTGACTTTTTCAAATGAGTAGGCAAAAAGATTAAATACTATGTTTTTGCCTTGCAGGCAGAGGGAAACAGTTTAAAATGTGCGTTCATGAAGAATTGCATGCCCTTTGCAAATAATTTGACAGGTATTTGAGTTTGTAGATATAGCAAAATCCATAAGGGCTTATTCCTCGCTCAAATTCAGTCCATGTAAGAGGCATCTCTTTAGCATATGTTGTCAGACCAAGGGGCTGCCTGCAGGGCTACTCTGCCATGAAGGACCCCTTTCCCAGAAAAGATTTTCCAGAGGACAAAAATAATTGACCTGCAGGGGCTTTCTGAGAAAATGGAAGAGTCAGTGGGATGAACCTACAGCACTGCAGATAAGAAACCCCTGGTAATAAACCAGTTCCAGCCCAGTAGAGACAGCTTCTCAAACAGGCATGCCGACGGCGCCTGTTTCCCGCTCTGTAAGAGCTCCTCCCTAAAAGGGACACCTGAGGCCAGCCAATCAGAGCACGGCTTTGCTTCTGTCTGCCTTTGCTCTGTATAGCTTCACTTTCCACTCTCTCTGCAGAACTCCTCTCCACATGTGGTCTGGGTGCTGCACAATTCAAAAATTGTAAACTGTTCAAATAAACTCCCATAAATAATATCTTGTCTAATATTTTACTTTAAGAGTAGTATACTCTGCAAATTAGAGACATATCACACTATCCAGAAAACTGCTTGAGAAGATTCTGGAAAACTCTATACACGGATTTTTTTTTAAAGTAGGTACTTGGGACTGAACTTTGTATGTGGGAAACAGGCACTCAACTACTTCAGCAACACCCCTATACCCACTCCCCCATGGATTTTTTTTTAAGATTTTTTAATTTACTTTAATTTATCCCCTTCTCCCCCAGATGGTTCTCTCATCTGCTCATTGTTTGCTCGCCTTCTTCAGGAGGCACCGGAAACCGAACCCAGGACCTCCCACATGGGAGGTGAGTGCCCAACGGCCTGAACCACATCCGCTTCCCACATGGCTGTGATGTCTGCGGCTTGTGGCATCTGCTTGCTTCGCCACCTGCCCGTTGCAACAGTCGGCATCTAGCTCGTCACAGAGGGTGCAGCACCTAGCTCCTTGTGGCAGGCACGGCGTCTGCTCATCTTCTTTAGGAGGCATCAGGAACTGAACCCAGGACCTCCCTTGTGGAAGACGAGTGCCCCACTGGTTGCGCCACATCCTCTCCCCACCCATGGATTTTTAATATCAGGCATTTCTGTACGCATAGTAGCCCTCATGGATCTCAGATTCTTCAGTGCACCCTGGTTATGGGTCTATGCAACTTGAGAAAAGGAATTACATCATTGGACAGGAGTATAAACACCTAATTTATGGAGATTCGATTCAGCTGTAAAAAGAAAGCAATGGAAGACATTAATGAATTCGGGTCCATAGGACCGCAGTGCTGGCAAGCGAGTGTAGAACTGTTGTGGAATTTAAGAGAAGTTCAATTATTTGAGAATAGAGAGGCCAGGACTCAGGAATGATTTTGAGAAGGAAAAATGGTTTATTGACGGCCGGCCGGACTCGGGAGTTTTCTGTTTGAATCCCGAGCCCGGAACAAGATTTTCAAACGTCTTTTATACAGAGAGGAAAGGCCAAATCGTCCCTTTGTTTCAGTTCTCAATAGGCTTCAATTAGCATATATCTCTTCCACATCTTAGGTAAGCTTTTAGCAAGGACTCCAGACATTTTAGATAAGCCTTGGTTTTTGCATTTCCCCTAAATACTTAAAGTTTATAGCCCTTGCTTTGTTAAACATTTCCTGGGACTGGAGCCTGCTGGTCCCTAAGAGCAGGACTGCAGCCTCTTACCGTTTCACACCCACAAGTCAAACAACTTAAGTTATCTCTGAAGAGACAAAGAGCCTTCCACCCATAGCCCACATCAGAACTACATAAAAAACCAAAGCAAATTTAACCTCTTACTGGTGCAAAATGTGTGGTTCATCAAGGGCCATCTTCTTCCAAGAACTCCTTCAGATTCATGCTGAGTTTCAATGAAGCATGCTCCCAAACTGAGTAGCATGAGCTTAGAATAAATTTGCATGTGGAAGTTCTTGGGAATTTTCTATGAAAAAAATTGTTATTCTCTCGCACTGTTTTTCCATACCTCTACACAACTGATACAGTGAGCGAATAAGACTCCCTGAAAGAGGCTGGATGTGCAAATTGCTGATTTTCAAATATGTGCACTTAATTAAAAGGGGATGAACTAACAAATAAAATTACCTTTTCTCCCCCTAAATTTGAAGTGAATCTAGCATTCGTTTGAAAAAAATCAAAAACCCTGCCGAGGCAGGCCCCAAGGATTCTGGCTCTTCCTGGGGCAGGAAATGAGGAGAGCTTAAGTTCAAGATCCAAGTCGGCCCCCTTCACTTCCCTAGCTTTTCGTCATCCCTGAAAGTTTTATTTTTCCCATCACCTTGCTTAAAACTGTGGTCTCCTTAAGTTTCTAAGAATAAGAGTGGCAATCTTACTAACATGAATTAAAATTTAAAGAGATCTGGTTGGGTACCAGGCTCTCTGCTAGACTCATTTAGTCCTTCAAGCAACCCTAAGAGGTGGCGCAACTATTATGATATTTGACTGAATCTAAGAGGCCCTCTGCTCAGTGGTGCATCTCTCTGCTGGACTCTAGTGTTCTTCTTCAGATGTGCTCAGTCCCACTTGCTCCCCAAGCCTGGTCAGCGTTTGTCCTGTTTCAGCCCATCAATGTCTTCAGCAATTCCCCTGGTTATCACAATGTGGCTACGAGGCCGAGTCCAGGGGAGTGTATCAGGTTTCTACAGAGAAATAGAACCAACAGGATACAAGCACACATGCCTACACACACACATGAGATCTGTTATAAGAAAGGGGCTCACGCAACACCGGGTCCTCTGAGTTCTGTAGGGCAGGCTGCAAGCTGGAAATTCCGGTGAAAGTGAGGCTGAAGTCCTTAGCCAATTCCCTGCAGAAGCTGGAAATTCTAGCAAGAGCCTGTGCTGGCGCTGAGCAGACTCCCCACATTGTGGAGGGCTCCTCTGTTAATTGTAGATACGGCCGACTATAGATGTAAACCCCATGTACAAGAGCCAGTGCTGGTGATGAGCAGACTCCCCACATTGTGGAGGGCTCCTCTGTTAATTGTAGATACGGCCGACTATAGATGTAAACCCCATGTACAAGAGCCAGTGCTGGTGATGAGCAGACTCCCCACATTGTGGAGGGCTCCTCTGTTAATTGTAGATACGGCCGACTATAGATGTAAACCCCATGTACAAGAGCCAGTGCTGGTGATGAGCAGACTCCCCACATTGCGGAGGGCTCTTCTGTTAATTGTAGATACAGCCGACTATAGATGTAAACCCCATGTACAAGAGCCAGTGCTGGTGATGAGCAGACTCCCCACATTGCGGAGGGCTCTTCTGTTAATTGTAGATAAAGCTGACTATAGATGTAAACCCCACATACAAGAGCCAGTGCTGGCATTGAGCAATCTCCCCACATAGCGGAGGGCTCCTCTGTTAATTGTAGATTCAGCCAACTATAGATGTAAACACCACGTACAAGAGACTCTCATGGTGACAAGCAGACGAGGACTAGGCCACACAAGGGGACATGATAACCTATTCAAGGGGACACATGAAATTAACCGTCACGGCTAGGAAGTGCAGGTGGATCAGCTTCACACAGGTGGGAGCCCCGGCTCAGCGTGGAGCACCAGGGCGCCTCCACCGCCCCAGGGCTCAAAGCCAATCCCATCTCGTGCTCCTCACCCCCACCCCCACATCCTAGTGGGCTCCCCAGTGGCTGCCTGGAGCAGTCAGGTGCAACCCAGAAACTTTGACCCCGGAGATGGAGGTGTGGAGGGAATTGCTTGCCCTTGCCTCGACATGCCCAGATGTCCCGAGGCACGGGGGCTTCCTTTGCCTTTGCAGGCACATCCTTCCTGACCCACGCGTCGGCCGGCCGGCTTGCGAAGCTGTGCTCAGCTTGGTAACGCATCTCCTCGCGTTTGCTTCCTTCTTCTCTGACCCATTTCCTTTTTTCTGTCACACTTTGGGATTGCAAACTCTGTCCAGCCCCGCCCCACCCAAGTAAATGTAATCTGTTTTCTAGGCTACCTTGACTAAAATAGCCTCCAAGACAGAAATGTCTGCTGCCCGTTAGACCGCGACATCCCGCTGATTTTAAGGTACATTCTGAGTTCAGAGATGTTAATAGGCATTAATAGACCATTCTGAGCACCTTACAAATAACTGTTTTAGTTCTTACAAGTCTTTCTTTGTGGTACCTACTCTTAGCCTATTTTGTACACAAGGTAATCGATGCCCAGAGAATTTATGTAACTTGCCCCAGATTACAGCTAGTAATTGATGGAGACAGATCTGAACTCAGTTCTTTCTTTTTTTATTTGCATTTTTAAAGAAGCTTTAGATTACATAAAAGTTACATAGAAAATATAGGGGATTCCCATATACCCCACTCCCATCCCCACTCATATGTTCCCATCTTAACATCTTTCATTGCTGTGGTACATTTGTTTCAATTGATGAACACATATTGGAGGACTGCCACTAACTTTGGACTACATTTTACATTACAGTTTACACTTTAGCCCACACAATTTTATAGGTTATGACAAAATGTTCAATGGCCTGAATCTGTCATTGCAATGTCATCAGAACAATTCCAATGGCCCCAAAATGCCCGTGTCGCGCCTACTCTTCCCTCTCCCTCCCCTGAACTCAGTTCTCACTGGTGCCAATTCACAAGTCCTTAGTCTCTAAACGATGCTCCCACGTCCGCCCAAGGCCGCACAAAGCTGGATGGCTTAGGAATAGGAGAGCATGTCAGCGCCTGGTCACCTGAGCCCGCGGTTGTTCCAAAGATCTATTCAGTGAACGTTTTTCTATTGAATACATCCCTCTCTTCTTAAACTCCCACAGCACAAAGCCTTTTTCACTACTTCATTCCACACAAAGCTTTTCCTCCTGAGCACTTTCAGCAATTACCATCGACTGCCATATGTTTTCATTTAAATGAGAGAAGAGAATTCAAATTTAGTGTGCGCCTACTGGGTATCAGGTACTGGATGAGCATATGTGCACTTCATTAAATTAATTCTTAAGAAGCTTTATTTGGCCTATCTCGGAGTTTGATACTTTTATGGACCCTAGAAAATCCTGCTCTTAAAACTAATCCACTCCTGCGCACGTAGACCTAGTGCAGATGGGACCTTCCGGTTAGACTCGGTTAAGGGACCTTCCCATTGATTAAGTCACTTCAGTTAGGCGCCTCTGATTAGATTGCATGACCCAGGGTTGGTCTTAATCCTCTTACCGGGGTCCTTTATAAACTTTTCAGCTGCAGACTTAGAAAGAAGGCCACTGTGACAGAGATCAGCCCAGACGCTGGGGGAGAAGGCCCTGGGAGCCGGAAGCCAGCAGAAAGCCCCTGTAGCCAGAAACTGAAAGCAGCAAAGCCTGGAGTAGATGAGAGACGAGCCAGGGCTGCCTCTGCCCCGCCATGCTCCTGGCCACCCCCAGCTGTGGCTCGGGGGAAAGGATCCGGACATTTCCATGGCCTCAGAACGGTAAGCTTTTAACCTAATAACTTCACATCGTAAAAGCCAACCCATTTATGGTATATTGCTCCCTGCAGCTTTCAACAAACTAAAACAGCATACACCATTATGTCTGTTTACAGAAGAGGAAAACAAATATTGTAGAGATTAAATAATGTGCTATGGTAAAATAGTTAAGAAACACCAGCAATTGGTCAGTGATGATCTTATCAACTGTCTTTTTTCTTCTTGAGTATAAGAGCCAGATCTTCTACGTCTCTGTAGTTACCATACTGCCTAATGCAACATTACTTATATGAAAGATACTCAATAAATAGAAAAAAAGGAGAGACAGAGAAAGAAAAAAGAAGAAGAGAGAGAGAGAAAGAGAAAGAAGAAAAAGAGAGAGAGAAAGAGAGAATGAAGCAATATAAGTATGCCATACAGTATATTAGCAAAAGAGAAAGAAAAGGTATTTTACTGCAGTGATTCTTCTACCCATATATTTTCCTGGAGTCCTGCTTTTTAAAAAGTCATTTAAAACTTGGTTCTCTGGGGTCACTGTTCATGAATAAACAAGTTTTTTCCTTGAAAAGTTAGTATTTAACAGCTTCATTATTTTTCACCCTCATATGGAAATCGTGCTCTGAATTCATACACTTAGATATATCAGTCAATCCTCTGGACTCAGGAGAACAATTTCTATGTTTGTTATTCCACACATATACACTAGAAAGGGCCCAGTATAGAATCATTTGTAAGTAATACATTATCAAAAACAGTCTAGGGATGTCAGAGTACCCTGACAGATGAATTACCTGCTTTATTTGTCAAACCAGAATTTGGGCTCTCAACTGTTTTAATCCAATCATTAATTCCTGAAGACAGGAAGAGCATTAGGGCAATCATTTCAGACCCTTTGATCTATGCCACATACACAAAACCCTCGATCCGCTTCTACTGCCACCTGTCGCTCAGATGCCTGTGCAGTGCTGCGGGCTCAGGGTGGGTGCTCCATAGAAATAAATCTTTGCTTACCCAGGATAAGATTATTTCTTCACATGGAACCAGTAGGGAAATAGAAATAACTCACTCCAGAAAAGATGGGTCGTTTCTCTTTTTTTTCATTTCTCTCTTCTTTTTAACTCTGAAGTCCTTTCTTTCCCATTAAATGATATAAGTAGCCTTGGAATGAGATGTCCCAGGAATAAAAATCCCACACTCTGCAGGCCTCTCTCCCACCCAGCTAGTAACCTTTCCAACACCACAGAAAAATCCAGAGGAGGTAGGCTGCATAAATAGGATAAGGGGGAATAGTAGGGTAATAATGATGGTTTTTTAAAAATACCAGATTTATATCCAAAAAAAATGTGGTACTTGACTTAGTCCCTATAGCCAAAAATAGCATGAGCTTATTTTGCTTGCCCATTACAAATCCAAATCTAATTTATCACTTGCTAGCCAGACTCCAAGGTCTTTTTCACCATCAGTGCTTCCATTTAAATATCTGTGTTTCACATTATTTTGCCGTGTATGTACTAACTTGCATTTGCCAAGTAGTTCCTGCTCCTGCTACTGACCTTTTCAGGTTCCTTCATATGACTTTTTCAGATAGAACGTTCACTGCACTCCAGAACAAAGCTCCTCTCCTGTTTGAAACACTACAACGTGCTTGGTTAATAGTAGCCCTGTATAATGGTGAGTATAATAGCAATTCAGGCACCACATATGCACAAATAGAATCCAGGTCCCTGGGCACACATCACACACATGGAAATCCACCCAGGCTATTTCCTTCTGAAGGTATGCATGGGTATGTACTCTGGAATGAATTCTCTGCCAAACCAAGGGGATTATCGGAATTGCAGTGCTCAGTCGCAATTGTTGACCTTGCAGACACATTAAGCTGGGGGAAAAAATTACTTTATAATAAGTCCAAAAATCCTAAAATTAAATATTCTACAAGCCTTCCAATTCAGATCTCAAGTTTCAAAGTTCTAAGATGGGTACAAATAAGCATTGACTTGAATATTTCCTTCCCACCCCAACCCAAATATTAACTATATAACCCCATGTAAACCAAATGATATATTGACTACAGTAATCTGTAAGCACAATAGAACGGTTCAGGGGATCTAACCAGTTGGTACTCTATAAATGCCCTGAATGTAGCAATTGAAGCTGAATCTTCCAGTCGTAGATATGCATATGTTCATTGTTGAGATAATTTTTAAATTGCTAATAATAGCCTAAGTGGAGGACATTTCATGATTTTTAGGCATTTTGATGAATAGAGAATAAAGATCATCCTTCAGAGTATAAAGCACAAGACAGGGATTCAAGAAATCTGAAATACCTTCCCAGCTCTGGCACTAGGCTCCCGCCCCATTAGGCAAGCTGACACGTCCCTGGGCTGCATTTCCACCTGAACAACAAGGAAGGGCTAGAGCTTAGTAAACACAGACAGCTGTGTGGCATTATACAACATTTTTTTTTGAGGTAGGTCTGGGGGGGCCTCAAAAAAGCTGGCACTCAACCACTGAGCCACATTGGCTTCCCTGGGTTGGTTTTTCATTTGTTTCACTAGTTGCTTGTTCTTATTTTTTCAGGGGGCACCGGGAACCAAACATGGAGCCTCCCAGGGGGGAGGTGGCTGTTCAACTGCTCAAGCCACATCCGCTCCCGTGCAACATAGTTTTAATCCACCAATCTCCACGATAACTCAGCAATACCAGATAATTAATTTTACGTGTATCTGACTTGTGAGAAGCAAAAGTAACTTCAAAATTTAGGTCTATTTCCTTTATACATATGAGGAGTGGGCAGCTCAGGGAGGATAAGAAACTTGCCTAAGACCACTCAGGTAAGAGTGGGAACAGAATCTGTACTCACTGCTGGCTCACAGGCCTCTGCTCAAATAACCTCCCACCCGTAACTCTAATCTCCTGTCAACATGGCACTAGGGGAAAGAGCAACGAGAGCTTATAAAGCTGACCTGGCTGCTTACTGAAGGGCCTTTTCCCTGATCTTAACAAGAAGCACAGATTCTGAACTAAGTCGACGCATCGGGCAGCAAGACTGGCCTAGAAAGTGTGGAGCCCGGGGGCAAAGGCACTGCATGGATTGAAATTTAGAGGCCCTGCCTTGAGCCTCAGCTCTGTCACCTACTGTTGTAACCCTAATGCCCTCTGCTCATCCCCAAAACGGAATCTTGTAAAAAGCACTAAGCAGGCGATGGGTCCTCTTGCAGACCTTAGCTCCAGCATCGTTCATTGTTATCCAGATGCAGTCTGCACAAGATGAAACCGCATGTGCTCATCCTGCATTTTAACAGCAGTGCTCAGCCTTGCCACACTTGAGCATCACCTGGGGGGATTTGAAAGCTACCGGCACCTGGTTCCTAACACCAGCACTTCTGATCTGGTGACCCGGGTGTGCTCTGGGCACTGGAATTCTTCAACGTTCACAGGTCAATTTAACAGTCAATGCAGACTGCAATATGTTAAAAGCTAGTATTAACGAGCACTTGTATGCAAAGCATACATTATACATTGCCACATTACAGCACTTAATTTTCTCAAGTCTACACAATAAGTTTTATCAGTTTACCCATGAGGGAATTGGGACTGAAAGAGCTATTTTTAACAAGGTCATAGAACTTGAAAATAGGAGAGCAGAGAATCGAATTTGGGCCTCAGTCTTTGAAGTCCCACCTGGAGACCACCAGGCAATGTGTCAAGGCCAGGGCCACGGGCCATTCTAATTAGGCTGTGTGGCATGGCTTTATTCCTTTCAGAGTCACACGCTCTGCTGCTCTGAGCGCTGAGCATCACACTTACCCTGAAGGGTCAATAATCAGCCCACTTTGGACCTAAAGGGAGCTAAAGCACTATGACAAAGATCAAAATCCCAGGCCAGCCAGGATTTGAGTCCCCCCCAAGGGAAGCAGACTTCCTCCTAGCCCCAAGCCCGTTCCTCATCCTCTACTTGCTGGCCATCTTCACCCGCCACCTTGTTCCTTGTTCACCCACATTGCCGAATGGATCAGAGGAAATTTACCAGTTGGAATCACGCAGTGTCACCCCAAGTGTTCTGGGCAGGGGGAAGGGAATGCGTGGCCAGTGAGACTGAATGACAAACAGCAACCTTGTCAGGCAGACTCAAAACCGGGAAGGAGTTGATGAATGCCCAAGCCTGGCAAGTAGGCACCAGCGGGCAATGGGTCCCCATCATGGCCCTCACAAACCATATACGTATGAGCCCGTCCCAGTTCACGCTAGTGCTTCTTTGCTGTCTACTACAGAGGACAGTCAGGGGAAGTTTTCTAAATGCACAGACACAGGGGGAAACGGACTTTGGCCCAGTGGTTAGGGCGTCCGTCTACCATATGGGAGGTCCGCGGTTCAAACCCCGGGCCTCCTTGACCCGCGTGGAGCTGGCCATGCGCAGCGCTCATGCGCGCAAGGAGTGCCGTGCCACTCAAGGGTGTCCCCCGCGTGGGGGAGCCCCACGCGCAAGGAGTGCACCCATGAGGAAAGCCGCCCAGCGTGAAAAGAAAGAGCAGCCTGCCCAGGAATGGCGCCGCCCACACTTCCCGTGCCGCTGACGACAACAGAAGCGGACAAAGAAACAAGACGCAGCAAATAGACACCAAGAACAGACAACCAGGGGAGGGGGGGGAATTAAATAAATAAATATAAATAAATAAATAAATAAATGCACAGACACATTTAGAAAACTCTGTCTTTGAGTTTACTTTCAGAGGGTTGTCTCTGATATTCTGCGACTTTTGTCCCCATCATAGGAACATTTAAAAACTTGCCTAGAGACAGAGGGCTAAGTCAGAAACCTCCGCACGTTCAGGCAGGTATCCCACCCGAGGCCACCCAGGCACATGTCCATCCCGGCAGCCGGGGAGAGAAAGAAGACTCCGATCCATCCGACCATTGAGTCCATCCAAACGCTGACATTCCTCAGCAGTTTTTATTGAAGGCGGCATAATTTCAAGAAATAATCCTTGCCTTTGTCATCGGGAATGGTGGTATCTGTCAGTCCACGGCAAGCCACTGCAACTTTCTGGGCCTCAGCTTCCTTAAATACATGGAGGATAAAATAACTTCTTCCAAAGGTTGTTGGGAGGAGCAAAGGAGCTAGTTTACACGAAGGTCCTTGTACAGCCCTTGCCGTCATAAAGATGCGTTGGCTGTCTCCTGCTGCTGCGGAGAATCATTATCTGTAGTTAAATTAGAAATTCCTGCTGCTAGTCACTCAGAAGCAGGCAACACAGAGAGGCCTAGCTGAGAAGCAGGCTCAATGCAAACCAGCGCTGACTGTGGAAAGCACCTTTCCCAGTGACTTTCGCTTTGGGGCTGTCTGAATGCACTGTTTCCTCATACTTATGCCATGCCTCTCTCCCCCAAGCCTTTATTGTGCCTCAGTAGCCACCGCTCCAAAGAATGACTGTCTCTCTCTTTGAGTTGCTCTCTGGGGCCCCTCCAAAAACAAATCTTGCGTAAGCTACATTGTTTTCTTATATTTAATTTATTTAAATTATTGGTGCTTGGTGATTCCAAGCACACCCTCAAAATTTGGTAAAAATCTTCCCAGTTGTTTTTCACATGCTGTGGTAATTGTTAAAGATACAGAAAATTAATTTCAATTATGAAGATGTTGAGAAATAAAAAGCATAACTATGCAGAAAAATACCTAATAAGCCCCTCCTGCCCCCTGCTTCTGTAAATCAGCCCACGAGAGCATGACCTTGCACCTGCCTTCTGCTTCTGTAGCCCCGCTTGCAAAATTTCGCCGAGCAACGTGTTAACAAATAAGCAAGAGCCATGCTAGTCCCACATAAAATCCTATATAAACTTATGAAAACTGAAAACAGGACTCAGAATTTAGAGATTGACTCTCCTCTGGGCCCATGAATAATAAATCTGTTCCTCCACCTCTCCAAGTGCTGTTTGGGTTTTTCTGCTGCTCAGAAGTCCTGGCTTTGCTGCAACAGAGACATCAGTTAATTTTAACAAACTTGATTGATTATATATTCTGGGCCAGGCATTGTGGTATGTGCTAGAATATGACAAGACATAGTTTCTATCCTCAGGAACTCTCATTATAGTGGGTGTGGAAGGGTGAATTATGGACCCCAATGAAAGACATTGCACCTGTGGGTATAGACCCACATGTAAATAATCAGACCTATTGAAGATGTCATCCTTAGTGAAGTTGTGGCCCCCTGAATCAAGGTGAGCCTTAATTTGTATTACTGGAGTCCTTTATATGAAGAAGAAATTCAGACATGGTGAGTTAGAGATGCCACACAGGAGCCAGAAGCCAGTGGACACGCACCAAAAGAGCAGACAGAAGGAGAGATGGCCATGTGATGGACGGCAGGTGGAGATGTCGCAAGGATTGTGGCAGAGCAGCCAGCACCAGAATGCCCAGGCCAGCGGGGGAAAGCAAGGCCTTGCGGATGCCATGGTTTGGGATTCCTCACCTCCGAAGTCACGAGACAGCCCCGAGCGGCTGCTTAAGCTCTTCAGGATCTGGTACTTACCATAGCAGCCTCGGGACAAAACTAAGACAGAGGGGACACTTACATAAAAGGTAAAGAAATTTACATAAAGAGACAAATTGACTGCATTCCAGTACCTTCTGGGGTGATGCTTCTCCAGGGTGCTGTGGGAACAGCTTAGTGGACAAAACTGGGATGAGGAGCACTGACCCAGACGGGCTTAATAAATTTGGACTGACCAAGTTTGAATCTTAGAGAAAACTCTAGGTACGTAGCACACATAGCTGGACCCATCTAGATTCTGAGAAAACCATTCCTTACAAAACTCCAGGCGGCTCTTGCTATTTCATTCATTCCTTCAGTAATTGCTGAGGATCCGTTAGGTGCCAGGCACTGTGCTGAGAAGAGAAGATCAAGAGAAATGGGACCCTGTCCTTGTCCTCATGCACTTACAGTCAAAGGGAAGCGTCAAGTGCGAACATGATAATGGAAATACAATGTGATGAGTAAACAGATGAAGAACGTCCAAATAGACCAGGTCTGCTTTGGTTGATCAGGAAAGGCACCCGAGAAAGAGACGTTTGAACGGATCTGCCACACCCCGGGTGAAGTGGGGGGAGAATGGCAGCGGGACGACAGCACCTGCAAAGGCACAGAAACAGCCACACAGTACTTCACAGGAAGTGAGGGAATTCTTTCACACACCTCATGTTTGCACAGCCCTGCCCACTTCTCCAAGTGAATAACAGGAGGCCTCTCCCATAAAGCCTGGAAAATGGTGCCAACTGCCAAGCATGTGAGAGCTGAGCCTGCTCTGCCCTGGTCAGCCGTGTGGCCTCCAGAAATCTGATATCACCAGCTCGACAATTCTAAATTTATTTAGATGTCACTTTTAATAGATTGGAAGATGAAACCAAGAGATGACTGGGTACACAGGTAATGAGAGGTAGAAAGACCAGAATCTGCCCTCTCAGGCATTCTGCATTTATCAAACGAGGATGTAAGTGCTACGCCGCAGTCCTCAGTCGGCCCCTAGATGCTCCCTCCTCCCCACTCCATGCTGCTCCCCCTGGGAGACCGACTTCTCTGGAGTGCCTCAGCCAGCTCTCCTGACCCCTGGCTTCCACCTGGATTCAGACAACGGGAGTCATGGGATGAAGATCAGAGGATGGAGCAAGGCAGAATTCACAGTATTTAAACCTTGGCTCCCTCCCTGTTTTCTCTACCAAAGGTCACATTTCTCTACCAAAGGTCACAGCACGCTTCCAATGGCTGTGGCTACCGCTACAGTTACGGCTACAGCTAGAGATGCAGCCATGGCTGGAGATGCAGCCACGGCTCGACATGAAGCCATGGCTCAACATGCAGCCACGGCCGGCCGGAGATGAAGCCACAGCTCAACATGCAGCCACAGCTGAAGATGCAGCCACGGCTCAACATGCAGCCACAGCTCAACATGCAGCCACGACTGGAGAAGCAGCCATGGCTTGACATGCAGCCACGGCTCGACATGCAGTCACAGCTCGACATGCAGCCACGGCTCGACATGCAGCTGCAGCTCAACATGCAGCCACGACTGGTGAAGCAGCCACGGCTTGACATGCAGCCACGGCTCGACATGCAGTCACAGCTCGACATGCAGCCATGGCCGGAGATGCAGCCACGGCCGGAGATGCAGCCACGGCTCGACATGCAGCTGCAGCTCCCTTCCTAACCCGTCAGACCTAGTGTGCTAGCGGCTGCCCACGTTCGCCAGCACAAGCGTGCCTCTACTGGTTTCCACTGGTTGCTGCACCAAATGACCATACCCTGGATGGCTGGAAACAACAGAAACGTATTCTCTCACAGTTCTCGAGGACAGAAGTACAAAATGAAGGTGGCAGCAGGGCTCCTCTCTCTCTGCAGGCTCCAAGGGAGCTGTGCATGCTGCTCCAAGGGAGCTGTGCGTGCTGCTCCCAGCCTCTGGTGGCTGCAGGCATCCTTGACTTGTGACCGCACAGCTCCGGGCGCTGCCTCCTTGCCACACTGCCCCCTCCTTTTCTGCCCGTGTTATCTCCCTGTCCTCCTACACAGACACTTGTGACATTTAGGGTCCACTCAGATAATCCCAGATAATCTCCTCATCTCAACATCTTAATTTAATCACATCTCTTCCAATATCAGGCGATATTCACTCTTTTGCCATATAAGGTGATATTCATAGGTTCCAAGGATGAAGACGTGGGCACATCTGTTTTGTTGCCACCATTCAACCCAAACCCATCCCATGTTGGTTTTCCTTAACTCTGCTCACCCCTTTCAAAATAGTGCCTTGATTAAACTCTCATCCATTACCCCAACTGTGCCATCTTTTTTACCCATTCTGATACAAATACCACTTGTGTAACACACATGTAACACACATGGGGGGTTGAGTATAAGAAGCCACGGCATAAAAATAAATCAGTTATCCAGTAAACAATAATTCAAAATATTAATTTTCTATTTTTAAAAACAGAAGGAAGATGGAGTAGAATGCAAAGTTAACATGAATTTTATAGATAAAATATATGATGTGATGGAAATTTATTTCCACTGAAGGTCATTTTTAGCTACACTCTCTGATTCTCTCATGTAGTCACTGAACTAGTTGCTTTTTCTTTGCTGTAACATGGAAGAGTTTTAGAAATACTACCTTTAATGTTTTAGTTTATCAATTTTCAGTGATTAGCCTCTAGGCTTGAAGGATAATGCCCAAAAGAAGCAGAGGGTTTGTGTAGCTCTCACCCTCTTCCATTAGGAGTTAGAAAACTTGTTTTACCCCTTTCTCCAGTTGACCAGCTGTGCGGGGGTAAGATGGTCAGGTAGAGGACTGAGGATACGTTGGTCAGGTGCGTGAGGTTCGCGCTATTGGACATACGTAATCCTTCCTTGAAGGAAGCCTGGATGAGTACTCACTCCACCCTTATGGACATAACACTGGTCTCCATCAATGGCTCCAGGGAACAAGCAAAAGTTAACGCAAAGAACTTAGAATTTAACAGACCGATGAAAAACACAAAGGCATTTCTTTGCAAAGCTCAACAACTTTAGATTAGCTTCCATACCAAAAAGCCATTAGAGAGGTGTGAACAGGGTGTTAGAACGCTGCCGCAAAGAAGCCTAGTGCCAAACTTTGCCGTCCTTGCCTCCACTTTTTCTCATTTTTCACATGCAAATCCTGTTCTATGTATTTAGTATATCCAACATCTACAACATCTAGCCACTTCTCACCAACTCCCTCCCTCTACAGCCACCCTCCCTCAGCATTCTATCAGGTAGATGATTGCAAAAATCTCTCTCTGTTTTTAGGAGATATCAGGGATCGAACCCAGGATCTCATACATGGGAAGCAGGTGCTCAACCACTGAGTTATGTCCACTGCCCGATTGCAGAGTCTCTGAACAGAATTTCTGCTGCTGGCCTTGCCCTTGCACTCTATTCCCAGTGGAGACAAGGAGGTGCTTTAAAACACGAGTCAAGTCATATCCCTCCGATGAAAATCTTCAAGGTTACTTGAAGGATGGGGAGCGTGTCCCGCAGTGAAGGGGGCCTTGCGTAAACCCTCTAAGGGGCTTTGCCATCACCGTGACTGGACTGTCCTCCACCAAGGCAGCGCTGCCAGATGTCCTGCGATGACCACTCAGCTCCGCAGAGAACACTCTCCTCACCTCCTTCCCGTTTTCGGGTGTCCCTTCTGGACATTACGTATCACTTCATTTGGACCTTTATCAAAAGTTGTTCGTTCACAGAATTACATCACCAGGACAACACCACTCGCAATGTGTTTGTCACCACATCCATCCACATGTGCATGTCAGGGTCACAGTGATTCTCACTAAAGGTGAAGCATTTCACTGCCTCATTATGTCATGGGTGTAATCAGGCACTAGCACTTACAACTATTTTTTTAATATAAATTAACTTCCTTTTATTTTTCAGTTATGTTTCTTACACAGAATTTCTGAAATTGTGTAGCTAGGTTATATTTTCTAAGAATTTCATTTCAGGATAGCTCAGGAGGCATCGCAAAGCATCTGCCCTGGTGTGGCCATTCGATCTACCAGCACCACTTTACTCAATCCTGCCTGTCCCTTCTCTGATCTGCCCCAGGTTCCATTACCTATCTCTCCACTAGCTTTGCTGAGCAATCCAAGCTCAGTCCCACTTCAAGGCCTTAGCGCTGGTTTTCCTTCTGAGGCAATGCTCCACCCTCAGATAGCCACAGGATTATGCATCTCCAATCTCTGCACACGTCGCCTGACCAATGAGAACTTTCCTGACCACCATTTTTAAGAGAACAGCTCCCCATTCCTGGTACTCTTCTCCATACCGCTGATCATCCAGCTAACAGCCTCTGTGTTTCACTTGTATAAGTATGTGCTTCTCGTCTGTCTCTGCATGTTGGAATGTGAACTAGCAGAGGTCACAGCCTTTCATTCCAGCAGCGCCTAGACCAGAGTGGCACATGGTAAGCACTCATTGCCTGTTTGTTGATTGAACTAATGAATATTTTTAATTTTTAGGAGTCCTTTCTTTGCTGAATAGTCTTATTTTAGAACATCCTCTTCTTGTTTCAGGATTGTAATATATTTTCCTATAACTCTCCAAAGGTATTATAAAGGTCGTTTTGATTTGCTGTTGAATATGTTCTTCTTCCTACATTGTCTTTTTACTCTATGTCCCCGCTCTACCCAATGCCACTCCTTTTTTACTGTGGCTGTCTCAATCCCCTTGCTCTTGTTAGAGGCTTCCTCAGATGTTGATGATCTTTGCCTGCCTGTGCATTTTTCGGAGAGATGCTTTAAAAGGCAGACTGGAGGGAAAGAGGAGGCAGGCCCTGTCCCCTGTTATGTGAGAGGCTGACTGGTGACCAGTTGCCTCTCTCTGTGGGGATGTCCAGAGCCAATACTTGCTAGCCTTTTCTCTGTGGCAGATAGTGGTGCCAGAAGGTACAGACACAGTCATTACACTCTAGAACGTGGCCTGGGGGAGGGGAGGAGTTGACTCTCACTGCTTGATCAGCAGGTTTTCAGTTATTCCTCCTATTTTCTGTGCCAGGCCTCAGCACACATTTCTCCATGCCTGTCATTTCCTCTAGCTTCCCTGATTCCATTCACCAGTCACTAACTTATTTTGGGCAGGAAGTGAGCCCCTAGGAGCCAAACTGCTCCTTTGAAAGATTTTCAAACAAATTGTGTGTTGTTAGCGAAATTCTCTCACTCACAAAGTTTATCCTTATCTTCCTCAGAGCTTGCTGCCTCCAATTCCATACAGAATGCATTTTTAAAGAAAGTATATGTTAATTTTCTTTTCCAAATAATAAATTTCCCAGAACAATTTAATGCACATTTGTTTTAGTTTCCTAGGCTGCTCAAGCAAATACCATGAAATAATTCAGCTTAAGCAATGAAAATGTATTCACTCACAGTCTTGAGACTGGGAAATTGCATAAATCAAGGCGTCCCCAAGGCACTGCTTTCTCCCCACAAGCCTGTGGGGCTCTGGGGCTGGTGGCCAGTGATCCCAGGCTCCTCTGCCACATGGCAAGGCCCATGGAGGCATCTCCTGGCCTCTCCCTTCTCTCATGGGTTCTGTGTCAGCTTCTTCCATAGCTTTCTCTCTCTCTGTCTGAATTTCATTCTCTTATAAAGGACTCCAGCAATAGGATTAACATCCATTCTGTTGGCGGCAGAAACCTCACCAAAAGACCCTGCTTACGATGGGCCCACACCCACAGAAACGGATTAGATTTAAGAACATGTTTTCTGGGGTACAGAAAGCTTCAAACTACCACAATATTCCACTCCCTCTGTATTAATTTGTGGTTCCTTCTTTACCACATATAAAATTGTTATATAAAGTTGCCTCTAAGTTATCTATTCTATTTCATTGATCTAACTACACTTACACTAATATAACAAGGTTTAAATTGCTTTGACTTTCTGTTTGCATAGCTGAAAGAGCAAGTTCTTACTGATTACTCTCCCATTCAGCATTAATTGAATTAGAAAATTCTGATCCAAAAAGAAAAAAATGCGTTTTCATATCATGGTTAAGAAGCATTGAATCCAAATAAAGGGTGAAATTCTGTCAGTCTATTCAATGACCTCCCAAAAAATTCAGAACCAGTAAATTTCTAACAATCATCTTATTTTTACATAATAACAATAATAGCAATACTTAACGGTGTGCCTCGCATATGCATTGGCGTGGCTCGTTCATGCAGTCCTCCTGCTGCTAGGCCAGCCTTCATACGGTCCCAGTCAACTCCAGCAGGCTCAGGGCTTTGATGATCACATTTTGCAGTCAAAGAAACCAAGGCTTAATTCACTTACTTAAGATTACCTGTTCCAGAAGACGTGGAGTCCTGTAATTTTTTTCTGTTTTAACTGTATGTAATATATAACAACCATTAATTATCTTTCCTCTCTACCCTTATAACAATCTCTATAAACTTATATCATTGCCCTTACAGCACTCTATTGCAATTGTGTGTTTGTCCATCTCTCCCACCTCATTCTTGAGAGGAGAGACCACTTCTTATTTGTGTCTGTGCCCAGTGTCTAACACAGTAATTCAAACTTAGGTGGCAATAAGGAAACACCTGTTGATTGAACTAACTGTTCACCTTTGCTTAAACTCCACCAGAAGACTGAGAAGATGAGAACGGGCTCCTGGCAGGAAGGATGAACAGCAAGAACAAAGCCAAGCATCCTCCATCCAGACTTTACCATGAGCATGCCTGAACCCGACACGCCTTCCACCGTGGATCCTGACCCCAGCCAAACCCACACTAGCGGACGGGAATTCAGGAACGAACATCAGCCCCAGAAAGAGAGGACAACAGAGCAGCTTTTTGGGGCCAGTAAAGATGTGCTGCTAAGGGGCGGAGCCCGGGTGCAGAAGGACAACTCATGTGGTGACAGCCCTGCTCTGACTGCTCCAGGGACGTTTCCAAGGTCGGCAGCTACAGAGCTGGAGTTGACCTAACTTTAAGTCTTGAGTAGCAACACACCCTGCACGAGCTAGCTGGTGCCTTCCACAGCTGTGAGCCACAATGGGAAAGAACACACAACCTTCAGTTTGAACGTGTCCGTCATACTATTTCCAGTGGCTTTACAACATTTCTCTTGTCTAGCAATTGGCCTGTCTCCTCTCCTCGGGGCCCACCACCCTCCGATTCAAACCTTTTGTCAGTTTCAATATCTTAGGAAATCACCATCAGCTCAATAAATATTTGAGAGGAAACAGAACTGACACCGTATTTACTTACTTCCAAGACTGGTGCAGCACAGAAAAATAAACACTCTAACAAGCCTTTTTCTGGAAGAGCTTTCAACCTTTCGTGCCACAAAGCATTGAATTTATTCATTTGTTATATTACATGTATTACAATGTTCCAGTTAATGTTTGATGCCCCTGCATGTGAAACTTGTAATCTAGAGGGAGATGAAAACACAAAAATACTTAAATTACAAGGTAGTAAGGACTTTTAAAAAGGACAAATCAAGTTCTGTGAGAAAACAGAGACAGAGTGAAGGTTTCCTGGAGAAGATGCCTTAAGAAATGTGCTAAAAGGATGGCTAAAAGAGGGGAAGGTACTCATGCGTATGTTCTAGTGTCAAGACACTAGCTGAATAACCGTAATAACCAACCTTTATTGAAGAGATTCCGTGTGCCACACTGTGCTAAGGGATTTACATGCATTTAACCCTCAGACAACTCTCTACAACAGCCATATTGATGCATGAAGCACATGTCTTTTGAGTACACACCTTGTGGCAGGTATTGTTCTCACCACTAACATTACTCTCAAAGAGGAAGAAGTTGAGTCTGAGAGAATAGAGCTAGGATTTTCACCCCCACAACCTGCAGTCTGGTTCCAGAGCACCCACACAACTGGGTTATCCAATATAGTAGCCACTAGCCACATGGAGCCACCAAAATCTTGAAATAAGGCTGATCTGAATTGAGATGGGCTACAAGTGAAAAATATACTGGATATTGATGACTTCATAAAAAGAAAGAGAATTTAAAATATCTTTACCAATTTTTCATGTCACCTATAAAAATGATAATAATTTGGATATGTTGGCTTAAGCAAATATGTTATCAAAATCATTTTCATTTGTTATTTTATTTTTATTAATGTCCATATTAGAAAATTTAAAATTACCAATGTGGCTTGCATAGAGAGTGACATAGGTGAGCAATTATAGGAGGGTATAAGGAGATACAGGGTTCTTCCTTTTGGAGTAATGAAAACATTCTAAATTTGACCAAGACGATGACACACACCTCTGTGATGAAATGAGAGTCACTGAGTGTACACTTTGCACGGTTCTTACAAAACATGGAACTGTATATCACAGGGAATCCAGTGGTGGAAGATGGACTGTGAAATACGGAAACTTTCTCTCATGAACTATAACAAATGTATAATACTAACACAGGGTATTAATAATGGAGTGTGTTGGGAGAAAATACACCAAATGTAAGACATGGGCTATATAGTTAGTAGTAATATTTTGATCATGCTCTTTCATAATTTGTAACAAATGTTTTACAACAATGCAAGTGGTGGGATGATGTATGGGAGCCCTCTATGATGATACTCATGTTTGTTTTGTAGCTTCACAATTTTTACTATACACTTATTGTTTATATATGTTCATGTATGAATGATATACTTCAATAAACTTTTATTTAGAAAGAAAAATGAGTACCGAGATGGCCTCAAGGAGATTACATTGGAAAGTAGGGGGAGATGGGGCTGTTATAGGAATCAGTACAATTCAAGGCAGTATGTGATAACTGCCAAAGTCAGGGCAGGGCACAAATAGTATTATTTAGCAGTTCAAAGAAGTCAAATCTCTTCTCACTGGCATAATTGGATATCTCGAGTGGCTAGGTTACAATTGAATTTTCACAGAATTCTACATCTGAATATTTTCTCTAACCCATGGGCTGTGGTTAGAAATATAAAGGATCTCTGAAGCCCAAAGGAAAACCTCTGATTATGAATTCTAATGACTCAATTAGTTACCTGCACAGAGAATAAAATGGATTAACAAAATGCATGGCAACTCCAGAACCCAGTTAGACCAGAACTGCTAAAGAGGAGTCGGCTTTTTCATCTAGCAAACATTCAAGTGCCTAACAAGTACAAGACCAATGTGTCAATTACACTCTTAGTGTAAATGTGTCAATTACACACACGTTACAGCAGATAGAGGCCGGCAGAGAACTGACCACAAGGTGGACCAGCGAGGACCCTGGACAAGTCACAAAGCAGCCAGTAGTCTCTGCATAATGAGAATTAATTATATCAGCATCGCTCCACTGGGTGTCCACTGTTTTTTCATTTTTTGATTAATTTAAAGAATCTCAACCTAATTTATGAGCCAGCAGGATGTTCTTAAAGATAAACAAAGCTGTCTGCAATTTGTATTTCTCCAGACTTTGTCCACCTCCAGTTTCACATTTACCTCATTCTTTCAATTGTTATGAACTACTTATTCTTTCACAACTCAAAGAACAGATGTGCTTCAAACCAAGAGGCCAAATGCTTCTCCTGAGAATTATCCTCCATGGGAATTGCTATAAAAGGTGCTATAAAAAGTGAATCTTCCTTTCAGTGTTTTGAAGGCAAGGTCTTTGCTCCACACGGCATCACGTTACCTGGGGTTTATGGTTCCGGAGTCAAAACTTTCAAGCGCAAATGTGATACAAGCAAGACCGCTTGAGACATGAGAACATATTGAGATGTCATTGTAATTACAAAGGACACGGCTCTGGCCCGCGAGCCAGCATCATGTACGTTGTACGTGCAGGCTAGTGTTCTTTAAGCCAGTTCATCTCCCTCCTCCACTCCCTGAGGACTAGCCAAAAACAGAGACAAACCAAGCGGCGTGAGTACCTTTCTGGAATTAGAAACACTGGCAATGCAAACCCTTCCAGTACGGGAGCCAGCTTTGAGTCTTTGACCTATGCCAGGCATGCGATTGACTTTAGCTCTGGCCACAGAGCTAAGTAGATATCATCCATTTCCCTTATACACATTAGGAAACCAAGGCACCGAGTATCCAGGAACACCCAGGATCAGAACCAGAAGGGTTAAATCACTTGCCCGAGGAGGAGCAAGGATTCAAATGCAGGTTTACCTGAACCATTGTCTGTCCTCCCAAAGTCCAGGACACGCTGCATACCGAAACATATTTTATCTTAACAATGTACGGATGCATCCTCTCCATAATTCTGCAAAGCATTTGGTATAATTGGGCAAATTGAGACATGATTGTTAGCCACATTTTCTCATCTGTAAAATGTGTTAATGGTAACAGTTCCATCCTAACACCCAGTTGTTAAGTTGCCATATGTGTTTTTCATACATCACCTTTTTTCTTGTCTACTAACGCCCACTTCATTCCACAGAAGATCTGAAATGGCTTGGCAAGTCAACCATTTCTCCATGCCTTTATTTTCCCAGTTGTAAGTGAGGATGCTAATGCCAGCCACATGATGACCCTTGGGGAAGCAGGAATCAAATAACTGATTGGAAAACATTTATTTATTTATTTATTTTAAGACTTATTTATTTTATTTAATCCCCCGCCCGGTTGTCTGCTCTCTGTGTCTATTTGCTGCATCTTGTTTCTTTGTCCGCCTCTGTTGTCGTCAGCAGCACGGGAAGTGAGGGCGGCGCCATTCCTGGGCAGGCTGCACTTTCTTTCGTGCTGGGCGGCTCTCCTTATGGGTGCACTCCTTGCGCGTGGGGCTCCCCTACGCGGGGGACACCCCTGTGTGGCAGGGCACTCCTTGTGCACATCAGCACTGCGCATGGGCCAGCTCCACACGGGTCAAGGAGGCCCGGGGTTTGAACCGCGGACCTCCCATGTGGCAGGCGGGAAAACATTTATTTATTGTCAGGTGCCATACCAGTGTAACATTGCCAGTGAGCACTGGAGCTGAAGAATAGTTTCAGAATCCAACACCCTGATTTTCTCTTTTATCTCTTCACCCATAAAAAGGCACAGTAAAGGCAAACGGGACACTCCATGCCCTTGTTTCTGACTTTTAGTTACCCACAAACCTGAGATGTGCTGCGTTTAGTGGAATCACCACATTCCCACGTCCCCTCGGCTTCAAGGCCCAAGGAGAGATGGCAGCAGGCCTCATCCCAGAGCCTGCTACCTGGAAACACGCTCTGGACAAGAAGGCGAAGGCTGGGTCATCAGCGTTGGGGATACTTAACACCAATCTCCAAGGCACAGTTGCCTGGTCAGTTCCATTCTCACATTTGGCCAGAAAATAAAGCAGAGCCCTCAGAGGTAAATGTTGAACCGGGTCTCAAAGCACCACCAGACTCCATGCTTGAATAGCAGCTGCTGGAGGAACGTGGAGACCTCATCCCCTGGCAAGAGCTCTGAGCAAGGCTCCCTCCTGAGGGATGACAGCAGAAGTGAAATCAGACATCCATGGTGTGTGGCCAGGCCTCTGTGTGTGCAGACCCCAAACCCTCCTGAAAACTCAGAAGGGATTGCTCGGGGGCTGCTAGGAATTGTGAAGAGCAAGGCAAAGCGCAGGAGCAGCGTGTTCCTCTGGAGCTGGAAGAGGGTGGGAATGTGGTCAGTCTAAACTCTTTTCTGCACTTCTGATCTTCTTGTAATTGTTTCATGGTCCAGAGATGGCATCTGGAGAACTTCTTACTGACGTGGCTCTGGGTTTTGTCCTGCTACGTTCATGCCAGGGTTACTGAGAGAAGAGAAGGAGATTAACATGTTTCCAGTACCTGGCATGGGCCATGACAGACGCGAGGTTGTTAGTTCCCACTGTTCTCATTTGATTCTCACTAGAGCCTCACCATTACTTACATTAACAGTGGGGGAAACTGAGGCTCAGAGAGTACAGCAACTACTTAATGATCAAATCTGGATTCAAATCAGATCTCTGTGATATGAAAACCCATACCCTTTCTACCTTTCTACTTTACCATGACCCTACACGCTCTCAGCAGTGGATATCCCTAACTGAGCATTCCCCATTCCCACTCATCTGCCAGGAAGTATATGATATGGCGACTGGATGCAGCACTGAACCCAAATAAGCCAGGGGCTCTGTTCCATAAATGTTTTCCACTAGAGTCACCCAAGTCTCCATTTACTCTATTCAATTTATTTGTACTCCAGATAGGATTCAAGTGGAATTTCTTATATTAAGACATAGGCTTTATACGGACACAGAGAATTAGTGCTCAAAAGATTGTAGAAGTAAATGGTTCAAATCCCCTAATTTTGCAGAAGAGGAATCTGAGGTACTAAATGCTTATGAATCATAGAGCTAGGATGAGGACAAGAAGGAAACGAAACCTGGGTCTGTCTCAGGGTATCTTGAGGTTGTGAGTCCTGCCATCTGAAAGCCGTAGAAATAAACAGTCTAGTTCAATCAGACAATATTATGTTTATTGCTTCCATTAAAAGGAGTGACAAGATTACAAAAACACCTAATAATACAGAAAGGCCATAATTTAAAGCCAAGTGATCTAGACTCACATCTCAGCTTCACTTGCTTTGTGATCTTGAAAAATTTGTTTAACTTCTTCGGACTTTTGTTTCCTTTCTCTCTAAAATAAGAATGTTAATCTCTACCTTAATTAATTATTTTGAGAATTTAATGAAATCACATGGGGAAATACCTGGCACTGTTTGGTACATAGAAGCCATGCAATGAGTTAAACTTCTACCCTTACGTACAAACTTTGGGGGGAAAAAACTTAAGTCATTAACAGCACTGTGACAAAGATTAGTAACCTATTTTTTCAGCACACTTGAATCCTCTGTGGGTGCAATTAGAGAAATAAAAGACTCAAATCATCATTAGACTTGTAAACCAAAAAATACAACCCAGTCACTACAGCATGACCACTTCCATTGAAAGCATCCACCACTGGCACACTATTTATTCAGGTATTATCTGCCCATCAACGTAGCGTCCCTGTGTGAGTGAAATAGTTTACTGCCCAATGCTCCACCACACTCACCAGTTCTCACATGACATAGCCAGTACCGTTCTTCCCTTGTCACCAGCTTACCTTCACACTCTGCCTATTCTTTCTTGCAACGAATTGCATTCGACTCTACCACATCCCTGACTTTCTGAAATGGAATATATATATATCATGTAGCAAAAGTAAATATGCATTACTTAAAATGTGGCACAACCTGTGAAAGCAACCTTCTCCACCATTAAGAGGGCAGCTCCTGGAGTCCGAGCTCAGCTTATTACCGGCTCCAGACGTATCAAAAGTCGTACAAGTCTGGAGGTCCCTGCTGCTCCACCCTGGAACCCTGAAGCCTGTCCTGACCCCAGCTTCCAGGCTAGGAGTCAGGAAATGCGTCTCTTCCTCGCACCCCACATGCCCTCGAAATGAGTGAGAATTTGTTATATGATGAATAAGTACTCCAAGAATGAAGCCTTTTAAGGACATAGCTTAGGAATTAAAATTATTTTCTTTATTATTATAAGGATTATATCTCCAATTTAAAATTGTCCTCTTCAAAATCAAGGCTTCAGTGGCAGGCCACGCTTTGCATTCTAGGATATTAAACTGTGCCAATAATGACAGGCAATTATCTCCAACTCTGTGTGCGCTGTTAGTTTTAATTGAGTGTATATTTAACAAATATGCATTGTCAGTAAATTAACTCCACTAAACTAACTCCACTTGCATTTTTAGCAGGAGAATGAAGACAAGAAAAAGAGGAGGAAAATTAATTTCTTTTCATATGCCAAGACCCACAAAATACTGATGTCATCAGGATGAAGACTGGAAACAAAATGGAGAGTATGGCACACCTTATATAGGCGATGGCTCTAGGTCAGCTTAGAGGTGCATTCCTGATTCGCTAGCTCTGCCTCACCTGGGCCCATCATTCGTGGCCATCTGCTCAGCCCTCAGAAGCTCCAGTCCAGGGAAGAGAGCCTTAAGGAACAGCTGTGAGTCTTCTAACCCCATATCTCAGTTCTAATATTTAGGCTCATTTCTTCTCCCTATCAACAAGCCAGACCCTCGTTTTCTAATTCCAAAATTTGGATTCACATCACTTTAAATGATGAAGTCCCCACCCCTGACTTGATTATAACCCAGTATGCCACTTTCTTTGAGATCAAAATTGAGTTATTGGGAAGCAGCTGTGGCTCAGTCAGTTGGGCTCCCATCTACCACATGGGAGGCCCTGGGTTTGAGTCCTAGCGCCTCCTTGTGAAGGCAGGCTGGCCCGTGTGCCATGGAGCACCACCCAGCCCGCAAGCACCACAGAGAGCAGACTCAGCAAGGTGACGCAACAAAGAAGGGAGACAAGCAAAAACATAGAAGAGCATGCAGCAAATGGACACAGAGAGCAGACAGCAAACAAGCCACAAGGGAGGAGGGGAAAGAAAATAAATAAATACAGACACAGAAGAACGCACAGTGAGTGGACACAGAGAGCAGACAGCACACACAAAAAAAAGTCACAGAGGGGGGGGCTAAAAAAAAAAATTGAGTTAATATTATGAACTAACCATCATGTAAACTAAACCTACACTTTTTAGCCTCACAAAATCCTTTCAAGGCAAGTATAAATATCCCCATTTTACTGATAAAGAAACTGAGGTTTTGGGAGGTGACTCATGTAAGTTTACGCAGTAGTAAGCTGTGGATGGGATTTCATTTGATTTCTCCCTCCAAAATTTATATGTTTTTAACTACACACTATAATGCCTCCCGTATTCCTGCCTTATAGGCACCCACATTCTAGTGGTGTATGGAGGCCAGAAAATAAATAACATGGGTACATGAAAACAGAGCAGGTAAACCATGTCACGTTAGCAGAAGTGGAAGCAATTCATTATTCCTGGAAGAGGCTATAAGGCTTTATTTTCACAATTAGTCTGGAAGAAGAGGAGAAAGAAGCATGAGGATGAAAAAGAATGGATGGTAAGTGGTAGCTTAAAGTAAGAATTACAGTGTTTGGAAGGAACGTGGCATGAGAAGCAGCTCAAAAGCTTGGAGGTTGATTGGAGCAAGAGCTTGCCTGCAAACTATTAAGACTGAACTTGTCTTAGAATGAGTGTGCTTTCAATAAAAATCAGCTTTGCCTACAGTTTGTAGAATGGGTGAGAACAAAGAAAATCCATTAGCTGAGAGACTATTACAGTCCAGACTAAGATGACGGGCCCTGATTCAGGCTCGTTGTGACAAGGGTGAAAGGCTTTTGGAGATACGACTTAACAGAGGGTAATGGGTGGTCAGTTGGGCTATGAAGTTTGAGGGTGAAAGATTAGTTGAAGGTTCTGTTTGGGTAGCAGTTCTAGGACTACCACTATCTTTAAACCAAGGGGTACATATTGAAGCATTAAAAAGTAAAATTAAGGGAGCAGGTGTAGCTCAGTGGCCACACACCTGCCTCCCATGTACCAGGTCCTGGATTCGGTCTCTAGTACCTCCTGAGGAAAAGTAAAATTAGGACAATATGAGAAAGCTCTAACTCACATAGTGTGCTTATGAAATGTGTAAGTTCATGAGCAGATAGTCTAGAACAGTGCTTCTTAAATTTTAACTTGCCTAAAAATCACCTAGCAATCTTATTAAAAAGTGTATTCTGATTTAGTAGGCCTGGTGTGAGCCCAAGAATCTGTTTTTCCAACAAGCTCCCAATGATGCCGATGCTGGTCTCCAGACCACACTTTGAGTAGCAAGGCTGTACAATACCAAAAGGAGATCTTCGAGATGCTTCTAGACTGATGGCAACTAATAGAGCAATAGAGATATCTGGCAATAGAGGCCGGGTGGACGGGTGTGGAGGGGAGAGAACATGTCTTCTCTTTGAGGGTACTGCGTGAAGACCCGCTATGCTTACTCAAAGTGTCCTCACCGTTGCTGGCGGAGGCCACATGGTAACCTTGGCTGTCCAGTAGTTCATCCTGGGAGGTCTTTTCCACGTACAAGATAGAAAGAATGAGCTCCATGTAGACTGCAGGCTTACTCCCATTACAGCCAAGAATGCTCACTCTCTACAGAGAAAAGGTTCCCTTGGCTTCTTCCCCTGCCAAGATTCAGAGACTCACACTGAGAGGTGGAGAAGAAAACATTAAGCGTGAACTCCCTTAAAGAATGCTGAAAATACACACCAGGGATCTTTGTCCAAAAGTAAGTAATTATTGTTTGGCAAGAGTTTAGAACAGTGGACTGAGCAGTACATATATGCTGTTAGTTACTTTTTTAACTTGTAGGCTGGTTGTTTTTGTTGTTATTATTTGTTTCTATTTTAATCTAGTTTCATATTAAATATTCATAAGGTATCTGATAAAATTACTTTTTAAGTGATGCGTGCTAATCCCTCCCGCCCAAAAAAATATGATGTTGTTTCTATAAAAGGAAAGACTCCAAATATTGAAAGAGACTTTAAAAATCATCTGAGGCAGCTCTGTATTTATGCATGGATCCTCTTTACAACATTTTAGCCAAATGGTCGCCTGCCCTCTGCTTGTGCCCTCCAGGACTGGAAGGCTCACAACATGCAAAGGTCACACCTTCAGACAGTTATGTTAGAATATTCCCATTACAAAAGGGCTAAAATTAAATTTGAAATTAAGCCATAAGATTACAGGTAAACGCATACCAATTCCCTAACAATGCCTGGTGCATACTAGGTATTTGATAAATCATAAATATTATTACTAATTTTGTTGTTTCATTAAGGCATGTCACTGATTAATCTATATTGCAGTTACAATCACCCAAATTCCTTAAATCCTTTTTGTAAATCACATTTTACTAGCACAACTATTTTATTTTTAAGTGAGTGGCATATATTTATCTTTATTTTTTTCTAAAGCTTGAGTTCTTTGTGGATCACAATTCTGGAAGCAAATATTTTCACCACCCTTCTCAACTTTGAACCATCCAAAATCTTTATCAGCATGACAAAAAATGTCATTATTTAAAATAAACACACACACACCCACAAGGATGGAAGAATCCCATTCCTCTAGAAATATCACCATTCAGATGACTAGTGACCCTGTGAATTCCTCCCTTCGATCTCCTGTAATTATTTGATTTATACTAAACCGTCCTCATATGGTTCCACATATCCCGAAGCTGTCATGACACTGTCTGCTGCCATCAAGTTGAAGTCTAAGTGTACACTGAATATGTCTCACCCCTGACCCTCCTGTGCCTATCAGAGAAGTAAATGACTCCATCATGGGTGATTTATTCTTGATGAACCCTTGAAGTCTAATAATGATTATTGATTCCTTTTATAAATGCTTACAAAATCTCTTCTTAATAATTCTTTCTCAATTCTTGCCAGAATCCAAAAAGCAGTGCTCTCCATCACTAATGATGAGAAAAAATCATTTCACATATTCCTTTAACAAAATTTTCTGTTAAACTAAGAATAATTTCCAAACACAGGTTGCAGAGAATACAATTTCAGGGAGATGCTCTATTAAAAAAATTATAAGAATTTCCAGATTAGTTTGGGTATTGCTGAAAACATAGAATGCTTTGGAGATTTTAAATTAATAATAGGTTATTAAAGACTAAGAATTCTTTTTCTAAAAAAAAAATTGAATACGTTGAAATAGAAAGTTCCTAAATATAGTTGGCCACAAAATGGAAACATCTCAGCATTTTTTAAAAATATGTAACTTTTTTTAATAATCAAATGTATTAAGGAATAAACCTCATAAAATACAAAGCAACCACTTTAAGCACAGAGTTTGATTAGCTTGAACAAATATCCACACCTCTGTCACCACAAAAAATATGGATTATTTACATCACCCCAAAAAAGTTGCCTTGTGCCCTTTTATTCTTAGTCCCCAGAGTCCCACATCAGCATATAACTATGGATCAGCTTCTGTCTTTACAAATCAGATTTCCCTGTTCTAGGATTTCATCAAAATAGGAACTCATATAGTATATACTCTTTTGTTTCTGGTATCTTCTACTAGTGTTGTTTCTGATATCTATTCATGTCTTTATAGTTATCAGTAGTTCATTCCTTTTTTTAGTTGCTGAGTTGTATTCCATCATAGAGATAGACCAGAATTTTTTTTTTTTTTTTCTATTTACCACTTGATAAACATTTGTATTGTTTCCAGGTTGGGGTTATTTTACAAAGCTGCTGTGTATATTGGTCTGAAAAGTTTTGTGTGGACATATGTTTTTGCCTTTCTTAAGTGGCCAGGAGTGGAATTACTGAGTCATATGCTTAACTTTATAAGAAACGGCCTCCTTTCCCCAAGTGCATTGAGCCATTTCACACTCCAGGCAGCATGAGAGTTCCCATTGCGCTGTATCTTCACCAGCACTTGGTATGGGTAGTCTTTTTAATCTCAGCCATGCTAATGGATATGGAGTGCCAGCTCACTGTGCTGATCATCTGCATTTTCCTGATGACTAGTTATGCGAAGAACATTTTCATGTGTTATTTGGACATTTTCACATCTGCTTTTATGAAATGTCTGTCCAATTCTCATATTCATTTTTAAATTGGGTTGTTTGCTTTCTTGCTACAGAGTTGTATGCATTCCTTAAATATTTTGGATAAAAGTTCGTCCTCAGATATAATTACTGGAAATATTTTCTCCTAATCTGGGGCTTGCCTTTCCATTTTTTAAAATGTTGTCTTTCAAGTTCAAATTTTTAAAATTTTAATAAAACTCAGTTTATCACTTTTTCTCTTACAATTTTTGCATTTTGGATCTTCTCTAAGCAATAGTTGCCTATACTTAGATTTTGAGGATTTTCCTCTATTTTCTTCTAGAAATTTTGTAGTTTTAAATTTTTATGTTTAGATCTATGATCCATTTTGATTTAATTATTGTATACAGTATGAAGAAAAGGTCAAAGTTCAATTTTTCCATTTACTATCTGGCCATTCTTGAGCTATTTGTTTAAAAAAATTATCCTTTTCCCATTGAAATATATTGCTCCATTGGTAAAAATCAATGACCGTATTTGTTTGCCTTTATTTCTAGATTTTCAATTGTTTCATTTTTCTATACATCTATTCTTACATCAAAATCACAATGTATCAATTGCTATAGCTTTTTAATAAAAATTGAAGTCAAGTATTATAAGAACTTCAACTTTATACATACTATTAATTTTCAAAATTGTTTTGGCTACTCCAGGTGCTTTAGATTTACATTTTAGGAACATCTTCTCAATAAACTATTGGGATTTTGATTGGAAATTCATAGGCTCTATAGACCAATTTTGGTAAAACTGATATCTTAAAAAGATTGAGTCTTGGGAAGCAGATATGGCTCAAGCGATTGGGCTCCTGTCTACCATGGGAGGCCTGGGGTTCAAGTCCCAGGACCTCCTGGTGGAGGCAAGCTGGCTCGCACCACAGATTGCTGGCAGCCCGTGTCACAGAGAGCTGGCACAGCAAAATGATGCAACAAAGGTTAGACACAGAGGAGAGACCATGAGAGACACAGCAGACCAGGGAGCTGAGGAGTCTCAAGCAATGGAGTGCCTCTCTCCCACGTCGGGGTCCTGGGATCGGTTCTCAGTGCCTCCTAAAGAGAAGACGAGAAGAGAAGACAAGCAGACACAGAAGAACGCTCAGCAAATGGACACAAAGCAGACAGTGAGTGCAAGAGGCAAGGAGGAAGGGAATAAATAAAAAAATAAATCTCAAAAAAAAAAAAAAGATTGAGTCTTCCAGTTCATACACATGATATATAACTCTTCATTTTTTAGGTCTTCTTTAATAACTCAAAGTATTTAGTGATTTTTAGTAAAATTCTTGCCATATTTTATTATCTTTATCTCTAATTTTTCATTTTGCTATGTAAATTGTATTAATTTTTAAAATTTCATTTTTCAGCTATTCATTGCTAGTAATAAAGAAATATATTTTTGTATTGTTCTTGTGCCCTGTGAACTTGCTAAATTCATTAGTATCTCTAGTAACTTTTGGGAAGAAATTTGTGAGTTTTAGCAAAAGGCTTATCAATTTTTTTTTTTTTTTATTCTTTCAAAGAACCAGAATTTGGCTTCACTCTTTTTAAGTTAGGTTTTCCAGTTTCTACTTCACTGGTTCTATTCTTCTTGTCATTTTATTCTTTCTATCTACTTTGGGTTTAATTCATTGTTCTTTCACTAGCTTCATAAACTGAGATCATATATTTTAGAACTTCCTTCTTTTCTTAAATAAGCATCAAACATATAAATTTCCCTCTTAAGCACCAGTTTAGTTGTATCACACCATTGTTGACATGTTGTGCTTTCCTTTTCATTTGGTTTAGAATATTTTTTAGTTTCCCTTGTCATTTCTTCTCAGACTTATTATTCAGAAATAAGTTCTTTAATACCCAAATATTGTGCAGATTTTTCCCACATTGTTCTGTCAGTGATTTTTCAAATTTAATTCTGTTTTGATTACAAACACCCTCTGTAAGATTTCATCTTTTCAATTAATTAAGATTTGTTTTATCATCCAGCATGTAGTCTATCTTGATGACTATTCCTTAAAAATGTGTATTATGTTCTTTATGGGTAGAGTGCTTTACAAATGCCAAGGCAGTTGCTTGCATGTCTTCTATATTCTTCTTGATTTCAGCTCTAATTTAATTTTTAAATTACTGAGAAGAGTTTGAAGTCTTCGAATATACTGTTAGTTTTTATCTATTTCTCTTTTCAGTACTGTAAGTTTTGGCCTCGTGTATTTTCAGATTCTATTAGTAGGTGCATTAAAGAATGTTAGGTCTTCATGATGATTTGGCCTCTTAATTGTTAGGAAAACTCCTTCATTATCATGAGTAATGTTCTCTATTTTGGAGAATACATGGCCTGATATTAATAGAGCCATTTGCATTCTCTTTTGATTTGTGTTTGTTTTTCCATTCATTTACTTTTAACTCATCTGTGGATTCATATTTAATTGGATTTTATTGTAGGCATCACAGGTTTTTATACAGTCTGATAATCTCTGCTTTTAAATGGAATGTTTAGACAGTATGAACTTAATATAATTATCAGTATGGTTGAGTTAAATCTATAATCTTGCTTTTTTTCCTATTTATCTCTTTTCTGTGTTACTCCTCCTCCTTCCCTTTTCTGGCTTTTGGATTAGTGAAATGTTTTTGGTCCCACCTTATCACCACTGTTGTCTTATTAACCATACCACCTTTCAAATTTTAGTGGATTTTCTAGGGTTTACAATATGCATCTTTATCAATAATATTATGCCAAATTACATATAATGTAAAAAATTTTACAACATAAATTTTCATTTCTCTCTTCTGTTTTTTGCTTGTTGTCATATATTTCATTTCTACTTATGTTGTAAACCCCATAATACATTGCTATTATTTTGGATATAAACAGGTAATCTTTTAAAGCAATAAAGTGATAAAGAATAAAATACCTTAATATTTACCACTTCTGGTGCCTTTTATTCTTTTCTGTAGATCTATGTTTCCACGTAGTATTGTTTTCCTTCTGTCTGAAGAACTTCCTCTATTATGTTTCATAGTGTAAGTCTGCCAGTAACAGATTTTCTCAGCTTCTTCAGTCTGAAAAAGTCTGTTTTGCCTTCAGTTTTGAAATATATTTTCACTGGATATAGATTTCTAGATTCACATATTCTTCTTTAATCCCTCTAAAAATGTCTTTCTATTGTGTTTTTGGCTTCCTTTATTTCAGATTTTTTTTTAATTGTTAGGCTATTATTAGCCCTTTTTCTGCTCCAGGTAATCTGTCTTCGGTTTTCCAGGGTTCATTGATATTTTAAAATTTGTATGTCTGTAACTTCTTCAAATATGGAAAATTCTAGGGGATTTTTTTTCCTAATGTTTTTCTGTTCCTCTTCTGGAATTTCAATTACACATTGGTGAGGTTCAGACTCCTTGAGACTATCCAGGTCAAAGAGGTTCTCTTCAATTTTTTCATTCTTTTTTCTTTCTGTGATTCATTTTGGATATTTCCTGTTGCTGTGATTTCCAGTTCAGCAGTCTTTCCTTCTGTACAATCTAACTTTCTGTTGAGTCTCCCCAGGGAATGTTGCATTTCACAGCCCAGGGAAACCCTGTGCTCTGATTGATTCTCCCTTCTCCTTCCAGGAAGAAACCGAAGCGGTGGCAGGACCCCCACGCCTTCCCCTTCCTCAGACAGCATGGGCCTGCACAGCCTTTGTCCACTGTCTGAAAGCAGTTGTTCCATGTGTTTTGCCCAATGTTCTAGATGTTTCCAGTTGGAAGGCAAGTCTATTTTTCTTTCATGACCAGAGGTAGAAAGCTTATCCTGTATAAATCAGACTTGTATAGATTCTTCGGGCTTGTTTTCACATTTCTGAGTCATTACTTTACTTTTCAATAGTTTATTAAATGAGTGATAATCAATTCATAGGAATTTTAAAAATGAGAAGTCTCAAACTTAAATTGGTTTTTAATGGCCAAGAGACAAATTGCATGCATACCAAATGATGAAGCCAGAATATTTTAAATGCAGTTGATCCAGGACACACAATGAGAAATATCATATTGTATTTAATCAGAAATTCTTAATTAGATATAAAGAAAAGGTTCATATCTAGCTCCCTACTTAAAATAATAAACTCGAACATCAAAATATCATCCAATATTAGAACTGGAAAAGAAGTAAATATCATCCTTTCCAACCCTCACACTTGCAGCCTCGAAGGGAGAGTTAGAGAAGTCAAGTCACTCTTTCTATTTGCCCAAGGCAAAGAAGCTTGCTACTAGAAGAGCTGATGTTACCTAATTCCCAGCTCACTGTCCCCACCTCCTTCAGAATTCAGTTCCTGAAAGGTATGGCACCATGAAACGGCTCAGTATAAAGAGGGTGTTTACTCTTTCTGAAAAGTAGAATTATTCTTTAATTATCCTTCTGCTGATTTATCTTTAAATTGGTAAATAAGCAAAGACCAGATTAAGGTCTACTGAATATTGCTTTCCTTATGGCCAATACTTGCTTTTAGGAAAATTAAGCAACCCATCTATGTTTCAGAGGAAGTGGGAAAGAGATAAATCTTTCTATAACCATTTTTTGTCCACTTTGAGCACTATACAGAATTATGTTGTGTTAAACTTTAAAATAGTCATTATTTCAGCCCATGGAGATTTTGTAAAGAATTCTATCTTTTAACAGAAATCCCATCCATATAAAATATCTGATTCCTTCAAGAGAAGAGGTTCCTTAAGATTTTATTTTTACGATCTTACTTAGAAAGCATTTAAGCAAATAAATCATGTGTCTGACTAAGTCAACTATAGAGCTGAATTAGGTCTTTGGCAAGCATGTATGAGAGAGATTAAACAATGACCTGAATGATGTTCAAACAACTCAGAATTAGCAATAGTTAAAGCAGCTTATAATTCCTCTCACTTACTGCTAACATCGTATTACTCCACTGCTTAGAAAATGGGCCTTGACTTCACAGAGAGGAGGTGCCATAGGAAATGTGAACGAAACAGCGACTCAAATCTTTTGAGCCCCTAACTGGCGTTACCAACCCTGAATTTCAGTGTTGTCTTCTGGTCCAGTGTTAACCAAAAAAGGATGGTTAAAATGCATGTTTGAGGCAAAACACATCAGGTTAATTAAGTTATCAGTTAGAAAAAGCAGAATGTTGAACTCAGAGGACATGGGTTTCCAGGCACGCATTTATTCCTTTTAGTGAGCAGATAATTATCGGGTACCTACCGTACACTAGACATTCTGCTAGGGAATATTTTGCTGAACAAGTGACAGTGATCCTAACAATCTGTATTGTTTTGTTTGTTTGTCTGCTGAGCTGTTGCCTGCTTCCCCTGTGCACCGCAGTCAGAACACACTGAAACGGCAGCTGAGCTTCTTGTGCATCACTGCAGCACTAACCGCCGGACTGGTTCTGGCCACACCATGGGCACTCAAATATTTCTTGATCGCATGAATGAAAAAATGAATGCATGACACTGCCCTTGCCTTCTTGAGAGGCTGATGATAAGGAGATGGTTGAGAAAACTGATAGCATGAGACGTGGCTCCAATGGGAGCAGCTGGGACAGTTCAGAACACTGGTACTAATCTGTCAGTATTACGATTCTGCATTTTCTGCATCCTCAGGCCAGACTAAAACTATTTAGTTATACATATTTGTCCATTTATATTTTAATGGTTTTTCCACATCTATTTATTTCCTCTTATTCCCATGGAAATAAATATGTCAGAACAGATTTTATCATCTCAGAACCTAAGAGTTGGAAGGGGAAAGAATCTAGTGCAATCTGGATGGGATTGGGTTCCTAGCGGCAGCCTCTGCTGATGCCGAGGCCAGACTCACCACTCTGTCCAGCCCCCCTTCAAAAACAAAAAGAATTGCTGAATACTATAGATGTTATGGGTTATTTTTTGGAATCAAAACAGAAAGTTACATCTTAGAGCAAAACTTTATCACCATACTCATTTAAACCTCTCTTCCTCCCCCAAAATATTTCCTTCATCTCAGATCCATAGTTCCTTGTCCCTGCTCTTTATCTTTCCTTCTCCAGCCTCTAAGATAGACCCCCACTAGTGCCCTGAGTCACTCATTTCTCGCCCTCAGTTTGCATGCCCCTCTGAATAAAGAAGTCACTGGCAAACATCTGCATTCCTAGAGCCTGCCCTTGGAGGACATCCAAGTCATCCTGCCCTACTGGCATATATTAGTGTCCCTTAGACTAGTTTATTTACATCTCTTTTTATACTTTTCTCAGCAATCCTGCCAGATAATAAATATTATAATCCTCACTTTAGAGCTAAGGAAACTAAGGCTGAGACCATAGGAAACTTGGCCAAGATGGTACAGCTGGCAAATAGCAGTAGGAATTCAAATTCATGTGTGCCTGTCTCCAAAGCCTGTGCTGATTACCAGATTCTATATGCTTCCTAATAATAGCTACAATTTACTGAACACTTGGCTGTGTCACACATTGTGCTAAGCCCTTGACACATATGCAATTTAATCTTCACTGTGACCCTACTATGAGTGGTGCCACTTCATAGATGATAAGACAGAGGCTCAGTGAGATATGGTCCTTCTCCAAACAGGAGAGTGGTGACAGGGGTGCAGTTCAGGTCCACCTGCATCCTCGGGCTGTTGCTTTCCATCCTATCACACCGCTGAAGGGAACATAATAGTATGCCAATCTAACATTTTACACAATTAATTCTTAGCCATTAATTAAAGATGATTTTGTATCTCCTATTTGAACATTGTCAGTGGCAAGGTAAACACTACCCCATGATCTGGCCCATTTCCCAGTTGAACACTTTAGTAATAAGAAATTTATTTATTTCAAATCGAAAGCTTCCCATCTTTAAATGTATTCAACTGATTCTACTGTTCTGTCCTAAATAGCATCAAAAAACTTTCTCTGACTCTCTTCCACAGCATAGCTCTTGAAGTAGTTCCTTCATTTTCAACTGTTTAGGTACACTTACTATGTGCTATGCATTGTACTAAATGCAGAAGATATACTGGTAAGAGCACAGTCTTTTACAGTTTAGCTGTTTAGACACTAATAAAATAATTATACAAGTTGATATATAACTGCAAACTGTGATAAGAAACATTGAGAATAAACACAGGAGATTATGAAAAGTATATTTCAGGGAGACTTGGTTCTAATTTGAGTTGAGATAAATGTCCTGGAAGACTTCCCTGAAGAGGGGATATTTATAGAATGAGTAGGAATTAACAGCACGAAGACGCTTGAGGAGCAAAGGCAATGGGGATAGACATTTAAAATAAAGTGAACAGTATGTACAAAGTCTCTGAGGTGAAAAGAAGCTTAGGGACTTCCAACTATAAAAAGAAGGCCAATGAGGCTAAAGCCCAAAAAGCAACTGAGAAGAACAATTAAGATAAGGCTAAAGAGGATCTGAGGTTCCAGATCATGCTTGAATGTCCATATGTGCCATGTTAAAAATTTTTATCTCCATCCTAAGAAAAATGGGAAGCCAGTGGAGGATTTATGCTGCATGGGCAGTAGCATGATCAGATTTGCCTTTTAAGCAGATCATCTTAGCTACTCTTTAAACAGTGGACTAATTGAAGACAAGTATCTATGTGGGAACCGTAGAAGGCTCTTATTATAGTCTTTTAGAAGATGATGGCAGGCTAGATAGAGTGGTGTTAGCAAAGAGAGAAAGATCGAGGGTCTGGTCTTATCATTGCTCAGTTCTATTGCCTGCTATGATTTAGACACTATCCTGTGACCTTATAATAATCATCATCAGTATAATACTAATGTTGGAGTTTGCATTATAACCTAGAGAGTCTAACTCCAGAATCATCATTCTTGTCTAATACACACAGAGTCTCCTATGGACTATCTGAATATTTTTGGAAGAAAAACAGTCCTTGGCATTTGAGATATATTTGATATCAGATCCATTAGTAGAGGGGCTTTAGCACCTTCTTATATCACCCCAAGTCAGTAGATATCAAAAACAAAACTCTCCCCTATCCTTTACAGAATGAGCTGGAACTGAGAAGAAAAGAAATCATTGGCATCCAACAGATGGCCATGGTTTTGAAATTTGCAGGACACAGGGAGGAATCCAAGGAACTGGAATGAGATTATTTCTGGAGGGAGAGGTGCCCCATCAAGGTGGACAGGAGAGTATAAAAGAGAGAACTGAGGATGACTGCTAGCTGAGAAGGAGAATTAAGGATTGAGAATCATGATTCTTTGGAGAAATGACTGCTTCTAGGACTGGAGTGGGAAATACACAAGATTAACCTGGATATTGTATAGTGCTAGGATGTAAGTGCTCAAAAATAAAAGAAAATACGACATTGTAGTTATGTCAAAGGGACACAGGAGCTAAATGAAAGAGTTCCTGATGGCCAAAACTTGAACAATTTGAGCAAAATAAAAGAAGTATCAATTGGATTATAACCCAAAGTATAAAATAAACATCCATGGACCCATACTGATACAATAAACAAAATGATGGACTAAATAAATAAATGGAAAAGAGTGGAAAAATCTCGCTTGCAAAGTAATTTTAAATAATTTATGTCAGTGCCCTTGCTCTCAAGGAGGTGATCATAAATCCCTACTCCTTAAATATGTTTTGTGCTTAGTGACTTCCTTCCAAAGAGTACAGTATGGAAAGGTATGATAAAAAGAGTAAATTTGCAGGGAAGAAACCTGACAAACACTACCCCAACCAGGTGATCAAGGCAATCAAGGTCAACATTAAGAGTGATATGTATCAATACGTACATGTAGTATAGCATGAGGAATGACATTTTACTTCTGCTGTCTTTCCCAAAAAGCTCATAATCCTACTGTAATCATAAGAAGCCTGAGGTGGATGCTGGCAAGGAGAGCTGAGTCCCAGCCAAGGAATATTCAACAAAATAACTGGCCAGTACTCCTCAAACCTCAAGGAAAAAAAAGGAAAGTCTGCAAAACTGCAACAGCCAAGAAGAGCCTAATGACTAAATGTAAGATAGTATTCTAGATGCGATCCTGGAGCAGAAAAAGAACATTAGGTACAAAGAAAGGAAATCTGAATAAAGAATGGATTTTACTTAATAATAATGCATCAATAATGATTTCTTAATTGTGACAAATATGCCATACTAATGTAAAATGTTAATGGGAAATTAAGGGTGAACTATAAGGGAACTCTCTACTCTGAAATTTTCCTGTGAATTTAAACTTAAATTTTTTAAAATTTATTTACTAATTTCTTTTTCAAGGCCCCTAAAATCAGAGGTCCAGCCTGTGGTAGAGCAACACCAACAGCAGGTCTATCTGGCTCTGGCTTCAGTGTATTTCCACCAGATCACTACAGAAAAGAAAGATGATAGCCATTCGTTTCTGTCTTGCCAGCCTTCTTAGCAATCTCGATATCCTGGTAAATGCTCCTCCAGAGACATCATAATTCACTATCCATAAACCTACTTAATTTCAGAGACCTCTCCTTCCACTTTCAAGTCTGCAACCCACATACGGCCTTAGGAAACTATTAGACAGGAAATGCCTCCTGTAAATACCCCAACATCCTGTCGTCCTACTACTATTCTCTGAAGACAGCTTTTTTTTTTTTAATCAATTACACTTCATTTTATTCATAGATACTAGAAGTTCAGGGAGACAGGGATAAGTAGGAAGGAATCAGGAAGCCAGAGAATTTCTTTGAAGGTATGTCCATTGTCCAAAGGAGGTTAAAAAACAAACAAACACACACTGAGTGACTCGAAGTGGAAGACCTTCCTTTAGCCTAGGCTGTTTCTCAGCTTGAGCTCTGATCACCTTGGTTCATGAGATCTGGAGCATTTTTGGAGGCTTTGACAATTGTGATTGGCTCACAGGTTGGATGCCACAAATCACTGGCTGGACATCAAGGAAAGCAAGAAATATGGAATAAGCCCAATGGATGCTTGTGGAAAGGGATCAAGGGGAGGTCTTGGTCATCTTACCTGAGGGAGCCCAATGGGAGTATCTAAGCCATACTGTAGAAGTAGGGATCAGTGCCCTCTGCAGGGAAGGTAAAGGATCAAATGCTAAGGTTGGGCAGTTGGAGAACTGGGCCTTTCTGGTGGCTTCAAAATAAACAACTGTATACCTTCATTTGGCCAACCGGGAGCTGCTTTCTAGGTGCAGACAGTAGGTTCCCATGGGTTGCAGGACAGGGAAGATTTAGGTGATGGCATCTTAAGACATAGAGCTTGGCTGCCATGGTAAATTTCTCTTCCTTGTCATCTCCCCATCATCTCCCAATCTACTAACTCCCTTCTCATACTGTCTCTCCAGACCTTATCTGGAACCAAGACCCACTATTTCCAGTACACTGTCACCATTACCCCAGATTTTCTTACACCCTTAACTCTTAGTAGCCTCTGCTTCTCCAGCTCCCAGTCATCTGATCTTTCAATTCTACTCTGGGAATTCTCAGCACTACTGAAAAAATCAAACTAGCCAGCCAATTAGGCTCTAGAAAAATAATACCCCCACTCTGCTGCACTTTTAATGACGTGCACTAATATCTTTTTCCCCTAAATATACTGTGGTCTCAACATTCTTCCTATACTTTGTCTACTTGTTTTGAGTCTCCAGTCCTGCCCTTCTTCCCCTTCATTCTATCAAATAGAATTTCCTCCCATGAGAAGATTGTGGCCATCTAACTCTATCTGCTTTGGATATCCTCTTCCTACCCTGGCAAGAATACCTTCTCAACTTTCCCACCACCGTTAGGACAATATATCTCCCTATATCCACCATCATTTTATGTTTGCTAGAAGAAAAACTGTCCAGAGAACTTTACTGCCCCACCCCTAATCTTTTATTCAAATCTCTCTCTGTGGGACCTTGTCCCCTCAATTATTCTTTCTCTCCTTTCCTCTCTCATGACTTCAATATCTTCAACACGTTCTCTCCTTAGACTTAAAATATTTCCCCAGCCTTAAACAATCTTTGTTCAATTGCAACAAATTTGTTTACCAGCAAAACAAATTGTTTTAGTTTCCTTGGCTTTCAAGCAAATGGGTTGGCTTAAACCATGAGAATTTAATGGCTCACACTTTAGAGGGTAGAAGAAGTCTAAACCAAGTCCAAATCAAGGTATCATCAAGGCAATGCTTTCTTCCTGAAGACTGGTGTTCTGCGGATGGCTGCTGGTGATCCTTGGCCCTGGCCTCCTCTGTCACATGGCAATGCACATGGCAGCCTCTTCCGGCCTCTCCCTTCTCTTTTGGGTTCTGGTTACCTTCAGCATCTTTCTTCCCATGGCTTTCACACTCTGTCTGATTTTCATTCTGCTTAGAAAAGATTCCAGTGACAGCATTGAGACCTATCCTGATTGAGCTGGGCTATACCTGAACTGAAGTAACCTCATCAAGAGGTCCTGCTTACAATGGGTTCATACCCATAGGAATGGAGTAAGTTTAAGAGCATGTTTTTTGGGGGTACATAGTTCCAAACCACTATGCAACTATACTGCATTGATTAATCATTTGTAAATTATTTTGTTCAGTAGGCAAATATTTTCTCAAAACCTAAGCCCAGTCTAGGAAAAAATATAATGATAAAATACATCACTGCAATGTGGACACCACTAGTAAAAATTCACTCTATGTCCATCTCAGTTTTCAAGTTCTATGGTTTTCTAATTCACCTCTCATTTCTCTGTCTTCCCAGAGTTCTGGACAGGGACTGTTACAGAACTTACTTTATTCTGTTTTATACAAAATTGCCTTGAGAGAAGAGTCCATGTCCTATTTATCTCTAGCATAGTGTTTTGTAAATAATAGCTATTCATTAATCATTATTGAGAGAAGAAATGATGGACTTTCTTCTTGGCTAACTATTAATGTTAGAGTCTTAAAAATAATTTTTAATACTCTATTACTAAAAGCATTCGAGTCTGCTATTTTCCTTCCAAAGAAGTACAAAGAAATAAAAATAAATAGCACAGCCCTAGGGCATAGATGATAGGGAAAGCCACCCCTGCAGCTCATTTGATATAGATGTTACATGCTGCCAAGGCAGGCCTTTGAGAGCAGGGTCCCATTTGGATGTGTGCCTTGTACAGTGCCCAGGTCAAGGGCAATTCACAGTGAACAAATTGAGGGGAAAAGCAAAGTGACTGATGGATAGGAACAAGATTCCTATCATCTATTTTCAGGTCAGGAATTATATAGATAGATTTTAGCCTATAATATGGTACTTTGAAAGTTAAATTCTTCAACCTTGGAATCAGAGATAATACCTTTACACCTAACTGATTTCAAAATGATTTTGTTTAGGGTTATGCCCACAAAGGGACAAAATACTGCTCTTTACTGGGCAGAATAAATCAGTGTCTCAGCATTTTGGGATGTCTGTATGAATATGATAAAAGTACCTTCTACCCATTCCCCCAGCTTCTTTCTTTCCTAAGAGTTACATGTGTATCCCTCCTTAATCAGAGCTGCTGGGTTTTCAGAGCTGCTTAATTAAAGTGGGGAATATCAATTCTGTGATGCCTTTAGGGAAGTTACTCCAAGTATAGGGCCAATTTGTCAGTAAATGTTAAAGAGGTCAAAACATTTTTATAGCAAAGTTACAGGGAACAAAGTAAGGATATTATAAGTAAAAAGTCTCCCTAAATAGTCTAGCTATTAGCCATGTCTAATAGAAATTGCTCCAATAATTTGATTTGGAAACTTTGGGTCAAGTCACGAGGATGTAAGTCGGCACTCGGAACTCAGTTCAAGTGGCCATTTCGTCCCCTTTAGGAATGGCGAGACCCGGAAGGCTCGGCTTCACCCCTGCCACGTAGCCAGACATTCAGCACCAGTAGTAGCCAGGTCAGCCGTGGTGAGAGGGCGCTCTCACTGTGGAATTCATGCCCCCCGGCCACTCTGTCACTGACTATTGTACAACATTGTACGATCCTGGGGTGACAGAGGAGAAAAACTGGCTGGCATTACAAGGAAAAGCCATACTACCTATCTAGTTTTCTCAGTGCTTCTGTGAGCGATGCTTTCTATAGCAATCTATTGCTGCATAGCAAGTATTCCAAAATACAGCAACTTTAAATGGTAGCATGTATTCCCTCAGAGTTTCTGTAAATCAGGTATGCAGACATCGCTTCTCTGGGCCCTCTGCTTCAAGTCTCTACCAGGGTCTGCTAGGGCTAGAATCTCATCTGAAGGCTCAACGGTGGCAGGGTCCACTCAGGTGGCTGTTGGCTGGGTTCAGTTCATTGCTGGTTGTTGGATGGAAGTCACCTTCAATTCCTTGCCACATGGACCTCCCAAGCAAGATAGTTTGCCTCAATGAAGGCAGCAAGGGAGGGAGAACCTTCTAGCAAGACCAAAACAACTATGTTATGTAACGTAATCACAGAAGGGACATCATATCACCTCTCCCATAATGTGTTGGTTCAACACAAGTGGCTAGGGAAAAGGATTGCACAAGGGCATGACTACCGGGAGCCAGGATTGATCACGGACCACCTTAGGTCTCCCTGCCACTCCCTGGCAGTCACTGCCTGAGAAACAAAGACCCACACATTCTGTGCCCACTTCCATAGGCCCATCTGTATCCTTCCCCAGAACTTCTTGACACCTCTCTTTCAACATTGCTTCTTCCGGGCTTCTGCCCAACAAGCCAGCCATGTGCCACTGCCCAGGAATCTGTAGATCATTTTTCTTACCTCTGACCATCTATCCCTTAAAAAAGGTTAAGACCAGGTACTCTTCAAAGCTCTACCCACTAGGAGGCCCTTCCTTTATTTTCTGAGTGGGGCTATGGTGCAAAACATTCAGTTTCAGCCTACACTACATATCAAGGTAACCTGTTCATGACCCAAGCCCGGATTTGTTTTTCTTAACTTTTAAACACAAATTTATTGTTTTATTCCTGATTACAAAGAATATATGTAATTGTAGAAGATGGGAATAAGCATACAACTAAGAAAATTATCATCGAAACACTATCAAACAGAGATAACCATATTTATACACATATAAACACACATGACACCTACACATTTACATGAGCGTATTGTTGAGCCTGGTATTTGATTTTACCCCTATTACTGTTTCAAGGTTACTGGCAGAAGACATGAAACTCCTGGAGCAGAGACAAAGAACTTTATTACTTAAAGTGCAGCAAACAGCAAGCATGTCTTGGTTTCCTTTTCCCCCAAGTCCCATGGAGCTGAAACAAAAGACCCAGCGTTTTGACTTTCCTATCAGGCCGTAGGTAACCTGCCATCGTGCTGCAGATGTGAGCTAGGGAGAGGGGTCAGTACAGAAGTGAAAGTAATTTGGGATTCTGGGCTATCATGTTTTCATTTGGGCCCTCCAGACCTGCTCAGGCCTGACCCTTAATGTACTATTTCCATCATATAATGGATTGCTAATTTGCCTTTCCAAACTTATGACTAGTTAGGTCTGCCAATAGACATGATGGACTGCTCTTAATGCCCTGTGGCCGGGCCTTACTCTCTATTAAGAACCAGTAGCACAGCAGGAGCTTCCTTTTGAAGAGTGATTTCTTCTTGATGTGGATGGCATAACCTTATTCTATAACCATAGGCGCCTGTACTATGACTTTGCAATCAGCAACTTGTCAGGGATTCCACTCTGCCTCCTCATCTAAGATAGCTACCTTTAGAATCATTGGATCAAGGTCATATGGCCCAAAAGTCAGAGCCAGTTACACCATAGGCTGATTCTGTTGTAAAGCCCATTTTTGTTCTGGGTCTGATTCAAAGCTGGAAGCCCTCTGAGTCACATTATAAATAGACTGGCATCATTTTTCAAGTGTGGTATATGCTGTTTCCAAAATTCAAAGCTGCAATAAGGCTATATGGCTCTTTCCTAGTGGTTAAAGTTACAGGAACAAAAACTTAATCTTGAAGGAGATGTCACAGACTACCCTGAACTACTTTACCAACGCAGCAGGCCCCTGAAACTTTTTTTTTCTATATGCTCTTTTTATTACTATAGATATCTTCGCAGACAATGCTGTGATGTTTAACCTACCTTATTACATCAACAGTATGAATTTTCGACAGAGGCAAAACTGAGAACAAATAGAAAGACCATGTATGAGGGCAAGAGGAGTTCAGGAAGGAATTCTAAAGCCTCCTTCTCACCCTCTTCTTCCTCGAACGCCCCTGGCGTTTCCTCCAAAGCCTCTGGAACTGCTGGTACTCAGACACCAGGTTCTTCATGTTGTTCTCCGCCTCAGTGACCTCACTCTCATCCATGCCCTTGCCAATGTACCAGGGCAGGAAGGCCAGGAACTGCTCTGGGTGGCCTGCTGTTGCCAAGAAGGTAGTGGGCATCTTGAGGCCTCTCGGCAGGATGTCACACATGGCCAGCTTGTTGTTCTTGGGAATCCACTCCATGACATAGCTGCTGTTCTCTATCCACTCATCCACCTCCTTCATGGACATGTGGCTCCAGAAGATGGCAGCCACCATCAGTTAGTGATATGGCAGGGACGTAAGTGGCCATCATAATCTTTGAGTCGAACATCTGCTAGGTGAGCTCAGGCATGGTCTAGCTGGCTAGAGGGCAGAGCCCCTGCCTCCTCAGTCATAGACATAGCACACTTACCTTGTACTCCCTTTGAGACTTGCTAAACTCTCACATCTCATGGGTCCACCAGAATTCTGTGCTCATGGGGCATTGTGAACACTATATTTAAATAAGGTGGCAAGGACCAGGAGACAGGCATATTGCACATATCACCTCTGCTTGTGCAAATGCTCCATTGTCCCACTGGACTTCACTTTAGAGACACAAGATCAAAGATAAAATCATTGAGAATTCTAAGACAGTGACAACAAAGCATCAAATCAACTTCAGGGTCCTACTGACCACAGGGCTCAATGTGCCTGCCCAAGTCGCACACACAAAAAACCTGCTCTGTATATATGCCCAAAAGGAAGATGGAAAAGAATTTGGTTTTATGAAAGGAAAGCCTTGAGAAAATCCAAGTTTACAAGCAGTATAGTTTCCATGTTTTTTTAGTTGTCACTGAAGATTATAATGCTTGTATATCAAGTACCTAATTTATTCCAAGTCCAAGACTTTGTCAGAAATTATCTCTAACTTATGCAACAACTCTGAAAGATTAAAAACTGAGGATCAGAGAAGTTAAGTAGTTTCCCAGTGTTATAGGGCTAGCAGAATGACTAGAGCCATGACCATTTCATTCTAAAATTCTTATTTTTTATGTTATATGCTATATGCTTTTTTTACATCCCATATAGCTTACCCTTGTAAGGGTGCTGATCAAAGTACCAGAAATCTACTGGCTTTTATAAAGGGTATTTTGGGAAGTAAAAGCTTACAGTTATAAGGCACTAAAGAACACAACTCAAGGTTACTTCCTCATCCAAAATCAGTTTCCACATATTGAAGCAAGATGGCTGGCAATATCTGCAAGGGTTCAGCCTTCCTCTTTCCTCTTAAGGCTCCATGGGCCCAGCTTCTTCCAATCTCAGCTATAGACTGGAGGGTTCCTTCCTTTCTGGGCTCAGTTGCTCTGTTCTCTTTAGCTGCAAACTGTCAGGGAAATGGCTCATTGCTCCCCAGGGTTGCAGGATCAAAGTCCTCTTCCACATCTATGGAGCTTTCTCTCTTTTCTCACATATCTGCTTCTGTGCTTTCCTTGAGTGAGTGTCCATTAAATAGCCCACCAAGAGGGCTTAGACCCCACCCTGCATACCTTAATGACATGGTCAAATCAAAGCCCTAACCATAGCGTAATTTAATCAAAGACACCTCAGCTGGATCTAAAACAATCAAAGGGTATTATGCCCAGAGGAACAGACTATTTACAAACATAATCTATTTTGGAGTTCATAAATAATAGCAAACTGCTACACTCTACCCTCTGAATTCCAAAAAGATTTTACAATATTCAAAAAAACTTTCAATAAGTAACAATGCTAAGTACAAAGTTGTATCACAATCAGTTTAAAGAAATACAGTTTGTCTTAGGACAAAGCCCCATCTAACTGTAGACCTCTGAAACTTACAATTTATCTGCTTCCATTATACAAAGGGACAGACAGAAGATAAACATTTGTATTACCATGAGGAGAATTTGTGAGGGAAACATGCATCACTGGTCCCCTACAGTTCTGAAAACCTGCAGGGTGTACTTCATTAGATTTCAAAGTCTGAAAGTCATTCTTAAGATGACGGTTTCTTCTCCTTGGGACCTCATGGGGGCCCACCCTTTCCACAGGCTTGCCCAATGGTCATTTTCTTGGTTCCACCCTCATCAAGCATCTGGGTGGTGACTGGCTCCAGACCTCACCCTCCAAGAATGTTGGGGTGATGGCCAAAATATAACCAATCTCTGGGTTAGAGGCTCAACCCCTTAGTACAGTGGGGGTGAGACAACATTCTCCCTACGCTCTGGTCTACAGCCCCAACCCTCTCAGAGCAATGAGTTGGTGACCTGGCCTTCCTTAATCCATGGGGGATAGGCTCACCCCTCTCAGACCTACGGGGTATTGACCTTATTCTCCTCAACTCTTGGGGAATGTGCTCCACCCTTTCTGTAGCCTGGTGCAGCAAAACTTTCCCTGAATAACAGGATGGAGCATCCACCCTCTTCAACTGCTGAGCAAATTCACCTTCTCTGTACACACTGGTGGGGTTCCTCTCCTGGCCCGAGGAGATGTCTTAATTCCAAACCTCAGCTTCCATGTTTTTCCTCTCAAAGCCATTTTCCCTTCCATTTTTTCCCTCCATACCCCTTTCAGTCCAGGTTGACAGTGGTTTTGTTCAAACAGCACTTGCAAAAAACTTGCTGGTTTATCATGCAGGAAGCAGGAGTCCAAGTCATCAGACAGTAAGACTTTCCACAAGTCTTTCTTAGATAACTGTATTTTCAATCCTGTCTTAAAAGTCCCAAGTTTAGTTAATTCATCAAATGGGGTACTATCATCTGGGAGCTTGACTTCTGGAAGCTTGAAATTTTCAGAATCAGTTTCTAGTTTCTTTGTACCCAATAGTTCAGTTCATAGCTTATCTCTCTTATCTAGAATTTTATTATAAACTGCAAGGAGAAGCCAGGCTGCATTTTCCACATTTAGTTTGGAAATCTCCTTGGCTAAATTTTCAAGCATGTAGTCTTTGAATTCTGCCTTCTATACAACATCAAGAGTCAATCTTGCTAAGTCCTCTGTGACTTTAAAAGATGGATCACCTTTAGTCCAGTTTCCAATAATACTTTCATGATTTAATTCTAAGTCCTCATCAGAAGTCTCTTTTTTGCCCATATTCCTACTAACAGTCGTATCAAAGCAATCTAGGCCTTTTCTATCAAGCATGTCACAGTTCCTCAGAAAAAAAAAAATTCCTTATCCGTTTATAAAACCATTCCAGCATTTTTGGTAATTGCATTAGACTGTACCCCACTTCTGGTACCAAATTCTTCCAATCTCAGCTGTAGGCTGGAGGGCTAACTCTTTCTTGAATCAGCTTTTATATTCTCTTCAGCAACAAACTATCAGGGAAAAGGCTTATCTCTCCCCAGGGCTACAGGATCATAGTCCTTTTCCATGTCTATGGAGCTTTATCTCTTGTCTTGCAGATCTGCTTCTGTGTTCTCCTTTAGTGAGCGTCCATTTATGTAGTCCACCAAGGGGCCTTGGACTCAACCCTGCAGGTCCTAATGACATGGTCAAATCAAAGCACTAACCATAACAATTTAATCAAAGTCATCTCAGCTGAATCTAATACAATCAAAGGGCATCATGCCTGGAAGAGGAGACCAGTTTACAAACATAATCTAATATCTTTTTTTGGAATTCCTAAGTAATATCAAACTGTCACAACTAGTAACCAAATTAAATAGTTAGAAAAGGATTTTTTTCTCATTTTCATTGCCTACAACATACTCATTCTCCTTATCAGTTACTTTCTAATTACATATAATTGGTCAAAATCAAACTAAGTTAATCTTATAGTTGGAAGGAACCCTTGGTCTAATCAAAGCTAACTCATGACATGAAGCATGACTCCATTCTCTAACATCACCAACTGGATATCCCTCTATTGTCTATTCCAAATGTTGGAGAAGCAATTTATTCTCAAAGCAGGCATTCCTTTTACAGAAAGTCCTCAGCAAAGCAAATCTGAATCAAATCAAGTACTATAAAAAAATTTAGACTGCTCATTTTCATGGCATAAAGCACTATGCCAAAATAAAATCAGTCTAAGAAAATCTTATACTCTAGGAAACATTTAAGCCATAATATTATTGGTTTGGGAGCATCAAAAAATTATTTTTCTTCCCTTCATTATTGCTGACATTCAATTTAATAATTTTCCAGTGGAAAATAGCCTGGCTGGAAGACAGTGGGGAGACAGTTAAAAGAGCCTGCAAGAACTATAGTCTCCAGCCTATCATCTCTTGCATTTTGATGGGATGGTGAGGGACTGTGTGAATAACAGAAAATGAACAGGCTGTAGAGACTAAAAAAAATCTGGATTCCAATCTTAGTTCTACAATTTGTTTCAGGTCTCACTAGCTTTGTGAGGTTAAAATAGAAACAAACTCTTTGAGCCTCTGTTTCCACATCTAGATACAGATAACTACTTTACACAGTTAAGATGAACAGATGAAATCAGATGAGTTGATATATGTAAGTGTTCTTTATAAATGACAAGGTGCTACACAAATATAACTGTCAGTATGCCCTTCAGTACTTAAAATACATAAGTGAATGTGAAAATAAGCTGGAGATGGGTGAGAACTTCACTAAAAGCAGAATGAAAGATGAGAACAATGAAGAAAAAAGTGAGTGAGAGAGAAGCAAACGTGGGAAGAGGAGAAACACTGTTTTACACCCTTAATTTTTTGAGTAACATCTTTATATCCAACATCATGTTAAATGAAATTGGAATTAAAAAAAAAATACACAAAGAACCATAACCCCACCTCAGTGAGTGCCTCCCATTAGAATTTGGGGTCAGATGACTTGGCTCTGTCATTTAACTGACTTGTACTGTGATTTTCATTAAGGATATGGCTAACTAAAGCCTTATTCTCCTCATCTGTAAAATGGGAATAATGAATACCTATTTTCCCAGATCACTGATGAGAACAAATTGAGAAAGCATAGGTGAAAATACCCTCTGCTCATGTTAGCTATCAATGTGATTCTGTTAATAGCACAAAAGGCTAGAATAAAGTTTGATAGGACAATGCAGTAGGCTTTGCAAGGGACTGCAAAGCTGTACTATCACCTAACGATATTTGAAGTAAAGACCTAGACAGAAGCAGCATAATCAATGATAGGGACAAAGAATCTTTGAAATGTCTTATTTATTTTCCTATAGAAATTACACTTAAGACTTTTTTTTAATATTTATTTTTTATTTATTTCTCCCCTCCTCCCCAGTTGTCTGCTCTCTGTGTCCATTCATTGTGTGTTCTTCTGTGTCTACTTGCATTCTTGTCAGCTGCACCAGGAATCTGTGTCTCTTCTTATAGCGTTGTCTTGCTGCTTCAGCTCTCCGTGTGTGCGGTGCCACTCCTGGGCAGGCTGCACATTTTTCACATGGGGCAGCTCTTCTTACAGGGCCACACTCTTTGCATGTGGAGCTCCCCTACACGGAGGACACTCCTGCATGGCACAGCACTCCTTGCGCGCATCAGCACTGCACTTGGGCCAGCTCCACATGGGTCAAGGAGGCCCTGGGTTTGAACCCTGGACCTCCCATATGGTAGGTGGATGCTCTATCAGTTGAGACAAATCTGCTTCCCACACTTAAGACTTTTTGACTTAAGGAGAGGGAGAGGTCAGATGCCATTTCAGGCTGCATTCCAAAGTTTCAAATTCCTAATATACAATTGGAAGTCATCCTCTCTTTTTGACAAATCTATTCATACACTTGAAACAAGACAATCAGACATAGTTAAAGACTAAATGACTGGTCTGTAATGAGAAACAAGTGTAGTTTTATTTTATTTTTTTCTTAACTCTAATAGCCTGGAGGTTTGCAGTATGGCCCAAGATTAGTGTAGATACATTTCAAGTAGAGAAATGGTGACTTCAATAGTATCCTTACCACCCATTTAAGTTCCTTTTGAATCTAATTCTTGAATCTGTTTCCTTTTCTGGTGAACGGGTGATAATTAGAAGTTCACAATATGTAGATGTTTGATTTTGGTTTTGATTTTTTTGTTTTGTTTGGGGCTGTACGGCATAATTTCTCCTTGTCTCTGGAAAGAGCCCCTCCTATAGTTTTTGGTAGAATTGCCTCTTAATCACTGTGTAGTCTTGATGAACCGTAAGTAAAGGAGCATTTCCTTGTAGGGGAGAGGGAGCTAGGAAGTTCAAGATTCAAGCTTGGCCAATAAGACATTGAGTGTGACAACAAAAGAATTTTTTAAATGGTTGGAACTGACTCATTCCTGCAGCATTACTTAATAAGATTATAATTACCTCTTGCTACCCGAATTTCCCAAGAGCTCCCATGTTTCCAATCCCTTCCTAATGTGGTTCCTCAAATGCTCTTTCAATTCTATGAGCCGACTCATACACTTTCATTATATAACATCTTTGATTAAGTTCCAGAATGGGTTTCTGTTGCTTGCAAATATACCAACCTTGTCATACTATAAAGGATATCAGCTCAGTCCACTATTAAGTCTTGTGAAAAGAGTATTGTTCATATTTATTTTTCCATTGGGTGATTAATGTAGGAGAGAAATCTGAATGAAGTTATTCACCATTGCACATGAAAGAACACCCTTTGGGGGCATTTAGACTTGCCACAAATAGAAATTTAAACATTATGACTACAAAAGAAACTCAGGCATCACTTAGTGGCAACTGGCAAAGGTGGTGTATTCAATCAGGATCCTGGAGGAGGAGGGAATATTGGCTATTCAGGTCAAGAAAACTATGGATTTGATAAGTGTGTTTTGGTACTTGTCTACTTCCTTTGTAAAAGCCCTCCCTCCCTGCCCTTCTATCATTCAAGGTCTGTTATCAGCCTTCTTCAAGATCCTACTCTCTTCCGATTTCAAACAAACCACCAGCAATGTATGCTCTGGGAAAGAAAGCTCACCTTTGTGGAAGGCCTGGTACATGCCACAAATTTCCTGCATGATCTCACTTAGCAGCACATGAAAAAAAGTTTGTTCATATCTGCTTAATGTATTTCTCCATCTCCATTTAAATTTTCAAAGATGAAAATTCTTCCACATCCACTCTTCCTTCACCCCATATACTCATTTATTCTTGGTTTTTGATAAATCACTGTTGATTTATCACTATCTGGATAAATCACTATCTGGAGATAGAGCTAGCAAGCCCTCCAAGAGCTCAATATCCAATGTGGAGGGTGGCGCTCATACGAGACTAATTAAACAGCTCAAAGAAAATCACTGAGAATGGTAGGGGCCGGTGTGGTACTTGGGAACAAGTAAATCCTTGATGGGACTGTCTTTACTCAAGAGGTCAGTCCATATTCTGCTCAGGTCATCGATAACAGAAATAATTACATCTGAAGACATAGCACTCAGGATTTCCATCAGGTGAGAGACCAGGCTGTGGAAGACTAGGCAGGGAACACAAGGCCACATTGTGCTCTCTGGTGTCCTCTGACAAGTCAGTTCACCAGTATCTCATCCTTATCTTCTCACTCATCAAAAGCTGACTGCCTATTAAAATCCAATTTAAACAAATAAAGAGGTCCTTTCCATGGCTAACTCCAACCAGAGCCACAGATGTTACTTTCACGAACGGCTAATGTAATAAATTGTTCCCTGTCCACAGTCTTGCTGCCTGCCCTGACCTTGTCCTCATACTTCCCAGAAACCATGTTAAACTTAGAGGAAGATGTCCTGGTGTCTGTATTTGAAAGCAGATGTAAATTCACCATGAAGATCTCATGAAGCTTTACAAAAACTTTTGTTCCTGAGATAGAAGGGCAAAAATGGCCTTTTACAGAGATTTTAATTTTTTTCTTTTAATTGACATTTGTTTATGTTCTCTTTCCTAGTTCTTTTTGGTGTGCTAGTGGTGGCTTTGTATGGATTTTCAGGGGATGTAGGTTTTTTTTTCCCTCGGGAGTCTTACACTCCAACTCCAGGAATTGGTAACTTTCAGAATTTCCCATATACCAGTCCTATAGGTAAATGTTAATTTGGACAGGATACTGAATTAAAACTAAACCAGATTAACTCCCTCTTTTTTTTTATTTGTTTTCAGAAAATGAACTATTCTTTAAACCTAACTGCTCTGCAACTCGAGTGAGAGTGGAAAGGTAAAATGATGAAAGGTTTCCTAGAGACAATGAAGAGCTATCTAAAGTGGATCAACAGCTCAAATGCACCCATACCTCGCATTTTCTAATGGGAATGGACACTTCAGCAGCACAAAAGGTTGTATTCACAAGTTGTCAGGCTATTGAAAGCTTTCTCCAGACTTTTTGAAATATCCCTCTAATGAGAAATTAAAACTAAAGGAGTGATACTATCAGAGAGATTGTTTCTCCCAAGTTTCTTTAGATTGAGAAACAAAATCCCTGAATGCTCTTTGTGGCTGGACTTATTGACCATTTATGGAGGCTTGGAGGAATTTCTTTACATGGCCCCTTAGAAAACTCAATTCGGGTGGGAAAGGTTGAGATCTGTCAGCTAACCCAGTCTCCCTCGAGGGATGTTCAGAAGGAAGAAGAGAGGGGGCACTTAGGAAGTGCTACTCACCTGGGATCAGTGTCAGTTTACCTCGACAACATCCTATTTTCTTTTCTTGAGCGACCGCCCTCCACCAGGCACGGGATCACGCACTGCCCCAGCTGAGATTTCAGCTCCTAACCATAAAAAGGAGGCACAAAGGAAGAGAAAGATGAGAACATGCTAGTACAGCCTACTTGGTAATGCCACCACGCTCCTGTCTGCTTCCTTAAGAAGCAAAGGCCATACGTGGCCCAATGGGGAAATACAGGGACTCAAAGTTCAATTCGCTTTTCTCCCAAGCAGTGAAGCTAGATATCAGGCAGCAGCCTGTTGTGGAAATCTAACACATTAAAATCCAAGTTCATGTTTGCCCTCAGAATGCTTTGAAGATTCTGAAGCTTCTCGTCTGTATCAGTGGGTGGCCTGCTGTCTGGGCCCGTTTTGCAAGCGGCAGAGATCCCGACTGTCTCATTACTCACCATGTCTCTGTTGCTGGCATGGTGCCTAAAACACAGTAGACTCTCAGGAGATACGTGACCTAGGAAGGACAGACAGAAGGAAAGAATAAAATGAAAGAAACCCAATTATCAATGTGTTCTATGCAGCTTATTTCTATTCAGCTAGGATCCTGATGTGGAGAAAACCATTTATCTAACTCAACAGGTGGGGTATTAAATTAAAAGAGGAGTGCTTGCTCTGCTCTCTTCTGCAGGCTGAGGCTGAGGGCAGGCCTCATGAAGGTGGCACTGCTGCCCTCACCACCCTTCGGCCCTCGCAGGTCTTGGGCCTTCTCTCCTCCTCCACCATCCTGGTGGCTTCTCTCCACCCTATGGCTGTGGACAGGCCATGTTTATAGAAGGCAGAGCCTTATGCTGGATCACAGCCAGAAGCCCCTGTTAGCCAATAAATAGCAAGAAAGAGGATGTTGGCACTGGGCTGTTCTGGCTATCCAGTCTTCAGATAAGAAGTTGACTGGCCCTCAGGGAGCAAGGCACCTTCTCCCCTTTCACACTTTCTTCACTTTCTTTTTCTTTCTTCCTCCTGCACAGCTGTCCATCTCTCCTCCTGTCCTCAGACTCTCCCCTCCTCTCAGGAGCCCAAGAAGCACAAGCTGGCACAGCAACCTCTTTGGATCTCTGGTCCTTACACCCTAAGTTATCCAGCCCATTCACGTCTAAGAGGGAGTGAGTTAGATGGCTGCCTGGAGATGAAATCTAGATGCCCTGCAGCCTCTCGTTCACAAGAAGCTCTGCCCTCCAGGCTCCACTCTGGGTTCTAGGTTCTTGGCAACATCGTATAATGGAATTAAGGGCATGCCATAGGGTAGGCAAGCACATAGCGTTTATTCAGAAACAAGAAAAAGGAAAAGACGTGCATGCAGGCATGCTACAGGGTGAGACATGCGAGCAGTCCAGGGGTAAATGGCCTCCCCTCCCCCCCAGTAAGGAGGGACCCCAGCTATTCGCTGTCCTGGTCGGTTGCCTTTCAACCTTCACGCTCAGCTTTCAGGGAACCAATGGGGAGGTCATTCTGTTTAGGGTCTTCTAGGGCTTCTTTTGAGTTTCAAACATGACCTCATGACTGGAGTCTTCTGTGGGCTTTTGGGCTGTAATTTATGGCTTTGCTCTCAATCGGCTGCCTCTGCTCAGGGGGTCTCTGGGCAGGGTCTCCTGGCCAAGTTCTGGCCAGTGGCCTTCCCTGTTCCATATACTCACCTGCCTCAGCACCACCTACAAAACACCAAGCATCTCCCTCTTTTGACTAAAAGGAGTGGCTGCTATTTCTTTACAGCTTGATCCTCAGTCCCGTCTCCCCTGCCCACAGTTAAGATTTATTGAGACACTGCATCATAAAATTGCCCCTGCTCTTGACAGCATCCAATCTGGAATAAACCCTTGCTTTCTTAGATCTTCCCTCAACTCACCCAATCAAAACCTAAATCCTTTAATAAATTCTTTCTAATCCCAAGATACGTGTTCTCCCTTGTTGCAAGGAGCTTTAAACTCAAGTTGTTCAATTACAGGTTTCCCTTTGGTCTTTGGCTGAAGAGAAATGATGATAGATAATAGAGGTAGATGATAGATTGATAGATGATAGCAAGATTGATTGAAAAATTGATTAGATAGGTGATAGATAAGACATATGACAGATAGATAGGAAGAAAGAATACAGATAGAACAGATAGATAGGAAGAAAGAATACAGATAGAACAGATAAATAGATAATGATAGATAATAGAGTTTAGATTGGTGTCTGGCACACAGAAAATATTTGAAACCTCTTTCTGAACATTATTATAATACATAGCTTGAGGGTATTAAGCATAGGACGTCATATTAAGTATAAGAAATCGCGTGAAACGTAAGGATCAAAAAGGAGATCCAGAAGGTCAGGCCTGTTTGTCAAAGAATAAAAATAAATCATGAGCCCATAACAGGAAGTCAGCCCCTAAACCACAAGACAACTCAGTAATTCCCAAAGAGGCCAGTAAACAAGATCGCATTCTTAAAAACCCTAACGCAGTGCCTGGCACATAGAAAGCATGCAAAATTTTAGCTATTCTTTTACTCATCTTCATCAAATACTCAGAAAGCACCTGGAAAGAAGATGAAGTCTGCTCTCTGTTTATCCTCATCAGCCCATGAAGGACAAGAATACTCGTTCCACCCTGAAACAGCACATGACAAGGTACTACTTCTACTCTCAGAAAGCTCGTAGCCGCCTCATCTGCAACTGGAAAGCACAAACAGGCTCCTGTGCAGCAACCCTCTCTGGCATCTGGCATTCTATGGTACAGCCCCGTGACAGTCATTTGCAGTGTAAATTCGAGTCACATCCCAGCAATTTTGCTATCACTCTTACTCCAAAGTCACCTTGCAGGGTTCCCCTACAAGGCTGTGATTATTTTTCAACTTTATTGCTAAGCTGATTTGTTTTCCATTTGGTTTTTGATGAATTTTGCTCTTAACCAGAAGTATTTTTCAGTGACTAGTAAGAAGCCCAGGGAATCCTTCCAGGACAAGCCTTCTGAGCAAGCAGGAATAACACATAAACGAATGGGCACCCAGCTCGCACCGATCATTCTACAGCCTGCGCTCCAGGAACTTACCAATTTATTCCACCGATAAGAACGGCACGCTCACAACAAAGTCATGGGAATTGAAAAACAATACATCTGTGTGCATTACTTATTCATGCCTGAGTCACATGGGTGAAAAATACTAACCATTAACACCAGAACAGCAATCTTTTATGATAATTGTGCTATTGCTTTCTCTACCATTCACCCCATCGTGAGCTCCATGCAGAAGACAAATGGTAGTAAGGCAGTTAGTTATTAGTTACTCCTCCTTCAGACCATAGGCTGGGACTTGAGCAAACAGGCTCTGACTTCTAAGGTCTATAATGTTGGGGTGAAACATGAAATGCCATCAATTCACACTGGTCTGCACTCATGCAAACCATCTTGGGAGTGCTGGCACAGTTTACGGCCTAGGTTCTTAAAGTTTGTTGTATCAAATTAAGATTGGAAATAGAAAAAAAATAGAAATTTGCACCAATTTATGAAAATTTTTTCTCCATCAGTCATATTCTGGTCATATCTTCTTGATAGTCTTGCTTTGTCTTATCTTCCAAGTGTTTGACCAGAGACTTTGGGAATACTCTCCTTCTACCCACATAGTTTTTAAAATTTTGTTCTTTCTTCATTGGTTTATTCTTCTTCTTGTATAAGTAATGCAATAGAATCTTACTATGCCTTTAAACACATGGAGTTTTAACTGTCTTTTAAAAAGTACTTACCATCCTCACAACAGGTTATACATCCTGGATCTCAAAATGAGTCATTCCACAACACTGTGAGAGAAATCTTTCACAGGAGTGCCTACACATCCGTGGTATCTTCAATACTGAAATTTTGCACTTCTGTGGGCTCCACTTTTTTGAGGTAAGTAGAGTGTTGACTAAATCTCTGCATGGGAAGGTGCTGCTAAGACCACGGAGCTCCTCAGGTCACTGGAGAGTCACTTGCCTCAATAAGATATACATAGCAGAGGAAGATAAAGAACAGGGAGGGGGAGCACAAGCAACAACTACGGAAATGAAGAGTAATTTCTGACAACGGAGCCCGAGAACCCGGAGGCGCCCTGTAGCTCGTTCCGTAGATTCTGACGACTGGAAGGGATTAGAACAGTTCCGGATAACGCGGGGGCAATTAGAGGGAGTTTGAGGCTGCCTTGTTATTTATGATTGAGCAAGGTCAACGTGATTAAGTCTCTTCCATTATTTATAAGTTTGTGTGCAATTACTGTAAATTCTAGGTGTTTTGTATGTTATATTAGAACTCTTGGTAATGTTATTTTAAGTCCTCGTGATATGTATGTACATCTGTTTCCCCCAAATTTCAGTCATTAAAGCAAAAATACACACGGCAGGCTCTGACATTAATCAAGGGAAAGAGCAAAATAATTTTTGGCATGCTGAAATTTTTTTAAAAGAGCATAGGATAATGAAAAGCATAGTCATTTTAAATCTCTATCCTTTGCTTATGGAAAACAATCTTGAAAAACAGTTTACATCACACTATTGACGTGAGTCTTTTTTGAGATGTCTCTTTTGGTGGCCACTTCTAACCAAGCACACAATTCCTATTATTAATACCAATGTTTGTGGTTCAATAAGTCAATTGTTCAATCAGCTATAGCCCTGAAACGTATGAATGAACAATGAGGGAGTGTTCTCGTCTAAATTTGCATGGCTAACTTTTCCACATTGATGGCAGAGCTAGTTTAGAGCATCGGTTTCAGACATGGGAAAATTCAATTTAACTATCCGCTATTATAATTGCCATGAAGCAAACATCAACATAGGAAACCATGACCTAATTATAGTATGAATTTTAACTAGAGACAAAAGTTACATTCCAAGTGAATCACATCGATTAACTCATTTCCCAAAAAGCTAACAAATACTTTAAAAATAAGACAACCCCTGGAAATATAGGCAAAGGAGAATCTTCCCTTATTTATTGCTACTTTTTGACAGATACTTCTAAAACAGAATTTAACAACTCAAAAATACAAGTTTTAGTAAATGATGACTAGACAGTAGGGTAAGAGACCCAAGGTTAAATTGGAAAAGAGAGCAAAAGTTTTGCAATTCTGCCCTAGGAGATAAAAAGGAAAAGGAATAAACAATTTCACAGGCTTGGAACTGTATTCCACCTGCGCTCTGACTACTGAGGAGATGAGGATGAGGAACAGGGACACAATGGAGGAACATTCGGTTCTGCCAAGGGGCAACTTCTGGTGTAAGAGCTAACGGTAGACCCTCGAGTGAAGGGCTGCCAGCTCAGAGGCACCCCCCGGGACTGGAAGCTCTTCCATTAGTTCACTAAGCTACGGGTGTTAAGAAGAGGTTATCCGGCCCCCCACCTGCTTAAATTATACAGGTAGTGGTAATCACAGAGACATGCAGCAACCACAGAAGGAGGATGTCTACTAGCATAGAGTACCAGGTGTCAGCCACCATCGAGGAGAAAGGATGCCATCTTCACCGAATGTGCCAAGCAGGTCTTGGCTTTCACGTCTCACGCATGGAGTCCCTTCATCCCGCTTGATTGCTAATATTTATGAACTCTGTTGTCTTTCCTGATTAATGGCCAAAATTGGTGCCTGGCTAACCAAATGTCTAATGGTTAATTAAATAGAAAAAGTTCTATTTTATAATGTGATGATGCAAGTCTTAACCAGAAATAACTCTTGCTCAATATTAATCTAGACACAAGACCAGGAGTCTTGCTCCTACACACCGTCACCCTACACACACTGTATTCCAGCCACATGCGTGGGCTACATCGCCGAAGCACAACCAAGCTCTCATCTCCACCCTTAAGACTTGGTTCAGCCTGGCTGCCGGCTTATTGCCAGACGCGTCCCTGTGCCTCTGCCACGTGGTAAACTCTTGGTTTTGCTTTAACATCTTGTTCAAATGCCTGACAGCAGGTTGTCACCTCCTCTAGGGTCCCACAGCATTTTCTACACACAAACTCTCCCAACCCTTAGCAAACTGTATTCTGGCATATATGTATCCAGGAGCTCTTTTGACTGTGAATTCCAAGAGAAAAAGACCTCGAAGCAAAGTCTTTGGTAAGGAGGTCCATGACAGAGGAATCTTGGACTGCTCTGGGCTTTACTTAGAGGAGGAGTGACCCGGGGGGAGGGAATGGACTTCATATTTCTATTTCCTCGCAGAGATGCTTTTCTCGAGAAAGGAAAACCACGTTATTGCAAGGGTGCAATGCATCGATGAGAGGCTAAGGAGTCTGGGAGGAAGACCCCAGCAGGATGTCATTGTCAGCTAAACAGCTGATGCACATGCAGAAGTCTTATAAGTAAGAGGGATACAGTCCCAAAGGAATTAAATAGGCTGGAAATCCAGGCAAAGAGGGGTTTGCAACCCCTGGGGCCCAATGATCGTAACAAAACCCAAATCTGATTAGGACAAGCATCTTTTCCTAGGAGGTCTTGAAGGAGAAAGAGGGCCAAGGAGCTTCTGGGTCGGGGAGCTGTGAGGCTTTGGTGGCTGCTGAAGTTGCTGTCCAGGGAGATCTCCAAGGGCTGGTCAGGAGCTAAGATCTCCAGAAGCAGGGCCCAGTAGAGCCTGGGATGGGGCGACCTCTCCAAGCGAGGAGAAAGGGCCGCCCTGGCTGAGCAAGCGGCCCAGGCTGCCGGCTAGGGTGGAATGGGAGTAATAGGACAGCCGACCAAACAGACACGACACGTGGGAGCGAGCCATGCCTGCTGGGCACAGGGTTGTTCACGGACGGGGTGTACCATCAAGGACCCTGCACAGTGGGAGCGGGACTGCACCCTGGCTCCAGGCAGCTGGTCAGGGCTCTAGGAGCCAGGGACCCATACCTGACAGCAACCGAAGGGTGAAGCTCCGGGCCTGGGTCCGTGGCATCTTTCACCTTTGGGATCACGGCACACAGGACTGGCTGTAAAAATATGTGCCTGTTTCAGAATTGCTACCCATAGCTAATGAAAACTCAACGTCTTTTTCATTCTTGTAACAGTCCTTATTGTTCTCTCTAACTCAAAAAGCAAAGGAGAGCCTTTTCTTTCATTTATCAGCAGCTCAAAGAGCTGAAAGGGCACTGCATAAAGTGGCTGTTACCAGATTTCAGTGGAAGTTGACCAGGGAAAGTGAGAGACCTACAAATTCCATGGAGATAGTTGGTAGCTTTTCAGCTCATATGTTCATGGCAGGATCCATTTCAAATAAGATCCCTGTAAGCAGCAAGCTTGTAGATACTATCCTTAGCAATCACTGACGTCCATGTGCTTCTTTTTGCTGCTCGTGTTCATCATTCGTCCATTACTGGGAAGCTTTTTTCACTGAAGGAAAAATCACTCTGGTTCCATGGAATTTGTAAAATGTAAAAATCTGGAAAAGATTGAGACCTGGACCAAGAGTTCACCAAACTTCATGTTCTATTCAGAGATGTCTACACTCGCAGGCTCCCATGCCCTCCTCGCCATCTCTTAAGCCCACTCCACGCAGGCTCCTGCTCTCCTCCCCCGTTGCCCCACCCACCCCCGTTCTTCCCAAGTCATCAGTGACCCCCCTCCCTAAACCTAAGGGTAGTTTTCAGTCCATACCAACGGTGTTCAGCACCGCTGATGGCTTTCTCCTCCTGGACATACTTTGTCCTCTTGGCTTCTCCACAGCCCACCCCTCCCCTCTGCCCTGCTCCAGGTGCTCTTCCTCCTGCTCACCGGCTCTCCTTCCCAGGCTCCTTTTTCTCCAGTCCCCATAGTGTCCCCACTCCCCAGGCTCAGTGCTGGCTCCTCTCTGCCTTGCTGAACTTAGAGTCTCAACGCTTTAAATACCACCAGCCGGCCAGGGGCCTCAAATGTGTGCCTCCAGCACAGCCTTTTTCCCAAAGTCCAACCTTCTCTATCCCCTCCCTGCTCAATACCTCCACTCACATACGTCTAATTTTTAAAAGTCAAACTTAACACGTCTGAATTTCTGATCTCCATAAATCCTCTTTCCTCCCCAGCCTTCTCTCTCTCAGCTGATGGCAACACCACCTGTCCAGGTACGTAGGCCAGGACAGAGAGGCACCCTTGCCTGAATTCTTTCCCTCACTCCCATGCTCACCTCATCAGCCATTCCTTTTGGCTCAGCTTTCAAAATACTAATACAGAGAACCAACCATCCCAGAAATATCTACGAAAAACAGTTTACTATACTGAAATACAGTTTAGACATTAATCCACGCCCATCCTCATATGGATTTCTGTACCACCCAATAAACCCATTAAATAGTCTGCAAGTGTCACTTCAAACAATGGCTTTTGAGTTTCTTGTCTGAACATTCTAAACAAAGGAAAACCAAGTTTTGGTTTAATTTCAGCTTTATTTTCTTTCTAAATGTCTTTCTCTACAGATGCTAATGTCTCACAGTTAGTTCATTATTAGAAAGTGACTATTTTTTCCCAGAAGAGCATAATGCTATTCATTTGGCATTCCTGAGAGCCTATTAATACAATTTAAGGTATTTGAGGATAATCAAGGACATACCATTTTTAGCTTACTGTGCCTGAATGGTAATTAACAAGAAATAAATCATTCCTTTTTGCCATCTCTTAATACTTACATATTTCTTTTTTCTCCCTTTCTATCTATTGAGTGATAAAATGTATATTTATACTCTAGAATAAGCACATTACCCGTTTTCTCCCTAGGTATAAAACACATTTTACATCAGAATAGGATACAAAATTGAATACAGTGCATAGTAACAAAGTTGCCTGTATTTTCCTAGGTAAAAAGAGTAAAAGGCCCCAACAATATTTATTGCATTTATTAATCCATTTAGCAAACATTTATTTAACATGTGTAATATGCCAGGCAATTTGCCAGGGACTGATGATTCAGCAGTGGTCAGGGCAGATGTGGGTTCTGTCCCTCAAGTACAGTTCACAGTCTTAAGGCAGTTACAGACAAAGGAATAGGCATGATGGTACCATGTAAACCCTGCTGAAATGGGCAAGGAGCAGAGTGCCACAGGAATAACCAGGAGGGAAACCAAACATCAAATTAAGGACATCAGCAAAAAGTGCTTAAGAAATAACTTCCAAGTATGATGTGGAAGATGAGTAGTGAGGTGGGTTGAATGATGGACCCCATTGAAAGACATATTTCTAATCTAAACCTGCATCCCAGCGGGTATGACCTCATGTGAAAATGAGACCTTCTCAAGGTGTTGTTTTTCATTAAGGTGTACCCCAACTGAATCAGGGGGCTCTTCATCGAAATTACTAGGAGGCATTATAAAGAGAAGAAACTGGAAGCCAGAAATCAGAGAAAAACAGGAGCCAGAAGCCAGAAGCCAGCAGAAACCAGGAGAGCAGACACTGGAGAGAAAGATGGCCTGTGACAGGGGCAGAGGCGGCAGCCGGGGAGGCCCTGGGATCGCTGCCAGCCAGCCGCAGAGCGCCACGAGAGAAAGCACAGCCCTGCCGATGCCTTGATTCTAGACTTCTAGCCTCCTGAATGGCGAGGCAAGAAAGGTGTGCTATTTAAGGCAGCCCAGCACAGCATTTGTCACAGCAGCCTGGCAAATCAAGACAAATAGGAAGAGCAAGCTTATCGGGGAGGGGAAGGGGATGTCAGGGGGAGGCAATGGCTTAGGCAGTCGGAGGAGAAAACCCACCTTCTTAAAAACCCAAGACGTTCCTACGGCTTGAAGAAGAAATGAAGCTGAGAAAGTAAACTGGAGCCGGTTCTAAGCCATAGCAAAGAATCACACTTAATAATAAGAGCAATGCAGAAATCTAAAGCATTAGAGCGAATGATCAAATATGCGTTCCAAAGGCTCACTCTCAACGTATACTGTAGAAGACACTGCGAGGGGCAGCATCAGAAAGAGGAAACCAGTTAATCAATAACTGACACAATCTTGGAGAGAGAGGATGATGGTCTGAGCAGAGTAAAAATAGAAATAAAAAGCACAGATAAGAGGGATTTTGAAAGTTTGGGTCATTGCCAAATAGAATTTTGGTTGCACAAGGGATTTTAAATTCTAACAAATTCAAACAAAAAGTAATGCCTATTCTGAAAGCATGTAAACCAACACCTGGACACAAAGACCTAAAGAAGTTAATTAAATTAAGTGAAGTCCCACAGATAATTACTAGTATACCTGGGCTTAATATAGGTCTTCCAGTCCAGTGATTATGTTTCAATATTTTACATGTAAGACATACTAGTGATCTGAATAAAACTAATTCATATCCGTTCATTTAAAATGCTACAAAAGGAAGGTTATGAACTATGATGTTTAAAGTGAACTTAAATCTGATCCTTGCAATTCACATTTTAGAAATGTAATTTGGCCAAGTACTTTCCACCAAATGTTTAAGTCCCTTTGAATTAGTGAGTACATACAATTGCATCTCTATCCAAGAATAGCCTAATACTGCTTGCCAGACACTGCCTCCGGCCATACCAATCAATTGTTAGAGCCTTTAGCAGATAGATTCATCATATACATTAACCAGCTGTCTTGAATGGAAGGTTACTGAAATAATGACTGGGAGTAACAAAATCATGAATAAAATATGAGAATAGGGATTGCAAGTTATAAAGTTCCCTTATCAAGTCTGCAGACTAAATGTGCGCTCCAAGGTGGTTCTCCCACCCTGGGTGACACAGATGAATGATGACACTGATTTAAAAAAGGAGAGAAGAACAGATTAGCACCTTAGGTTGAATTCTGTTGGCGTTGTCATCAGTTGGATCTAAATAAAATGTGTTAATTTTGCTGTGTGTTCTCAGAATTTGGTTGTGAAAATGAAGGTATCGTAGGCAACAGAAGATAAGAAAAAGTGAAGACAAAATAGGTCTTTTCAAGATACAAAGAAGTATAGCCAATGAAAAGGTAGAATATTTTGTTTAAAACCAAATTCTTCTTAGGACCAAGATATAATCTGAGTCTGGTTAGAGAGAGTGAGGCACAAGAAATATGAGGTGATTGTTGGGATCATGTGTGCTGGGTGGAGGTGAAATGGGGTTGTGCCCCAGGAAGGAAAAGGGGTGAAGAGGATGTGGAGTTTAATATACAGGATATATGTTTAGACTCCTGAACTGAATTACCTGGGTAAGCCTTGCTGAGGCCATACATATTTTTGAGACATTCTGCCAATTCTCTACACAGTCATAATTTAAACACTAGAGTAGCCAGCAATTTCAACCTGGAAGCAAGTCTCATGGACAAGGTTCAGAGCAAGCAGAAGTTAACTTACCACTTGCCCAAGTACTGCACTGAGGTTTCCTACACAAGAAGATTTGTTTTCCATCAACCCTGACCTCCCAAGCAATGCAGAGCTGGGAATCATGTTTTCTGCTTGTTTGGTTGTTTGTTTGCCAGTAACTGCTTAGTAGATTTCTATTTACAGAGAAAGCAAAATTCACCAGTTCTTTCCTTATTTTGAATGTGTGATTATTTACTGTGAATTGGTATTGCTGTACTTTGTAAACAAAGGAATTCGGCAGACAGAATAAACATGTGCACAAGAGAATGGGGAAGAATTTCTCTATTTCTTGAGGGAACTAATTGCCTTCAGGCACTTCAAAAGCACCCACTCATAAACTGACATGAGAATATCAGAACTGTCAAAATCAAACCAAATAGGAATGCCCAGTCTCACTCCTGAGGGTGGCTCCTAACGATACACAACAAAAGAACATTGGCTCCTTTTAACATCTACCTCAAAGATTATAGAGACCAAAAACATACCAGCTCCTCTTTGAAATTCAGTAAGAATTTATTTAGCCCTTTAAGGGTTGTCTTATATATTTTTACTTATAGCTCACCATTTTATTATTTCACTTAATCTTTACATCAGCCCTAAGATGCAGGTGTTTATCCTAAGCCTGGGGAACCAGAAAGCTTCATTTATTCATTTGGCAAGCATTGATTCTGTGTCTGGTTTGCGGGAGGTCACACAGTGAGTCACTGATGGCACTGGAACTGCTGCGCAGATCCGTGTGACCCCACACCCTCTACTTTGTCCCCCATCCCATGTGTGTCTGACACAAATGAGAAACACGGCCCCTGACATCCAGGAGCCAGACCAAAACAAAGACAAGGACCCTCCAAAATCACACGTCAGCACAGGCCCCATATGAACGTTGAGTCTGCATGGCTTACTGTGGATTGGGCAAATTTCCTGAACACTTTCAAACTCAGTTTTTCCTCAATAAACTGGGACTAGTCATAGTGTCCAGAACATGCCAGGCGAGATCGTGTATGTACATGGTTCTGGAGTTCAACCTGGCGGTGGGGTGGGAGGGAGTATTCTATGGGACCTCCCCTTTACCAAACCCAAGGGGAAGGAGACCACTAGAGCCTGGGCAGGTTTAACATCTTATCGGCCCTAAGCCATTGAGTGGTGCCCCTTGGCAGACTCGCTTGACGTGTTTCTCTTCTCTGTTTTTCCATTGGATCAGAAAGGGTTTGCTCTTCTTATTCTCTTCTCCCTCCTCTCCCTCTTCCCCCTCCACTTCCTCCAACACCAAATCCATCCTCCTGAACGTCAGGACAAAATCAAAGATGGGCAGGGTGGGAGCTTAGGGCAGCTCTGTCTTAGGCACTGGCGAAGACTTGATCTGTCTCTAGTACCTCTTCCAGGAGCCGGCTAATTTGTTTTAGATGGAAGAGAAGATAGAAAAAATCTGGTTTGGGCTTCAGGAAAATAGGCAGAACAGATCTTGCATTGCTTTTTTCTCAGGACTATTTAATCCTACATAGCATAGGAAAAGGCAGCCCTCCATATGCTTTAGCATAGCTTCGGGAACAAGACCCCCGGAATAAAGGGGTTACCATGCCCTGCTTTGACTCTGTGCACTGACCTCCCTCCAGAGGTTTACAGCAAGGAAGCAAGCCTGACACCACGAGCTCCTCGGTCCCCAATCTAACACCATCGTAATACTCTCCCCTTATAACTCAGTATCTGTTAAACTTAATACTCAACTATTTCTCCTCTCTTCTTAAGTTCCAAGATTTGCGGGTAAAACTCAACAGTTTAGCCTATCTGCATGCTTTATGGTTTTAATGATTGCACTCATTTATAGAGTCAATGTTGCATAAAAATAAATTAATCTTAAAACCTTCTTTCTGATTATTCAGATAATTCCCAATCTAGAACATGTCCAGGAAGCAGTTTGCATAATTTTACATCATGGGAAATAACAAGAGTGTACTTCTGTAATACATATTCAGAATTTTCATTAATTTACACTGACCTTTCCCCTAGGTAATTCAAAGGGAGTGTTGTTTTGGCTCATCAGCTTTCCTTTGACCTAAACTCATTTTAATATCAGCCTCAGTTTTCTTATCCCTCAAATAAGAATAATGTAACAATGCTTATTTCTTGGCACTTGGAAATCACTAAATAAAAAATGCTGTGTTTGGATAAGATGTTTTACAGTAAGGTTTAATGTGCCTGAATGAAGCATGAAGAAACTTGCACACTCAGACCTTGAGTAAACAAAATAAGGCAGACTTTTCAGTTAAAGTTACCTTCTCATTAAAAAACTCTGCTGACACGAGCTCCATTCCAATTGTGGCAAACTAGATTTTATAATCCAGTATTAGTCTTATGGTTTTCTCAGCAAGCTGCAAGATTTCACAGCATCACTTTTAGCTGTATAATCACATGGCTATACCCCAAGATAGTCAAGTAGTTTTAAATGGCATTCTTGATACAAAGTCTGTCTACATTTTTTTTTTTTTTAAGATAACAGCTCTGGAAATGAAGGAGTCTCAGGACATAGGATCAAATCTGATGGCAAAAAAGTTCAAACGTCACCATAAAGATAAAGTCACTGAAGCTCTTGGCACACAGGAGCAGTGCCTGGCGATTAAGATATTCTTTTTTTTTTTGTCTTTATTTTTTTACATTAAAAAAACATGAGGTCCCCATATACCCCCCACCCGCCTGACCCCACTCCTCCCCCCATAACAACAACCTCCTCCATCATCATGAGACATTCGTTGCATTTGGTGAATATATCTCTGAGCACCGCTGTACCTCATGGTCAATGGTCCACACCATAGCCCACACTCTCCCTCAGTCCACCCAGTGGGCCATGGGAGGACATACAATGTCCGGTAACTGTCCCTGCAGCACCACCCAGGACAACTCCAAGTCCCAAAAACGCCCCCACATCTCATCTCTTCCTCCCACTCCCTACCTCCAGAAGCCACCATGGCCACTTTCTCCACACCAATGCCACATTTTCTTGATTACTAATCACAATAGTTCATGAATAGAATATCAGTAAGTCCACTCTCATCCACATTCTATTCCTCCATCCTGTGGACCTTGGAATGGTTGTGTCCAGCATTTATAAAATTTCCATAACATGGCAGGCCAGCAATGAACTGGACTCTACATGTGCAAGTACAAATCGGTTGTGACTCCAGCCATCAAGAATTCCCAGCCTGGTTGGCTTTATGCAACACAGTGTGTTAAGGATCACGTAGGAAGTGTGAGACACACAATGGAGGCGAGAAGGAGGGAGCAGAAACTAGGAAAGTCTTCGTAGACAGGTGGACTTAGGCGAGTCCTGAGTGACCGGTAGGTCTTGGTCAGGGTCCTTGGGTGGTGAGAGCCAGGTGGACCACAGGCAGAGGGAATCGACTGGGCAGCTGTGCGGAAATGCATCAAGAACCATGTGGAGAACTCCCTGAACTCTGACCAGCACAGCTGAGCTCAGAACGGAGGGCACATCTGGAGCAGTGTTTCTGGAACTACCTGTGTTGCTTGATAAAAATTCAGATTCCCAGGGCTCATTCTTGACTCACTGAATCAAAATCGGAGGAGTAGATCCTCCCAGGGCCCACTGGATGGAACGTGGGAGAGTTGTGGGCTATGATGTGGACCATTGACCATGAGGTGCAGCGATGCCCAGAGATGTACTTACCAAATGCAATGGATGTGTCATGATGATGGGAGAGAGTGTTGCTGTGGGGGGAGTAGGGGATGGGGGCGGTGGGGTTGAATGGAACCTCATATTTTTTTAATGTAATATTTTTACAAATGAATTTAAAAAATTAAAAGATTAAAAAAAAAATCGGGGGAGGTGGGGGCCCCGTATCTGCACTTTTAAGAAACACACCATGTCATTCTGATACACACTGAAGTCTGTAGCCACTCACTGCCTACGCATGAGGTTAGAGGGTAAAATGGGCCCAGGTCAGGAGGATTTTTATACCATAAGACACATATTCCCAAACATGCTTTCCCAGGTATTAAAATAATTGCTGCAAAACTGATGAATGAATTGCTGGAGGTGTGGGGAGCTGATGCTGATTGAGCACCCACGCCCTCACGTGCATTCCCTCTTGGGAGGCCGACGCTGTGGCAGTGGAAGCCGTGGAGGCTCAAGGCTGAAGAATCTTCCCTCCTTACCTGCTGGTGTGTGGCAGGCCCACAATGCACACCCACGCGTCTGATCCCAGAGCTTGGTTCCTTCTGTGGCACTACATGGCCACCTAGCAGGGTGTGGATATCAAGCTGCGTCTGAACGGTATCTGTGCTTCTGGAAAAGGAAGCGCTGACTCCTGCTTCTGAGGATAGACGTGGTAGGTTGGTCAAATTCTCTCTAGCAAAAAAAGACAGCCAAGGAGATCAAGTGGCTCAAAACCGTAATACGGAACTAAGGCACTATGGAGTGTGTGAAGGCGAAAAGCTGGTGGCAGATGGGCTACATTTTCTAATTTGTCTTCATCCTTCCTTACCCAGAGTATTGTAAGACTCTGCAGTACTGACTATACAAAGGGGTGGACAAATGGCCATCACAGATAGCCCTAAGGTCACCCATTGCATGGGTCACAACACATAAGATGGTGACCCAACATCACCTCTCAGTCATTAGCTCCCTGAGGCCCTGTCTCAGTCGGGCTCACTGGCATAAGCTGGACTCCTACCACAGTGTCTTCACACAGTACAGCCTCAACACCTGCTGAAGGAATGAATCACCCGCGAAAGGAATCAATGAACGACTGTAAGCAAACACAGTATTGTCTTCCTTGACGCCGTGTGCAGGCCAGGGCTTTCTCTCTCTACCTGATGATTTGAGGCCAGAAGGCAGGTCCTACAATGAGCCCTGGACTCTGAGCAGAAGCTCCTGCTTATCTCCTGGGCTCACCCATGGAGGAATTCAGTATCTTCATATGATTTCCACATGCCTCAGCTGTAGCACCTGTTCAAATGGCAGCCTCAATGTCTGCCTCAGAATTCAAGTGCCCAGTGGACTCTGCAGGTTTATGGGATTTTGTTACAAAGGTGCACAACTTTCTCTTTATGCACATCTGGTCATGAATGTGGTGATCTGGAGCTTCCAACTGTACACATTGTCTTTGCAGTCTAGTCAATCCTTAGAAATCAATCTAATGAGGATGGGGAAGAAGCAGAGAACTTGTCCAAGTACCTACTCCATATGAAAAAGTACAGGGAGGGAAGGCAGGGAGCTACCCAGCACAGAACGTAAGGAAGTGAGGGGGGAGGTCCAAGGGGAAGATGTTATAGTGAATTGATATGGTTCATGAATTCCAAAAATAGGTATCGGATTATGTTTGTAAGCTGGTCTGTACCTGGGTATGGTTAAATAATGATTAGGGCTTTGATTGGGCCATGTCAGCAGGGTGTTGAGTCCCCGTCCCTCGGTGGATGGGGACTCACAGATAAAAGACGGGGCAAAGGACAGAGTTGGAGTTTTGATGCTGGAGTCCCAGCAAATAAACACACAGAGGAGCTTGGTCATGAGGAGAGAGAATTGAGGCCCTTGGGAGAGAAACAGGGCCAGTTGCCTGGTAATCTACAGCTGGCCTTGTGGAAAGACACAAAGCCTAGAGAATCTCATAGCCTAGAGCTGACCTTGTGGAGAATAGAGAGGCCCTGAGCCTGGAGAGAAACAAGCCCTGGGAAGAGAGGAGCCCAGGAAGCCTGAACCTTGGCAGACATCAGCAGACATCTTGCTGCAACATATGGCAAAAGACTGGTGAAGGAATAACTTACACCTTACGGCCTGGTGATTTAAGCTTCTACCCCAAATAAGTACCCTTTATAAAAACCAATGAAGTTCCGGTATTTTGCATCACCACCCCTTTGGCTGACTAATACAGATGCATTAGTCTCAGTATGGTCAAGGGAAGCAAAAGGATAAAAAGAAACTCATCAAGGAGGTGGTGTGAAGTGGGAAGAGCATGGCCTTGGTGACTAACAAACTTAGGTTCAAGGTTTAGCGCTGATACTTTGTCTGACCTTGGACAGTTACTTCGCTTCCATGAGGTGAACTCATGGAAGAAGCGGGCACAAGTGTTTGTTCCTTCACGGGGTGTGGTGATTGAGAGAACTGAGAGAACTCTGCAAGGAGCAGGCCCTTCGCTAACGTTAGCACCTTTCCTTTCTGTTTTCAAGTGGGAAAGCACCCCTTGCTGGTATGCGCCTTCATTCGGTGGCCTTCTCCTCCCCATAGCCATTGTTGCCATGACTAGTTAGCAGCAGTCAGGGGGATTTTTCGGGTTATTGAAGACACCCCCATCCCCGACTCCATCACAGATACGACAAAGCCCCTACCACAAAGCAGATGCCACGGACACTCGGGGTGCCGGTGCGCTGTGTGAAGCACGTCCTGAGAGCGGCTGCTTTCGTGTCCTGGGGTCCCACTCGAGGGGCAGAACTTCATGGCAGTTGGGAATGTGGCATTTGGAGTGAGATTCTCTCTGTTCCAGCCTTACTCCACCACGCATTACTGTCCAGTTCTGGGCAATTTATTTTCCTTCTTCAAGCCTCTGTGCTCCCATCCTTAATATGGGATAATGATAATATCTACTTCACCAGGCTGATGTGAAGATTAATTCAGATAGCACCATAAGACAGCAACTTGAGTAACACCTGGCCCCCGGTAAGTGCTCAATGCTTGATGTATACTGTTACCCCGCTGAAGCTTTGGAGTTATTACCTACTTTAACGCTTTCGACAGCCCAGTGCAGATGAGGTAACTGCAGGTCAGAGAAGGTAAGGAACATTCCCAGGTCCTGCACTGTCTTAACTGGTTTTTATTGATCTCAGCCCCTCCCTCGTAAGGTCACGTCTTCAAACCCACCTGGAGAAGAGGAGACGCCGCTGCAGAATGAAAGGAGTGCTGCCCTAGAGGTGGGAAAGAAGCCTGAGTGGTGGTCATTCCACTTACAAGCCTCTACACTCGGGCAAGTCACTCCACCGCTCTGCAACTGAGAAGGTGCGGCAAGGTGTTGCGGAGTCCTCCCCTGGCTCTGACGCCTGGGTTCCACGTGGCAGACTTGGAGACCCAGGAGAAGCAGCACATCTCCCGGGAGCCCAGTGGGCCCCATGGACAGTGGTGACACACCTGGGATCGCCCTGCTTCCTTCACTTTTCCACTCACAAGGATGGTCCTGTCATCCCTCTTCCCACAGGAACTCTACGAGGTTCTCATTACAATTCCACTTCCTCATCTGGAAAAGCGTATTTCCGAACAACAATCATGTTTCCATATGTAGCAAAGAACAGCTCATTTCCTCTTTTTTGCTCCCTTTGATTTGTCATCTTTAGTCTGGCTTGTCACAAGATGAGCTTCTTTGGATTTTTTCAGGTTATATCCACTGAAAATGATTGCAAGGGTCAGGGAAAGGAAATATTGAAATCGTGTCATTTTGAATCATAATTCTATGGGCATGCTTGGATTACACTGGTTCTAGGGGAAGGCTCCCACTTTTATACTGAAACAACAATGTAAAAATAGTATTTAAGAAATGTTTAAATAAAAACACTGATAAGCTCATCACACTAGAACAACTGCATTTATTACTGCCTTGCAATATTTAACACATGTTGATTTCTTGCTATATGCAAGATAAATGTGTTAAGAACTTTATGTGACTTACTTAATCCTCAGAACACAGTGATAAGACATGAAGTAGAAATAACTCCATTTTACACATGGAAGAATCGAGGCTTAGAGTAGTCAAGAAAAAAATGCCCACAATCACAGAATAAGTAGTTGCACACAAATTTGAACTCAGGCTTGTCACTGAAGGCCCAAGTCGAAATCTGTAATCTCTCCTGTTCCCATTTACAGTCATTCACATTTTCGTACAGTTGCAACAAGAGCAGACATTGCATTCTGCTATTTTTACTTAATGTTGTCATGAAGACTTTCTAGGGCTAAAAATATCAACATTAACTTTGCCAGACACTGCGCTAAGTGCTTTTCCATCATTATATCATTTCAGCTTTAAAGCAATGCAAAAAGATAAGGGATTACGAGTGTCCCCATTTTAAAGCTAAAGAAACAAATTCAGAGAGGTTATACAACTTGCCTTGGCCACAAAGCGTCGAAGCAGAAGGCCACAATTTAACCTCAGATCTGTCTGACTGCGGAACCCAGACCCTTAACTAACTGAACCACATCTTGACGAAATGAAAATACTCTTTTCTAAGGGGTGCAGAGGCGGTGTGAAGGGCAGGACTCCCTCCGGAAAGGGCACTGCTTTCCATGCTCACCTCCATTATGAGAAAACTGAGCTCCCAAGAGAGGGCCAGGGCATCTCCAAGACCACAGTGAGGATACAAACAGCTCTGGTTGGAAGGGCTTGGAATGAAGCCACCCCCTGCAGTGCATCGAATAAGGATAAAGTCACGAGTGACCCTCTGCACAGAAGCCCCTGGACACCACGAGGAGGGCAGAGAAGGGGCAACGACATCGTCGGCCCCGGCGGCAAAGCAGCGGCTGCCTGCCTGCTCCCCAGCCTCCCGCCGTGGCCTTTTGCGGGGCCCTCCTGTGCAGCCCAGGCCTCCCCTTCGGCTTCCGAGCCTCGTCTCCAGTGTTCACGGGAAGGAAGGAGTCAACAGAGGCCAGCTGGTGCAGCAGAGACCCACAGGGCTTGTGAAAGAATTTCAAGGAGAACTCGTGAAGTAACAGACCTGGGAAATCACCACGCTCCTTCCGAGACACGTCGCCCCAGCCTTGGAGTATCAAGTTTGTCATCTACAAATCTGGGCAAGGACGCCCACTCCCAAGAGTGCTGCAGGGAGTGACTGAGAGAGCATACCCATAACACACCAAACGCCAGGATTCTGGGCCCACAAGCAATCACCCACGCGTCCTCCTGGACCTGCATCCCTAAAATCAGAAGACTGGCCAGTCCACGGCTCCACAAGCTCAGGCTCCCGGCGATGAAAGCTGCTGAGCTGTCCCGTCGTGCAATCCAGTCCGTACAAATTTATGGCAGGAAGTTCAGCCTTATTCTTTGTAAAATCATCAGTTTGGAGCCTCTTGTTCTGGCTCCTGTTAATTTTCTTGTGCAGACATTAACAAAAGAGAGCTCAGCAGTGCCAAAGCCCTAGACAGCCAAAGCTGAGCGGCAGACTCCCTCTCAGCTGAATCCACTTACACACAGATTATGCTTAAACACTGGTCATTATGCAGGCCCAGATGAGGTTTCCAGATGTGCACGTTTGGGAGCCAGCCTGGTGTGTTTCAAGACCGCGCTGTGTTTCCCCTGGTGACGGACGGTCTCTTCGCCTCGGGACGAGTTCTCTGGGAAGATGGGTGCATCGTGTCTGGTCATCTCAGGGCAAGTCCTGGTCGTAGGCACATGTGAGCTCCTGTCCTTGCTAAGACAAGGCCCTCGCCCGTCAGTGAAGGAAAGCGGCGTCTTTTAGTACTGGAGGTTACTTAGAAGGCTTGGAATGCAGGGCAGTGGGACGGCTAGAATTCTGGATCAGGACCCGGCGTTCTCTCCTTCGAAGACAAACACGCTACGCCTTTATCCTTGCTGCTGCTTTGCGCACAAGTAAAACCAAAGTCGTCACCGTGATACCTGTGTCTAATTACAGCAAGGGCGAGGATGCCGTCGCGCAGTTCAGCTTTCCAGAGCACAGTTCAGTCGCCCTCTCAAGCTTCTTCCATTCTCATCAGCCAAATCCTGAGGGCTAAAATTATTTTAACAGGCACAAAGCATGGTGCTTTAATAAAGGCTCAAACAGTGTGCATTTTCTTATGTCCCTTTGGCCTCTGTAAAGAAACTGGCAAATATTCCATTAGCCACAACCCATGAAGGCATTTTCAAAACCTGAGTCCTCTTTCCCCCATCTCGTGTTGGAGGTGGGTCACCAGGATTGCTTCGTTTATGCCCTCGAACACCGACTCCTTAAAGGAAAAGGTTGAGCTGGATTATTTATGAACATGTGTAAATTATGTGGTGATTTCACTGAGATTTCTGAGACTTCTGTGAAGTATAATGTCCCCTGTGGTAGCCGCATCGCATTTAATCCGTCGTTTCATCTCTTCTGCCACTTCAGAGAGTTCCCATAGTTTAAGGTTGACTTTGAAACAATAGCTCATTTTGAAATTTAATTCAGAAATGTATTTATGATGTGTTCCTGTGTACCACAAAACACTGCTTTATAAAAAAGAAAGACGGTCACGTAACAGACACAAACAAAAAAGAGGAAAAAAAAGAACATTGTACCCACAATTCAACACTCATTCCTGATAAGAGGGGCTGGGACTGGCACCACCAAACAGAATCACAATAAGGAAGAACAATGAGACAATGAGAAAAATTAGAAAATAATAATCATGAAAACTATATGTGGCATCGTTCGTCTCAGTGCTTAAACTCTCCCATTTCACCACAAAATGGAGGCAAGTGTTATTAATTCCATTGCACAGGTAAAAAAAATGAAGTCCGTAAAGTTACATGACTTACCAATCTGATATAATGAATCACTTGCAGAATCAGCACCAAAAATCTATGGAAGAAAAGGAGTATTTTCATTTCTGCTACCAAGTGGGAAAATATGAATTATAGTGGCCTTTTATTTGTCAGTGTTCCAAGAGACATAGCCACACAAACCAGAGAACATTCTAAAATGCATTTGTATGGTTAAACTGTATACTTACATATGTATATAAATATCCCATCACAGAAATATTATCTAAATAAATAATGTAGCAAAGATTTGTGTGTGAAAATTTTCATTACAATTTTTGAAAAGAACTTTAATGTTTAATAATAAAGGATTATATCCATAAATAAAATGCCAAGCAGAAATAAAAACAGCATTATAGACAAACATTAATTGGTAGGAAAAATACATTTTTCTTATATTGCTCGGATAAAAAACCAAGCAGACCTCAAAACAGTACTTAATTAGGATATTTATAAAGAAAAAATATGAAAAGTCCTGGAAGAACATACATGAAAATTTTAACAGTGGTTATCTTTGCTGGTAGAAGTATGCCTGATTTTTCTTTCTCTACAAATTTTCTTGCTTCTAATATTACCACATTGAGTGTTACTATAGTTGTAACTAGGAAAATATTGCAAACTATCTTTTAAGTAAAAAAATTTTTTAATTTAAAAAATACTAGCAATTGAAGTCACACCTTGTAGTACTGGTTATATGTATCCATGGATTCTGAGAAGTCAATTCCAGAATCTGTCAAGTTGTACATGAGGTTAAATATGTACTCAGGATTTTGATGCCTTGATTATCAAGATAAAAACAGGCGTTCAAGACCTGAAAAGGCCTCCTCCATACTTTTCAAAATACGCATGGAATCTAACATGAAGAAAACTGAATGGGGATTTATTTGCAGCTCTATAACTTAAAACAGTTGGTTTCTGAAATAACATGAAGAGACAAAGCTTATAGTTTTGAGGTTGTTCGGATTCCACAGCTAAACTGAGTCAACGGTTTCATTTAGTTCAGCTAATATTTTTTGAACACCTAATACAGGCAGGGCACTTTGCTGGATGAAAGGAAAAGACAAGTGAAGACGCAGCCCTTGAAACTCTCGGGTCACTGCAGAAGGCTGTGGGCGACACAGCAGAACACAGGTGCTACGCCAAGGAGAAAGGCGTGCAAACCCTCCCAAGGGGACAGGGGCAGGAGGACTCCCTGAAGGCGGTGGTGCCACCTGAATGCGGAAGAACGAACAGAAACTTGAGCAAGCAAAGAGAGAAACCTAGACAATTTCAGGTATGGGGGACAGCACAAGAAACAATATATATACGTACCCTTAGATATCTGAATCCTGCTAAACCCGAACTTGCGATGCAGGCAGCGGTGGGAGTGAAACCTGGTCCAGTAGACTGGCCTGGTGATTGGCCTTGGGGAGCACGGGGGAGATGGCACCTGGGGGAGATGTGCGCTATGCCACCTGGCCCGGGCATGTGGTTTAGCACTCACCGGGTGAGATAGAGACCACGGTCATAACCACAGACTCTTGGTGAGAGCTGAGTATTTGGCAGGTCCTGTGCTGCAAAATTCCCGTGTTGACTCCACCTGGGAGGCAGAGAGTGACACTGCCATGTTAGGAGCCGGCGAACACAGGGGCGCCCCGGGTTGGGGCGGGGAGCCGGTACTGAAATCCGTTTTAAACCTGCTGGATTTGAGGTAGCCTCTTCCAGAAGTTCCAGGAGCACCTGAGCAGCAGGAAGAAACCAGAGTCCTCGAGCCGAAAAGAGACGGCAGGGACGAAGAGGTCGATTGGGGGAGACTTCGGGTGTGGCTAGTCCAGGCAAAATCATCCCCGTGTGAAGAAAGGTGGGCTGGTGCCAGAGTCTCGGGGATGGAGACAAGAGTCCTGAGGGCGGCAGCAGGAGTTTCAAGGTCACTGTGGGGCAAGACTGGGCACCCCAGGAGCAGGGGGGTACCACAAACGGCAAGGTTCTGAGAGGGAGACTCGCAGAGTGTGAAAGCCGGCGTGAGGTCACAACGTGCCCTGTACATTTGGCAGCAGGAGGAAACTGTCCACTGAATTGTCAGGGCAGATAAGGATCTGCACCCAGGGCAGGTTCAGCCCAGGCCCCTGGGAGCCGCCCCACTCCAGGGAGACGGGAAAGAGGTAAAGGGGGGGAGGGGGGTGCGGCAGATGAGACCCTCCCCAGTTGACAAATTGTCTCGAAGTTAACTGAGTGGATGGTGCTCTACTTGTCACTTTCCAGACCCTTTGACTCAAACATTACTTTTGAAAACTGAGACCTTAGAATTACAGTATTTTACCACCAATAACAACCTTGAATTAACTTGTTCAATTATTTCCCCACCCCAGCATATTATACTAATTGCTAATAGTCTAAGGAAGAATCCAGAAGTCAAACCTATCAATGCTCCCATGAACCCTGCTGATCTTTAAAAAAACAGAAATTTTCTGAGGCCAAAACAATAATTAAAATCATAAATATGTATCGCTACATCAAGTCAAACAATTGGAAAATGCGAAGTCATTAAGAATATTTTAATCATCTCATTACTTCTGTTGCATGGTTGTGTATACATAATTTTAATTGTCCCACAGTTTAAGTAAAGCATTTGAAAAGGCAGGACCCTCCCCCCAAGACAAGCAAAAGCAAAACTTGACTGAAACTGGGATACTTCCTATGGGATAAACCTCTTGATAAGGAAAGAGGATCCGGAAGGGCATACGGATGTTGTGACATTTTGGTTTAATTATGGAGACCACTGTACAAACAAGTGTTGTTAATAACAAGGCTCATCTAATTCCAAGGTGCTGTAAACAGAGAAATGGAAAATACCGTCCACAGATGGAAACTCCACTGCACGATACCGAAAACTGGCCGCCTCAGATTCCACAATTGAGTTGGTTAGTGGAGATTCACTTAGAGTTACCATCTCCTCGCAGGATGACTGGCCTCCAGGAAAGCTCTGGGAACTGCATTCACTGGTCCGTTCATCCAAACTGCGGCAGCACCCAAGGAAACGGGCGGAGGCACCCAGGTCTTCTCCCCGTTTCTGCCCTCTCGTCTTACTCCCCCCTGTAATATGGTCATCAGTTTTTGTAGCCTCAGCCACAGGAGAAGACAGCAGCTTTGCAAAATGAGAAAGAAATACCCATGCTAGGGTTACCATTTGTCTGTGTGTGCGTGTGTTTTATTTTTTTATTTTTTGGAAAGAATAAAATTACAGCTTTTCTTACTTCTTGGAGTACCGCTATCTTTAATAATAAATGAAAATAATTAAATTAGAGAAGATCAGCTAAAATAATGCTGCTCCCACACTCGATACCCATAAGAGATTGGTATGTGACTAACATCCTCTTTTATTTTTTAATTGTTTTAAAGATACTTAGATTACACAAAACGTTACACAAAAAACATTTAAGGGATTCCCATATGCCCCACTCCCCACACCTCCCACCCTTCCCCACATTAACAGCTTCTTTCTTTAGTGCGGTACATTCACTGCAGTTGGAGCATTGCCACACAGCGTGGATTATAGTTTACCATTTTTAACTTCTCGATGTGCCGCATCCCGTTGCTGCATTGGCCTCCAGGCTGGTGCGACACGATGTGGTTTCAGAATTGAAGGGTGGCAGCGACAATGAGAACAAACCTTGCCTCGCCTTCCCAGGAGAAACAAGCAGGTCTGCCGTCCTAGGCAAACCCAGAAGTGTCAGTGCCACAAATCACCTGAACTCCCAGCCAGTAGGAGTAAGGGAAGCTTTCTCAGGAGACGGATGGTTAATACTTCACTGTGCCCACTGCACAGCCAAGCAACACCCACTGGGCACCTCTCACAACCCAGCAAGTGCTCGTCATTGCCGAGACAGGTGAGCAGCAGCATCGTGGCTACACTTTCTAGAACACTGAAGAAAAGCAAAAGGAAACCCGCCCAGGGCCTGGCGTCTGTTCATTCCTTCGTAGTCAGTCAGCAGTCAGTCAGGAAACACAGAATGTAAACAGCCTCTATTTGCGAGACGTGATCCCTGCCATAGCCGCAGCTTTCTGGAAGAGCTTGACACCAGGCTTGGCAAGGACGGGGACCGTTCCCATTTTGAAGAAGAGAGGCAGAAAGATAAAGTTACCTTCCAAAGCGGCAGAGCCTGACTCACACCTAAGCCCGTGCTCTGACCTCCAGGCCAGTGGTTATCAACCAGGAGCAATTTTGCTCCCAGGTTAATATTTGGCAGTGTCTGGAGATACTTTCAGACACATAGGGGCAGGGTGCTGTAGGCTTGTAGCAGGGATGTGCTAGAATGCACAGGACAGTTACCCAGAGCAAAGAACTATCCCAGCCCAAAATATCAAAAAACCTCCGATGAGTGTTTGAATTTGGTGAATCCAAAAAAAGATTATGTTCTTAGAGTCTAGTCTGGTGGATGTGGTACCCTTTGATTGCATTAGATTCACTTTAGGTCACTTGATTAGATTGTTTTTGATTGGACTACAACAGTGAGGCATGATTCAAGGTGAATCTCTGCCCTCCTACTGAAGCTTTATAGAAATGGAGACATGGAGAGAATCACACAGGAGAAGGGAGCTCTGCCGATTTGACCTGGCCATGTGAGAGAGGACCCCAGGTTCACCTACAGCTGCACAAAGACAGAAACCCAGAAAGGCTGAGAGAGGCCCCTGGAGTCTGGAAACTGCAGAGCAGAGACCCAGAAAGGCACCCGTGAGGCATCTCAAGGCTGGGGAGACAAGCCCTGCTACGTGCCTGTCACCACGTGGCAGGATGTCAGGGTCACCAGTAGCTGACTTTGATGAAAAAGTCACCATCTCTGATAGTGCCTTGATTTGAACATTTCACAGCCTTGGAACTGTAGGCTTTTACCCCATACAAAATACCCATTTTAAAAGCCAACCCATTTCTCATACTTTGCATCAGCAACCCTTTGGCAAACTTACACACCCTGCTTTCTGCTTTACTCCATGTTGCCTTCAAAAAAAATAATGTTTTGTCTATATTGTGGACCATTGACCATGTGGTGCAGCAGTGCTCAGAGATGTATTCACCAAGTGCAACGAATGTCCCATGACCATGGGGTAGGTTGTTGTTATGGGAGGAGAGGGGTGAAGGGGGTGGGGGGTATGGGGACTTCATATTTTTTTTCATGTAACATTAAAAAATAATAAAGACAAAAAAGTGTTCTGTGTCTCTCTTGAAGCTCTTATCAGATAGTGTGGGGAATTGTGAAATCACTGAGTGGTGGTTCTATATCAAATATATTCTTCTTTCTCCAGGAATAAACATAATACACGGCACAAAGTAGGTACTCAATTATCACACGTTGTTATTGCTACTGAAATTAGGTGGTCCAAATGTGATAAAGCAAATCACTGACTTCCCAGTAGAGAAAGACTATGGGAAATCAGTTCAAGGCTGAGTGTCATGCCATAGTACAAGGCCTCATCCCGCTTGGCACAGGGCACCCCTCTTTGTTATTCTGACCGAGGTAGCCCCTGCTAAGGCAGAAGGAAGAGAGCTGGGCAATAGGAAACTGTGCCCTTTCATATCCTCAAAATGTGACTAATGTAGAAAAATACAACTCTAGACACACCATGGTCTATAGGACAAAATAAACCCTTCTCCTACCCTGGAGATTAAAAAGATGCTGTTTTTGTAAAATGGTGCAGCCACTTTGTAAAACCATTTGGGAGTTCCTCAAAAGGGTAAACATAAACTCACCGTATCACTCAGCAATTTCATTCCTACGCATTTGCCCAGGAGAAATGAAAACGCATGCCCATACAAAACATGAATAGGAATATTCATATCAGCATTACTCCTAATAGCCCCAAAGTAAAAAACAGCTCAAATGTCTATCAGCCGATGAATGGAGAAACAATATGTCCATGCAGGGGGGTGTCATTCAGCCATAAAAATGACTGAAGTTCTGATCTATGCTACAACGGACATGAACTTCAAAACACGTTAAGTGAAAGAGGCCAGGTACATGAGGCCAGGTACATAAGGCCACACAATGTATGATTCCATTCTCATGAAATGTCCAAATGGGCAAATCCACAGATGCGTGGTTGCCAGGGCCGGGAGGGGGAGGGAAGCAGGGAATGACTGCTAATGGGTATGGGTTTTTTGACAGGGGAGGAATTGAAGAAAATGTTCTAGATTCGAGAGTGGTGATGGTTATACAACTTTATGAATATACTAAAAACCACTGAATTACATACTTTAAAAGGGTGGATTTTACAGTATGTGAATTACAGTTCAGTAAAGAGGTCATAAAAATACATTATTTAAAGTATCTTGACTTCCTTGGGTGACAAGATCTACTCACTTCACTATTGCTATCATTCTTTTTACTGTGCCTTAAAAGTATTATTGTTTATCTTTGACTAGGGGGTTAAGTGGTTCCGAATTCCCTTGGAGGTTCCATGGGCTTCTGACAGGTGGTTTTGCCAGGCCAGGTAAGTTCACCACCCCCACCCTCTCTGCTGGTCACAGAATCAGCTTTCCTCTGCTTTCAGCAAGGGGCCCCCTGCAGAGACATCATGATGAACTGGCCAAAGAGGTCCCAGGGTCAGATCAGATACCACTGGAAGCTAAGAATGGAGCTCTGCTGTTTGATCAAGGAGCATCGACTCAGGCTTGCAATGCTTTTAAACCCCGTGCCTATGGCGAGAGTACCTGTTTCATTTCCTTGGGACATTAATGCTCAAATCCTTTCAGGATTACTAAGAAAATTGAATTTGAGGAAGCGCATCTACTCTCAATTTCAAACTAACTCTCATCCCTTGATGTCTCCATTCTGATGTTCATTAACTACGTCAGTGGGGAAAGCTTTAAGGATTAAAATTTAAAGAACACTAGGATCCTCCCGGCCTTCGTTTTTTCTCAGGAACTGAAGCTCTCCATTCCTCCTCCACCTCACAGTCCTGCTGGCCAAAACCTACCAGGAAGGAAAGACAGAAGAAATAAACTCTTTGATTTTCCCCCAGGTCCTTTGCCTGCCCCAGAATATTTAGTTCTTTCAGCCACTCAGCAAGAAAGGGAAAGACTGATGCAGGAAAGGTAAGCGGGTTCCGAGATTCCGATGAACTTCCACCCGGACTGACACGACGTCTCAGTGGGTATCATGGAAGGCAAGGGTCTTCCAGACCCTTGGGCAGCTCCTTGTTACCTCCTGGAGCACTGGCGGCTCCTGGGGCCAGGGACGCCTGGAGATGTAGACAGTCCTGGGACATGAGCACGTCTTTTCACAAATAGACCAAAACCTACAGTGGAAAGAAAACCTAAACGTGCAGCTTCCTGTCTCTCCCCACAAATAGTGTTCTGGTCCTCATCTGCCTAGCCCAGACCAGGGGCATTTCACTACGTGGAAGAGTGGCTTGGCCTGGACCCCCCTGCAGGATTTAGGCAACCGCAATGGGGGGCACATGTTTTGGTCAAGATTTTGGTCGTCCTTGTGTCACTTACCCACCATGTCGTCAGTACCGCCGTTGCTATTCCTCAGCCTCCACTGCCATTCGTATTTCCGCCCTTCCTCTCACCAAAGCCTTGTGAGGCAGATTCAGAAGGCAGAACTGCTGTGTAGACCACCTCCCCCCACCCACCCCGGGTGCTCCAGCAAGTGAGAGCAGGGGAGGGCCACCACCCATCCTTCAGAAAACCGAGAGGGGGCTGGTGACCCTTGACAAGGCGGCCAAGAACGAGAAGGTGCCGCCGAGTGCCACCTTCAGGAGCGCGACCGCACCCGGGCGCCGCCGAGAGAAGGAGCCCCGACGGGCTGGGCAGGCAGGCGCGAGCCCACGGAGACCGGGCCCGCGGCCCGCACCACGCCGAGCTCCCAGGCTCCGGGAGGGAGAGTGTTCCTTGATATGTTGTATTAAAGCTTCCTAAACTGAGTGGAAGGAAAGGCAAGAGGGAAATCTAATTTTTACTGAGACACTACAATGTGCCCGACACATCCCCCTTCGATCCTTGCAAAGGCAGCGCCTAAAGCTGGAGGCCTGAAAGGAGCCGGTGCCCAAACGTCTGCGCAGTCACCGGGTGCTGGCCTTTGCTCCTCATGCCCCAGCACGGGCCAGGTCCACAGGGGCCTGCCGTGCTACGGCCGCCTCAAGGCCCGAGTTTTAAAGTCAGTTGCAAGCAGAGCAAATTCCGTAAGTGTCCGAATGAGAGCCTTAATCACGGGGTGGAGAAAAATAAGGGGAATTCCCTCTGTGGTGCTGGTAGCATGAAAATGAAGCCCAGAACCCCTAAAACTGTCAGTGAACCATGCCTCAAAGCCGACAAATGCAGCTCCACAGCGCGCGGCGCTGTCCGTCCTTGGGGAAGTCTGCACTCTGTCGATCATTTTGTAAACACTTCCGGAGGCCTTTCGTGTGGGAGGCAATGTGATACAAATCAGGCATTTAACCATAAGTGAAAATGAGTCTATGCCCTTAAGAAGTTCCTAGTCTTTTAAGAGAGGTAGCAACACCTAGCTAGCACTGCCAGTTACTATGAGGCTCAGTTGTGGTGACGGGTGGTAAATAGGGTGGAAGGGCAACCTAAAGGAAGGAAAAACTAATTTCTACAGAAAATCAGAAAGGATTCCCAGAGCTGGGCCTCAAAAGAGACTAAGATTATAAAACAGAGTAGAAGGGCAGACATCATAGTATAAGAAAGACACAAAAGCACATGGTGAGTTTGGGAGATTTTGTGTGGCTCGCCTGGTCTAGGGGCATGCTTTGTCACTCAAGTAAAGATGCTATTAGATGACACCAGATGATGTTAGACAGCTGGGTTGCTGCCATATCGTGGTGAACCAAGGTCACGCTAAAATGCTTAGGCCTGATGCGTTAGGGACCGAGAGGCCAACCCATGTTCTGGCGCAGCGCTGTCACACGATTGACGCGGTAGTCAAAGAGCTGTGATGAGCTGGGAGGCCCAGCAAGGCCGTCACTGAGAAGGTGACGTTTCAGCTGGGCCTTGAGCACAAGTTTTAAAATAAGAACACTTACCCAAGGAAAGACCAAGACCTTTCCCTCAAAAGTTGAGCAAAGGCAGGAAGGCATCTGAGCGCAGGGCACATTTCAGTAACATCCTGGGGTGTCCTGGCCAGAACTGAGTAAGATCATGAAATGCAAGAGAAAAATGTTCAGCGTTTCTCGAGAGATGCTGAAAAGCTCCTGAGGTTTTTGCTTATATTTTATTGAGAAGGTTGAGAGTAATGACCAATGATAGGAGAGTTTCTAGAAAGAAAATGGGAACAATAAGGTCAGCAGAAATATATAATAGCTAGTTTTTACCGAGCAACAGTTTGCCTTTATATACATTATCTCATTTAATATTCATCCATGAGGTCAAAACTTATTTTTATCTGTGTTAAGGGAACTGAGTGAGAGATTAAATAATGATTCCTATAGCTTACAGCTAGACAATAGCTGAGCTGGAGCACAACCCCATTCTACCTCAAACCCTGTCTCCAACACTTAAGGTGATTCCTGACATATGGTAAATAGTCAGCAAAAAACGTTGGACTAATTTTGTGTAACCGTCTTAACTCTAAAGCCTAGCGTCAATAACAACTGTTCAAAGAATATTTTCCTGGTTCCTTCAGATCAAAATTGAAAAATTTTTCCTTGTTTCAAGTTCTGTGGATTATACACATGTGCGAGTGTGTCTTGTTCCAAGTTTATGGGGCAGGAAATGCATCTAATTCATCCTTGTATTTCTCTAAGGTGTCTAGCACAGTGCATAACACAGGGAAAAGTGGCTTGATAAATATGGAATGAATGAATGAATTTTTGCTAAGCCATCTCTTCGCTATTTCAGCACAGGTAAATTTCAATGATTTTCATGAAACACCCAAGGTATATAATTGACTTGAGGTTCTCAATTTGATAATTCCTTCCATTTTCTTTTCTGATGAAGACCTTTATTGGCTGTGACTTAATTGAATCATGACATTCATATTTTCTTTAAAGAAGCCCAGAGGCTCTAAGGTGGTGGGTTCTATTTAATTAAATAGATGAAATAATAATGATCTTAATTCCCTAAAATCAGGCTCTTTGAGAATATGAGAGGCATTATTTAATGCAATTTTATGACAATGATCTTATTTCAGTGTTAACAGAGGCATGGGTAGGCTTGGTGTTATCACTGAGGACATTTATTTGACCTGAAAAGTCTTCTTACTTAAAAATAACTCTCCCACCAGCCAGCTCCACTTAAAATTCTATTCCTTTGGATCAACAAGGAATCCCTTTTAAAATGCAAATAATCCATGTCTGGGAAAGCAAAACATTAAGTGATTTGTCATATCGCCTCTCTGTTCTTGCAGGGAAAAATCAAATCAACATTTATTGAGTGGTATCTACATACCAGGTATCATACTAGACACTTAATATTAAATGATACATGCTATCATTTAATAGCCACAACTCTATAAAGTAGAGGTTATCTTCCTATACAGGGGAGAAACCCAAAAGTAAATGAGATAAGCAATTGGACAAAGTCCTACTTTACTATGCTGCCTCCTCTCAGAAGGAATGGAGCTGTGAGAGGAGGGCTTGTAAACCTTTAGCTATAGGAAGGACACGGCAAGCCTGCGTGGGTGTCGGAAGCTCTCAGGTGGGTCTGGATGGCAGTGGAAGGGAGATGAGGGGATTTTAGGACGTGGAGGTGGTCACAGGACTCACTGTTCCTGCACACTGAAAGCCAGTTTACTTGATAGGATGGCTAATGGCTAGTTAATTTGGAAGAAGATGCTTGTGGACAAATACCATTCCTTATGCATATAATAAACCATAATCTGAAAAAAATCTACATAGTAATGTACTATTTTCCTGCCACTTAACTTTTTAAAAATAATTCAAATATTGAGAGGTTTTTTATTTCGCCCAAAAATGTGTACCTGTTTGCATACCTTCCATTAGGATGTGTTTTGGGGAAAACACCATAATGTGATGGTGAATGCAGGACTGAAAACTCTCCCATAATGAAAACTTCACCAGCCATTTGACCTGACTCAGAATCATGGAACTTTTAACCTGTTTCTGACATTTGTGACATTTTGTGTGAGTTTTAGAGCCAAAGTCACCCCACCCAAAAAGACTTGCCTAGGAAAAATGCACAAAAGATGTGACGGCAAGGTATTCGACTTTAAAGCCTTCATATGGAAAAGTTAAAGCAGAACACATTTCTGACCATTGCAATTGCAATTTCTTGGCAGCTTTTTACCTTCAGTTTTAGAAAAATAGTCACTTTGGGAAAAAACTGTAATTTTCTATTTTTCAGTGTAAGGTAATTCTTCACTCATTTTTTTATGCTCACTGATAATTGTTGTGGGATTTGAGTGGTGTGTATGTGTGTGTTGGGGAGCAGAGCGTGTCAAGAAGTTAGTGAAATCGGCAAATTTAAAGGCAAGGATAGCCCAGGTAAAACAAGGTATAATTTTTTCTTGACATATTTTACATGTGGAGGAGTTAGCCCAGGTCCTCCTGCAGCAAATGGAGTAGCAAATGGCTCTGCTGAAACATGTACATCTTTCTGTGGCAAATGCACTGCGAGCTGCTGCCTAGAGAAACGCCACAGGATCGATACTGCTGAGCACCAGTGTCCGGGGTTATTGTTAACATCCTGCTGGCTCGAATTCAGATTCCATTTAATTGTGTTCTTATTTAAAATGCCTGCTGCACCCGTAGCCGGCTCCATCCTTGTTAGCTATTTGCCTGGTGTCATGCACATTTATGAACAATGAAAACTTTAGAACAAATGTCAGCAGAGATGGGTAGATCATAAATCACAAGACGATAACATCTCACAGGAAAAGCAAGTCTCCCAGAGAGCAGCCTCGGTGATGTAAATATTGAAAGTACCAGCAAATGCTATGCCCCTACGGAAGCAGGACAATAGGCCGCTTCTTAAGTGGAAGAGGGATGAGCCCCCTTCTTTATCTGTATCCACTTTTCCTTTTATTTCATTCCTGGGAAAGAGAAATGCCAGAGGAGAAGCTTAAAACAGATTAGGCTGTGAGTACTGTATATAGGCTATTACATCATAACCGTCTTTGAAAACTCTCAAACAGCTGACCTGTTTATATTACAAGACAGGGTCAATTTCCATTCTAGCGACGCTTTTGATGTGTGTGAATACTAATGCTCTCCACAGAATGCGGGCTTTGGAATAACAGCAATTGAACCATTCAGCCTTCTCTGATGCAATCTTTCTGCAGCTAGCTAGGATTCTATACATGGATTTCACTGAGCCACACAGCTCGGCAAGATCAAAAGCTTTGCTGGAGCCGTCAGTAAATGATGTTTCAAATAATAAAGTCACGACGGTGCCTACAGTTTCTACCCTGGTCAGCAAGGCCGTGTGTGTGTGAGTGTGTGGATGCACGCCGCACGGAGCTGCAGCCGGCTTCCGCGAGAGTCACAATGATTAACCATCACAATGATGTAGCGGGGTCATTTGCTCGGCCAATGTCTGAAAACAAGAAAGAGCTGTTGAGCCACAATCAGCACTAAAGACACTGCCGTGGCTTTGGTGTAAGCAAGAAGTGGGTTTGACTCTCATTTCCAACTGCACCAGCCATGGAAAACTCCAGCAAGCTAGCTGACCCAGGCCTTTGACGGACGATTTGTAAAATGGGGCGGACACCGACAACCTCACTAAGATTATACGGGGCAGAATAATTTGCAAGCAACGACAATAGCCACGGTCGACAGTGGTTAGGGAAGTCGCTCTGTGCCAGGCACCCGGCAGGCGTGAGCACGACCTCACACGCACCGCCGCAGCCTCTGCGTGTCGGCGCTGTATCTTTCCATTCTACCTGTGGAGAAGCCGAGACTTGAAAATACAATGTGTAGAAGTAAAGACGAGGCCCTGAGCGGGACCAGGTCCCCTGAAGACCGACGGCAGGAGCAAGTCGTCGTTTTCTGCCTGAAGAGCACTGTGTTGTTGGATATTAGCAATGCAGGAGACGGTGGATTCGGGCGCTCAGCACCCTGCCCCCGGGGCAGGACCCGGTCTCAGCACCCCGGTGGCCAGCCTGGGCTTGCGCTCCCTCGCACCCGGGAGACCCGCCGCGCAGCCAGGCTGTTCTCTGTTTGCACAGAGCTCCTCGTTGGAAAGGTTTCCATCTGCTTCCCTTCATTCCCCATCCACCTCTGGGGCTCAACCGCCTCGGCCTTCAGATACTGAGACGTAGTTTCCTTGTTCTAAAGGCTTCCTCGGGTCAAGCATCCCCGGCTCCTCAACTGGTTTTGTTATCACAGTGTCTTCAAAATCTTAAATGAGCTCTGGATTCTCAATAACCCCCCGAAAATAGGGTACCCATATTCCAGTCAGAATATCAACCCTGCGTTCTCCATGCACTTTAATTTTAAATTAGTTTATACAAGGACTTAGTCTGGAGATTTATAAAGAAAAGGTACTCCTATCTGCCACAATCTACATGGAAAATCAGATTCCGACGTGCTTCCCCCTATAACTCGACCTTCTCTTGAAGACTCCGCCTGACTCCTTCCGCTCTCACCGCAGATGCCTTGCTCTTCAGACGGAGGTGAACTATGAATTATTTAAATTTTATTTAAATGCCTTCCCGGAGTTTAATCTTCTTTAGCCAGCTGGGCACCAAATGTTTGATAGCCTCAGTTTTGTACTGGCAGGTGAATCACACTCAGAGTCTTCCAATGGAAATACTGAGTCCAAAAGCTTAATCACTGAAATTATAATTTGGTCCCTTTAGGGCATGAAGGGAACTTGAATTAGAGCGTTTCTTCCTGCAGTGTAAGACTTTCTTTTTATGGCAATTGTCCCAGGGTTCAAACTGATCGAAATTGTATAGTATTTTCTTCTACTTTTAGATATTGGAAAAATGCTTCTGCTCTATTATTATCTACCCATATTACCTTGGGCACCTCTGTGTGTCAACTCCTCATCTGTAAAATGGGTATAACGATCTTTAACCATTGTGCTCTGATGGTTAAATGCAATACTGTATATTAAAATACAGACCTTTAACCCAATTACCACTGAAAAGGAGAAGGACACAGGGAACCAGGAGAAAAAGATGACAAGAGGAAGAGAAACAAATTGATAGTCAGAAAGGGAAAAGTCCATCATTCGCTTTGGGAAAAGTCATGAAGCTAATTATTTGCCAACAGTGACTGTGTTTGTATTGTTATTTGCTTTCACCTGCACCATCTCACTGACTCTTAAAGCAGTCCTGTGATATATGGAGTGCAAGAGCTATTGTCACCCGCTCTATACATGAGGAAACAGAGGCTCATGGAGCTTAGATAACTAACCTCCAAGAACGCACAACCCAAAGAGACAAAGCAGAGAGAAAAGGTTTTCTGACTCTAGAAAGAGTTGCTGCTGTGGGGTAAAAAGAACAGAGTTTGTCTGCATACGTGGTATGCCACGTACCAGCTGTGTGTCCCGAGACAAGCTTATGTTTTATTTTCCATAAAAATGCCAAGAATAATTACCACCTCGAAGAAAGGGTCTTTATGAGAGGTAAGATAGAGGTTATGCATCTAGCTCAAAGTGGCGCAGCAGCACGAGGCCATGTGGAAATCCAGGCGGGGCTTCGCTCAGGGATGGGGCATCAGAGGAGCGCTCCCCAAGGAAGTCAGGCCTCCCCACGTCTGTTCATCTCTTCCCCGTCTGTGCAGTCAGAGCTGGATCCAGGTGTCTGCACATATCCTGATGCTTCAGATGCCTGAAATATCCACAATTTGGAAGTCCTTCTTTAATTAAAAAGTATAAAAAAATTAGGTATGAAAGCACATATTTATTAATAAGGAGGAAAAAACCCACAACTATTATAAACTTGAACAAGTGAGGAATTACACACTCATTATTTGGACAAACATGGAAGAATAACTTCTTTTGCCATCTTAAATTTATAAAGAATGGAGAAAAATCCAATTAAAAATATACGAAATGTGAAAGGAAAGCAAATGAGATAAGCTGTGAAATTGATAGAAATTATTTTGACATGGAGAGAAAAATTGTGAAATTAATTTTTCTGGATCATACGCAAAGAAGTAATACATTAAGAGGAAGAGATGAATTTTCAAAAGCAGCAATGAATAAACTTCTGAAAGTTTGACAATCCAATTAACGAAGAGGTGCAAATCATATGACCACACCGGCAAAATATTTAAATTTCTCGCTTTTCTGATCCTTAAGTACTGAAGATACTATGTTATTTTTCTGGATTCTGGAATGCGTGAGTTATTTGGGAGCTTTTGAACATTTGTGTTTGTCATTGCACATACTGCATTCTTGAGAATCCTCCTGAGAGGAGAGAACTTTTCTTTGGACCAGGTGTCAGAAAGAACTGAATCTCCTGCTTACAATTTATACAGCTGAAAGAAGAATTTTCCCAGACCAGCTTCTGACTCCACACACTTCAAAGCCTCCTCCCGCTCTGCCAGCACGGGGGCTTGGTACAGAGTTCCTGCTCAGAGCACAGTACAGCTTCTGGCCCCGGGCTTTTGTTCCATGGCACCAGTTGAGTCAGCACAGTGAGCGGCAGGGGTATTCCTGGAAAAGTTCCAAAACCAGGACAACTGGCAATAACAACATAAAATTGTCCTAGAACCACAAATACATACTTCACTAAACTCCAACCAAAAATATCTTCAGCTAAACTTCCTCTTAGCCAGATACTGAAAGCGCTACCCAGTAGGAGGGGAAGTGGGGAGAAGGGGAATTGGGTATGGAAAGAAGCACAGGTCCGAGCTGCTTTTCGTGGACATATCTTACTTCCTCAAAATCTTTCTCCAAACATACATACCCAGGTGGAGTGAGCCAGGGCCCTACCCGGGCTTTGGAAAGGACCTACCGTGCAATTGAAGAGCTCTGAAAAAAACAAGTTTTCTTTATCCCCAAAGGAGAATAAGAGTTTTCAAACAACGTGTGGCATCTTTGTAACCCCTGTCAGCTTGGTATCTTAGTGCCCATTTTCTTTCTTCCGCCTCCAGGCCTCAACTCCTAACCTGCCTGTAAGCTTCACGGAGTCAGAGACCGCTCATGCTAACTGCGGATCCCCTGCGATCGGATCCGTTCCAGCAATGAATAGGCTCTCCATAAACAAAATGACTGCAGGTAAAAAATCTTGACCAAAACGAAAGGAATCACCCAAAAGAAGAGCACACTTTCAAAAGAATTTTAGTGACAATTTTCTAATCAAAGCACCCGCAGACCCATGACGTGTTCCACTGATTTTGGCTGAAGACCAGTAACCCTAAAATTTTGCAGCTCCAAACAGTAATATTTTTTCCCTGCAGTTTCAGTGGGCTGGAATGCGGGCCTCTCAGCTGGACGGTTCTGACCTGAGGGCCCTCAGGAGGTTGCAGTAGCGTGCCGCTGAGACTGGAGCCGTCTCCAAGTCTCCTTCACTCCCACATATGATGCCTCAGCTGGCAGGCTCCAACTGCTGGGGCTGGGAGAGCTGCAGTCCCTCAGCCTTCGCCCTCATCTTCCATGTCTCTCCACATAATCTCTCCAGCGTGGCAACTCCCAGGGGGCTGGACTTCCACCTGCCAGCCCAGGCTCCCGGCACGCATGTCCCAAGAGAGAGAGATGCAGGCGGGAGCTTCCTGCTTTCCACGTCCCAACCTGGGCAGGTGCACAGTGCCCCTTCCACTGCACGCCATCAGGTGCGGCAGGTACAATTGCCCGTCCCGTTTCAAGAGGACTCCTTTTGGAGGAGCATCAGTTGCACCTTCATAGAGCCTGTGGGATGATACATATCAGTGTGTCCATCTTGAAAAATGTATGGACATTTTCAAAATTTCTAAATCAACAAACATTTTCAAAATAATATTTTTTTTTACGTTCTTGCTAATAGCCACAGACTATGTCCTTTTCATTCCAGACCACCAGGAGCCCCTGCTAAGGTACCAAGGTATTGCACATGGGCATCTGCAGTCACCTTGCACTCAGGGAGGTGGGTGCTGCTCAGCAGAGCTGATACTTCCATAGCCTATTGTGGTTTTAGACATGCTTTCTGGAGGTCAGAACCAGCAGCCCCATTTCCCTGCTGCTACCATGAGGGTGGGGAAAATAATAACCAATATTAGTACCACCTTATATTTGATTTCCCTGTGAGGCTGGTACAGCCACATCGCATGTACTTCCAAAAGCTCGTGGACCGCTGCTACTTGGCTTCCCCTCACCCCTGCCATTGCAGAAACACCGTGCAGATCTAGGAGGCTCTATCTCCTAAGGCTAGAATCTTTGGCTTCTCCCACCACTTCTACTTCCAGACTCTGATAAACTCTCACCGGATCTGACATGATCCCACGATCCTGATACAGGGTACAGTTATGGGATCTGACTTCCTAAGCAAATGCCAAAGTTAATTCCCTAGTGGGACAAATTTTGAACAATTGTAGACAGGATTCAAGAAGGAGCAACAGGTAAATCCCTTCTCCCCCCACAGATGGTCATTCGAGAGGCACAGTATCATCTCTACTGAGACATCATGTGCGTGGTAGTTTGAGATTGTTATATTCCCCAGAACAGCCTGTTCTTGAAATTAATCCATTCCTGTGGGAGCGAGCCTATTGCAAGAGGGGCCTTTTTTATTAGATCACTTTGATTAGATCACTTCAGTGGGGCATGACCCAGGGTGGGTCTTAATCCTCTTGCTGGAGTCCTTTATAAATGGGATAAGCATGGGGAAAGGGAGCCCGGAGAAAGAGAGAAAAGATCCAAGAGACTGAAATCAATGGAACTGGGAGAGAGAAAGTCACAGAAGGAGCAACCAGGAGCTGAAGGCAGCAGAGCCCAGAGGAGAAGGCAGAGACCGGCAGATGGCAGACGTCATCACCCACAACTGCAGCTCAGGGAGAAAGCATCTCCTGATGATGCCTTGATTTGGACATTTTCACGGCCTCATAAACCCTATTGGAAAAGCCAACCCATTTCTGGTATGTTGCCTTGGCAGCCTTTAGCAAACTAAAAGTATAAGCCCATGGCTAAGCGATTGGCTTGTCTCTCTGTACCTCTTAAAGCAGCAGTGGCAGGCAGAGTAATACATCACATTACATCTTTGTGGGCTCATCTATGCCTAATAAACTTCAACCTAGTTTCCACATCTTATTCATCTACACTCTAATAAATCAACTCAGACATCTGACACTCCAAAGATCCCTTCCCTATAACCCAGAAATCCCTCAAAATCCTATTATGCCATATTTTACATAGATTTTCTCACTCCCCTGCATCACTCAATACAGTGTTCAATGCATATTAGGAATAAACAGAGGCTGATTATACTTGAAAAGAAATGAATTTTTAAATTACCACCTAATTTCATCCCCACACCTATGATCTTGCTGTGGTGGCAGATATGGTAGTTGCCTTCTAAGAATTTAAAAAGCAACATTCAAATAACTTATAAACTAAGTTCTTTGAGAGCAGGGATCATTTCTTAGTTTGGAAGTATACTTTATTTGGTATTAGTATAACCAATCTTGCTTTTTGACAGTGAATATTTACATGATATATCTTTCTCCATCTTTTAATTTGCAGCCTACCTATGTCATTATCTTTGAAGTAAGTTTCTTATAGAAAGCATATTGTTGAATAATGTGCTTTTATCCACTCTGGTAATCTGTCTTTAAATTAGTATATTTAGATCATATTTATTTAAGGTTTTATTGATATCATAAGAATGAAGCCTTTAATTCTGCTGATTCATTTGTAGGTTTTTATTTTTCACCAAACTTGGGGAGTTTTTGGTCATTATTCTTTTGAAATCTTTTTCAGTAACTATTTTCTCTTTCTGGAACTCCAGTGATATGAATGATGAACATTAACTGTTTTGTCACTGTCCCACATGTCCCTAAGACTCTGTTCTTTTTCAGTCTATTTTCTCTCATATTCAGATTGGGTACTTCTTTTTATTTTCTTTATGTTTATTGATTCTATCCTCTGTTGTCTCTCCTCCATTTTTGAGCCCACCCAGTGGGTTTTTTATTGCAGCTATTGTACTTTTTAGCTCTATAATTGGCTTTACATAAGCTTCTATTTCTTTACTGATATTTTCTGTTTTCATTTATTTCAAGATAAATATTTTTAATTGCTTTAAGTATTTTTATGAAGTTTGCTTTAAAATCCTTGTCAGATAATGCTATTGTCTAATTCATCTCATTGCTTGTATCAGTGGTAATTGAGTTTTTGTGGACCCCAGAAAATTATGTTCTTAAGTTAATCCATCCTGTGGGTATAAACCTTTGTAGGTTGGATCCTCTGATTAGATTACTTTAGTATGACATGATCCAGGTTGGGTCTTAATCCTCTTACTGGAGTCCTTTATAAACAGGATGAATATGGAAAAAGCAGCCACAGATTCAGAGAGAAAGCCTCAGGAGTAGACAGAAGGCTGGAAGAGAAGACGCTGAAATCAACAGAACCCAGGAGAGATAAAGCCAGAGGCTGAGGCCACAAGTCCCAAGGAGAAGGGAGATGCTGCCACATGCCAGTCTTTGGAGAGAAGCATTGCCTGCCTTGATTCAGACACTCTCAGACCTGTAAGCTTACGACCTAATAAACCCCATTGTAAAAAACCACCCCATTTCTGGCATACTGCCTTGGCAGCCTTTAGCAAACTAAAACAGTATCTATTGATTTTCTTTTCTCATTCGTGTTGTGATTTTCCTGTTTTATCCTGACATTTTTATATTATATTACCAGACTCTGGATTCCATTAAATCTTCTTTTTTCAAAAGTTAGTCCTTCTGTTGAGGTGTAGAATGAGGGCCTTTGTGGGTGTGTATGGTCAGCTTTCCACTGGGCCCCACCCACACTGTCCATCAAAATAGAGGCACTGACTCATGTTGTCCCATTAAGAGGATGTAGAGATCCCCCCTTGGCCTTGCTGGCACCTTCCACTTGAAAATAGGTATCAGCTCTCATGCCCTGTTGCCTACAAGCGGGATGTAAGGTTATCTCCCTGCTAGGCCCTTCTGCCACCAGGAAGGGGGTCGCCTCTCACCCCCTTGTGGCTGTAGGATGAGGATGGGGGCTCCGGGCACCCCTGGGCCCTGCCCTCAGGCACAGGGCTTGGGAAGTGGAGTGCTTACTCACCCCAGCTTGCCCTGCCTTGTTCTCCCTCACTGATGCCCGTGGGGGTGGAAATGCAGCTCGCCCTTGGACCCTGCCCGCCCTGACTTGGCCGGGGAATCAGAGCACTCCCCGCTCCACTCTGCAGGGCTGTGGAGGCCGGTAGCCACTCGGCCCCCTGGCTGCTTCTGCCAGGCAGGGAACGGAGAATTAGTTCCTTGTGTAGCCCTGCGACACCCCCAGCCTGGAGGACTGAAGCACGGCACCTGCTTCCACAGGGCCAGGGATGTCGGGTGGAAGCTCCGCGCCCTGCCCAGCCCTGCTAGAGCCGCAGGGTAAGTGGTTTGTGTGGTGTTCCTGCCAGTGATTGGCTGAAGTAAGGCAGCCACTGCTAAATGGGTTTTCGGTGGTGATGCCACATTTTCCTAGTCCTTTGGCTAGGGAAAACAGATTTTACTCGGAGATTTTTGCCTGTGCCTATTAGTCATCCTGTATTGAGGCTTCAGCAGTGCTCAGTCTGGGATCTATTTGAGGAAATAAGGAAACCCAGGGGACTCATCTCCATGCTCTTCCTCAAGTACTGAACTATGCAGGAAGTTCACCTTCTTCCCAACTTCCGGATTCTTCCTATGCTTACTTGTCATGTTAGGACCAGGAGGCCTTTTGCTTGTAAGAGATTGGACCTTATAGGAACGGGGCTACTCCATCTTGACAGAGCCCCAGAAAATGTCCCATTTTCTGTAAGTTAGGAGAGTGTCTGGCACACAGCAGAAAGTGAATAAATAATTAATCTATGAATAAAGGAGTTGCTAATATAAAATTAATGTGGTAGAGTCCCTTCCTGCAGTACTTTAGGTCTAAAATCTTAGTCCCAGATTCATATTCTAAATCTGCCAATTATCAGCTTGAGCAAATTCCTAAACATGTTAAGATTTACTATCTGTAAAATGGGTATTCTAATCATTCCTTTGGGAGATAATGGGTCTTGCTTAATCCTGATGTCTCTGTCCATGTGGAAGGGAACCTATTAACATACCCATCCTGGCCTCTGCCCACTACTTCTTTAACTCCTTCTCAGGCAAGTGGGACAACCTATCTGATCAGTGAGCCTGGGAGGAGAAAGTGGGCATAGATACTGAATATTCTGAATTGTTCCAACTTACCCACAGGCATCAGCAGAGCTGGAAAGAGCATGCCTCTTCCCGACAGGATTAGAACCTCACCTGGAGGAGCAGGGAAGAGTGGGAGATCCCTCTGGGTATCTCATTTCCAAGAAGGAGAGAGGGAGAGTAGTTTTTACTCAAGTAGGTTTTTAACTTCCGTCTCTCCAAATCACTGTAGCTCTGTGAAACTAGCAATGAATCACTCAGTAGATATTTCTTGGGTCCCCACTAAGGGCCAGACATTGTGTTGTAATATGGAGATGAATAAGTTAAGGTGCCTGACCTTAAGTAGCTCACTGCCTATTTGCAGAATTGGAAATTTAGGTAACAGGCAAATAATCATTTTAGTGCTGAAATGTAAGCATGAAAAATGTGGTGAATTGAAATAAAGGTGTGCAGTATATGTAAACTTGCTCATACATTACCTAATTCAACCTAATCCCCACAAAAGACCCTGGGAAGTTAATAATAGTAATATCCACAAAAGTACTGACTAATATTTACTGACCACTTAACCAAGATAAAGTGCCAAATGCTTCATATGCTATGATGGTTAGGCTAATGTGTCAACTTGGCTCCGGTAATGGTGCCCAGTTGTTTGGTCAAGCAAGCACTGGGCATTTAATCATCAGTGAGTTGATTGCATAGATGGGTGGTTACAATCAACTGAGGAGATTACTTTCAGGAACCTCCAGTCGGTTGAAGGCCTTAAAGGGAGAAGTGATTTCAGCATTCAAAGGGAGAATTCCTATCTCTACTTCAGATAGCCAGTGTCTCCCAGGGAACTAAAGGAGAACCTTCAGGCTGACCTATGGAATTTGGAGTTGTGCATTCCAATCGTGGCAAAAGACCATTTTATAAAATCTCATACTATTTCCAGATATCTCCTTTTGGTTCTGTTTCCCTAGAGAACCCTGACTAATACATATGCATTATCTCCTTAAATATCACTACAACCCTTTAAAGTAGGAACTTTGCTACCCTCATTTTATAGTAGAGGAGACTTAGGCATAAAAGGGTGAACTAGCATTTCCAGGATCCCGAACCTAACATCCTTACCACTAGACTACACCTCCCACTCTGCAAGTAAGGACATTGAGGTGCAGTTGTGTTCGTTTTTTCATCTCTAGCACTTTAGGGGTGCCTGGCACAAAGCAAACACTCCATAACTACTATGGGTAAAATAAAGGAAGGAAGATCAAAAGAAGGAAGGAAAGAAGGGAAGGGGGGAGGGAGGGAGAGAGGGCAGGCAGGAGGGCATAAATAAGCTTCGTTCTTCGACTTAGGAAAAAATCATCAGCCAGAAAAGCAGAAGGATACAGTCATCTGGCTTGTGTTAATGATAGGGCGACTGTCACCTGGAAGCAGTCATTGAAGGGCAGTATATTTGCAAATATCTAGAATTCTGATTTATCTTGAGAGGGGTAGGCCATATATGCAGCTGGATTCACTCTTGAATATTTGGCTTATAAATAACAGCAATGTAGTGACAGTCCAGAGACTTTGAAGAGAAAACGCTCCTGGGTTCCTTATCTTACCTCCAAACAACACGAGATTCTGAGACCAGGTCTACATCACAAAGCAAGGGCTTTCCACCCAGTCAGATCCTGCCCAGAGAGTCAGGGCAATAAAGATTAGTCCACAGAATGACCTAGGAATTGGAAAATGGTAGCAATGATCAATACCTGATTATCATTAATAAAATGTATATTAATTCCACGGAGTCATATTTTATATTTCTCAAAGGCCTTTATGATAATTTCTAATATCAATCAGAATCACTTACAGATCCCAAAAGGTTATAATACTTTGGTTATTTTTCATGGCCTTTCTTCTACCATATAAGGTTATATAAGGTTATTTTGGCATGTGCCTGTCTGATATTCTAAATATACACGTCTTATGGGCAAAGCGTGGACTGACAATCAGTCTGTCTATCTTTGCTTCCTTACATAATTAAGATATGAAATGGAACATAAAATCTATGAGGAAATGACTAAAGAATCAATGAGTTAAGTGATCTTTATATCTTCAGTTTATTCACATGTCACCAAACCTAGAGTTCTAGAAAAACCAAGAGAAATCTAGCAGTTGAGTGTATTAGGTAGAAGAGAAAATAGGATCTATCCTCTTGTCATCTTCCTCCCTACCTTTCCCACACCAATCTATCCTACCTTCTCCAATCACTTCCTGCACATCTCCCTAAAAGCAGATTGCACTGCCTGTTTTCTAAAGTTGTGCTTTTCAATATGGTAGTCCCTAGCCACAAATCTCTATTTAAATTATTAAAATTAAATTAAATTAAAAATTCAATCCCACATTCATACTTGCCACTCTTCAAAACTCTCAGTGGCCACATGTGGCTAGTGGCTGTTAGACAGCAAAAAGTACAGCGCATTTCCAACCTCACGAACAGTTCTCTTGGGCATCACTGCCCTGGCAATCTCCTTCAGCTCCCAGCTTTCAATGGAGAGTCTGACTCTAGCTTCACTCGCACACATCTATGCTGTAAAATGCACAAACATGACTGCTTCAGTTTTTCAGAATAATCTGGAGGCAGGCACAGAGCTGGTAAGAAATGTCTGGGGGGCTATTGGTAAATGAGCAAACGGATGAAAGTGTCTGGGATGTGACTGTGTCCCACATGTGAACGAGCTTTCCTGAGGACCTGTATTATTGGAGCAATTACATGTCTAGGGTTAGATGATTTGCATTCTGATGGGGTTGAGAGGCCAGGTCAAAGAACCGTGCATCACTCCACGCTTCTAGGCTGTGACGGAGTGAGCGTGAATCATTTATATGCTTCCATAAATATTCATGGGAGATATGTATGTATAGACGTATGTATATATTTACTCTATGTGTATGGTTAAAATTCATCTATGTTAGCTTTAACAGAGTTAATGTTTACCATGCTAGAACAACTGTTATGTGACCAGAAATCACTTTGGAGGAAAGCGAGCTGGGAGAATTCTGGAACAGTCAATGCGCCCAATTCTGCCCTTCTCCCAGTCCTCTCTTTCCTTTCATCCTACCATCCCTGGTATAGAGAGAGAGCTGTCGTTGTGGCCCTCTGGCCTTGACGGCCTACCCCTCCAGGGGGCTTCTCTCTTCAGGCCACTTCCTCCCACCCAGTTCCACTGAGGACATGACTCATACTACTTTTCTTACCCCCCACATAAATAACACACTAAGGAAAACAACATTTTTATTCTTGAAACAGGTTGATTTCCAATATGCTTCCCTTTTGTCAGTCTCAAAAGGAAACCCTGCTTCATCATTAATTTATTGAATGCTTAATGCATGCCGGATTCATACTCAGCTTATCTAATCTTGACAGTACCCTGCGAGGACAGTGCTAAAAGCATAGCTCCCTTAGAGATGGGAATATTGAAGCTAATAGAAGTTAAGCATCCTTCCACAGGTCACACAGCAGGGCAGTTTCAGGACTGATTCAGCATGAAACGTAGCATCTCAAAGAAGCTGGGAAATTGGGTGTGTCGGGATGGAGGGAAAGGGATCGAGTATTGTATATCTTAGTGATTTATGTTTGCAACACTGCTGCCACTATCTAGGGACACTGCCTGATATGGAGAGGCCGTTCGTGCCCTCAACCTGACACTCTGTAGAGTGCATTGCCGCTGCGTTATTTCCCTGCGGACGTGTTCATTTTCCAACCCCAGTCTTCCTTCTCATCTCTAAACCCGGGGCTGTAAACAGTAGCAGAGCAGGATTCCAGGCTCTTAGATTGGCGAATTCCCTGTGCACCTGAACCACGTCCCTTTAATTTCCTTGGCTTTCATTTTCACACTCCTGGAAACAAGCACTGACAGACGCCCAGGCAGAGCAACCAAGCTCAGGACTGTCTCTGGTTTCAGATAAGATTATTGACGAAGACAAAAGCCTGGAGCATTTAACAAATGCAGGTGCAAGGAGCCAGCTCAGCCTACCAGGGGCAGGAAAAATAGATTGCAGTGTCAACTTAATCAATGGTTCATGGCTGTGCTTTTTCAGTGCTTGAGCCTTATTAGGATTGAGGCTGCATTGCCCAGCTGCAAATCAATCTGGAATTTTTCAAACAGATGCAAACTTCAGAAATACAATTACAAATAATTTGATGACCTTTCTAAACATCTTGGGAAAATCCAGGTAGAACTAAAGAGCGTTGGTTCATGGAAGTGCATCTCTCTCGCTGGGGTTCAGGGACAGAAAAATAGGATGAGGAAACCATTAGAGTGCATGATGGGGTTCCAAATCCAGGATCAAGTGACTGAACTCAGCGCCTGAGGTGTCTGAGGTCATTTTGAGGACATGGTGAATGAACAAAGCTGAATAACTTCTGGGCTTTCTCAAAACACAAACTAACTTCAGGCTAAGGTTAGACTAGCAGAGGCCACACAAGAACCACCGAGTTTCTCACAGGGACTTGACCTAGCATCTAGAAATGGCTTCAGGGATGATATGGATGAGCAGGACAAAGGGAGAGATATAAAGGGACAGTGATAGATGAGCAGACCTAAAGAGTGAGGTAGAGTCTTCAAGAATTCTGCCAGACAACAGCAAACATAAACCTATGTGTGCACCCTCATTTATTTATATTTTTTCTCTTTATTTTCTTAAATGTTACATTCAAAAAATATAAGAGGTCCCTATATACCCCCCACCCTCCTCACCCCACTCCTCCCACATCAACAACCTCTTCATAGCACTTGGTGAATACATTTTGGAGCACTGCTGCACCACATGGATAGTGATTAACATTGTAGTTTACACTCTCCCCCAGTCCACCCAGTGGGCCATGGCAGGACCTACAGTATCCAGCAACTATCTCTGCAATACCACCCAGGACAACTCCAAGTCCTGAAAATGCCCCCACATCATATCTCTTCTTCCCTCTCCCTACCCTCAGCAGCTACTGTAGCCACTTTCTCCTTATCAATGCTACAATTTCTTTCATTACTAATCACAATTCATACTCTATTCCTCCATCCTGTGGACCCTGGGATGGTTACGTCCACTCCACCTCTATTTTGAGAGGGGGCTTAGATTCCACATGGATGATGGATGCAATTCTCCTGCATGCAGTTGTAGGCACTCTTGACTCCCTGGTGTGGTGGTTGACCTTCTTCACCTCCCTGTTAGCTGGCCGGGGTATATCCAATAAACCAGAGGGTAGGAGTTGCAAGTCTGCTGAGGCTCAGGCCCTGACTGTCATATGGGCAGTCCAGAGATTCAGGTCTCCTGACTATACACCAACCCCAACACTAACCACAGGCCCAGTAAAAGTCACAGAAGAGGCATGTGTAGAAAGGTCACATCTGAGTCCAACTCCATCACACTCAGGAACACAAACTCCAATGTGGGGCCAACTTACATGGCACTGAACTCCAGAGCCATCTGCCATGACCATAGAACCTGTGGGTCTCTGTAGCCCTCAGGAGAACCAGTACCTGGGGTTGTATCTACTTTGATACTGAGGTATGCATAAGTGCAACCCCTCTCAGGACCTCCCGACTCTTTTTTGGAGACTCATAGCCATATAAACTCATTTGTCCTTTCCATTTCCCCTTTTATTCAAGGTAAAAAAGCAGGTTTTTTAACACTGATATTACATTCAGGCTGAGATAGCCTGCTGGTCTGAGTTGAGCCTTTTATTCAAGGTCTCTTTCAAATTACATCATGAGCAGGTGTTTGGTAGCTATTCCTTGGCACCAGGGAGGTTCATCCCTGGGAGTCATATCCCACATTGGGGGACAGGTAATACATTTAAATGCTGAGTTTGGTTGAGAGCGTGGCCACATTTAAGCAACATGGAGGCTCTCAGGAGTTAACTCTTAGGCACCCTGCAGCTCTAGGCCTAGTTTAGTCATACATACTCATAACCATAGTCATCATGCAACCTCATTTAGGTTGTGCCTCAATATAGGATGGAAAGATGTTCAATGTAGACATTAGGAAAAAGAGTTTCTAAACCTATAGGACAGAAGGAATTCCAAAATTGCTAATAGGCTTATGGGTTTTTAAAAAAATGCTTGCAATTTGGTTAAGAATATGGACATTCGAAATCAATGAGATCTGGGTTAGATCTTACCACTTAATATAGGACTTGAGGTCAGCTATTCAACAGCTCTTAGCTTCTCAGACTTGTTGAAAAGATAAAATGAAGCAAGCACATGCCAAGCACCATGGTTGGCACATAGTACGTGGTCTCGAGTGGTAGTAGTTGATGCTGTTATTATTAGGAGAAGGAAAAAAAATAGGATTTTGGACTATGTCATGAATCTTACCCAAAGAAAAGTTTTCCATTTACCTATCATTTTATATACTGGCAGTCATAACCTATAGAGATGCTTTGGTTCTCTAGGAAAGTTCACCAAAATCCAGAAAGTCTGTAAAGTTTTTAATGCATAAAAGTTTGTGGTTTTCAATATATATATATAATGTTTAAAATGTTGTAATATAATTATTAAGCTAACGGTTTCCATATTTTCACTTTTATCTCCTAAATAGATCCTGTGATCAGGTTAGTACAGTTCAAACAACTTTTATTTTAAGCCAGGCAATATGCCCAGTGATGAGTAAGATATGATCTCTGCCCACAAAGATCTTACAGACTAATGGAGGAGAGAGAGAATATAGATTGTTAATAGATCATTTCAATATAATACGGGAGGTGCAGTGCTACAGGAGGTAGGGGGGCAGAAAAAATGATTCAGGAAAATCTTCTTGGAGAAGAAATATTTGAATGAATGAATAATATTGCCTTTAACCAGAACCTCTTCCAATTGCTTACAATGTTTAAGGAGTTTTCCTCTATGTTAGAATCTCACTATAACATCCTAAATGTAGGATAAGGTAATGAGGGGTAATATACAGGATAAACACTAAACTAGGTATTGAAAGAATAGATTTTAGTTCAAACTTTGCCTTTATCTAGTTCTGAAACCTTGGGCAAGAGATTGAGGAAGGAGACATCTAAAAATGAAGCTCTAAAACTGTCATTCTGTGATCCCCTTCTTGGACCAACCCTTTCCAAGGAGGGTTGCTAAGAACATCTATGTGCTAAAAGGAACTCGTTACTCTCTTGAAGGTAGCAGCCCTTGAAAAGGATCCAATAATTCAATAATAGTTACAAAAATGTTTATTCAGTTGAAAGAGCAGTGTAATTTAGAGGCACCATTGAATTTTAGCATTCATTCAAAAGTATTTATTCAACTGTTACTAAGTGTCAACCCAGGGGTGAGGTGCTGATATATGCATATATCTAAATAGATATCTGTCTATCTGTGTGTGCAAATATGTACCTATATGTGTGTATATGTGTGTGTATATATGCACGTGTGTTTATTTATTTAAACAAAACCTATTTCTTCCAGGCAACTTTCTCAAAGGCTTTTTCAACTTGTTAACCTGAGTGCTCTGTTGCCACATCACATTACCAATTCCCTATGGGGAAAAAAATTCCATCTAAATGCTTTTAGTACTTGGCTCTTATATCTGAACCATGTGATTATTGTAGTTGACAAAACCCAAAAAGAATTTTATAAAATGCAACCTCTATTCTCCTTAGAATTTGGAAACTCTTAATAAAGTTTATACTTGACTTCTATTTTGGATGGAAGCAAGTGTATTTCTCTGAATTCAAGGTCATCTCTATATCATTCCAGCCTTTTCTTCTTCCTAAAGGGATAATGTAGCTTAAATTTATACAGGAAATGTCTGTTGAAGTCTTGTCTCCTCACTTTCCTAGTCTTGGTTTCCCAAGAATCATAGAACGTTAGCAATAAAATAACCACAAGGCTGATTTAATCTGACTCCATTTTGCCGATGAGACACAGGCCTGGAGAAATAAAGAGGTTCCCCAAAGCTGTTCAGCTAACTCTAGTGGGCTTGAGATGAGAACCTGAGTCTCCTGACTTTGAGCACAATCTCTCCACTAAACTATGCAGCCCAATTGCCCTGATTCCGTTTTCGTCCTTGTGACAGAGATTATTTTTGTGAATCCCAAAAAGACAAAGATGATGTTGTAAACCTGGGGTTCTTAACAAGGGTGTCGTAAGCTTGAATTGAAATTTAAAAATAAAACAAAACAGAACTATTACTCTCGTGGGGACATGCTGGTGCAGGTGTGATATATTTATTAAATAGTATACAGCACAGTGTGGTCTTGGTAAGGGGTCCGTGTTTTTCACCTGGCTGGCAAAGGGGTCCATGGTACAAAAAAGGTTAAACCCTTATTGTAAACTAATGTATTCCTCTGGGCACGAGCCCCTTTGATTGCATTAGATTCAGGGGAGATGTCTTTGATTAAATTACCTGCTAAGATGAGGGCTTTGATTCAACCACGTTGGTAGAGCATGCCTCTGGTTGAGCCCCCATCCCCCTTGGAGGGTCTGCTATAAACGGACACTCACTCAAAAAGACACAGGAAGAGAGAGAGAGCTCAGTCATGTTTCATCCTGCAGCCCTGGAGAGAGATGAGCCATTCACTTGATAGTTTGCAGCTGATACAGAAAGCCTGGAAAGAAAGGAGCCCTATGCCAAGAGAGAGGAAGCTCTGAGAGACAAGTCCTACACCAGCCTCCAGCTGAGCCAGGGAAGAATCTGGGCCCAGGGGGCCTAAGAGGAAGGGGACGGCTGGGAAGGAGAGACCAGGCAGAACTCTTCTGCCATCTTGCTTCAACAGGTGGCATGTGATTTGAGTGAGAAAGTACCTCTTATGGTACCTTGAGAGGGACTCTTGAGGGCCTGGTAACTGTAAGCTTTTACCCCAAATAAATACCCTTTATAAAAGCCAGTAGAGTTCTGGTACTCTGCATCAGCACCCCTGTGGCTAATACAGTCCTTTACTCACAGGGGGGACACTCTGAGATCTCCTTCTTACAATCAACTGGCTCATATCTATCTAGATCAGGGGTTGGCAATCTGCTCCTGTAAAGGGCCAGATAGTCAATATTTTAGGCTTTAAAGACAACTTCGAGGTCTTTGTGGCAACTACTCAACTCTGCCATTGCAGAGTAAGAGCAGTCACAGACACTATGTAAAGGAATAAGCATACTTGTGTTCCAATCCAACTTTATTTACAAAAACAGGTAGCGAGCCAGGTTTGACCAGTAGACCACAGTCTGCCAATCCCTGGCCTAGAAGTGTCTTTACTATTCCTGATCCTACAGCCCTACTTCCTCTGATTGTCAGGGAGGAGAATGAAAGGTACTCTCTTCCCTTTATATAACAGCAGGGTCCTGTGAATTTCATACATTTATTCAAGAGAAATCTCATGCATGTCTACTTGGTGAAAGAAGAGCAAGAAGGTAAAATAAGCTGTGATAATAATACTAACAGGATATGATATCTACTGAGCGCTTACTGTGTCCCAGTTACTGTGCAAAGCACTTCTATGTATAGTCTCTCCTTATCCTCACAAAACCCCTTTCTACTCTTAAGGAAGGGGAGGCCCAGGAGGGCTAAGGAACTCATTCAAGAACACACAGCCAGAAAGAGCTAGAGCTGGGGTTTGAACTCAGGTCTGAATGGCTCTTAGGACTGCCGTCTACTGACCCCTCAAGGTTATGGGGTCTGGTCTCTTGTAATAAAGGAGGCATAGCTCTCACCCTGGGTCCATGTTGCTTTCGGTTAGCATCAGAGATCCATCTATCTAACCCTCCACCTCTTGTTGGGCAATAGTGTGTGTCCGTACAGATAGCTGTACATGACGTAAGTTATTGAATCATATGGCAACAGGAAATTACAGTGGAATATTAGCTTGGGTTTCCAAGGATAGGTGAAAGCCCAACAATAGACTATTTTAAAACATGGCGTATCAACCAGCCATTTAGTGTGCATGATCTGCCTGCCTACTGAGCCACATGGAGCCAGGCCCTGCTACTCACACAACCAAAAGCCCAGAATTTGGGTTTCTGAGATCAAGGCTACTTAGGCAAGAAGGCGTGGGACATCACCTCACGCTGTGGTCTTTACATCCTCCTTTAATAAAAGAGGAGCACCATACTGACTGGGGTGTATGCAAGGGAGGGGCGACAGGCCAGGCATGCAGCCCTTTCTGGGTTGAGAGTTCTTTAAAGAACTACCCTGACTTCATAAGGTTGTTGTCAAGGTTGTTTCTAGAAGCCAGAATTTAACTAGGAGCATCTGATTTTGATACAAAGTGTGAGACTGCATATTTGAGCACACACATGCCCAGGTCTGTTGACCTCTCTGTGGGAAAATATCTCTACCATAATGGTTATGAGCCCAGGCTCAGGTCTTAGAGGACCCTGGAGGCCTCTCTTGATTTTATTAATTAAAATCTTTTTATTAAAATCTTTTTATTATTTAAAATCTTGTTAATTGCATAGTTCCCCTGCAAGGAGACTGGCCGATAGTTCTTGTCTTATGTCTTAAGACATAAGGAGGTAGAGGTTAGGATATTAAGGGCTCCATGGAGTAATAAATTGAAACACTAGTAACTGTGCAGCGGTGTCAGATCCAGCAAAAGAAGAAATAGAAATGAAATGAGTAGGTGGGTTGTGAGCTCGCTGTCCCTGGAAGGATTCAGATATCAGCGGACAACAACTTCTTAAAAGTTATTTAAAGAGGATCCAGGGAGCAGATATGGGTGTGGTTCGATAGGCTCCAAGAGTGTTTCTGATTCTGAGATTTTGTGACCCTATGAAGTATGAGAAGAATTTGTTTGCTCTTCCCCTACATTGACAAAATTAAGCTCTAGAAGTGGCCCAAGGACCCTTTAGAGTTAGTGCCCCTAAACCCAGAAGGTTTGCTCCTACTCTCTATTATGAAGTATAGCCTGAGCACAGCCTCTCAGCATTCCCAAAGGGTATTTTCTTGCTGCCTCCAAGCTTAGGGAGCCTCACGAAATACGCATTTGCTCAGCATCCCATGCAGTGACCTTGAACTTACTGTGTTTTTCTCAGGCAGCATAGGCTATGCCTGGGAGCTGCTCAGGTAGCTCCATGGAGTTCCCAATTCACAACTCCCGACCTTGATGGCTGCAATCAAAAAACCTTCAACTGCCATTTGGAGTTTTCCTCTGGGTAATCAGAGGAATGAGCTACCTCTGCAAGGAGTGGGCCCTTGGCATTGAAGGGTAGCAGCTGGACTAAACATTCTTCCATTCATTTAATAAATCTTAAGGCTGTGCTTTCTATGTGCCAGGCACTGAGGAAGGCCCTGGGAATACAGGAGAGAGCTGCAATGGGCCTTCCCTGCCCTGTCTTCCCAAAACGAGTGTGGTTGATAAAACGCTGCATCTGGATCTCTGTGTGGGCAATGCCAGGACTGAAGGGACAAAGAGAGATATCACTGCTAGAACCAAGTGTGATGAGACGAAATGTTTGCAGTGTCAACAGGTACATCTGTTTCTGATGTTTTTAGCTGCTCTGAGAGGCTTATCAATTAGTTGCTCAAGAATATCTGCAGGAAGCTTTCAGCATGTCTTTATTACGGTCAATTTTTTGGACTCTATTTTGGAGCTCGTCCATTCCTTCCTGCAGATCATTCATATGTGCACCCAACTAAAACTTCTCCAGGGAAGTAGTGGTGCCCACCTCCAGCGATTATCTTCTCTGACCCCTCCCAACAGATGCCATTCACACAGTTACTAACTGACACATCATAATCCTAATGGAAATAACTATAGTACGTACTGCCCATTGATACTCAGAATCATCCCTACATTTCTCTAAAAACCCTCTACTGCAAGGGCTGAGAGCCCAGAACCTATATTTCTCAAACTCCTCTGCCTCTTAGATCTATATTTGAAATGAGGCACTTGCACAAGATTTGGAAAACATAAAAAAAGAAGAAGCCATTATTTTCAGCTATCTACAGGCAGATAGGCTTTGGTAGGTTGAGTGTTTTGCCAAAAACTTTCTAGCTTACACCTGATAATTCCCTGATGGCTGGCACTGAGACCACAGGCAGGGTTTCCCCACGATTCCTGAACATCAGTGCTTTCTCAAATCCAGCAGAGACCTCCCTGATGGTCTTTCCCCAAGTCATTCCAAGTTGTGTAAGCCCCTCTCTGTGTTAAATCCCTTTGTGCCTGACACGCTTTCAGTGGTTTCTTTATTCCTGACTGAAATCTAATTGGAGAAACTAATGCACATAAACAGCTCACATTTATTGAGTATTGCTATTTACACTCTTCTAAATGCTTCATGAGTATTTTCTTGTTTAACCCCACAAAAAATTATTGTCCAATTTTTTAGATGGGAAAATTGATAGCAGAGATGTTAAGTAACTTCCACAAAGTCACAAAGAAGCAGAGTGGAAAAGCCGAGGGGAAGGAAAGGACATCTGAAACCTAAGCAGGGCCAGTAAGGATAAGCCACCCTGGTAAAAGGCCCAGAAGAAGTCCAGGCAGGCAGGTGGGCCTCAGAACATATGTTGATTCTGATAGAACGGACAGTGTCCAGGAAGAGAGACAAAAGCAAGTCTCAGAGCAGGTGCAATGAGGAGATCCAGACAGGCAAGTACACAGTTAGCGCGTCAGTGAAGTCTGGGAGCAGGAAGCAAGACACCCGCTTCTGAAATGTGATTCCAGGCCAGGGCGACAGATCTCAGCAGGGCTAGTCTAAACTATGACTGCTGTAGCCTTGAAGGAACTTAATTACCAGGCAGGCTAGCAAAGCAGAGACCCAAGTATAAGCAACAAGACCTGAATCATTGGTGTTAAATGAAACATAAGTCAGAGGAGAATAATGCCCAGTGGAAGATAAGCCCTCAAAATACCAAAAGTGTTATCGTGCCTTAACAATTGCTTCGCCAAGTCTCCTAAACCACCCTAGAATTAAACCAGGATTGTTCACAGAAACGAGAGAGGAAATTAGTTTAGAGGGGGGTGTCAAGAGACCTTTGCAGCATGAAAAAATTAAAGGACCGGGTTAGAGCATGTATCATTACCACATCATTCTGCATTCTTTGTTCTTATGTTTTATCCATTATCCTGCTGTACAGAAAACCATGGCCACAAAAGAAATAAGGAATGGGAAGCTACAGGATGTCTGGAGAACAAATTGCACCACAGAGTTAGTCCACCTTTGAGACAAATGGGCTGGCCTTTTATACCACTGTGCCAGGGAGTCATTAGCTGAAGATTGTCCCAGTACATTGTAGAGTATATGGGGCAAGGGCTTGGCCTCCAAGGTGACCTAAGGCAATTCCCCAAGGAAGGGGCAGCTACGAATTGTTCTCAGCCAACACTCCAAGCAAGTGGGTTAGGTACGCACTGGTTAATAAAAACGATCTGAGCCAGGCACCACGAGCAAGCACTACAGGCTGCCCCTTGCACCACTTAGGGCCATTTGCTTATTACATTAAGCTTACTTCATCTGGGCATAGTTCTCCAGAATTCTGATTGCTCACAATTTCTTGGAAAACATACAAATGTATGGTTAATTGGGATGAACAGCATCCCCCGCTGCTGCGGTAAAATTGGAGGCCATAACTGATTCTCATCCCCAACTTCTAACACCTGTTTTAGATTTGCCTGCCCTCTGTCCAGCACCTCTTCTAGTCTAGATGGTTTTCCTCATGGGTTCACACCACAGATTTGTAGCCCTAAGTGGTCTGAGACCCTGGCTGCTATGCTCTTATTCCACCACAGTTGCCCTATTTCCCAATTTGCAGTTACAGATGGGCATGAGCAGAACAAAGATGTCCCAGTGAATTATCACTTACCAAAGATGTTCCTCCTCCCTTCATTATGTAGGAGCAATCCTACCACATCTCATGATAATCAGAGGTAAATATCCCTGCCACTGTGGTCATTCCTTTTCTGTCTGCTAGCTTGAGCTTCCCAGAGTAACTGGGGACAGCCAGAGCTTTAGTTTAGGAGCACTCTTACCATGTCCTCACTGTGTCCTCTGGGGGAAGCATCTGCCTCTAAGTCCTAAGACCTCTAAACCCACACATCCTAAAGTTGCAGGAAGCAAAATTCCCCAAAGAGGTTTAGAAGGGGTAAATGGGAATGGTGCCACTTCTATTCCCACTCCTTGGTTCAAAGACCATGAATTATATGTATTGAGAACCTAACATCATATAACAGTCATTGGTTTAAGTAGTATACTAATAACTCCCATCTTTGCATGGTGTCTTCTCAAAGCTCTTGCATCAGCTAAGGCATCAATAGTTTATTTTACTGTTCTACTAGGCCAGCAACTTCTGCATGGTGTGGTATTAGGTAGGACCAAATGATGCCCATAGCCATGTGCCATCCAGCATACCTTCTTTGCTATAAAATTGGCCCAAGGCAATATTATTTTGGATGTCATGGGAATAGATCAGATGCTTTGAGAGGTCTAGGATAGTGTGCAGGCTGGGGAACAGTAGGCAGCAAAAGCAAACCCATGCTTATATTACCTGTCAATCCAAGAAAGGATGATTACTGCCCTTTCAAAGATGGAAGAGGTCTAATCTAATCAATCTGCCACTTGTTGGTCTCCTTTAAGGATGCTGTCGTATCAGGGGTCCATCATTTTTCTCTCCGCTGGCAGGTTGGCTATTCAGGATTGGCAGTAGCCAGATAAGCTTAAATGAACTCATGCTACTGGGCCCATGCACAACCTTCCTCTGTACTACCAGAGTAGATGGCAGAGGACAGAGTCTGGCATATACCTACTACTCTATTAGTCTGCCCAAGTAGATATTTAGTGCCTGCTCTGCCACTGGTGCTCTCTGGTGGGCATTAGCATGTAAAACAAGATCCCCACACATTTTTCCACTTTCATGAGCCTATCCACATGCCCTTTACCCAGGCCTCCTTGTCCACAGCTATCCAATCTTGATCTTTCCAAAGGTTCATCTCTGACCAACTAAGCCATTCTCAACTACCCATGAGTCTATGCTTATTCTTTCTCTACATCATTTCTCTCTCCATACAAAGCAGATGACCAAGTCCAATACTGTCCATTGTCCCATTGGAATAATAGAACAATTGTTGTGTGTATAGGCCATTAAAAGAAAGGAGAAGGTTTGTTTGACTTTTTCCATGACATTTTATGGTTTTTCTTTCTCTGTCCCTGCATATCTCTCTCTATCACTCTCCTCTCACTCTCTCTTCTTTCTCTCTTCTTTCAATTGGAAGGATTTCTACTCCCCATTGTCTTTGAGTGGCATTCCTGAGGAAGGCTAAGTGCAGCAGCAGTTCATTTATGGTGCGCATCAACATACCAAACTTAGGCTTCTTCCTCCTTCATCACCTAGTCATGGGGAAACTCCACCATGAAGGTCTAGGCACGAGCTGAAGAAGAGGCATCAATGAAAGAGTGGCACTGAGGTTTAAGCATCCTGTTCTGCAGTTTACTTGTATTCTCTGGACCTTCTTAAACTTGCTCCAAGATGCACCACTTCCATTTAATGATGAATTTCCTCTGGGATTTCTTATCCTTATGTCTTGGTGGGTTTGATAGCATGTACCTCTTGGTACATGGCCACGTGGCCAAATGGTCACTTTAAACCAAGGCTCAATACCATGTTATGAGCTATTTTAGAATGGTGAATGGTTGTCTGCTGCAGATACCATGGTCTTGCTCCAGAATCATAGATTTCTGCTCTGTGGCTCTCCTATTAGAGAATGCCAGGGGCTCTATTTGATACCTTTCTCAACTCTGGTGCCAATCAAAACTAGCAGTCTTCCACATTACCCAGTAAGTGCATTGTAAGAGTATTCACATGTGTGGAATATGCTGTCTCCAAAATCCAAAGTGGGTTATCAATTACTGTGCTTATTTCTTAGAGGTAGAAGGAGCAAGATGTAATAATTCATATTTTACTTTGAAAGAAATGTTCTGGCATGCTCCACATCATTGGGTCTCTACAAACTTCTCTGGTGGGGAAGGACCTGAATCTTGGTAAGATTTATCACCCACTTCTAAAGTGCGTGTATCTTCTAAGACATACAATGTACTTGCCACTTTATATTTATCAAGTCAAATTAACATGAACTTATCAATGTTGTAGACTATTGTGATGTTCAAACTTATCCAGAAAATCCAGGCCCTTTGGGATATATTAAGGAGAGCATGAGAATTAACATAGCTCTGGCACCTGATCATGAATGTATATTGTTGATTGTCCTTTGTGAATATGAACTTCTAATCATCATTTATGGTAAGTATAAAAAATAATGTAACTGCCAGATCATAGCTTCATATCATGTACCCAATTCTGTGTTAGTATGCTCTAGTAAAGCTACCAGATCCAGGATAACAGCTGAAGCTGGAACTACTGCTTGGTTAAATTTGTGGTAGTTCACTCTCATCCACCAAGATCCATCTGGTTTTTGTAGGACCTGGACTGATGAATTAAATAGGGATATGATGGGGACTAAGAATCCTAAGAGTGAAATGCATTGTTGCCTTTCCCAGGATGCATTCTCATTTTATTTACTTGAAGGTATAGTTTCAGGGACTTCAACTTGGCCTCTCTTAAAAGAGTTCTTAGTCTACAGGACAGGGAATCAATGTAAGGTTTCTGCCAAGTTTTAACTATGCCTTTTCCAGTTGTATATTTGGGAACCACGGAAATGACCTGGTGACTCTGTGACCCCAGCAGGCCTATTTGTTATCTAAAACCTACTACATTCCTTTTCTACAGGAGGGGCCATAATGGCAGATAATAGTGTCAACTCATATCCTCTACCCAACTGCCCTCAAAGATCTAGGTATTACTTGTTTCTCAATGTGTAATTTTAAGTATGGGGAAATGAATGGAGGAATTATTACTGTACATACTTGCAATAATGTTCTGAGTCTTTCATCATGGGGCTGTACCTCTCCTTCAATTGATGGGTTCTTTGTCTGAGAACTATTTCAGATATAGAAACTGGGTAAGAGATCATAACTTTCCATTGGAGCCGCCAACATTTTTTTATCCCACTCCCCCTTGCAGCTTTTTGCATGCTGTCTGCTCTCTGTGTCCATTCGCTGTGCGTTCTTCTGTGTCTGTATTTATTTATTTAATTTCCCCTCCTCCCTTGCAGCTTGCTTGCTGTCTGCTCTCTGTGTCCATTTACTGTGGACTCTTCTGTGTTCTCGCTTGTCTCCCTTCTTTTTGTTGCATCACCTTTTTGCTGAGTCGGTGCTCCACAGCATCTGCAGACCTGGTGACACTCCGCAGCATGCGGGGAGCCTGCCTTCACAAGGAGGTCCCAGGATGCGAACCGAGGGCCTCCCATATGGTAGACGGGAGCTCATCTGATTGAGCCACAGCTGCTTCCAGAGCAGCCAACTTTTGCCTTTTGCATACTCATTTTTAAACCTCTTAAGCATGTATATTAAACAATATGTTTGTTGGCTGCCCTTCCATCTCACCTTTGGGAACACCATATTCTATGAAACATCTCCACATATACCTCTGGGCAGGGCCCCCTGGCTGCCATTCCAATTTTGCTGCCCATGACTATAATTATACCTCTGTTGCCCTGATTGTTGGGTGCTGCCCCCTGGCCTCTGCTAGACCATGATCCTATGGTCTCAATTCTAGAAGGAGGCCATTTCTGGAACAGGAACTCCTGTTGTCAGACCCTGTTTGTGGATGAGATTTTCAGTGATGCTGGTCCCTCCTCATCGGCACTTTCTTATCACCTAATAACCTGAGTGACTTCTGGCATACGACCAGCTGGTAGGTATTCCAGTCTTCTGTGGCAGTCTAATTCCAGCACGCCCGCTTCTCTGAGCATTTTGACTTCTCCCTCCACATTTTGCCACAGCATCTGCGGCATCTCTATTTTGTCTGTTGTGGGCTACTGCTTATTTCCGAGATTTCAAGAATCAGCCCAGCACTCAGATTCCTTTCCAGTTGCTAAATCCTGTGTCACAGGAGAGTTCTGCCCATATCAATAAACTCTTCCTCATCCTACTTTATATTGTAGCCTTCATGATCCAGCAATTTTAAAATCCACTCCCAGGTATACTCTCCACATCCTGCTCCTGTAGCTCTTTCAGCACAGACTCCTTTTCCCACATTAGTAGGCTTGGAACTTTCCCAGTTGGGTCATGCTGAGATTTGACTTTAATTGTGTATCTGGGGACCAGAGAAGGTAAGGAAGATCCTGAGATAAAAAAGCATTGTCTTGGAAGTGGACTTGGCCCAGTGGTTAGGGCGTCCGCCTACCACATGGGAGGTCCACGGTTCAAACCCGGGCCTCCTTTACCCATGTGGAGCTGGCTCATGCACAGTGCTGATGCGCGCAAGGAGTGCCCTGCCACGCAGGGGTGTCCCCGTGTGTGGGAGCCCCATGCACAAGGAGTGAACCCCGTAAGGAGAGCCGCCCAGCGCGAAAGAAAGTGCAGCCTGCCCAGGAGTGGTGCCACCCACATGGAGAGCTGACACAGTCAAATGACGCAACAAAAAGAAACACAGATTCCCATTCTGCTGACAACAACAGAAGTGGACAAAGAAGAAGACCCAGCAAATAGACACAGAACAGACAACGGGGGGGGGGGGGGGGGGGGGAGAGGGGAGAGAAATAAATAAATAAGTAAATCTAAAAAAAGAAAGCATTGTCTTGTAAGCCACCTGCCTCATTTGAGGATCCTTCCTTCAAGCAAGGGAGCAGGGTAACAGTACTCTATCTCCAACAAAGTAAAGGAAGCTACTTCTACAGACCCAGAGAATTCAGGGAAATCTGAGGTTCTCCAGTGCCTCTACCCAGATATCCCCATCCCCAGTCTTGGGGTCCCACTTTTTTCCTAGATAAGCCTTGGTTTGGGCATAGAAGACTTGCCTAGACTGAGCTTTCAGCCTTTTCTAAAGTTTTACCCTCTTCTAGTCAAGTCCTGTGCCTCACTCTCAGCTGCCTTCCCTCCAGCTGAAGGAGAGGAGGGGTCTTTTAACAGGCTTCCAAGGAGGCCCTCTGCCTCTCATTTTGCGTTACATGGTTGATAACTAGACTTAAGGCTGTTGTCTTCTCTTTTCAGTGACACCAATGGTGGGTGGAACAGCTCCTAAGTCCTTATCGCTGTTACTTCTTCACATACCCCAAATGCCCAAACAATGCACCAGTTGTGCCTCCTTTTGCCATGAATCCCACCCCAGCTCCCCAGTTCAACTCAGGCTATAGCTAAGCACATGCACAGCTACCACCTGGCAGTGACCATCAGGACTCCATCCCCACCTTTGATGACGTCCTATTTGCCACCCAGCCGGTGAGTTACCCAGTTCTAGAATCCCAGCGTAGGCCAGCCTAGGACCAACCACCTTAGGTCTAGACGTAGAGGCCAAGGGGGAAATGGTGGTGATCTTAAGAGGCAAGTAAGGGAAGCAGAGGGACAGGACAACTGCTGAGCAAGACCGAGGTCTCGGCCAAAGACCAGCCCTGTTCTGATGCCACAGGCACACTCTGGAACACAAATTGCACCACAGAGCCAGTCCCACCTTGAGGGGTTGATTTTGTATACCCTGTGCCAGGGGGTGAGGACGAGGAGCACCTGGCTTCCTGGGCAAGGGTAATGCTCCGCTGAGGGGTCTGCTGTAAATTATGATCAGCCAGCCCCACAGTGATGGGGAGGGGTGCACCAGCAGGTGAAGGCATCTGGGCTGGGCCCCAACAGCATCCACTATGGGAAAATAGGGTTCTGCTCAACCAAACTGAACAGCTTCTAATAGAATTACTGAACTATCTCCCAATTATTTAATTTTTAAAAATTAAATGAACACCTGTTAAATGACCACCTTGTCCCTAGAGAGGCCCAATCTCTTCTAGCTGACCCTTTGGGGACAGTAAAGGAATAGGTCCAGCTGGCCTTTACAGTCTCTTCCATGCCAGAGGTGCTGTTACTGCACTTCAGTGAGAGGAGAAGAAATTAGGAAAATGAATAAGGAAGGAAGAGAGAGCTGAGCACATTTTTAAAAAAGGAATCAGGGGCCTAAAGATGAGGTTACTTAGGAGGAGGTATGGCCGTGGGAAGTTTGGGGAGTGTCTGTGAACCCCTGAAATCGCGTGCTAAAATGCATGTGAATGGAAACCGTTCTTCATATTCTAAAAAGATCCCACACTATAAACCAGTGAAGGGCCCAGTGAGAGAGAAAGCTGATTCCCAGAAAAGCAAAAATGCCTCGCTGGGAAACCCCCTCTCTGCTCGCACATTTCAAGACTGGTCTTCCTTGCACTGTTTTGAAAATGTGTTGATTGAATTGCTGTAAGAGGAGGCTGAAATAAAAGTGCCAAAGAGTAACTCCACGTGGCGGGCTGCTGCATGACTTGCAAGTTTTAGACTGGAATTTTTGCTGGGCTAGTCCTCTCGTGGACAAAAGGGGACGGAGGAAAAGCCTTCATTGTGCTCAGTCTTAAATGACACCGCAACTGTTGACTGTCACCAACCCCTGGAATAGCACGCCCCTTTGCCACCAACATTTGACCCCGACTGCAATAAGAGAAACACAAAACTTGAGAGCCAATGCCAAGGTGACGAAGAGGAATCGCCTTCAGAGAGCAGAAGTCCTATTGTATAGATAACACATTTCTCTGGAAGACAATAAGCCTCAGCTCCGAGTCGTCGGCTCCCAGAAGGAGGAAAAGGCATGGTGCCCATGTTACTCACTGAACAACGACACTGCCCTGAGGACAGGCTGGCCATAGGACACACCTTGTGTGATTTTTTTTAAAGATATTTAGATTAGATAAATGTCACATAAAAAAATGTAGGGGATTCCCATAAGCCTCACCCCCAACCCCTCCCACACTTGCCCACATTAACAACATCCCTCATTAGTGTGGTACATTTGTTACAATTGATGAACACATATTGAAGCATTGCCACTTAGCATGGACTATGGTTTACGTTATAGTTTACACTCTGTCCCACACAACTTTGTAAGTTTTGACAAGATATGTAATGGCCTGTATCTGTTATTACACCGTTATTCAGGACAATTCCAATGTTCCAAAATGCCCCATATTACACCTGTTTTTCCCTCTCCCTCCCCGCTGAACCTCTGGTGGCCCTTCCTCCACAGCAATGGTAAAAGTTCTTCCATTGCTAGGGTAACAGTAAGTTTATAGCAGAATAACAGAATTTTTTTTGGCAAATACAGCAGGGGATTCAGGAAGAGATAGACTCAGAAGAGATGTTATGGATTATCTGAATACGTTCCTCATTTACCAGTTAGTAAGCTGAGACCCAGAGCAGAGAAGTGTCACCACATGGAGGCAGAGGAGAACCTGGCCCCGGGCAGCATTGCACGCTCTCGGAACAATGACTCTGGAGCCGGAGAGCCTGGCCAGAGCCTGCCCAGCCAGCACCAGGTCCTGCAGCAAAGCAAGTATCGTATCCCAAGCTTACTGGCACATAAAAGGGGGAGAACACTGAGGCATAAAGAGTTAGTGCTTGGAATTGCTTAGAACAGAGCTTGCCAAAAGGTGAGGACTTAGTTAATATTAGCCTCAACTATTGCTATTCAGACAAAGGTCACCTGACTCCAACATCTGTATTTTGTCCAATAAAGAACACTGGATTCAAATTCGGAATGACTTCAGACACTTGCCTTAGTCTTTCTACAGGTTCATGTTCTCAACAGGAAGTTAGAGATAACAGTACCTTCCTCATGGAACGGATATGAGTTCAAAATGAAATAAGTATAAAGCAACTCACACCCGAAAAACAGAAAATGTCCCTGTCCCACCTTCCACGGCCCCTTCCCTTAGGCCTTTGACTTGGAATTTCATATTGTGAGAGAAGAGTATAAATGGTAGAGCACTCACAGAAAATTAACGAGTACCATTTTTATAAAATGAAGGCACTGAGTCCTATATCATCTTCACCGTCAATCCAAAACTGTGTCTCCCATTGGCCCCGTTTTACAGATGAGGAGAAGGAGGGTCACTGGATGGGTGCTCCTTGCCCAGGCCCCTGCTAGTGCCTTATAGAACCACCACCCTTAGGAAGAGGGGACATCCTGTGTGCCAGGAAGCCAGCGTGGAGACAGGGCCGACTCTTGCTGCCTGGCCTTTCAGTTCGCCACTATTGATTTTTTTACTACTAAGGTGAGCAAACCTGGTGAAGGGGCTGCCAGGTCTTTCCACACAGGGGAGTTCTCAGACCCTGTCCTTCAAACGGTTGCACTAAGTGAACTGCAAGTTGAGGAATGAAGAGCCAAAATCAAGTGCATTTGCAGAGTCCATGCACAAATATTAAAACCCCTTTCAGGAGTCCAGAATTGTTTCTGATTCAATAAAGAGTGGTGTCGGGTGCACTGGCAGGTGGCATAGGAGCCATCAGCCTGCGGCCCCAGCTCCAGCACACGCCTGGCTCGGGACAGTCTGGGCTGGGTCCACCAGCTCCTCTGAGCTGTGGCGGTTTCCCCAACTTGGGCATTCTTAGAGGCATTTTTACAACCCTGGCCCATAGGCTGAGGTGCTTTTAGTGAACCCCATTTATATCGACGTCTACATAGTGCTAACATACCATTTTAAAAAGTAAATAAATTGGCCCTAGACAATTGGTGATTATTTTACACATATCCACATAACTGCCTAATAACCCCATTAACAATAATTAGTACCTGAGTGTTATTTTTTTCCAAAGGTATTTTATTTTTTCACCACTCAAGGAGGTGGGCTTGAATTATTATTCCCAATTTACAGGTAAGGAAATGAGAACTCAGAAATTCAGTAATTTCACCCAACATTCCACAGCTGATAAATTCAGGCATACTTAAGAAAACAACTCAGGAAACCTGAGAGTATTTACCTCCACGCCAGAGTAGTAACCTCAGAGACCAGATGCTGGCGCTAGACAGAACCGAGTCAAATCCTAGTTCTCCCACTAAGAGCTGCCTGCCTTTGAGTAAGTACGTAACACGTTTAAAAATCACTCTGCTCATCTGTAACATGGGGGAATAATAGTACCGACCACAAAACATTGAGATGATCAAATAAGAAAATCCCTATAAAGCACTTAGAGCAGTGTCAGGAGCATCGTAAGGACCCACTGAATTTTAAATGTACGAACAATATTTCATAGACATAGAAACGGACTATGAAGCCTGAGGTTCAAGCCCTGCCCTAACACTTTCTAACTGCATGCGCTTGGGTAGGTGTCTAAATATAACCGTCAAGTGGATTCGTTTACCCTTGCCCTGCCAAGCACACAGGATACCTGACGTAGCCTAAGTGGGAAGACTTTGAAATTTGTAAAGTGCTATGCAAATATCAGAGGTTGAGTCTGTCGGTGTGACACGAGCTCCGCAGGCAGTGGAGATACTCTTAACACAGCAAGCACGGACTGCCTGTACGCCAGGCACAGTGTGCTAACTGCCTGGCTCACAGGATCCCACGTCCTCCTCACAAAGACCTTAAGAGGTAGCAGTGAGCTCCCCATCCTATGGGCGAGTACACCGAGGCTGGAAGGAGGGAAGTGATTGTCCCAAAGTTACGCAAATAGTAAATTATGGATGGGATGGGACCCAATATGAAATCCAGGCTTGAGCTTAAGCTCTTAAATACTTTACTAAAAAGATGAGCTCGTAAACTTTATAGTGGTGAAGAAAGGGTCAAGAGGAAAAGAATAGCATTTGGTGATACTTTCCTGCAAGTCTCATTTGCGACACATGAATGGAACCGAGTAGGTGGGCCCTGCCTGGTCCTAAATGAATTATTAGAAAATAATAGCCACTCTTAAACTTACAGTTTTGTCATTTTCATCCAGGGACACCATCCCCATTTGGGGGTTTTACTGGGGAATCCCAATTGATTTTTTTTTAAAGATTTATTTTATTATTATCCCCCTCTCCCCTCATTTGTACTCACTGTCTGCTCTCTGTGTCTGTTCGTTGTGTGCTCATCTTCTTTTTTAGGAGGCCTCGGGAGCTGAAACTCCAATGGCTTGAGCCACCTCTGTTCCTCCTTGTTATGTGTTTCATTGTGTTTCCTTGTCTCTTCTTTGCATCATCTTCTCGCATCAGTTCACCACACCAGCCTGACACATCAGTTCGCTGTCTTGCTCGTTGCTTTAGGAGGCAATGGGAACAGAACCCAGGACCTCCCATGTGGTATGTGGGCCCCAGCTGCTTGAGCCGCATCCACTTACCCCAACAGATTTTTAAGCAAATCTACCTAAGCATTTGGACCTCTTTCAACTAGAAACCACCACTTGGAATAAAACAAAAGCAAGAAAGCATCTAAGGACAGTAACAATGCTCTCCAGCCCCCACCCCAGACCTTAGGAATTCCAGGGCAGGAAATAAAAATGACATTTCAATGGAAATTTTTGAATTTATAAGTTTGGGTATTTCAATCTATTCTTTTGAAACTTGGCAGTATTACAAATTTATTGGCATCTTTTTTTTTAAGGGAAATACCATGGCAAATATGATTGGATTTATTTTTACATAGACATGCCCCTTCTGACCCTGTTTAGAAGAAGTCAATCTTGAGGGATGTTTCTTTTTTAAAACTTAAAAATTAACCAGAATAAATTTTCCTCAAAAGTTTTTCAATGCATTTTAATAAGGCTCAAACCATCTTCCTGTATGCCTTCTCACGCGTTGCCCATGTTTAATGTGCTCAGATCTTGGCATCTGATGCCATGGATGGGAACTGTGGCTTCCTCCTGCCCGGGCCCCCACGCCTTCTTCGTATGCTCGCTGCAGTGGGCAGCTTTGCCCCTCTGTGTGGAAGCAGGCCGCAGTCAGCCCTCCCAGGGGTTCCAAACATACGAGCCCGCCCGAAGACCTGCTGGTCTCATGCCCAAACTGCCATGGCCCTGGCATTGCTGTTTATCCTACTGATACTTCAGGGCTTGGGTTGCATGAGCTTGGGAAGTCTTTTTGTCTCCATAGGGAACAGAAGACAAATTCCTGTGCAGGGTTGTTTTCCCACAGGCAATGTGAGAACTGGTGCCTAGATCTGAATAAAGAGCATTGTCCACTGGAAGGCCTGGGCTCCACCAGGCTAGAGGCTCCCATTAAAAGGAAAGAAAGGCAGGTTGGGTTGAAGGTGGAGTAGAAGGAAAGAATAGAAAAGGAGAGCAGAGGGCAACGGACTTTGGCCCAGTGGTTAGGGCGTCCGTCTACCACATGGGAGGTCTGCGGTTCAAGCCCTGGGCCTCCTTGACCCGTGTGGAGCTGGCCCATGCGCAGTGCTGATGTGCGCAAGGAGTGCCTGTGCTACACAGGGGTGTTCCCCGCGTAGGGGAGCCCCACGCGCAAGGAGTGCACCCATAAGGAGAGCTGCCCAGCGCGAAGGAGGGAGCAGCCTGCCGAGGAATGGCGCCGCCCACACTTCCCGTGCCGCTGACGACAACAGAAGCGGACAAAGAAACAAGACGCAGCAAAAAGACACAGAAAACAAACAACCAGGGGAGGGGAGGGGAATTAAATAAATAAAAATAAATCTTTAGAAAAAAAAAGAAAAGGAGAGCAGAGAGAGGAGGAAAAGGCCTAGAGGAGAGACAACCAAGAAGGAAGCACTTGGGAAAAGAGGGAAGAAGGAAAAAAACATAGGCCTCATGCCTGGCATGATGGTTGCAATGACAGGTAAATCTATAATAGAAACAAGGACTGAGCCAGGGAAGATGCTGTTAGGTGGAGAGAAATAAAGACATCCGCAATGCCTACTACACACCCAGCATGTGTTTGGGGCTTTCACCAAAGTCTCATTTGATCTTCGTAACAATCCTATAAGGTGGGTATAAAGAAAGCTCAGATGACTTCAAAAGTCGCCTACATTACAAAGCTGATAGCAGAATCCAATCCTTACCGGTCATTAAGTCATCCAGAAAACATTTGTTGAGCACCTTATGAAGAAGTGTCATATCCTCTACCAATTGTTCAAGTGAGCAATGCATAGTCTCTGCTCTCCAGGACCTCACAATAAATTAGAACAGATTTATTTGACAATGGGTTAGAGTTCAGCCTCAGGCTGATTGACGGGTCTCACAGTTCTGGAAAAGTCCATACAATACACATCAGTATCTGAGTTCTAGAATCAAATTAGGAGCTACAGTTCATTAAAGGTTGGCTGGAACGGCTCTGAGCTCTTGACAGTTGATGAAAGCTCCCTGACTGTGGGGTTCCCATGTTACTCAGTTTTACCTAAAACTAGAGGGATTCGCCAGAGGCGAATACGTCCCACATGGAGGACTGTCCGGGAACGACGAGGACCCAAGCATTGTAGGTGGAGGAGCCCGAGCTCAAGACCCAAAGAAGTCCAGAATGGCTGATTCTAAGGGACCAGGGGAGAGCTAAAATGGTGAGGTAGTATCTTATAGATCGTGACAAGGATTTTAGATTTTATTAAAATGAGAAGCCACAGAGGGTTTTAAGCAGGGTACTGGTATGATCTGATTTGTGTACTAGTAGATGAGGCAGATTAGGAGACAGGTGGATTGAAAACAGAGGAAGGGAGAAGACCAATTAGTAGACAAATTCAGTAGTCTGGCTAATGAAAGAGATTGGTCTCCTCTTCTAGAAGAAGTTTCAGTGAAGACCTCATGGAATAAGTGAGGAATAAATTTCAGGTACCTGTTTCTATTACGCACCATGGAATTCCATTCCAAAAATATTTGCCAAACACCACCTAAGTGCTTGTCATGAACCCATGGTACAATACAGTGTGATCTGCACGTAAGGGAGAGACTGGAATTCAGGCCTTTCTGCACGAAGTGTGTGGCTTTCCTAATGGACACTAACTGACCATGAGCAATGCAAAGATGAAAACTTTCAAGTGCTAAAGGGCTTTAATCATGCCTTCAACATCCATTCAATGGTTGCCTTTTCCAACCTCAAGCCCTGAGCACTCATGTGGAGTTCAGGAGAAACAAGCAGTTTTCTTCCTGCTTTTGATCAGAAATAAAGATTTTGTAATTCAAACTCTGATGAAAACTAGTTGTTGGCATGAGAGAGCTATTGGATCCCTTCTCTCCCGCTGTTCTATTGATGGAAGAAGACTATAGCTAACACCCACAGCTTGTAAGAAGAAGACAAGAGGGTAATACAGACTAATTCATATGCCTCCAGCTCTGAGTAATACAGATGATAAGGAGAAGCACATATTGAATCCCCAGCATTGTCCATTATGCTTAGTTTGGAGAGTACAGAGAGGAGAAGTTTCATTACCTGGCTTTGAAAACCCCAACAAAACCCAAAGATAGTATAGTAATGTGTAGTCCCAGCAAACATCAACCTAAACGTAAGGGGATCCAGCCCCATTTCTCTTCTGTCCTGAGGGAATTGCTCATTAGTGCTTCCCTAGGCACTACTGTGACATAAAGATTCCTTATTCTCATATTTTGGTACCTCCTTCCTTCTAGGCAGTTAGCCCTGTTGGTTTATTTTAAAATCACATTCCGGGAAGTGACTGTGGCTCAATCAGTTGGGCTCCCATCTACCATATGGGACGCCCTGGGTTCACGTCCCGGGGCCTCCTTGTGAAGGCAGGCTCGCCCATACACTGCGGAGTGTCGCCGGCACGCAAGCACCTTGGAAAGCCAACTGAGCAAGGTGACGCAACAAAAAGGGAGACAAGCAAAGGATGCAGAAGAGCACGCAGCAAACAGACACAGGGAGCAGACAGCACACAAAAAGCCATAAGGGAGGGAGATTTTCTTTTTTTTTAAATTTTAAATCACATTTCCTTGAACAAGCTCTTAAAGCTGACGATGTAGGAGCACTAATAAGCCCAAGAATAGTTCCAGTGTTCCTTGAGACCCAGCTCCATTGATAAGACCTGGTTTCTGCGGCGCCTCCGAGGAAACACGCTTTCTGAGCATGTGCAGCTCCCTCTCCCCTCGTCAGGTTCTGGACATGGCTAACCTTAAGGTAGCCGCACATGGCTGGGTGTTTCACTGCAGTGGGGGCTACGGACGTCATTAGGTGGAAGGATGAGTCCGTCTCCTAGTGGCTATAATCCCTCCGGGGGAAATCGTGAGCCAGCATTGGCCATAGCGGGAACATCAAGACCTCTTCATCTCACAAGCATCATGGAGGATGGTCACCCTGAGCTGTCCCCAGCTGCCCCCACTCCATGACGAAGCATGTGCCCCACCTACTGATCAAAGTGGTGGCGACTGAGAGCTCACAGCTCTGCCCCTTCCTGAGGTGGCCTCAGCTGAAGAGGGCATCTTCTCCTAAGTCACGCTGGTCCGCTGTCTCAGAGCGCATCTAGGATTGACCAATGGCAGGAGTATAAAGGCCTGGAAGCCCTGCCCCCATTCAGGACACTTCTGCTGGGCTGTGACAACTCCAAAACTCCTTGCTCTGTTGGCAGTGACCTCTGTCTGGCCCTTCCTTTACTTCCCCCACTGGTGATGAGTGAAGAGCATGCCCCAGTAAGCTTCCTGCAGGCAAATATCCAGATCAGCCTGCTTCCCAGGTCCTACAGCTTGGAACAGTGCTTCTCTGGCCCTGAGCCCAGTGCTGGGGCATCAAAGGCAATGAGATATATTCCTGTCCTCAAAGGCTTTCCTCAGTATCAGGAAATATTACGTGGCATGCAAAGAAAGGCTTACCTCACTGATGACCTGTCATTGGGCTCCCGCCACTCTATCATGGCCCTTGTCCCCTTGACCTGCTCCTCCTCCAAATCTCATCTGTGCAATATATTCATACTCTTCCTCTTTCCTTCATGATGTCTGCTTCTAGAGGGACTATTAAAGAGGAGGAATTATTACAGGAATACTCATGTTCTTGTGCTTTACTTCATTGTATTTCACAGATACTGCATTTTTTACAAATGGAAAGTTTGTGGCAACTTCACCTCCAGTAAGTCCTCTGGGGCCATTTTTCTAATAGCATATGCTCATTTCATGTCTCTGTCACATTTCTATAATTCTCACAATATTTCCAACTTTTTCATCATTATTGCACCTGTCATGGTGATCTGTGGCCCGTGATCTTTGGTGTTACTATTGTAATTGTTTTGAGGTGCCATAAACTGCACCCACATAAGACAGCAAACTTAACTGGTAAATGATGTGTGTGCTCTAACTGGCAATTCCCCATCTCTCTCCCTCTTCTTGGGCCTCCCCATTCTCTTAACACAACAGTATTGAAATTAGGCCAGTTGGTAACCCTACAATTGCCTTGAAGTGCTGAAGAGAAAGGAAGAGTCTTCCTAAAGCTAAAGCTGCCGTACATAGTGTCTCTGCTGATGGTTCTGAGCAAAGTCAATTGAAAACCTTCTGGAAAGGATTCACCATTCTAGATGCCACTCAGAACATTTGCAATTCATGGGAGGAGGTAAAAATACCAACATGGTCAGGAGTTTGGAAAAAGTTGATTCCAGCCTTCATGGATGACTTTGGGTGGTTCAAGATTTCCGTGGAGGAGGTAACTGCAGACATGGTGGAGACAGCAAGAGATCTAGAACTAGAAGTGAAGCCTGGAGATGTGATCTCATGATAAAACTTTAATGGATGAAGAGTTGCTTCTTGTGAACGAGCAAAGCGAGTGGTTTCTTGAGATGGCATCTACTGGTGAAGGTGCTGTGAACATTGTTGAAATGACAACAAAGGATTTAGAACATTACATAAACTTAGTTGATAAAGCAGTGGTGGGGTTTGAAAGGAATTTCTCCAACTTTGAAAGACCTTCTACTGTAGGCAAAATGCTATCAAACAAATCTTTTGTGAAAGGAAGAGTCCACTGATGAGGCAAACTTCATTTTTGTCTTATTTTAAGAAATTGCCACAGCCGTCTCAACCATTAGCAGCCATCACCCTGACCAGCCATCAGTCATCAACATCAAGGCAAAACGTCCACCAACAAAAAAAGATGATGACTCACTGAAGTTTCGGGTGATGATTAGCAATAAAGTTTTATTTTTATTAAAGTATGTACTTTTTTTTTAGACATAATGCTATTGCACCCTTAATAGACTAGAGTATAATCACAACTTTTAGGTGCCCTGGGAAAACAAGCATTTCACACGATTCACTTTATTGTGATATTTGCTTTAACACAGTGGTCTGGAACCAAACTTCAATAAATCTGAGGTTTGCCTGTATTTATTAAACACTACTGCAAGTGGACATTTTGCATATATGATCTCATTTAATTCTCTCAAACTCTATTGTCTTCGTATTACCACTGGAGAAATTAAGAGGATCAGTGTTACAGATTGAACCATGCACTCCCAAAAACATGTTCAAGTCTTAACACCCATACCTGTTTGATGGGAGCCATTTGTAAACAGGATCTTTGAAGATGCAATTAGCTAAGGTGAGACCAAACTGAAAGCTGGTAAGCCTTAGTCCAATATAACTGGCATCCTTATAGGCAGAGCAAATTTGGAGAAGAGCAGACAGAGGAGACCTACAGGGAAAGAGATGGCCATGGGCACATAATGGAGGCAGAGAATGAGTACAGACTGCTGGCAAATCACCACCAGAAGCCTGCGGACTTTGGAGAAAGCCTGATTCTAGTGATTTAAGCCAACCAGTCTGTGATGTTTGTTAGAGCAGCTCTGGCAAACTGAGACAGTCGTAATGGTCTGGTCACCTGGCTTGTAATTGGGCGGGAGCCCAGGGGCTTCTGATCCCAAAGCCAGTGCTCTTTCCACCACATTAGTGACCCCCAGACTTGCATTGCCCAGGCAAGTAAATTAAATTAAGAACAAACAAAAAATATGCAAACAGAAATGAAGTTATAACATCAGATTGCCAAGTACACAAACAAGCAAAAACTTGAGGCTGCTATCACAACTACATCGTAAGAGAAAGGAAATTGCAACAGAGAAAATTTTGCAAAGACAGAATCTCAAAATAGAGGACAGGAACTTATAACTGGAATGAATTTAGCTTCGTGCAAGAGCTGCATTATTCCCTTCCTTTTAATTATTTTGTCATAGATTTGTGAAAATTTTGTGAAGGATTGTTACAGACACTGAAAAAAAAAGAGACTTGGAAATCATCTCTAAAAGATCTGAGGTTTATTCACATGAAAAGTGTAAATGACCCCTCTAGGTTGTAACAAAATGTTTTGAGCATTTTGGAAGATATACCTGAGTTAGCTGTGATATGATTAAACGTTAACAACAGAATACGTGGGAATGCTATATTTCAAGGAACAAAGTAAAAGAAAAAGGAAAGCGTATTTTATAACTTGGCTATTTCTTCCTCCAGGTCTCAGATCTCCCTTAGAACTCAAGAGCTGGCAAGAGTCCAATATCCAAACAGAAGGTTTTGCTTTGGCCCTCTCCACTCACATTTGAATTCCTTTAGAAGTCACATTCAACAATTTTTATTCTGCCAACATCTACCTCTGTCAGGGAACAATCCTTAAAATTCACATGTTAATAACTAAATGCTAGTAAAATGCCAGTTCAGCATTTGAAAGGTATTCACCCTATAATAGTGCAGCATATGCTTTCCAATTATTTGGAGGAAGTAAAATGAACTAATATATTCAGTAGTGGCAACAAATATGTCCTGTGCAGAGACACTGGCTTACATTTACAAGCGTCCTTCTTCCAGAGAAATCGCAAATCACCTCATGGATGGCGCCGAGACCAGCCACCGCCACTGAATGCAAAGGACCCGGCATCTGAGGTCTCGGTTGTGCTGTGCCGAGAACTCACTGCAGGATTAATGGGGTGAGGCTCTAATTCCCCAAGTAGGACAGATTTAGAACTGAAGTAAGGTATTTCGTTTGAAGAACAGAAGTATTTTAAGAAGGCTGAGTGAAACTGTCGAGTGGCAATCATTCCTTATGGGCAGCGTGTCTTAGTCGAAAGACTTGAAGACTGGGGAGTTCATCAGAGCTCAGTCGGAATCCCAGTCCCAGTGCTCACCCAGCTGGGTGGCCCCAACACAGCCCACTTCCTCTTTTATAGCAGGGAGGATAACGGTACCTCTCCCAGGAGCTTGCTGCAACAATGGAATGAAAGATGGCACCCAATAAATGTAGTTCTTATCACTATTGTGCCTGTAAAAGGGGGATATCATGAATCTCAAACTGTTGTGAGAATAAAAATATTAGGAAAGAACATTTATTGGGGAGTTACCATGTGCCAAGGTGTGCACTCAGTGCTTTACATGTATTATCTCAATGTATCCACACAATAAACATGTCGTTTTTTTTTAATTTGAGAAGTTGTGAGTTTACAAAACAATCATGCATACCATACAGGATTCCCACGCATAGCCACATCACCAACACCTTACACTGTCGTGACACATTCGTTACACTTGATGAAAAACTATCATTGTAATATTACTGCTATCTAGAGTCCGTGGCTGACATTTGGTGTCTTTTTCCCACATGTCGTTTACAGTTGCAGAAACTGAGCCACTGATAAAAGTAATTTGTCCAAGGTCACCACATACCACGAAAGTGGCAGAACCCACATTTGTAGTGTTTAGATTTATGGTTGAGAATGACAAATGGTATTTAGCCAGTCTCTTTGGAAAATGACTTGGAATGCCCATCCCATTTCCCTGCCCCCTTTACCTCTCTGGCAAACTATTCTGAATGGACTCAGAGTGAAAGCCTGCACCACCGCCTTTTACTTTGCCGTCTCCCAGAACAACTCCCTCAACGGCACTCAAGGTACTGAACCATTTATGGAGCTCCTGAGGGCCTAAAGGACTGGTTTAGGCATGGCAGGCAAGCAACCATTTCTAAATGCAGTTCTAGGCCTGTCTACAAGACTACGCTCTCAGCTACAGACTGTGAAAGAGCCTGAAAAAGGAAACTTTAGCAATATTATATGGATTCAGAGGAAAAGTAATCATTCTGCTCAGGAGGAAGGGGGAAGTCTGCAGAGTGGAAGGGACATTTGACTGAGGCTCAGGGCCTCTCCAAGAGACCCGTGACAGGGCGTCTTTCCTGGGAGGAAGCAGTGCCCTCCTCTAAGATACAAACACGTCTTCCCAGAAAGGAGAAGCTATTACCACTAGACCTCTGCACAGGAAGGCTGTTTCAGATCATTTTCAGCTGTGGCTGGCAGGCCCTGGGAAGGTCAGCACCCTGTGCCCCGAGAGAAGGAGCAAATGGGTCAGGGACGAAGGCAGGGAGCAGACTGTGGGTGCGTGGCAGGGAGCTCACGGCCACTCCACCAACACGCAGGGAGAGTAGCAAGCCAGCTGGCCAGCGCCTCGCTGGAAGGAGCAGGCGCCTGCACTGAAATGGGGCGGGGGTGATAGTGCAGATACGGCAAGGACATTGTCACGTGCATTTCAGCTTCGGCTCTGGAGTCAGTTTACAATGGTTTAACTGGAGAATTCTGATTTCCGCCCGGAGTTCCATAGTCTCAGCTCTCCTCGGCTTCTTACTGAATAAAGCCTGTTCTCTAAAACACTCACTTCAGGTCCAGAGGGTGAACAACATATGCAGAGGAAGGCAGGTCGTCTTTAATTTTAAAAATGTGCCTGACGCTGTAATGATGTCGTAGAAAACACAGGAGGTCGGAAGTCTAACAGACGTGGGGGTCTGTCCCGCACAGCCAGGCTCCACGAACTCCTACCTGGCTACCCTCTAGCCACGTAACTTCCCCAAGCCCCAGTGACCTCATCCCCAGCACGGGTGTTGTTATAATATCTGTGTTACGGGGCAGCTGTAGGATATAAGTTACTGAGGGCAGGGGTTCTTCTTTTTTCACCGCTGCATCTCCACTGCCTACAGTACTGTGTCGTCCAGTCTGGGAAGCACCCTCAAAGCAGCGTTCTCAGACATCAGGGCGTTCGCTGGAAATGCAGACCCCTGCCCCCACTTCCAGGGTCTGACCCAGCAGGGCCCTGGGAAGCCTTGAACAAGAGTCCCCCATCCCAGCTGACCCAGGCTGCCCTTTTGGACACACCTCCCGAGGGAAGGTGGACGAAGACTGCGGCCAGGAAGGCAGGACAGACTAGCCACAGGCTGCATCCCGACCTCAGAACTCGGGGAGGGAGCCGCTTCTCCCTCTGTGAAGGAAAGGGCTGGAACACTGCTCTCACCACCCTGCTTTCTCGCAAAGCATTCCCACTGGCTCTCGCCCTCAGTAAGGTCAAGGCAGCAGGTCCTCAAGGAGGTGCTTCCTCCTTCCTCTCCCAGCTTGCTCTTTCTTCATGCATATATCCTTCATTCCAAGCAAAATGGTCTATGCATTGTCCCAAATATGGTATAATCAACATCTCTACAACTAAGGCGGAATAAAAAAAAAAAACATGATCTGCACAACTGGGAATAATCCAACACTTGTTATTTCTTCAAGTCACAGGGCTGATGGCACGTGATTTCTAGACAGCTCATGAAATCCTGATTTCTAGGCCCTCCCAAGTTTGGTTTCTATAGGTCTGAGTCTGACTTTCCAGCATTCCTAGATATTCTGTGTTCCCAAGAGTCTTCAAATAAATTCTCTTTTGCTTGAGTTATCCAGGGCATTTTTGTTGGTTTGAGTCAAAGAACACTAACTTATACATACTCTTCCCTTTAAGACTTTCCCTATCATTCCTTGGACACTTTACATAGATTGTCCTGTCCCATTAATTTTTCATGCACCTCTGATTTTTTTCCCCAATGGAATTGCAGAATCTTTTGGGGCAGAGACTGTTTTATAATTCTTCATGTGCTCCCTCCAAAGGCCTAAGACAGTGTCCTGAAAAAAACATCTCTGATTTGCTTCGGTAATTGACTAATCCCAAGGGTTCAAAGTCATGTTCCTGGCCTTAGCATAAAGCATGCCTAACATTCTGACATCAAACTCTTTCTGGAATTTTCCAAATCATTAATAATCCTTTGCCAAGCCAATCTTAACTGTGATGGACAGGAAACATTCCTGTCCTCCCATTTCCCTGGAGCAGTTGTTTAATAAAGATTGCCAGCCCTGTGAACATCTGCTTAAAAACAAAAACAATTGTCCTCCAGGGTAACTCGATTCCTGATCTTCATCAAGAAACGTCTTAGACTCCAACATCCATCAGAGCATTTGCAAGTCCCAAGCCGTAATTACGGAATGCAAAATTACCCCATTCCCCAGGCTGAGGAGGTGAAGGTTGAGCTTCAGAGTCACAGGGTCTTCCTGCAGCTCACCAGCCTCCCTCCCCTAGCCCCCTTTTAATTTTTCCAAAATATGCGCTCTTCTGTACCAGGGCTGCCTTCCATGAGTGAAAGAACATTGCGAAATCAAGTGAATTTACTATGAATGTTGCCTTTCTAATTTCCCCAAGGAATACATGCAAAAAATTACTCTCTACCTAAAATATTGTTAATTTGTCCTTTGCAATAATTTCATATATTACTTAAAAAGTAAACTTCATTTGTATTTTTAAAGTATCTGTTCCTTAAAATAGAGACTTAAGAAAGCAGTAAAAGGATTTGAATAGAAGCAACTGTTTTTCAATCCAGTCCATATAGCAAAAAGCTTAAGGCCCTTCTTTGCAAAGTCTCAAGTATATGTCAAATAGGTACACAAGGATCTTCAGCGTACTCAGTCGTGGAAAACACTATCCACCATTTTAGTATTTTTTCAGTGTCAAAATAATCGTCTTTCCTCTCACTTCTGCTCACATTTTAGGCTCTGAGAACCTGTAATACCAGGGCCCTTGCGCAAATACCAATAACCTTCAAGGTTGGACTCAAGTTTTTGACAAGAAAAGCTATGCTCAAGCTCGAAGCAATCTCAGGGACACTGTCTACTTTCAGGTGACATTTCTTCTATGCTAATCTAAAAGAATTCAGCCTGGGTTCCATTAAGAATAAACAAATTATCCTCTAAAGATCTTAACGTAAGAACTCAGACAATGAGTGACACCATTTAGACTTGATCTGAAGTCTGCCTCCATCAAGAATTCCTCAGACAACCAAGTACTACATTTAGAGCTCTTATTCTCTCCAACACAATTGTAAGTGTCACATGAACAAGAAAGCCATCGTTTCTTAGATCATAAGGAAACAATGTGACAATGCCTTGCCTTCAACTTTTTCAGTCAAATCCCTCACTGCTTATTACTATTATTATTGATAATAAGCATTTCTGCACCACTAAAATATTCACAGGACTCCTTACATTTTTCAATAAACGGCTCCTTAACCCCTCTATGAGGTGAATCAGTTACATCCTGATACTATTAACAGTAGAACAAAGACATGAAGTAAACAAGTAATCTGCTTCTTCTGAAATTCTGTCGCTTAACAGAAATCAGCATTAATAATTTTTGTATCACACACCAGCATTCTATAACACTAGGTAGATAATGTTTTCTGAAAATACCCTCAAAGGCAGTCCTATGGGTGTGTAACTTGATTTTCTCTGCAATTTTATCAAAGGAAACAAATATTAACCTTGTATCCAGCCTTAACCTTCTCCCAGCAATTGCCAGAAACGTCCTTGGAAACGCTGGTTCTTGCTCTAGGAATTATGATATCTAAAGTCACATGTGACAGAAACCTTGTTTTAGTAAGAGCAAGGGAGATGTCTAGCTATGAACCAACTGTCCTGCTAATATATCACCTCAATACAGCTATCAGCGAAAGATGCCCCTGTGGCAAGCCGGTAATGAAACACACACAATTTTAAAACTAGGAGAGTTATCAGTTGTGTATTCCTAAAGAAGCTCGCAATCCTAAGAGCAGAACACCTGGTTGTTCTTTTCTTCTTTGAGTGCCAGCTCATGGTTCCTTTAAACACAAAAGCCTTGTGAAAGAGAGAGACGGAAGGCAGGCATGCTTTGTATTGGACATTTCTTGCAATAAAGGTGAATGCCCTCCCAACGCAGCGCAGAGACAGTATCAATAGGTGGTAGATATTTAAAATGTTGAAGATAAGGTGAATGAACCCCTCTTCTGATTGGCAGTTGGCTAATGTGAATGAGAACGGCATTATTTCTTCTTGCTCTATGGGCGGTTATTTCACGTAGAATCACAGAAAGGCCTCTGGACCAGCTTGCATTATTTACCGACAACCTCTTTCTGTTGTCTATAACTTACCTGCTTGTTGCACACAATAGAGGCAATGTATCAAGCCTATCACGAAACGCAAGGAGGCTTACTTTTTGGAGTTGTGAATGAAGCTGGGAGTCATATCAAGTCCACAGCTCTCAAATTCTCAGCCTTATTCCCTGGGTAGATCAGAGCCACCCATGGCCACACTCTGTCACCAACCCCAGGGACCCTCGGAGGGTCTTGACTGGGAATGGTCCTGCCTGGAGGTCTGCAATGTGGGAACCCTGTAAGACTCTCACTTTCAGGCACGCGGGCCCCAGAATTGACAGGCTCAAAGTAGAAGCTGCTGGAACATTCCTCCTGGACCGTGGTATGTTGAGTGGTCTGGCGTTTTCAGTCAGGAGAAAGGAGATGAAGGGCAGAGTCTCAGCGCCCCATCTGAATGGATGGAACACCAACTGCGGGTGCCAGGTCCAGGCTGTGGCAAGGGTCCAGACCTTCCGAGGGCGCCCAGTCACCACCTACCAACCACCAGGCAGGCCATCTTAGTGGTCCCTGCCCCTCAGGCATGGGGATTCCCCTTACTGTTGTCTCTCCTAGACCTTCCAAAGACGTAGGGACTTACTGCTACTGACTCGACTGCTCTAACTAGAGAAATATAATAAGTTAAGACATTCTTCCAGCTGGGTGAAAGAAATATGGAGGGGTGCATTCTATGAATTTTAAGCCAAGACACACTCACTGCCTAAACCCTAAATAAAATCTTTATGACTTACTTTATTCTTCATTGCTAAAGGGAGGTCAGAATAATACGGTATAGGAAAATTCCCAATATCCAGACTGATATCTACATGACTTTTTCTCATCATCCAAGTTTAAATATTGACACACAGGTCTTTAAAGATATCTAAGAATTGCTTTCTATAACACCATACAGGAAACATTTGTTCATTCAGTAAATGTGAGCAATTTTGTAAGTGCCAGGGGAGCAAACCAGACCCAGTCACTGTCTTCACGGAGCTAAGAGTTTGTCTCCAAGATACTGAAAGGACCAAAAGAACGTTCCAACTCCAGTACTTCCTACAAGGAAAGAGCATCTCATCCAGCGCTGTTCTCACGGTAGGCTCTCGGGAGCAGGTGACTGACATGAAGAATAACCATCCCCTGTGAAACTCTCAGGGTCCCCCTGCACAGAGCTGCCTCCGGGAAAGTGTAAACATGCACCTCTCACAGACTGAGGGTGCAGATTCTGGCATTAATTTTGCCTGTCCTTCCTGGGTGGCATGACAGGGCCCTAGAGAAGAAGAAGCACAGGAGGTTGCACTGTAGACAAGCGTATACCTGCAAATCACGAGTGATTGATCCATCAGCACCACAGGAACGTAGAGGTGTTTAAGGAAAAACTGGGGCTTCCCTTTTCCCTCAGGCTATGCCTCAGCAATCTCAGGTCTCAGATGTTTCGTGGCTGAGGTCTGATATAGCTTCAGCTATTGCTCAGTAAGTTAGAGCTCCATACACTGGAAATCTCTCTGTTTTCCAATGGGCCTCCAGGAGTTGGAACTGGCTGAGGTTCCAACTGTCCAGTTAAAATGACCTAAAGCAGGACTGTTTCTACAGCCGAATACTCTAAGCCTCAGTAGCGTGTGTATTCTAAGGACACCACCGCTCTCGCTTGTCAGCACCGTGAACACGCGTGGGGTTTACCAAGCACCGCCCAGGGCCAGCACCGCGTGATCACAGGCTCTGCCACCCCCACTCGTCTTCACCTGGAAAACCCCTAGTCTCTCCTCACTGGTAGCATCCTAAGGGCAGGGCTCCCAAAGCACGCTGTTCATAATCTCCTTCTGAAACTTAACACTGTCAGTAAGACACCAGCTTGCATCCTTGTTTCCCAACCAATCAATGACCTCAAGAACAGAGATGGAGACCTACTTATTGTTCATTCTCAAAGCCTGACAGTATGCCGAGAACACAGTAAGAGCTTAAGAAATATTGAAGGAATAAATACACGAATGATTGAACTAAACCCACCACATCTTAGATTATTTCATAACCCTGCCACCCCCAGGGCTCCAGGGCAGCCAGGAGCTGTCCTCTACAGGGACTCTGAGAACGTCTGGCCCCTCGTGAGAGATAAGGATGTTAGCAGGAGCCACATGTTTTTAAAATGACAGCTGAAATAGCTATAAATATTAATAGATATTCCAAGAAGGTCTAGGTCTTTGGGAATAAAATATATGGATTTCAAGGAAAAGAAATCTTCCATCTCTGGCATAACCTCTAGTACCAAGTGCTGACTCTCCTTAATGAGGTGTTAATGAAGTGTCAGCACAGACCAGACCCCTGCTGATTTGCATACGCCTTGGTTACTCGTATTAAAATAGCATTGCATGGATATTAGATCCTGTTTATTTTACAGAGCTGAAACTTCTGCTAAGATTATTGATTCCTTTTAGAAGGTCTTAGTATAGTAAATTAAAAGAGGATTCATTTCATTACTCTGGAACCATTACAATTCTAATGTTTAAATATAAGGCATTTCTTAATTATATTCAAATTATTAAAAGGTAAGGTGGCCGTGAATTTCACAGACAACCCTTGGTCCTGAAAATTTGGGGTTTTATGGACTAGAGAGACAGTCATCAGTAGACCCCAAGTTACTAAACTCAACGGTTCACTATCAACAAGAGAAGCCCAGGATAAGTCATAAATGCCAGGAACACACAACGAAACTGCTTGCTGTAATTTTTTTCTGTTTGGTTGTGGGAAGAAGATGGATAATAAAAACATTCTTGACTTCCTAATCTCCCCGATACAACTTCCAACTTTAATACTACCTGAAAAATCTCCCCCACTGAGCAGAAGTAATTTCCTCTACATTACTGCTTAGATTACATTAATGTACAAGGAGCTGTGATATAACAATGAACAGGATATAATCTTGCCTTCAAGAGTTTTATAGACTTGAGAAGAAATAAGACAAAAAAGAAGACAACCACAATTCAGCTGCAGAAAATGCTATAATATGGATTATGTTTTAAGGTATGGCAACCAGGGATTGAACACCAGACCTCATGTGTGGGTAGCAGGCGCTCAACCACTGAGCCACATCTGCTCTCCTGAGTTGCTTTTTTCGTGCACTTGCTTGTTCTTTGTTTTGTTTTGTTTTTAGGAAGTACCAGGGACCCAACCTAGAACCTCCCGTGTGGGAAGCAGGCACTCAACCACTTGAGCCACATCTGCTCCCCATAATATGGATTTTTAAGTATTTTTTCACTGTCTCACCAGAGCGTTAGTTTATGAGCTCCTGAGAAGGGAGCTGAAGTGCTGAAGACCTACTATCGCCCCAGCCAGGGGCAGCACCCACCCTATTCTAGGGCAGCGACGCAGCTCTACCATTTACCAGTACAAGGATTGATGAGCAATGTCCTGGTAGCGATCATCAATATATTTTAGTTCTTCAACCACATAGCAAAATAAGCAGCATACTGACACAGCCTTAGCAGGATTGCCTATTAAGAGGGTGTTTAGCTGACTTTTAGGAGATGCGACTTGGAGAACCCCCCAAATTCCTAACCTGATTTTTTAGAACAGTGTGAGCAGTGGGTTTATCAGACCCTATTTCAACTCAGGGCATCTCTGAGAACAGAGTTTTCCACTCCAAGAACCAGAGAGCAGTCACAGCCACGCCTGCCTCAGGAACGGCGCAGCTGGCCTTCCGGAGTGTGCCAGCCAATGGCATTGCCGATTAAAACCCCAGAGCCCCCGGGTGGAACTTCACCACCACGCACGGGGATTCAGAAGTTACTGAAGATTTATGTGTGAGTTTATCTATTTATTCACTCGATAGACACTTACATGGAAAGACCGCTGCATCTCAGGATATGTGCTAGGAAATGGGGAAGCAAGCACAAATAAGATGTAAACCTCCAGCTGAAAGGGTTTTCCATTTAGGAATCGAGAAATCTGTAATTAAAATGCAATGTTCAAAGTGCACAGGATTCTATGTGGGCATAAAACGGACAGTTAACCAGCCCTGGGGGTCGTGGAAAGCTTCTCAGTCAAGGCAACCTCTAAATTCAATCTTGAAGGATTTCAGGAAGGATTTAGGGAGCCTTCTCTGCAGTTGCCCTTGATTAACTCGCTTGGGTCGCATCCTCTGCATTCACTTTGCACCGCAGAGGTCCTGAGATAAATGGAGAGGCCTGGCAGAGTCCCGGAGCAGGGCTGCGGCGGGTCACGCACGGGGATGCAGTTTTGCAAAATGAACCCCAGTCTGGGTGAAGTGTGTACAGAGTTGGTAAAATATGGAACGAATGCTGCAAGTGTTCTGTCATGTGAACTTATTGAGAAAGATATTCTTCAGATGGACCACCAACCTCTTTATCTGACTTCTGAGGCACAAAAATCTTTTTCCCCCACTTGAAATCTATTATCTGTTTGGCCTGAGTGAGAACCTGACAATGAAGAATAAAGTTATTCATCAATAACTTTACTGATTTGTTTTGGAATTGAAAATTGTTAGATACTTGTGTTTCTATAAGAGGGTTTTAGTGTTATTTTTATTTTATTTTTTATTGGTTTTTAAGTACGGCTTAAACATACACTTAAAAATACCTCACTGAACACTTCCCCTGAAAAAATCTTTCATTTCATCTATTGACCGAATATGTTTGTGAATATATTTATATATATGATGTTCTTTAAATTGTTGAAACTAAATATTTATCATTTTTTTCCAGAAAGGATGCACACCAGAGTGTTTGCATAAGCTACCCCAAAGGAATGATATTGGGATAAGGGTACGCTCCCATTTTTTCACTTTGAGCATTTCGGGACATAGAACTTCTTTTTGGTAATAAAATGTAGATATAAAGTAAAGATGGAGACTCTTACTGCCAGATTCTAGTTCTATGATGAGACCCAGTAAAATATGATATACTTTCCATATTGGAGAATTTTTCTTTTACAAAAGATAGATACTGATAAGTCCTGCAGTAGCTAAGAGTCGAGGGGCAACAGTGAATTGGGTCACGACCCTCATGCCCGCCTTGCTGTGGGCGCCAGAGCGCAGCACGTGTGAGCGGCCACACCATCAGGAAAAGCATCCCTAACATAAGGGAGCAGGTAGGTACACGAACGTCTTCAACTAGTGAAGCTCTGAAATGAAGGCTGCCAGCGCAGACAGAGCTCCATTCCTAAGCCAAGCCTGTGAACAGGACGCCTGAATTTCAACTTATTCGGTTCCCCAAATCTTAGATATTGACCTCTTTCAAAAAGAGCAATAAGAAGTCATAGAAATATTTGTAAGAGCAACATAAAATCAAAGAGATGACCAGCCCAAGCCCTGGAAACCATGACATCGGGGCGACGGGATGCGCCTATGAAAACTCTCATCTATGGAATTACGAATCCCAGGCAGGATTTTATGACACTGAGTGAGATGATTGGCAATGTGGTGTGTGATGCAGTCACCAGAAGCACAGCAGAAGCAACATCCCGTGGTGGAACAGCAGCTCGGCTGTACGAGCTGTAAACAGCATGGTCCAGGAATCAAAGAAGGAGAATTCTAGCAAAGCCTGTGCCGTAGCCCTCAGAAAAACAGTACGCCTCTGCAGCCTAAGGCGGATACCTGCCCTTTGTGAATTACAAATCCTTGCCACCAGGGATTACTTGCAAGTGCTTGAGAAAAGTTAAAGCTCTTTTTAAAGAGGAAATAGCAAGCTTACCTAGAAAAGGCTCTGCTGAAGTGGGTTGGCCCTCTGACTTGGCAAGAAGAGGAGTAAAGCTCCTAATTTTCTTATCATAATGATAACCTGCCTCCCTCGTGTCAGGGCCTGAAGCATATGACTTCCACGGTAGCCAACAGCACAGAACAACTACACTGGGGGCACTGTTAGAGGTCCCACGTGAGCGGTCTGTGAGCCAGCATCCGCCAAAGTGTGCTTTAAGGCATCTGATATTTGAAAAAGACATTCTAAGGGACATGCTAAATACCCTTCCTTCTAACATCTCCAAGCTCTATTTCATTTCAAGTTAGATCATCAGCAAGCAATGTACTTGGACCAAATTATCTCACTTCTCCATAGAAATGTCTTCGCTGATTGATGATATGAGGCTTTGCCCTAAGCCTGTACAGAGGGTCGATATGAAACTGTCTCATCAGTATCTCTTTTGTTTTTGTAAAGCTGTAGCCAGAAGTGCCCACCATGCTTTCAAATATCAATTTTAAAAGGGCTCTCATTTAACTTTTCTTCTAAGAAAAAGTGTGTGTCTGTCTGGGGGTGTGTTTACATTCATTGTGTGCCAGTGAACGCTAGATAACTAATGTGGTTTCCTTTGACTTAAATGTCAGGAAACTCAAAGCTAAAATCATAGGTACCTTAGAAATTAATTCACATTAGGCATGTGACACTGTCTCTTCTTGGTGCTTCTTCTAGATAGTGCTCTGTCTGTCCCACTGACCCACCCATTCTACATTATGCTTAATGTGCAAGCTGCTTTCTGTTTTGCACATCTCGAAGGTAAGCGGCCGAGGTTAAGTAGAGACATTCATGAACATTTAGCCTGTTCCAGTTAAGTTTATGTATAGAAACTTGGGTGTTCTTAACAACATCACTTCCTTAAGTCCCCAGTTTAAAGATGAAGTTCAGATAAGTCAAATAATGGTCAAGTTTACAAAGCTAATAAGGATGAGGACTAATGTTTGAACTCAGATTTTCCTGGTTTTGTCCAAAGCACATGTTCCTATTTATGACCTTAACTATGCTCCTGAGTATTGAATATTAATTTTTATTCATTACTATAAGCTTCTTTTGAGTTGGATGTTATGTAAAGTAAATAATATCTATTCTGCTTTGAAATATGTTGTGATAGTAAAATAAAATTAAGGATGCAAAAGTACTTTGAAAGAATTTTTAAATGGTATACAAATGTGTTTATTTCCCTTATATTGATCATTCTAAAATCTGAATTAGTATATTAAAATCTAAGTTATATTATACTATATTATACTTATATTATATTATATTATATTATATTATATTATATTATATTATATTATATTATATTAAGTACCCCACTATCCATTCCATTAGCACTTCATAAAGATTTTTAAACAACCGGAAAACAAAAAGGGATTTTGGTAAAAGTCTTTCAGACATAAGCCCTCACCGAAAGGCGCCAATGAATGCCATTCTAAACTGAACCAGCTCCTAAATTGGGGTAAAGGAATTCTTTTACCATACCTTTAACACTTTCCTGCAAATGATCTGAAGCCATGCATTTGGAAATCCTGAAGTGGCCCTCTGGCCTGCAAACATATTTTATTTCTGTGGCTATGTCAAAGAAGAGAGAGAGAGAAGTCCTTCCTTTCTTACAACCCAAGAAGCAGTCTCAGACTTTTCAGACTTTATGAAGTAATCAGCCGTCTCTAAGAACAGACAAGAGCCATCCTTCCCTCTTCATCTTGCCTGAATCCTCAGCCACTATCAAAACGAAACCTCATCATACTTGAACCTATTTCATCAGTAAGATTCTCTCTCATCTCATTCCAGTTCTTTATCCTTACAGAAAATGATGTTCACTAGCTCAACTCTTTATAACTTTTTTCATTTTTCATTTTAGTCCTATTTTCTTTAACAAGTCAGTAAAAAAGTATTTTAAAATATGCTGCACTGGAAACCATGAATATTCATTCTTCTAATCCTCAATTTCAGGTATCACGTAATGAAAACATCACTATAATTGAAATATGTTGGTGCTATATCATTGTTAAAAAAGTAAACAACTCAGAAAGTAGACTTTAGGGTTAGGTACTATTTAAATAATGCGTCATTTCTTTAGTGAGACAGTCAGCAAACTGTAGACAAAATAATTTCTCTCTTTTATTTTTAACTTGAATTGTCATAGTATCTTCACCTAGACTTTGCTCCTGCTGGTGGATGGTGTGAGTTAGTTTTGTTCTGTTTTGCATTCCCGTAGGTCCTTGGACATTGACCATATTATATGATAGGAAATGTTATGTAGGCTTCTGGTACTCTCCTCATTGTCAGATAGAAATGAAATAATAATAACAAGGTTAACAAAAATAGTTCCAGGCAGTCAATGATATTCTATTAGAGAAGTGGAAGAAAAGGTTATGATTGCAGAGCCCAAAGGCACCATCCCTTCCTCAGAGGAGTAGCTCTGATGCAAAACAATAAACTGAGATTGAGAGAGAATTGCTACTGACCACAGCTGGTAATTAGTCTAGGGAGCTTCACTGGCTCCCTTAGAGACAATGGAAACAAAAGAAAAGTGACAAAAAAAAAAAAAGATGACTATAAATATGATGTAGTCAATGCCCAAGGAACTCTGGGAATACAAAACCAAACAAACAGAGCAAAACAAAAATCACACATCAGGTTTCCTGGAAGTAGAGATTTTCGTACAATCCAAAAGGGAGGAAAGAAGTAGGTTGGAGAAGGGGAGAGAACCAAGCAAGGATATGGTTTCAAGTGAAGTCCAGCCTTGACCTGATGCTTGGCAATAGGTAAAGTTCTAGAACAGGGGTTGGCAATCTTTTCATCAGGCCAGATAATGTCTATTGCAAATACTCAACTCTCCCATCATAGCATGAAAACAGCCATAGATAATAAAATAAATGTGTGACTTTGTTCCAATAAAACTTTATTTACTAAAACAGGCAGTGGGCCAGATTTGGCCTCCAGGCCATAGCTTGCTGACTCCTGCTCTAGAGTAGAAGTCATTCCAGAGGACTGCGGCCTTCCCTCAACCCCCAGGGCAGGAGACTGGCCTTTTATCATCTGTATCAGTCAGTCACAGGCTCTGGAGCTACGGAGGTGCTCACCTCCCAGAAATGTGATTCCCAGCAGCCAGGAGAGTAGTTCTCAATTTCATGTGAATCAGACTCACACGGATCACACAGGAGGGCTTGTGAAAACACTGCTTGCTGACACCATGCACAGTTTGTGATTCAGTGTTTCTGGGGTGGGACCTGAGAATTTGAATTCCCAACAAGTTTCCAGGCATAGCTGATGCTGATTGTCCAGAGACCACACATGAAACCACTGGGCTCGTATGATTCTCCAGAGGCGGCGGTGAGCGCGTAGCAGCCATCGCTGCTGTTGGTGTTGGCTGGCATGCTAATCTGTGTTAGCTCGTGATCTCCCTGAGAGCACAGACCATGTTTTCCTCCTAACTGTGGAACCAACACTATCAAGGGAAGAGAATTCTATGCCCTTCATAGCTGCTTCGAATCAGTTATTTCCCTAAGGAAAATGAAACTAGAAGCATATGGAAAATAAGGGTTTCTTTATGTGGTTCCTCTCATAACTTGTATCTTGTTCTTTTCCTATACTTCTATTATCATAAAATACAGTCCCTGACAACTGATGTTCAGAGCATAAACATGGAATCCCTCGCTGAATTGTCCTCAGACATATTACAGCCCTGGTAATAATGCCTTCCTGTGAGCACTCTAATTCTGGCTCATAGATTTATTGCAAGAAGACCCAAGCAGAGAGAAAAATCTTAATTTGTACTTTATAAAGCCAGCTCTCTGAGACTCCTATAATTTGAGAGGGAAAAAAAAATAGATCACTGTGCCCTAGACTATGTATCTAAATCTTAACTTTATCTTTCTTAATATCCTTGAAGGCAAAGCCAAGAAATCTGACTTGGCCCCGCAGCTGGTTAAACCACTTTCCACAGAGAAAGACTAAGTCTACCTAAAGAGTAATTAGTGATGGAGTTATTTTAACCTCAAGTGCTCGGCTCCCACCACACGGGAACACACACAAACACACAGCCGGCCGAGGGAAACCCAGTCAGGATGAGGCTCAATTAGAAGGAATTAGAGGTAAGTGACTGAGGGGCTGAATAAAATCATGGACGCTGTAGTCTATAATCTAAAGCAAGGCCAAGTCAAAACGTCCCAGGAAGCACTGTGAGGCAAAAATCCAGGAAGCAACGCAAGAACAGCAAGACCAGAGAGCAAGAGTGGACACAGCCACAGATGCATGATGAAGCAAGATCCATTTTAAACCAGAGGGGTTAAGACAGAACAGTCGTTTGAAAATGGAGTAGGAGAGACATAGATAGATGATGATCAGAAGGAAAGGGGATGAAGATAGGTGATGGGTGCAGCTTTACTTTCTTATTTATTAAGTGCTAGTCAAAAATTAAAGACAGAGGCGTTATTGCCAGATGGAACATTAGCACACACACCTCACCATCCGGTAACACCCTTCCTAGACTGATCATTGTAAAACTTGCAAAGGTGCGCCAGCAGACATCAAAAAGAATGTCCAAAACAACATTGTTCATAAAAATAAAAAACTTAAAACAACCCAAAAGCCTAGTTGTAGGAGAAGAGATAAGTTGTGGTATATACACAGAGCAGACATCAGGGAGAACAAATGAGCTGCAGCTGCAGACAGCAGCAGGCGTGAATCTTAAAAATGGAATGCTAAGTGAAGGAGGTAAGTCCCGTACATTCTGCTTCCACTTAAGCTATAGAAAGCTGCACGAGAATGCCACTCCCATCTGACAACAACAAAGCCAGATGGTATACAAAGTCTTAACCTTTTCGAACCCATCAGGGTGCTGAAATCTTATGACAAACATGAGAATGAAATTCCAAAAAAGTAGACAAGACCCTCAAGGCCAGACAGGACAAACATTTTACTTTTGCCAGAGCCCAAGAGAAAGAGGGGACCACTAGAATAAGGAAAGAAGACATGACCTAAAATTTTAGCCAGTTCTTAAAGGTCAAGCACAAACTAGTATATACAGTTATTTTTTAAAAATATATATACATTTATTTTCCACTGAAATTAAAGGTTCATAGAATATTTGCAAAAGTATTCATAAGAAATTGGCACAGTTTGTTTCTGGGAAAGAAAAGTAAGGGAATGGGGAAAAAGTAGGAAAGAGACTTATGCACACTATCTTTTAATAACTTTTGGATCTTTATGTTAAAAAATTTTAAAAACAAAATTTTTGAAATGCAAGCTGGTATAACATAACTATTTGACAAAATGAATTTTCAGGAAAAAACATCATTAGGAATAAAAATGGGCATTTTTGATGGCTAAATTATTTTTTTTACACTTTTTTATTAAAGTTAATAGATCACAAAGAATGTTACATTAAAAAATATTTAAAAAACATAAGAGGTTCCCATATAACCCACTCCCGACCAGCTACCCCATCATTTTTGTAAATTGTATTTTTTGAAGATATATACATCACCAAAATATGTTACATTAAAAAATGTGAGGTTCCTGTATACCTCCTACCCCCCTCCCACCCCCCTCCTCCCACACCAACAACCTCCCTCATCATTGCAGCACACTCATTGCACTTGGTGAACATATTTTGGAGCACTGCTGCACTACACAGATAATAGTTTACCCTGTAGTTCACACTCTCCCCCAGTATATTCAGTAGGTTATGGCAGGATATATAAAGTCCAGCATCTGGCCCTGCAATATCGTTTAGGACAACTCAAAGTCCCAAAAATGCCCCCATATCACATTTCTTCTTCCCTCTCCCTGCCCTCAGCAGCTACTGTGGTCACTTTCTCCACCTCAATGCTACAATTCTATTACTAGTAACAATAGTTTTATAGCAGAATATGAGTAAGTTCACTCTAATCCATATTTTATTCCTCCATTCTGTGGACCCTGGGATGGTGTTGTCCCCTCCACCTCTAGATCAAGAGGGGGCTTAGATTCCACATGGATGATGGATGCAATTCCTCTGCTTGCAGTTGTTGGCACTCTTGATTCCCTGGTGTAGTGTTTGACCTTCTTCACCTCCCTCTTAGCTGACCTGGGTAAGACCAAGGAACCAGAGAGAAGGAGTCATCACTCTGCTGAGGCTCAGGGCCCAGCTGGCACAGGGGCAGTCCAGAGATTCACGTCCCCTGAGTGTGTACCATCCCTAGCACCAACCACAGGTTCAGTAAAAGTGACAGAAGAGGCATGTGTAGAAAAGCCACATCTAAGGTATAGAATAGATGGAAACAGGGCAACTGGGGGGCAATGGAAGTGCTCCACAAGATCATGCAATGATGGATATAGGACGTGTTAACTTACACCAAAAGTGTATAAAAGTCTATAAGCTAAAATATAAACCATAATGTAAACCAAAATGGAACCATGTTTGATAACTACATTTCAAAATCTGTACATCAGCTGCAGCAGATATAACATGAACATGTAAAAAGTTCACTGCTAGGGAAAGGGGAAAAGGGTTTGATGTTGGGAGTTCCCTATATTGTTTATGTGAATTACTGTGATATAAAACTTTTTTGAAGACAAAAATTAAAAGTTAGAAAAAAAAAGAAAAAAAAGAAAGGATGTAGTTACTGAGGAAGAAATGAAAGAAAGTGCCTGTACATACAGGGCAACACCTATTACAGTGATGAAAGGCAAAATGTTTGAAACAAAGCTTTATAATATTTTTCATTTTATTAATACACCATTTATTTTTACTTTATTTTAGTATTTCTAAAATACTTTGTATTCTATTTCTAAACTTAAACCCATTACTATATTTAAATTTCCTGTTAATTGAATTTGGCAATATATTAGGCTTCATTGTTAAAGAAGTTTTGGACCACAGAGAGTTCAGCTATGGCAGGGGAGGAACTCTGGTGTGGAGTATTATTGATGGGGGGCACATAAGTGGGGGGAGTTCTCCAGGGCATGTATATAGGGAACATAAAAATGTTCTGATATATGTTGGGTATTTTTATAGTAGTTATAGTTACAAACATCAACTGAAGGAGTGCTGAGTTCCCACCCAGGGGAGCTCTGTCACATTCCCCAGTGGAACAACAATAATCCCCAAGTGCAACAGCAAAGACCAACAAGGAAGGATGGTCCAATAATGAACCCTTGATACTGATGACTATGTTTATGAGCCTGTGCACCTGAAATATGAGCTAGGCCTAGAGCTGCAGGGTGCCTAAGAAATACCTCCTGAAAGCCTCCGTGTTGCTCAAATGTGGCCACTCTCGAAGCCAAACTCAGCATGTAAATGCATTACCTTCCCCCCAGTGTGGGACATGACTCCTGGGGATGAGCCTCCCTGGTGCTAAGGGATACTATCAATCACTAACGGGTGATGCAACTAGAAAGAGACCTTGAATAAAAGGGTCAACTCAGACCAGCAGAATATCTCAGCCTACATATTGGATCAAGTGTTAAAAACTGCTTTTTGACCTTACTAAAAGGGGGAAATGGCAAAGACAAATGAGTATATACATTTATTATAACTAGAGCAGCAGTCACGGAGTAGGTCATCCATACACACAAGCTCTTCTCCAACTGCCTCCAACAAGTGCTGTCCAGAAAGTTTAGGGACAGGGCAGGAGACCAGAGATCTCCATTCAGTGGTGTAGGAATCCTGAATTCAGGCACAAAAACACCACTTACTCTTCCAGGTCCATTTCTCTTAAAAAGCAAAAGCCTTAAGTCACTGCAGAAGGAACAATGAGACTTCTACCCTCCCAACCCACTGAGGAAGGAATAGAAACAAAACCCATCTGCCTCTGGAGAAAAATTCCTCTTTCTGCCACCAGAAACCAGACAAAATGCTATGCTTCTTGGGGAACAGTAGAAGCAAAGCTATATGTCATAGGCGATGCAGAAGGAAAATCTTTAGGACCATCAAAACAAAGCTGAGCTCTGATAATTGGAGGCAGGCCAAAACCCTCCTGCCCAATACCTGCCAGATAAACAAGGCAGAGTTGGGTGGAGAAACACTGAAAATGACCTATTTCCTAGGCCCAAGGGCACAGGTCCTGCCTCACAATGAGGCAAATCGGGGGAAGCCAAAATGCCCCTGGCCTTGGAACAAACCTATCAACAAGTAGCAAGCCTGAGGACAGGCAAGACAGTGGAGAAAGACTCTTCTATGGCACAGATATTCAGGAAGTCCTGAGAGCTGAGAGTAGAGCAGGAACTCAGAGAAAATCCCTTCAGCATGCCTTGGGCCCACAAGATCAAGGTAATGGCAGTTCACTGCTGAAGGAACCCGGAGCCTACAGTATACTAAGGGTAACTAGCACAACTGCTGACTAGATGACTCAACCCCCATAGCATCTGACAAAAGAGATATGCCATTTCCAGGTAAAATAGTATTTACCTCAGGCTCTACTGTCCTTCTACCAATGATGTGCCATCTTTGATTTAAAAATTGGGAGATCCAAGATGGCAGAGTAGGAAATGGCAGGCTGCACTCCTCTAGAAGCTGTGGGAAGACAGGCAGCTGAGGGGCACAGGGGAACTGTGGGTGCAATTGGAGTAAAGGGCTGTAGGGGTGGGCAGCAGGACGACCAGACAGGCATTGGAATAGCCAGGCAGGCACAGGGTAGAGGCGAGCTGCGGGCAATCAGGACGGGGCAGAGGTGTCCAGACAGGCACAGAGGAGCAACCAGAGTGGAGAGATCCCACCAGGGTGTGGAGACCTAGCAAGATGCCAGAGGTTTGAGAGGGAGTCCCATTTATCATTTTTTTTCTCCCCTTCCTTACCCAGATACCTGCACAGAGGCAGTCAAGGGGTGATTGATTGGTGGGCATGGGCAGCCATTGAGGTGAAGCCTAGCAGTCTCCTGAGGCCTGAAAGGCAGGCCTGACTAGGTATTTTTGGTTTTGGTTTGGTATGTTGTGTTCTTTTTTCTTCTTCCTTTCCTCACTCAGTTATCTGTGGAAAGGTAGGCAGTGGGGTGATTGATTGGCGAGCATGGGTGGCCAACTAACCTGTCAGTGGCTTGAGAGAGAAGCCTGGCTCTGTTTTGTTGTTGTTGTTTGTTTGTTTCTTTTCTTTCTCCCTTTCCTCATCCTGGTACTTGCAGAGAGGTGGGCCATGGGGGATTATTTGGCAGGCACTGGCAGTCAATAAGGTGGAGCCTAGCCTGTCCTCAGTGGCCTGAGAGAAATGCCTGGATGGTTTTTTTTAATTTTGTTGCTTGTTTATGTATTTGTTTGTTTTTTCTTTCTCTCTTTTCTCATCTCTTTTTCTTAATTTTTTATTTTCCTGTTTTTCTTGTCTTCTTTTTTCTTTTATTTTACTATTTTTCTCTCCTTTTTAAAAATATTTGATTAAAACATAAAATATTGGACTATATATTTTCATTTTATCTATATTTTTCCTTTTTTTTATTTTTGTGGTTTCTTTTTATTTATTTATTTTTGCTCTCATATTTTCAATTAAACATGGGCAATTCTAATGATTTACAAAAAGAAAAACCAAGAGTCGAAGAAGACTCAACGCAAAGCCAAACAAAAGCAAAAGCCTAAGCAAGAAAGAAGCTGATCAACAGAATAAACATATCAAGATATTAGGCCTAGACATAAGCAAAAAAATTACAAGCCATATTAAGAAATAGGAAGGTATCAATGAAATAAACAAACTAAAAAGCAAAAGGAGACCCAGAATGTGGAACAACTAATCAAAGATGCTCAAACAAATATCCTAAACCAATTCAATGAGATGAGAGAAGAGATAAAGGATATTAAGAAGAGATTGGGTGAGCATACAGGAAAAAAAATTATAAACAAGCATAAAAAAATAACAGATCTTATGGTAATAAAAGACACAATGAAAAATTCAGTAGAATCACACATATTTGAACAGGCAGAGGAACAAATTAGTGAAGTCAAAAATAGGACATCCAAAGACACACAGAGTACAAAAAATAGACCAAAAAAATGGAAAATTATTACCAAGGACTCAAGAAATTGAATAACAGAACCAAATGTACAAACATTTGGGTGTCCCAAAGGGAGAAGAGAAGGGAAAAGAGGTATAAGGACTGTTTGAACAAATAGTGGCCAAAAATTCCCCAATTCTTTTGAGGAACATGGATGTACATGTCCAGAAAGTGTAGTATAAACCAAACAAAATAAATCCTAGCAGACCTACGCCAAGGCACATACTAATCAATTTGTCAAAAGACAAAGCGAGAATCTTGAAAGCATCAAGAGAAAAGAGATCCATCACATAAAAAGGAAGCTTAATAAGATTAAGTGCTGATTTCTCATCTGAAACAATACAGGCAAGAAAGCAGTGGTTTGACATAGAAAGAAGGTGCTGAAAGAAAAGCTGTCAGCCAGGCATTCTGTATCTAGCAAAAATATCCCTCAAAATGAGGAATGGATCAAAATATTCACACATAAATTGAAACTGAGAGAATTTGCCACTAAGAGTCCTGCCCTTCAAGACATACTAAAGGGAGTTCTGCACATTAAAAGGAAAAGACAGGAGAGAGGTTTGGAGGAGAGTGTAGGAAGGAAGACTATTAGTAAGGGTAGCTAAAAGAGTTAAAAGAGAAACAACAATAAAGTATGACACATATAACCCTAAAGAAAAAATGTAGAAGCAAGTACCATCTTTACAGTGATAATATTGAATGTTAATGGATTAAATACCCAATTAAGAGACATAGATTGGCAAAATAGATAAAATATATGGCCCATCTATATGCTGTCTACAAGAGACTCATGTTAGTCCCAAGGACAAAAATGGGTTGGAAGTGAAAGGCTGGATAAAGATTTTCCATGCAAACAGTAACCAAAAAAGGGGCTGGAATAGCATACTAATATCAGACAGAATAGAATTTAAGTTCAAATTGTTGTAAAAGACAAAGAATGACATTATAGATTTATAAAAGGAGCAAGCTACCACAAAGAATGAACAATCAAATATTTATGCACTTAACCGAGGTGCTCCAAAATATATGAGGCAAATACTGTGAAAACTAAGGGAGAAATAGATTCCTCTACAATCATAGAGGGGAACTTCAATACACTACTGTGAGCAATAAACAGAACATCTCAATAGAGGATCAATAAAGAAACAGAGATCTTAAACAATACATTAGAGGAATGAGACCTAATAGACATATGCAGAGTATTTCATCCCAAATAGTACTTCTTCTCAAGCACTTCTTGAGCACTCATGGATCATCCTCCAGGATAGACCAGTTAGGGCATGGAATATGTCTCAATTAATTCAGATAAGATGGAAATTATATACATTCTGATCACAATGAAATGAAGCTGGAAATAAATAATGGACAGAGAACTGGAAATTTCACAAATCTATGGAAGTTAAATAATACACTCTTAAACAATCAGTGGGTGAAGGAGAGAATTGCAAGAGAAGTCAGTAAATATCTTGAAGGAAATAAAAATAAGAACATACCATATCAGAACTTATGGGATGCAGCAAACATAGTGCATGGAGAGGGAAATTTATAACCTCAAATACTTACATTTAAAAAGAAGAAATAACTTAAATCAAAGACCTAACTGCTCATCTGGGGGAACTAGAAAAAGAGCAACAAACTAATGCCAAAGCAAGCAGAAAGAAAGAAATGGCAAAGATTAGAGCAGAATTAAAAGAAATGGAGAAGAAAAAACAAGATAATTAACAAAACCAAAAGCTGTTTTTTGAGATGATTAATAAAACTGAGAAACACTTAATTAGACCAACAAAGAAAAAAAGAGAAAAGATGCAAATAAATAAAATCAGGAACAAGAGAGGGGACATCACCACTGAACCCACAGAAATGAAGAGCATCATAGGCATATACTACGAAAACCTTTTGCCAACAAGTTGGACAACCTGGATAAGATGGATGAATTTCTGAAACACATGAGCAAACTACATTGATGAAAGAAGAAATGTAAGAATTGAACAGACAAATCACAAGTAGTGAGATTGAATCAGTCATCAAAAACCTCCCAACCAAGAAATGCCCAGGACCAGATGGCTTCACAGGTGAATTCTACCAACAATTCCAAAAAGAACTAACACAAATCCTGCTTAAACTCTTCCAAAAAATCGAAGAGGAGGGAACATTACCCAACTCATTCTATGAAGCCAACATCAACCTAATAATAAAACCACATAAAGATGCTACAAGAAAAGAAAATTACAGAGTAATCTCTCTAATGAATTTAGATGAAAAATATCCTCAACAAAATACTTGCAAATTGAATCCAACAACACATCAAATGAATTATACACCATGATCCCGTGGTTTTTATCCCAGGTATGCAACACCGGTTCAATGTAAGAAAATGAATTAATGTAATACACCACATCAACAGATAGAAGGCAAAAAATTGCATAATTATCACTATTAATGCAGAAAAGGCATTTGACAAAATTCAGCATCATTTCTTGATTTAAAAAAAATACGCCAAAAGATAGGAATAAAAGGATACTTCCTCAAAATAGGAAGGAATAGAAGGGCAATAAAGGGCATATATGAAAAAGTCACAGGAAAAATCTTGAAATCAGACAAGGATGCCCACTGTCACCACTCTTCAACATTGTGCTCAAAGTTCTTGCTAGTGCACTTAGGAAAAAAAAAAAAGGGGGGGGGGTGGGAAGAAAATAAAAAGAAATAAAAGGCATCCAAATTGGAAAGGAAGGAATAAAACTTTATTTGTAAATGACATGACCCAACAAATAGAAAGGCCTGAAAAATCTACAACAAAGCTACTGGAACTGAAAAACAAGGTCAGTAAAATAGCAGGATATAAGATCAACATGCAAAAATCAGTATGTTTCTATACACTAATAATGAGCAATCTGAGGAAGAAATGAAGAAAATAAGTTCTAATTTATAATAGCAACTAAAAGAATCAAATATCTAGGAATAAACTTAACTAAAGATGTACAGAACATGTACACAGAAAACTAGTCAACATTGCTTATAGAAATCAAAGAAGATCTAAATAAATAGAAGGATATTCCATGTTCATAGATTGGAAGACTAAATCTCATTAGGATGTCAATTCCACCTAAATTGATTTACAGATTCAATGCAATCCTAATAAAATTTCCAACAGCAGTTTTTATAGAAATGGAAAAGCCAACTATCAAATTTATTTAGCAGGGTAAGGGGCCCTGAATAGCAAAAAAAAAAATCTTGAAAAAGAAGAACAAAGTTGGAGGATTCACCTTTACTGGCATTAACACATACCAAGAAGCTACAATGGTCAAAACTGCATGGTATTGACACTAGGACAGAAATACTGACCGAACTGAGAGCTTAGAAATGCACCTGCACATATCTGGCAAACTGATGTTCAACAAGGCTGCCAACTTCACTCACCTAGGACAGAATAGTCTCTTTAAAAAAATGGTGCTAGGAGAACTGGATATCCACATGAAAAATACTGAAAGAAGATCCCTTGTCTCATCCTATACAAAAATTAACTGAAGATGGATCAAAGCTTAAATATAAGAGACAGGACCATAAAGCTCTTAGAAGAAAATGTAGGGAAGTATCTGTTACCTTATGGTAGGCAATGGTTTCATGAAATTTACATCCAAGCACAAGCAACAAAAGAAAAAATAGCTAAGTTAAAGAAAAGAAAAAATAGCTAAGTCCTCAAAATTAAAGACTTTTGTTCTTCAAAGGAGTTTGTCAAGAAAGTTAAAAGGAAAGTTAAATGGAAAAAAAATATTTGTAAAGAACATACCCAATAAGGGTCTGATATCCAGGATATATAAAGAAATCCTACAACTCAATAATAAAAAGACAGATATCTCATTTTAAAAATGGGCAAGAGACTTGAATAGACACTTTTCCAAAGAGGAACTATGGTGAGCTGAAAAGCCCATGAAAAGATGCTAAACATCCTTGGCTATGGGGAAATCAAAACTACAGTGAGATATCATTTCACACTACTAGACTGGCAGCTATTTAAAAAAATACAGTTGGGGAATGGATGTGGTTCGAGAGGTTGAGCACCTACTTCCCACATGGGAGGTCCTGGGTTCAATTCCTGGTGCCTCCTAAAAAAACAACAACAAGCAAACAAACAAGAAAACCAATTCAGGGGAGGTGATGTGGGTCAATGGCTGAGTGCCAGCTTCCCACATAAGAGGTCCCAAGTTCAATCTACGGCCCCAGTGCCTAAAAAATTTTTTTTTAACAAAAACAGAAAACTACAAGTGTTGAGTAAGATGTGGAGAAATAGAAATTCTCATTCACTGCTGGTGAAAATATAGAATGGTACAGTCACTTTAGAGGACTGCTTGGAAGTTCCTAAGGAAGTTGAATATAGATTTGCCACATGACCCAGCAATACCACTACTGAATATATATCCAGAAGAACTTAGAGCAGTGACACAAACAGACATCTGCACATCAATGTTCACAGCAGCGTTATTCATGATCACCAAAAAATGGAAACAACCCAGCTGTCTATCTACCAATGAATGGATAAACAAACTGGTGTATTCATAGGATGGAATATTATGCAGCTCTAAGAAGAAATTAAGTTGTAAAGCATATGACAACATGGATGAAACTGGCGGACATTGTTAAGTGAAGTATGCCAGGCACAAAAGGACAAATATTGCATGATCTCACTGATAAAATTAATGGGCAGACTCATGGAGATAAGAGTTTGCAAGGTAGGTGCTGGAAGATAGGACAGGAGGAGAGATTGGTGAGCTGATTTTTAATCTCTGTAGAATTTATAATTTTGTTGATTGTAATGGTTTGGGAATGGATAAAAGTGATGTGAGGGTGATTAATAGCATTGAAGACTGAGAGTGATTATGGTTGAAAAGGGAAGTTTTGGGCCCATTCATCAGGCTAGAAGAAAAGCTAGAAGATAAAACAGGTGACTATATAACTCAGTGAATTCTGGGGTGGCCAAGGATTGTAGTTAAGAATACAAATATAAGAATGTTCTTTCAAGATCTATCACAAAAAATGTATCACTAGTACAGGGTGTTGATAGCAGAGTGATATATGGGAAAAATATATACCTAAAACATACTTCTATGGGATATGAATGGATTTGTGTTGTCACAGGTAGGTTTTCTCAAAAGATAGAGGCCCAAAAAGCAGCTAAAAAATATTAACCTTCCATCCTAGGGAAATCCTTCTACTTTTCCAAGTAAAACAGCAAAAATCTCTGGAATATATAAACCATGCTTAAAAAAAGAAAACAGATCTATATGTCAAATCCTCTATCTTAATGCTTGTATGTATGAACCTTATTTGCCTCCTGAAAACCTCTTTGTTACTCAAATTTGACCTCTTCATAAATCAAAACTCTGCAAATCTCCTTGATCTGGGCCATGACTACCAGGAATGAACCTCCCTGGCACTGAAGGATTATTGCCAAGTATTAATCAATAATGCATTTGGAAAAAGACATTGACAAAAAGTGGGAAATATTTTTTAAAAAGAATTTTTAAGGCTAAGAGATTTCAGAGTGAGTCAGGAGGTCACTCTGGAGTTTATGCCTATGGCCTATGCAGGTCTCAGGCAGATTTCACAAACTGCCACAAACAAGAGTGTTCTCGAGGGTTCTAGGGACATCCAGACAACAGAGGCAAGACACACAGTCTCATGAAATCAACAACCCCTTCAGCAGTCCCTATTTGGGAATATATGATCATCTATCTCCCCAATAATTACACTCACTTATAATTCCTCTAATCATGATTCTTCTACTCCTTTTATTTGACGCTACAATTTTCAATATGTCTGTTAAGTTTATTTCTCAGAAACTTAAATGTAAACCGCTAAAATGCTGGTTGAGCCTGGAATTCCAGTAGAAAAGTAGACAGCTCCTACTCTCCAATTCTTTGGCCTTACCCACAAAAACCAAAAAAAAGAATGATGATGGACAGTTCCCATCCTAAAAATGGGCAGTCTTTGCAGTCTTAGACAGGATTATTCCTTTCATTTTCCCTGTAGTGTCTGGGTCCCCTCTCAGCCTAGGACTGTCAGAGTGGACATCACCCCAGGTCCTTCAGGATTGGGGAATGAACAATCATGGGGGAGGGATGACTGGGACCAAAATGTATTAGTTGTTATCATGGTTATTACATTGTGTTGGCAGAATAACTTGTAATATTGATATTAAGATGTGGTTTCTAGGGGTTCAGAAGGGAGTGGGGAAATGAATGTGTGGAATGGCATATTTGGGGGGATGAGATTCTTCTGTATAATCCTGCAATGACAGACACATGACATTAATCATTGTCAAGGCCTGTGGATTGGGACAGCACAAAGTATAAACCATAATGTAAACTATAGACTTTGGTCAGTAGCATTGCTTCAATAATTGTCAATCAACTGTAACAAATGTATCACATTAATCAAAAATGTCAATAATAGGGGAAACTATGTGTGAGGGTGTGGGAGTTTTATGGGAATTCTCTATACTTTTGGTGTAACTTTTCTGTAAATGTATATCTAAAACTTCTCCAAAAATAAAGTTTAAAAATTATAACAGACAGAAAAATAAAATGAAGATTCATTGTCAAGAGACAAAGTAATGAGCAGAATGAGACTCAGGTAATTCGTATGTTAGAATTATCAGAAATGTTAAAGTAATAACGATTAATGTACTAAAGGATATTATAGAAAAGGTGAACAACATAAACAGATGGGGAATTTCACCAGAAAGAAGTAAACTATAAAAAATGTCAAGGAGAAAAGCAAGAATAAAAGCATGTTTGTAAGAGTTAATTCTTTCAACAGGTTTATCCATAGATTCCACATGACTGAGAGAAAAATCTTTCAATTTGGTGATAATTTGATAGAAATGAACCAAACTTAAAGACAAAGAGAAAAAAAAAAAAGTGAGGAAAAAATGGAAGAGAGCCACAAAGCGCTGTGGCATAATATCAACTAGTTTAACATACACGCCTTTGGAGTTCCAGAATGAAAAGAACAGACTTCTCATCAGAAACTTTGCAAGCTAGGAGGCAATGGTGCATCATCGTCAATGAAACGCTGAAAGAGAAAACCATCTGCAAAATGGATTAATACACCCAGCAAAATTATCTGTCAAAAATAAAGACTTTTTCAGAGAAACAAAAGCTGAGATAATTTATTACCAGCAAACCTAGACTACAACAAATGCTAAAGATATGTCTTAAGGCAACAGGAGGATAATGCCAGAAATAAATTTAGGTCTGCAGAAAGAAATGTAGAGTATTAGATATGGTAAAAAAAAAAAAAAAATGAGGGTAAATATTAAGATATTTGTTAATCACTTTAAAGGAAAATGGTCCAAAGCACCAACCTCAGCAGCGTGTTGGCAGTTTGTAACACACGTAGAATGAATGCATGACAGCAATAGCGCTATGGTGGGGGAGGAAAATGGAAGTGCACTACAAGAAAGTTCTTACATGACACACAGAGTGGGATGTTATATGAACGTGTACTGTGGTGAGCTAAAACATATATGGCACACTTTAAACAACCACTAAAAATTTTTTTAAAAAGTATAACTGAAAAACCAATTGAAGGGGGCGAAAGCCCCTCTCAGTCGGAGGCAGGGTGAGCGTCACCATCGGATGGTCCTCATGGTTGAGGAGTGAGCACACCTGAGTGGGGAAGGCAACGAGGGACCAAAGTAGACTCCCTGGTACCCTGCTATTATTCTATTATAGAGTTACTACTATTCCAACGATGGAAGAACTCACATCATCGGTGTAAAGGCAGTGGTCACCAGCAGTTCTGAGGGATGGGAGAGAGAAGAATAGGTGCAAAATGGGGGCATTTGGGACACTGGAATTGTTCTGCATGACATTGCAGTGACAGATACAGGCCATTACATATTTTGTCAAAACCTATAAAATTGTGCATGTCAGAGTATAAACTATAGCATAAACCATAGTCCAAAGTTTGCAGCAATGCTTCAATATGTGCCCATCGATTGTAACAAATGTACTACACTCATGAAAGATGTTGTTAATGGAGCAAAGTGTGGAGGGAGAAGGGGGTATATGGAAATGTAATCTAAAGTCTCTTTAAAAATAAATAAATATATATGTATATATATCTATATATATGCCAATTAGAGGTTAAATAGAATCATTAAAATATTAATGCAAAAGAAGACAAGAGAGAAAAAGAAGGAACAAAGAACTGATCAGAAAAAAAGGTAAAATATTTGAATCCAGTCATGTCAATCAATAATTTCATTAAGTATAAAGCATCTAAATGCTCTAATTATTAAAATAGTAATTCACAGAAACTTACCTATAGCATGATAGCTTTTTACAAGCCTTGAATGAGCAAAACTGAACATTATTTTGTTTAAGGATATGTGTGTATGTAGATAGCTGTTCACAATATGAATGAGAAAATTCAGAAAGAGGCCCCTTTGGCAGGGAGGGACGCACCTTTGGGAGGAAGTACAGACAGCCACCTCAGGGAGCTGGTTCGATCTTTTATTTTGAGTTGGGTGTTGAGTGTACATTTCATTACTAAGCTTCATTAATCACAAATCCATTCTATTCTATAGTATGTATCGAATAAAATATTTCTAAAAGAAGATTCAATAAGCAGTTAAATATTGTTATGGGCCTCTAAGTAAATTACTCATTGTCCATAAGCAAAAGGAGAAAATTTTCAAGAAATGTACTGAAGTGGGAGATCCCATAACAATTTAGTTCAGCAAAAATTCCCTGAGCATTTATTCCATGAGCAAGAAGCAGAGCTATTGCAGGGTACATACAAAGATGCATAAGATACCACACCCAACCTTAGTAACCTACAGCCTAGTGGAAGAGTTCACTATCAAAACCCTGTCTGGGGAGACGAATGTAGGAAGATGGCAGAGGAGGAAACTCCAGAAATCAGTATCCGCACCAGAACAACTACTGAGCTGACAGGAGCTTCTGAATCAACTGTTTGGAAATTCTGGAGCCTTATTAACCGGAGAAGAGCAGCAGGAGGAGGCTAGTAAGCTGGGCAAACGCAGTGACTTTCTGGCATCACACAGTGGCTACCATCTTCATCCAGCAGCCTAGAAGAAGGGCAGAGGGATCCTCAGCCCTGGCTCCTGGTGCAGCCTGCCGGCACCAGGGTGGGATATAAAGACCTGTGGACAGTTCCCCAAACCCGGGGCCCACTGTCTGATAGCTGATTTCTGCTTTTGATCACCTATGCCAGATAATCAGCTCTAAGGGTGGACACTATTTCAACCCACCTCAGAAAAAATTGGCAGGAGTTTCTTAAAGACAGTACTTTTCCTCAAAACTATGGAAAACAGTTAAGGGGCTTTACTAACTGGGCAAATGCAGCTTCAAAAAGCCATTTGCTGTTCTGCCTCTTGTATTTGAACCTATAATTAGCACTATACTTGATATATATGTCCCAGAGGCTTCAATCTTTGGTCCCTCCATGTGCCAGTTGGACCCTGAATTTCAGCAGAGTTGCAACACCTACTCTCCAACTCACTGGACTCACCCAGGACAACTAACAAGGAGATGATAATAGACAATGCCCATCCCAAGGAACAGAGAGTGTCTGCAACTGCAAGCAGGATAGTCCCATCCATCTGTCCTGTGGGTCCTAAGCCCCCTCTCAATTAGAAGCAGAGTGGGCATCACCATCCCCAAATCCTCAAGATCAGGGAATGAACAATGGACTAAAATAGACTTTATTTACAAAATTGTGCAGGACAGAGTGTAAACTATAATATAAACTACAACCCATGGTTAGTAGCAAATGCTTCAATATGTGTTCATCAATTGTAACAAACGTACCACACTAATAAGGGATGTTGTTGATGTGGGAAAGCATGGGAGGGTAAGGAGTGGGGTAAATGGGAATACCTTATATTTTTTATGTAACATTTATGTAATCTAGAGCTTCTTTAAAAATAAAAAAAAAATTAATTAAATTTAAAAAAACAAACAATAAAAACAACAAAGCCGTGGGAGACGCTCCTGGTGCCCCAGCTGGCCCCTCCCTCCCGCCTTTCCAAGGCAATGTGGAGTCAGCCTGTCCTCCCTTTGTGGTCCCTGGCCTAGTTCTGCCTGGGAAAGACTGAAGACGACAAGTAGACAACTCCTCTCCCATCCACACCCTCTCCTCCAGAATTTGCCCTCCAGGTAAAAGCAGTATGGGACAGGTAGGCAGTGTAAGAAACAATCAAGTCAGACAGCCTGGGGGAAAGGCGTACAGCAGAGCATCCAGGAGAGGGAAAAGTCTCTCTCACAGGGAGTAGAGAGGGCATTCAAATTCCTGTAAACAGAGGAATTCCTCAGGGTACCAACAAGCACCAGCCCAGAAGAAGACACAGACCCAGAAAAGACTTGGAGGACCCTGGAGCTCGCAGTCCCCTTGGGCTGTCGTTCTCGACAGAAAGCTGCATTCTGAAAGAGAGCACAGCCAAGGCAGAGCCAATTTGCAGGACAGTGAAATGAGTTTTTTGCATTGATTTGTTGTGTTTTTTTGTTTTGTTTTTTCAGCTCCTGGCACTCAAGAAAATCTCTGTCATATCACTAGTAAGACACAAATTCAAAATCCCATAATTAAAACTTAAAAATATTAAAATGTACAATGGGCAGCAAAAGATGACAAGATAAACAAACAAACAAACAAAAAAACACAAAATGATGGCCTATCCAAAAGAAAAGGATTAAAATCCAGAAAACATCAACAAAGACAAGACCACAGAGATGCCAGACAATGACTCCAAAAGCAGGATCCTAGATTTGCCCAAAGGAAATGATGGAAAATACAGAGAAGGTGCTAGAGGATATCATGAAAACAAAGGAAGGACAATTTGAGAACCTCAAAAAAAGATAGAAAATTTCAAAAAGAACCACAGGAGTTTAAGACCACAATATTAAAAGGAAAAATTCCCTAGATGGTTTCAAGCAGATTGGAAATGCCAGAGAAATAGTGAATACAAAGACAGGATAATTGAAATGAATCAGGCCAAGGAGCAGAAAGAAAAGAAAAATATAAAAAGCAAAAACAGCCAAATTTTAGTCCCATGGAAACCACAAAGAAAATATGTAAAAATACATACAGAAAGAATTGAAAAAGAACTCAAATTGTATAATACAAAAAATCATTATACATGTAAAAGTAGGTATTAATGGAAGAATTGAGAAGGAAAAAACCTATCCAAATTGGGCAGGAACAAGTAAAATTTTTCCTATTTGTGGTGCCCTCACTCTCTATATAGAAAATCCCAAAAATCTATAAGTCTCCTAAAGCTTATAAATCAATTCAGCAATTTGGAAGGGTACAAGATCAACACTCAAAAATCAGTAGTGTTTTAAAACATAAGTAATGAACAACCTCAAGTGGAAATTAAGGAAAAAATACCATTTATAATAGCCACTAACAGAATCAAATAACCAGAATAAATTTACCCAGGTTGTAAGGGACTTATACATGGACATGTAACTAGAAAAAGACCTTGAATAAAAGGGTCAACTCAGACCAGCAGAACATCTCAGCCTACATGTAATATCAGGTGTTGAAAACTGCTTTTTGACCTTGAATAAAAGGGAGAAATGGAAAGGACAAATGAGTGTATATGGCTATGAGTCTCCAAAAAAGAGTTGGGAGGTCATCAGAGGGGTTGTGTTTACGCACGCCTCATCAGGGTCCCAGAGACAGCCAAAGTAGATACAATCCCAGGTACTGGTTTGCCTAGTACAGGCTAGAGACCCACAGGTTCTATGGTCATGGCAGATGGCTCTAGAGTTCTGTGCCATTTCAGTTGGCCCCACTTTGGAGCTTGTGTTCCTGAGTGTGATAGAGTTGGACTCAGATGTGACCTTTCTACACATGCCTCTTCTGTGACTTTTACTGGACCTGTGGTTGGCACTGGGGTTGGTGTATAGTCGGGAGACCTGAATCTCTGGACTGTCCATGTGACAGCCAGGGCCTGAGCCTCAGCAGACTTGCAACTCCTACCCGCTGGTTTATTGGTCTTACCCCAGCCAGCTAACAGGGAGATGAAGAAGGTCAACCACCACACCAGGGAACCAAGAGTGCCTACAACTGCAAGCAGGAGAATTGCATCCATCATCCATGTGGAATCTAAGCCCCCACTTGATATAGAGGTGGAGCAGACATAACCATCCCTGGGTCCATAGGATGGAGGAATAGAGTATGGATTAGAGTGGACTTACTGATACTCTACTATGAAACTATTGTGATTAGTAATGGAAGAAATTGTAGCATTGATGTGGAGAAAGTGGCCACAGTAGCTGCTTAGGGTAGGGAGAGGGAAGAAAAGATATGATGTGTGGGCATTTTCAGGACTTGGAGTTGTCCTGGGTACTGCTGGAACAGATCCTGGACATTGTATGTCCTGCCATGGCCCACTGGGTGGACTGGCAGAGAGTGTAAACTACAATGTAAACCATTATCCATGTGGTGCAGCAGTGCTCCAAAATGTATTCACCAAATGCAATGACTGTCCCACGATGATGAAAGAGGTTGTTGATGTAGGAGGAGTGGGGTGAGGGGGGTGGGGGATATATGAAGACCTTATATATTTTTAATGTAACATTTAAAAAAAAATAAAGAGAGAGAAAAAAAAACATTTCAAAAAGAAATCAAAGAGGACCTAAATATACATAAGGACACACTATGCTCATGGATTGGAAGACTAAATATTGTCAAGATGTCAATTCTAGCCAAAGCATTTTACAGATTCAACAGAATGGTAATAAAAATTCCAATATCTTTCTTTGCAGAAATGGAAAAGCCAATAATCAAATTTATTTGGAAGAGTGAAGATCCCAAATAGGCAAAACCATCATTAAGAATTAAAACAAAATTGAAAACTTTCTACAAGGCTACAGTGGTCATAAAGGCATGGTACTGACACATGGTCAGATTTATAGACCAATGGATTTGAAATAAGAGCATACATGGTCAACTGGTTTTTATGAAAGTGCAAAAACAGTTCAATGGAGAAAGAAAAGTCTTTTAAACAAATGGTGTTGAGACAACTGGATAACTACAGGCAAATAATATTTTTTTTTTAAATCCTTAATCCATTTCTCATACATTATATACAAATTAAGTCAAAATGGATCATAGACCTAAATATAAAACATAACACTATCAAACTTCTAGAAGAAAACAGGAGAAGAAAGTCTTTGTATTCTTGAGTTAAACAAGGATATCTTAGATACAATACTAAAAGCACAGTTCATAAAATAAAACTCTTGATAAACCGGACTTCATCAAAATTAAGAACTGCTGGTCTCCAAAATACACTGTTGGAAGATTGAGAAAACAAGCCACAGAAAGGAGGTAATAAATTGCAAGCCAAAGTATCCTGATTATGTAAAGAATTCTCAAAACTCAATAAAAGAACCAATTAAAAGTAGGAGAGAGATTTAAACAGACACTTCACCAATGAAGATATAAAGATTACAAATAAGTACATGAAAAGATGTTCAACATTCATCACCACTAAGGAAATGAAATTACAGCCATAATAAGGTACAAATACATACATATTAGAATCAAATTTCTTTAAAAAAAACTGAGAAAACAAAGTGCTAACAAGAATGCAGAATAACTGGAATTCTCATACATTGCTGGTAAAGGAATGAAAAATAGCACAGTTTACTTTGGAAAACATTTTAGTAGTTTCTTATAAAGTTAAATATACACTTATCGCACAATTTAGAAATCCCACTCTCAGATATTTAACCAAGTAAAATGAAAACCTGTGTTCAAACAAAAAAAAGATGCACAAATATTTATAGCAGCATATTATTTGTAATTTCCAAAACCTAGAAACAGCACAGTGTTCCTCAACCGGAGAATGATTAAACCCCAAACTGTGGTATATCTGTACAATGGAATACTATACAACAATGAAAAAGAACAAATATTTGATGTATTCAACAACATAATTGAATCTCAAATGCATTATACCTAATAAAAGAAGTAGCCACAGTAAAAATGCTATATACTGTATATTTCTGTATTTTGCAAAAGTAAAACTATAGGGACAGAAAACAGATCAATTACTGCCAGTTGTGAAGCTGGCAAATGGAAGGACTACAAAAACTGCACTGTGGAATATTTTTGGGATGAAGACACTATTCTTTATTTTGTTACATGACTATATACATTTGTAAAAACTTGCGGAACTACCCAGTGAAAAGAGCAAATTTTATCATTTGTAAAGTTCACCTAAATTTTTTTAATGAAAAAAATCACCTCCCAAAATCTAATTGGGATACTACAAAATACCATATTTGATTTACAAAATACATGAGTAACACAATGAAGAAGACAAGGTTTAAAATGAACCCATGTAGAAAAAGTACTAGAAATAATTATAAATTCAAGGTGAATAAACACTGGCCTGGCCGTCCAAAAATCAAATTCAATATTAATACAGAATTAGAAATAAGGAGGGAAGATTACCTGTTTACCCTGTTACTCTCTACTGCTGAGGCCACACCAGGAGCAGTAACTCAGTTCTAGTGTCGGGTGGTAGAAGGACATGAAGCACGCACCTGCAAGTGGAATCGGCTTTTTCCTACCAGGGTGAATTTGCCATCACTGCAGAGAACACTGAGGTCAATTTTGAAGTGCTTCAATAGAATTGTATCCTTCATTAAAAAAAATCTCCAAAGAACCTACTCCAGGTGAAAGACTATGTAGGCAAGGGAAGTCACTAGTAAACAGTGAGATGTGTTTCCAGCCTAGCAAAGACCTGGCTGACATTATAATAATACTAAGCAATCTTTTTTTCCAATGTGTACAATCAGGAGGAGAGATACCAAGAGCAATAGTTTCTGGCTTTTTTTTTCTTTTTAGGAGGTACCAGGGAACCCAAGACCTCGTACGTGGGAGGCAGGCACTCAACCACTGAGCTACATCTGCTCCCCTGGCTTATTTTAATCAGGTCCAGGAACCCTCAGGTTGCCGTGATCGTGAGAGCTCAGTCAAATTTGAATCGGCGCCTATGCCCAGAAGTCAGTTCTGCTTCAGTTTGTTTTGTATCCTGGATACAAAAGCTGGCCTTCCTCAGTTCGGTTGCTCATTGCTATACCTTACCTTAAACTCCTCTTCATTTAGAATCTAAAATGATGTGACAAGCAGTTCATCACACACTTCTGTTTTTACTGAGCTTCCAGATGTGCTTGATGGTTTATAGAACACCGAGTAGTGATCTCTTGTCTACAGCTTCGGCACTCTTTGGGGGAGGTTTTTCACTCTATGACATATTTGTCATAGCACATATTGATAAGCTTATACATCAAGTCATAAACTTCCCTTTTTCATATGTGCATGCTCTCTTAAGTAATTTCTTTTTTAAGTTTTCTAAAACCAAATCAATTTTATTGATACATATTAGTAAAGCATACAATCCATGCAAAGTGTACTATCAATGGTATTTGGTATACACATAGTTGTGAAGCCATCACTTCAGTCATTTTTAGAGCATTTTCATTATTTCAGTAATAATAAACAACAAACAAACAAAATTTCAGTAATAATAAACAACAAACAAAATTCATCACCTCTCAATCTCCCTATGCTTCCCCTGCTGTACATAACTGCTACTTTTGGCTATTTTTTCATGATTATTTTTTAAAGCAGTTTCATTGAGATTAATTCACATATCATACAATCTATCTAAAGTGTATAATCAATGGCTTTTAGTATAATCACAATGTTGCACATTCATCACCACAAAAAATTTAGAACAATTACTCCAAAAAGAAAAACTCCATACCCCTTAGCAGTCACCTCTCAATCTCTCCATCTTTCCCCAGCCCTACATAACCACTAATCTAATTTTCTCTCTATAAATTGATTTGTATTTATATTTTATATAAATGGAATCCTACAATATGTTTCTTTCACTCAGCATAATGTGGTTTTTGTCTGATATTAACATCTTATAACATTAACATACATTTGTTCAGTTTCAAAGAAAAAGTCTTATATATGTATTACCTATAGTCATATTTGAAATGAGATTTTACTATACTATATAGTTTCATGTTACATTTTTCAGCTTTCTTTTTAGTAACATACATGACCTTAGAATTCCCCTGGCAACCACTGTCATACCCATATAATAGCACTGCTAGTTACAAACATTAATTTGTGCTCTCATCTTTTCTATCCATTTCCAAATATTAACATCCTTTTTATCCATTCTGCACACGTTAATCCTCAGCTCTCCATTTCTCTAACCTCATTGTATATTCCAGTTATTACTTCCATGAGATCACACAATATATTTAGATCATAATAGCAGAGTCATATTGTATTTGTCCTTTTGTGTCTGACTTGCTCCACTCAACATAATGTCCTCCAGGCTCATCCATGTTGTCATAAGGTTTATGACTTCATTTCTTCTTACAGCTGCGTAATATTCCATCGTGTGTATACTACACAGTTTATCTGTTCATCAGTTGATGGACACCTGGGTTGTTTGATGGACACCTGGGTTGTTTCCATCTCTTGGCAGTTGTGAATAAAGCTGCTAGGAGCATCGGTGTGCAGGTGTCTGTTCATGTCTCTGCTCTCGGTTCTTCTGGGTATATGCCTAGTAATGGTATTGCAGGGTCATGTGGCAAGTCTATATTCAACTTCCTCAAGAACTGCCAAACAGACCTCCACAGTGTACCATTCTGCATTCCCACCAACAGTGACTAAGTGTTCCTATCACTCCACATCCTCTCCAACACTTGTAATCCTCTCTTTTTAATAGCAGCCATTCTAACATGTGTGAATTTATATCTCATTATAGCTTTGATTTGCATTTCCCTAACCCCTAATGATGTTGAACAGTTTTTCATCTTTATTCACCATTTGTATTTCTTCTTTGGACAAATGTCTAGTCACATCTTTTGCACATTTTTTAATTGATCATTTGTCTTTTTATTGTTGAGTTCTAGCATCTCTTTATATATCATGGATATTAAACCCTTTTCAGATCTATGATTTCCAAACAATTTTTTCCCATTGAGACAGTTGCTTTTTCATTCTTTTAACAAAGTCCTTTGAGGTGCATAAATGTTTCATTTTGAGGAGGTCCCATTTATCTATTTTGTTGTTGTTGTTTGTGCTTTGGGTGTAAGGTCCAAAAAACCACCACCTACCACAAGATCTTTAAGGTATTTCCCTACATTTGCTTCTAGTAGTTTTATGGTCCTGGCTTTTGTATTTAGGTCTTTGATCCATTTTGAGTTAATTCTTATATACGGAGTGAGATAGGGTTTCTCTTTCATTCTTTTGGATGTGGATAACCAGTTCTCCCAGCACCATTTCTTGAAGAGAAATGATAATTGTCTTTTTCTATTTCTGTAAAGTAGGCTGTTGGAATTTCTGATTGGTGTTGCATTAAATCCACAAATCAGTTTGGGTGGAATTGACATCTTCACAATATTTAGCCTTCCAATCATAAACACAGAATGTCTTTTCATTTGTTTAGGTCTTCACTGATTTCTTTTAGCATTGTTTTGTAGTTTTCTTCATATAGGTTGTGTTCTTCTTCGGTTAAATTGATTCCTCAATATTTGAGTCTTTTTGATGTTACTGTATATTGAATTTCCCCCCATTTCCTCCTAAGATTGTTCAGTACTAGTGTACAGAAACATTATTGATTTTTGCATGTTGATCTTGTATTCTGCCACTTTGCTGAACTTGTTTATTAGCTCAAGTAGATTTGTCATAGATATTTCAGAATTTTCTAAATATAAGGATCATGTCGTCCATGAAGAGTGACAGTTTTACTTCCTCTTTTCTTATTTGGATGCCTTTTATGATTTTTTTCTTGTCTAATCGCTCTAGCTAGGACTTGTAGCACAATTTTGAATAATAGTGGTGACAGTGGGCATCCTTGTCTTTTTCCCCGCTCTTAGAGGAAAAGATTTCAACCTTTCCGCATCAAGTATGATGTAGGCTGTGGGTTTCTTCCTATATGTTCTTTATCATATTGTGGGATTTTCCTTCTATTCCTATCTTTTGAAGTGTTTTTATCAAGAAAGATGCTAGGTTTTGTCGAATGCCTTTTCTGCATTGATCAAGATGATGTTCATAAGTAATTTCTTAATCACTTGCAATTAATTTACTCATTAACTAATTACCTCACCTGCATTTACCAAGAATTTGCTATGTGTCTTTAAACCTGCTAGGTGTTAGAGGTACAAAAATAATTGTTAAAATTTATTTCACTACAATTTAATTCCATTTGCCCTTTGTAGCTATCTCTGACCAAAGGAAAATGTGTATTGTTTTTTCCAAACTGATAGCATTATTAGTATAGTAATACACAACAATCTCATTCAGAGTATATGCGCACACTCACACACACCAAAAATGGTTTTAACATATTTCTTCTTGTAAAAAAAATCTGCTTTGGTTTAAAAGTCATCTCAGTCATGGAGGTTTCCCCAACTTCCTTAGCTAAAATGATCTCACCTGCTGGTATTCCACAATATAATAAAGAACACACATGAAGAAAACCTCTTCCAAATATTAACTATTTTTGAATAATAAACTTAATGTGTTATATGTTATAGTTTAGTTCTTGCTATGAAATGTCAACTTATTGACCTACTTATCATATTCCTGGTGCCCTCTTATTTTTTGGATTTCTACTAGTAATCTTCATTTCATCAACTTGAAAAGTTTACCTTGACTCCCACTTTTTACACTGAAGATATGAGTGCCCCTACCCTTCATCCCATATCTCCTCCCAGCCAAGGAAAATGTTCTTCTTGTCACTATCAAACTGATTCTTTAGGGTTTTACCCCCTTAATTATTAATTCAAGCAGTATCTTTTATTGCCTTCATATTTGGACCATGACTTCTAGTGCGTTTTTTGGTTGGTTCTATTTTCTCAGCAGTTTCTAATTGCCTTTCTTTTTCTTCTTGACAAAATATTTATATTTCTGTCTTTCAGCCCTTTAATTGTACTCTCTGTTGCCTGTAATCCATCCTATTCTTCTTGAGGACTTTCTTCATGAGCTTTATGACTGTCTTTTGTAATTTATAGCAATTGTTTACTAGGCCTGTTGGACAAGTAATCACTAGAGGATATAGTTAATTGTACTGTTGGTTTATTACCCAAAATTCTTGAATTTTTATTTTCCTTTTGGCTTTCACCAAAATTTTGCTGGAATCCCACTCTCAGAAAGGTTGCATGGAATGTGAGAGGAAAGATATAAATCTTGAATGTATGAAAATGTTTCTATTTTGCCCTCAGAATAGTTTGGCCAGGAATGGAATTCTAGATTCAAAATAAGTGCCCCTTAGAATATTTAAGGTATTGTTTGGTTGTAATCTATCAGCCCTGCTGCTGAGGAGAATTTCTGTTAAGTTGATTCTCACGCCTTGGTAGTTCACCTGCTTTTTTCCTCTGCAGAAGCTTTAAAGAGCTGCCCTTTTTCCTTGCTTATTTTGGAAATTTTGTGATGGCTTACCTCAGTGTATTAGTCAGGGACCCAATAAGAAATAGATGGCACACTCAAATAATAAGAGTGCTGAGGAAGGTTTAATACAAAGGGTAGTTGCAAAGGTGTTTGGGATGCGGTGGGGTGGGGTGGCATAGGGGAGCTAAAAGGGATAATGCCATAGCTCAGGACTAGTTGTTGCAGAGCTGTTACTACTCCTGAACCCCACAGGACAGGGAAAAAGGGATCACCAGAAAGAGAAAGTCATGTACAGAAGAACACCTTGGAGCAGAAATAGCCTGGGTTTGAGAGATACAACCAACCTGAAAAGACGCCACAGAGAGAAACTGGGGGGAATAAATGCCCCAAGCCCACGCTCTGCCTCCCTCCCATTTCTCAAAATGGCTCCCAATGGCTCAATGCAACTGGAAGCCAGGAGGATGGAAAGCAGATGAGCTCATCCATTCAGTCATAAGGAGTGCAGGATGGAGAGTGACTCCAGGTGGGTAAAGAGGAGAGAGCCAGCCACGAAGCATGGCCCTTGTCATCCATGTTGCTTGCTACTGCGTGGGCTCTTTCCATTTAAGGACTTCTGTACCAATTAAACTTTGTAAAATTTTATTTTATTGTTTCTTTCGCAACTTCCTCTCATATTTTCCCTTGCTTTCTTTTCTTTTTTTAAAGATTTATTTATTTCTCTCCCATTCCCCACCCCCTTGTCTGTTCTCTGTGTCCATTTGCTGTGTGTTCTTCTGTGTCCACTTGTATTCTTGTCATGCAGCACTGGGGACCTGTGTTACTTTGTTGTTGTTGCATCATCTTGCTATGTCAGCTCTCCATGTGTGCAGTGCCACTCCTGGGCAGGCTGCACTTTTTCACATGGGGCGGCTCTCCTTGTGGGGCACACTCCTTGCACGTGGGGCTCCCCTACGTCGGGGACACCCCTGCAAGGCATGGCACTCCTTGCGCACATCAGCACCGCATGTAGCCTAGCTCACCACATGGGTCAGAAGGCCCTGGGTTCAAACCCTGGACCTCCTATATGGTAGGCAGATGCTCTATCAGTTGAGCCACATCCACTTTCTCCCTTGCTTTCTAAACTTTTTATTTTCCCTTCCTGGAACACTTCATGTTTGGTTATCTCCCCTAACCTGTAAACTTCTTAAGGGCAAAATCCACAAAATATTTATCTGTCTCCCACCATACCTGTCACCGTGGTGCAAGAATGTCCCTAAGAAAATGAATTATAAATAGAATAAAATCTAAATTTTCACTATAAGAACTGTTTGATGTACAAAGCTTAGATCACTAGAACTTAGAAGACAAAAGCTTACAGAAGCATTTGCAAGCTTTCATTTTTTATTTTGGAGATTTCAGTTTTGCTTTGATTTACACAGTGGTACAGAAGAGAATTTCAGGGGATTTTGTTAAATTTTTAAAGTAGGATTAGGAATGACTATATATTCTACTTATTGACTGTAAAATGTATAAAACATTTAGCTCTTTAATAAGGAATTAATAAACAGCAATAACCATCAAATTATTGCACTTATTCTAAATTTGAAATCCACCTAGGGTTTAAAAAAAGATCCTACTAGAATTCATTTTTAGAATTTAAGTTGCCACAATGCAATCCAAAGGTAGAATGTTTTAGCACTACTTTTTGGTCATTGTTAAAAATCATAATTTTTTTTCAATGCCAAGAGATGTTTAAAAACCTATCAGTTGATTGTGTCAGAGGAGAATGGACCTTATAAATTCCCATATTTCTTAGAGTTAGGGAGATCCACTAAAGTTTGAAAATCCACCACCCACCAGCTGATTGTATTTAGGCAAATTATGACCTCTGAACCTGAGATTTGTCATCTGCAAAATATCTCCTTAAGCAATTATGCTAATTGAGATAATTATGAAAAGAGCCTACTGAGAGCCAATTTGTGTCAGCTACCATGGCAGTGACTATTCACACACATCTCACAGGCAGATGTAGAAGATGGAGAGTTAAACAAAGAATTCTGTAAATGAGTTTTTTTTTAAATTGTAGTAAGTGCTAGACTGCATGATGTGCAGGATCTATGAGGGCAGAAAGTAAGGGAAACTGGTCTTAGGGGGGCAGATGCGAAATAATGAATATGTCAAGAGGAATTGGTCAGGAAAGGTTTGCTGGAAACAGAGGGAATACACAGTGTGCCTGACATATGGTTACTGCTCAGAATATGATAGCGGGTCTTATTCAAACACTTAGTAGAGTGTGCCAGATACAAACGTAACCAGTAGATTGAATAAACACTCACCAGGAGCATGAGGGACCCTGCCTCTCCCAGTGGACACTCAAGCCCATTCCTGGGGCTTGTGCCTCGCCTGCCATTAGGAGAAATCTAAGGCTTGTCCACTCTCAGATGACAATAGATGCATGCATACATAGCAACACACGTATGCGTGCAGGTTAGGATCAGTCCAAACAATCGTCTCATTTTAGCAATTATTATGTCCAGTGCAGTATAACAAATCTCCAGAAGTCACTCAAAGTGACAGCTGCTGCCCTCCCCATTCAGGAGGACAGGCTGAGCTACTTCTTACCTCCCACCTGCTTTTCTCCCACTCCCTAGGATTTGCACATTCCTCTAAGGAAAGACAAAGAAAAGAGGTAAGAGCAGGAGAGGTCCTATTACCCACGTTGAGATCACCTATCCTTGGTTTCTTCGGACCTCGGTGGAAGAGTAAAACTAAGTTTCTTCAGGCTTGGCTGAAAGTTAGATACTTTTCCTTGCTCTCTTCCTGGAAAACATCATTACCAGGATCTTTCACTGGGTATCCCATAACTAGATCAATGCCCTCTCCACCAGGTCCCTTGAAATCCCACCATCTGAGCAGCTTACTCCACACAGACTCTCCCTGTTGGGGACCCATCACTCCTCCTGCTTGGAGAAAGTTATCTCAAAACAGCCTGAGCAGGTTTTGTTCCTGATTGGCCCACATGTGGTGCTTCAGCAACCCTCACCCACCCTTCCCCCAGGCGAACGTGGGGCTGGCTTTCCCCAGCACACCTCTACCACGCTGCCACCGAAGCTCCTAGCCAACAAGGTCTCCTGCCTTTGTACGTTTCTCACCTTGAAATGGGGCCTCCAGAAGACACTCTAATCTCTCTGAGCGGTTTCTTTGAAACTCCTCCCACTCAGCTTGGGGTGAATATGGGCAGAGTTGGGAGAGACATGAAAGAAAATGCCTCAACTTTCTCCATATACATTCCCGAATTGTGTAGCAGATTTATTTAGGAGCCCCAGAAAGAAAGCGCTCTTAATGTTAACGCATTCCTGCCGTTACGAATCCATTATAAGTAGGACATTTTTGAAGATATTTTTAGTTAAGATGTGGCCCATCTGAATAAGGCTGGGCCTTAACCCTATTACTGGAAGCTTTACGAAGAAAAAGGCAGAGGGAGGAGTAGAAGCAGGAAGTCAGTGAAGCCCAGAGGAGAAAGGAGAGGACATCACCACGTGCTTTGCCATGTGACGGAAAGCCAAGCACCAAAGGACTGCCGGCAGCCCGCCCAGGAGGCCACGGTCGTCAGGAGAAAGCATTGCCTTGCCGACGCCTCCATCGTGGACTCTCCCAGCCTCAGAAGGTTGAGCCATAAATGTCTGTTGTTAAACCAACCCATTGTACGGTATTTGTTTTAGCAACTGGGAAACTAGAACACATTGCCACTTCTTTTACCAAACCGGTGTTTGAAACCTCCTTTGCAAATCCTGCCTAGATGACATGGTATCTTCTCCATTATACAAGAGCACTTGCACCTGCTGATTTAAGGCCTTTGTCCAAACTGAGGCAGAAATAATCCCTTTTAAGTATTCTGTAACCCAAAGTAGAGACTCAACAAATGGTCATCTGGAAGCAATTTGTGGGGGAGAAATTACTAAAGTAATATAGATTAAATTGATATCACAGAATAAGGTGACAAAAAGATAAAACTAGCAAGGCAAAAAAAAATAGTTAAGGGTTTCAACAAATCTCTACTGGGGAAGGTTTGAAATAAACAGCAGAATGGCAACACTAATCTAAGTAAGGAAATAATAATGGTTACCAGTTATTAGGTGTTCATGCCAGTCATAGTGTCAAACATTTTATAAACATGTCTCTTTTAATCCATAATCTTATGAATTAAATATTATTGTTCTACCATTTACATAAAGAAACCAAGTCTGACAACTTTTCTAAGGTCATGCCTCTGTGATGCTCTGCATAGTTTGCTAAATTATGCTTAAGTATTGGCTGTCCTCCTGAAGTCTCATGTAAAGAACACTTCAAGATCTTAGTAGAGAAAGGGCTTTAAGCTTGTTGGACACCAATGACACTCACAACCCAGGAGTGCACAGGTAAGCAGCCCAGTACCTCGACAGAAACTAAACCAGGTCTATTCGTATTTGTGACGTCACATTGCAGAGGGACTCCTACTTTAGAGAAGAAACTGCAGGGATCTTTGAAACTTATTCAGAACTTCTTAACTAAGATCATCTAAGATATAACTTCAATATAGGCTAAATCACTCATAACCACATTTTTTTCCATTGATGATACTATTTAACCCCTTAGCCTCTTTCCTGGTTTTTAAGGCAAAGCCTTTTTTAATAAGAAGGAGGAAAATCACATACATGAAACTTATAAACTTCCAGTCATTTTATGCCAATAACCAGCTGGTTCATGCAGAATTGCGTGACGTGACATATTTCCAATGGTACTTTGTAATTTGACAAAAACGCCTTTAACTTTCCCTTCTTTTTCCTCTAGTGGTTTCTAAAGCTCTTTTGTTTCTTGTATATCTTGTTACCTATCTTTGTATTCTTTAGTTTGCTCTCTGAGACTTCAATTTTACTTTTTATGTTAGTCATCGGAAAAGAAAGTAAGAAGAGAGATTAACCTCAGCTTACCACATTTTGAAGTACTGAATACATTTAAACTAAAAAGTAAAGCACACACGCATACACACGGAACCCTTGACCCTCCCCCGGGAAACCCTCCGCAAAGCCAGAGCCTGCTCTTCCCCCACTCTCCTATTGGAATAGTGAGGGACTCCCCCTCTGGCACCCACCTAATTACTCAAACCCAACTCTGAATGTGCCCCTTAATCATGTGCGCCCACCCTCTTCTCCCATCAAATCACCTCCACATCCTGTTGATTCTAACACCGAAACACATATCTGATCTCTCCACTTACCTGCATCGTCACAGAAACCACCCAGGCCCAAAGCAGCCTCTCCCCAGCCCCCGCCACCTTCGCTCCAATCCATTCGTCCAGTAGCCGGAGAGAGCTTGTGAGGTGTGAACTGGAGTGCATGACACCCTCGTAAGAGCCTCCAGAGGCGTCTAGATGCAGCTAAAACCCAGCCTCCTTAAAATGGCCTTCAGGAGCCTGCAGCACCCCGCCTCTGCCCCTCCCGCCCCTCCCCGGCTGGCCCTGTGGCACCAGCTTGTAAGTTCTGGCGTGTCTCTTCCCCATTGCACGCGGAGGCACGTGAAGCTAGACCGTGATAACTGTATTCATCATTCATCATCTGCCTGTAGCAAAACACCTGTCATGTTAGTTTTCAATAGGGTTTTGTTAAATGAATAAATGAATTAAAGGAAAAATTACTCAGATTAATAGGGAATATTTTATATTACATGCAGCCAATAAAGTGGAAATGACAAATAGGGAAATGTTTACAATATGTCATGTTGGGAAAGCAAAATGGGAAATGTTATATACAATTATATCATATGTAACATTTACAATATCTACACCTGTTGTAAAATATGTACCAATCACAATGTGATTGAACCCACTAGAACAGAGAGCAGACCTCCGTGCCGTTTACACGAATCCTGCTTATAAAGGGTGTGCAATCTATTTACAAGGCTACAAGTTGGGGCTTCCTTCTCGAGTGGAAATTAGCATTTGCCTTAGGAGAAGATGATCTCCTTGTCTGGCAGGCAATGTTTTATTGGGCCTGGACCCTTTGGGTTAGTCTTGGTGAAGCAAAAATCCTAGTCTGGAAAGATATGAGGAGCTAACATTGCTTGTCATCGATGTCAGTAGACAACCTTCTCTATAGAATGTGTTTCCTTTTTGGCAGATTCCCTCTGGATCAGGCGGGGAGTGGGGGGCAAGGCATCTTTCAAAGAGGTGGATGCCAGGATCTTGTGTAGAAAAAACATGTTCTCAGCAGTGATGTGCTGGAGCCAGCTCTTTCTGGGTTCTGGGAAGTTAGGAGGTTTATAATACGGTTTTAAACACACTCATTACTAAAACTTAAGTTATAGAAACTTTCATTTGAAAAATTGTCTTAAAATAAAGGTGATAGTAGCACAACATTGTGAATGTAATTAACACCCCTGAATTGTACATTTGGAAGTGGTTAAAATGGGAAATTTTCTGTGGTATAGATGTTAAAAGAATTTTTAAAAGACACACATAGAACTACACAATTCAAAGAGTGAACCTGTTTTAGTCAGCCAGGGAGGTGCTGATGCAAAGCACCAGAAATCTGTTGGCTTTTATAAAGGGTATTTTTTTGGCATAAGAGCTTACAGTTGCAAGACCCTAAAGAGTCCAGCTCAAGGTACCATAAAAGGTGCTTTCTCACCAAAGTCTGTGGCCACGTGTTGAAGCAAGATGGCGGGCGACCTCTCATGGTCTCTCCTTCCTTCTGCCTCCTAGGCTTCAATGGCCCAGCTTCCTCTACCTCCGCTGGAGGCTGGCAGAGGGCTCATCTTTCAGGGCTTCCTAAATCAGTCTGACATAGGGTTTGTTCTCTCCAGGGCTGAGCAGCTACACAGGTGCTCTGTTCTCCTCAGCTGCAAACTATCAGGCAAATGGCTCATCTCTCTTCCTGGGGCCGCAGGATCAAAGTTCTCCTCCCTGGAGCTCTCTCTCTTCTTGAGTGAGTGTCCGTTTGTGAAGATGGCCAAGGGAGATAGCGCAGCCAGTTACCAGATAGTCAGTAAAAATGTACTGTGGGACTACACCATCAGCAGGTACAGAGTCAAAATCAAATCTTCATGGCTAACGTGAATAATAATAGCAAGACATCTCTAGCTTGTAACAAATTGTAACAAAGACACCACACCAAGGAGGCAGGGGCTCACCCAGAGTCCTGCCCTACTGACATGGTCAAAACAAAAACCCTCATCTTAGCATACTTTAATCAGAGACATCTCAGCTAAATCTACTACAATCAAAATGTGTCACACCCAGAGGAATAGATTAGTTTGCAAACATAATATCTCTTTTGGGAATTCATAAATAATCTCAAACTGCCACAGAACCCTAACACAAACTATGGACTATAGTTGATAATATAATTATAATAATATTGTCCTTCAATTGTAACAAAGACACTACACTAACACAAAGTGTTAATAAAGGAAAATTGAATATATGTTGAGAGTGGTATATGGGAACATATTTTCTGCCAGGTATTTCTGTAAACCTACAACTGCTGTAATAAGAGAAAATGGAAAAATAAAATCCCCCATTAAAACAAACACTCAAAACTCATCATTTCTTAATTATTACGTTTTACAATGATCTGTTGTTCAGCAGGTTATTTACAGCTTTATAATGGTATACTGCTGCTCATCTCTTCCCAACTACTGTGTGCAGTGATATCACATTGTTAACCTGAAGTTAACTACAGTGCTTGTATGTTACAGCACAGAAATAGACTACGGTGGAACAGATGCAGCTCAAGCAGTTGAGCGCCTGCTTCCCACACACGAGGCCCTGGGTTCAATCTCTGGTACCTCCTGGAAAAAAAGGCATCTGCTACAAAACAGGGCTTGATTTATTGTTTTGATTTTCTATACTTAAAATAGCAATGGAGAAAATGTTAATAATGCAGATTAAACTTTAAAGCGTGTCATAGCTACACCCTTTTGTGAATAACAAAAATTGAGGAATTGTGCTTTTAGTCACTATAAGTACTTATTAGATTCAGCAAAGGCTCTACTAGGATGAGTGAGATACTAATACATGTCTTTTTTGTTTCACTTTTCTTCTACTTGCTAATGTAAAGGAAAGTATCAACTAACATTCACATCAAAGCTATACTTATAAATCAACTTCAACCATAGTTGGTTAAGGATACAAAAGTTCAGCAAAAAAATCAATGAAATCATCCTGTAAGAATAAATTGCTAAGTAGAATTCACAATACAAAATATTATATATTTTACTATTATCATAAATTGTGCCTAAACTTCCTTTGTGTCAGTAAAATTTATAGTAAACTTATATATGTATAAATACATGTATTTTTTTCCTGGGGAGTCAATTATTGAACTTTTGCCAACCCAGCACTGCATCTAGACTGTTTCTGTAGCAGAATGGAATTTGTGAAACACACAAGCCTTCTTCAGGACTATAAAAACTCCCCAGAAGGAGAGCCTCATGGCAGACTGTCCTTCCTGCCACAGAGCAGGATGACAACTCCAACTATTAGTATTTGGGAATTAAAAGTAAGAGCAACTCCTGAAACCTGGGCTATCGGCTATACCTGCATTACATGCACATAAAATATATATGCTAGTGGACAAGAATAAAGGAGGAATATACCATGAAATGTAGTTTCATACAGGCTTATGAGTGTTTTGCCTTTCCTTTATTAAAATTTTTCATCATCTTGAAAAAGATATAAAATGTAATACATGACTGTATAGAGAAGCAGTTTGGCTCAGTGGATTAAGCAGTATGCAAATTCGGAATATCTGAAATAACTAATACGGGTTAAATAGTTTGGCCTCATTAATTCTGTTTCTCAGCGCCAAAGTAAAATACCAAGCTAGCTCACCAGGTAGCCATGAGGAATAGGCAATACAGTAACTTGTCAACATGGTTTCTCAAAAGAGTGATAGATAGAGCAAAGTACGCTCTACATTACAGAACTGCTCGAGGTAAAGCTGAACTGTACTGCAATATATTATGCTTCCTCAGTGATCAGCTGACATCCTTTATCAAATCTGATGTTTTAAAGTATCTATGATCTGTCCCTGGACAATCTTTCATTAATTCTCCTACGTTTCATCTCTGCCATTAACTTGGAAAGGTAAGAAATATATTTTAATGAGAGTGTTAACTATAGACAGTGCTTTGTTTTCTAACTTGGCAACCTTATAAATCAAATGCTTTGTACCCTATAGCTGCAGAGATGCAGCGTTGTTCATGTTACAAGGCCAAAAGTAACATGCAAATTTTCCGAAAATACCACTAGATGATCTTTTCAGGCTGATGATACTGGGATCTAAGACTGACATTGATATTTGAAAGATCTCTGCCATTGTAATGGCACTTGATTTCTCACATAAAATTTTACATAAAATAAATCGATGGCAATACTTAAAGATAATTGCTCTGCTAAATGAAAATAGTGTCAAATTGACATTCCTATAGGTATAAGGGGGTTGCAATTCACCAGGGAAAATATTATTTCTTTTAATAAGTGGCCTTTCACGCTCTCATTATTTTTGTTACTTCTAATTGGTGTCAGAAGGAGATCAATACCACATCATAGAATTCTTGTGAGGATTAAATGATATACAAAGTGCTTAGCACAGCCATATAAAACAAGCTAGAGATGTCTTACTATTATTCTATTATTATTATTCATATTAGCCATGAAGATTTGATTTAAACCCTATACCTGCTGGTGGTATATTCCCACAGTACATTTTTACTGCCTACCTCGTAATGTCTGGGCTATCTCCCTCGGCCATGTTCACATCTCTGATTTCTTTCTTGTTGCTTCATCCAGACTTCTCCAAGGTTCTTTGGACACCCCACAGAAATTAAAGGTGTATAATTAGTTCACTGGAGGAGTCAGGTTCAGATCTCCCACGATTTTATGCGGCTAGATTTTTATGAAGCCCAATAATAAATGGATTGTGACTATTTCCCAGGATTTTGACTCATGGTTAGGAATTATACTCCTGATACTTTATTTTCCTTCTTTTCTTTCCATACTCATTCTTGTTAAGAAACAAGATGCTTTCTACTTGGTGTGTTTTTCGAACGAATCACCAAAATTTGTTGGTTTGTTGGTTTGTTTTGGAGGTATGGGGGCCAGGGCTTGAACCCAAGGACCTGGAAGTAGGAAGCTGGCACTCAACCACTGAGCCACATCGACTTTCCTGCGTTGGTTTTTAATTTGTTTGCTTTTGTTTTTAGGAGGCTCCAGGAGCCCAATTTGGGACCTCCCATGTGGGAAGCAGGCACTCTGCCACATCCGCTCCCCATGTTTTATAATTATAGAATTAAAGGTATAGGAAGAGTCTTAAAGATGAAGAAGTCAGAGCTCCTGGTGTTGTATATACAGCATTCTAAAGCTTCCGTTGTCAATCTCTCTCATCCCTCCACCACTTTGCATCGTTTATATTTTACATAATGGGCACTTTTGTGTGTCCTTGCTGTTTTCATTTGCCTGTCCGTCCCACCATAGGAGGGCTAGTAATGCAGGCTGGTAAAGTACCCCATCACTCTGGACACTCATGCTCTGCAGGTGAATCCTTGGACCCTGATGTAGATGCCAAGATAGGGGATCACTGTCAGTGAGGACCATGTGAGTCTAGAGCCATTTTCCTTACCATGGGCAGAGAGCTCGTCTGAGAATTGGGTAGATTCTAATTAAATGAAGTAGTGAGCACTTGTTGCTTTTGTAATATGTGCCAGGCACTGCGCCTTGTTTACTCAGTCCCTGCAACAACTTTGCAAGGTGGGTATTATATTCTCATTAGCAGACGAAAACTTTGAACTCAAAGAAGTTAAATACCTTGCCCCAAACCAAGTTGCAGTAAGTGGCAGAGTAGGGATGGAAAGCAAGGCTCTAGAGACTCTGAAACTCTTTCCACCACACCACATGACAATAAATAGTCTCCATGGAAGTATCAATTGTCAGGGGTGGAGCAGCCATCTTTCCCCCACCAAGGAAGGTCCCTCCCCTGCCTCTCATTTCCTTAGTATTTCATCACAGCACTGAAGTTCTGTTGCTCTGTGAGGTTCAGCACAGGACACAGGAGTCAAACGTGTCATAGCTTGCAAAAGCGGTTTGTGCAAAGCTGCTCTCCTACACTGATCCACCTAGAAAATCCGTACTACCTTCTAGCAATAATTAAGCCATCTCGGTGCTGCTCAAAAGGGTCCTATTGAATAGTTATTATTATTACTATGTGCAGGTGAAGAATCTGCAGTGTTAAAGTGGAAGCAACTTAATCAAGGTCACAGAGCAAGTGGCATTGCTTGGACTCAAACCTCAGCCTGTCTGCTTCCACAGCCTATATTTATTTGTTTAACCTGTACCCTATATTGCTTTCCGAGGAGAAATATGGGAAAGGCCTGAGTTAAAACTTCAGTTCAGCTACTTACTTGCACCGTGGGCTGGAAACACGTTCACGACGTCTGCAGGACTTGCAGGTCTCTGGGCTTGCCGTGCTCTTGTTGATTGTGCTCCTTTGGCCAGGAACACCCTTTTCCCACTCCTTGCTTGGTCAAGGACAATAAGCCTCCAGCCTCCTCCCCTCATCTGCTCCAGGCTGAAATGAGCCCCTCAGCTGGGCCCACACCCGCCTCTGTGCTCACCTCTGCAACTACCCGGTAGAGTGCTCTGTGAGCGTGGGCCCCACTCCTACGCGACACCCGGTCAGGTCGCCAAGTTTGTTTTATTGATTTATTCATTAACCCTTTGAAGCATTATTTTTCTGACATAAAATGCTTATTATAAATCATCCACAAAATTACAAAAACTTTAATATGAGATAAAGATTTTAAAAGAGACATTTTTAATGTCTTGCTAATTATAATGGGCAGAATGTCTACATAGCATACTTTAGGGCAGAATGTCTACTTAGCATAAAGTTTGTGGTGACTGATGGGTATGGGGAGAGGCAGGAAGAGATGAGAGGTGGAGGCGTCTTTGGGACATGGAGATGCCCTGGATGGTGCTTCAGGGGCAATCACCGGACATTGTAAATCCTCACAGGGCCCACTGGATGGAATGGAGGAGAGTGTGGGCCATGATGTGGACTGTTGACCATGAGGTGCAGAGGTGCCCAGAGATGTACTTACCAAATGCAATGGATGTGTCATGATGATGGGAACGAGTGTTGCTGGAGGGGGGGGGGAGAGGTAGGTTGGGGGGTGGGGTTGAATGGGACCTCATATATATATTTTTAATGTAATATTATTACAAAGTCAATTATAAAAAAAAATAAATAAATAAAATCTAAAGAAATGGAAAAAAAAAAAAAAGTTTGTGGTGGTCTGAGATTATTTTATGAATCCCAAAAAGAGAAGTAGTATGTTTGTAAACTAATCTATTCTTCTGTGTGCAATACCCCTTGATTGCATTCAATTCAGGCCAGGGGACTTTGATTGAATTACTTGATAAGCTTGCTTTAGGGTGTGCAGGTTCTTAACAAGGGGTCGATGAGCTTGAATTGAAATTCAAGAAAACATTATTCTTGTGGGGACCTGTTGGTGCAGGTGGGATGTAGTAATTAAATAATACACAGTGTAGTGTGGCCTTAGTAAGAGGCCCACGGTTTTCACCTGACTGGCAAAGGGGTCTGTGGAACAAAAAAGGTTCAGAACCCCTGCTTTAGGGCTTTTGATTGGACTAAGTCAGTGTGACATGACTCAGGCTGAGTCCCTGCCCCCTTGCTGGGTCTGATATAAATGACTCATACAGAACAGACATAGGAAAAAGGGAACTACCATGTTTGATCCAGCCACGTAAAGAACACTTAAGCATGAGGCCCCAAGATACTAGGCCTGTGGAACAACTCAAGAAGACATTAGCCTCTGCCTGCTAGCTTGCAGCCGGAATTGGGAAGAAGGCAGAGCAGCTGAGCCAGAGAGAAGAAGCTGGGGGGGTGGGGAGGGGGAGACCAGACAGAGATTGTCCTCTGCCTTGTTTCAACACATGGCAGCTGACTCGGGTGAGAAAGCACCTCTTATGGTCCTCGAGTTGGACTTTTCACAGCCTTGGAACTGTGAGCTTTTACCCCAAATAAATACCAATGATAAAAGCCAACACATTTCTGGTACTTTGCATCAGCAGCCCTTTGGCAAACTAAAACAAGTTTTATCAAGGGAGTGGGGTTACATCAAGAGTTCAGAGTCAGTTTGATACCATGGATTTTTTATGACTTCTCAGCAGCTCTGATTAGATTGTCATTGTCTTCGCCTTAGAATGTGACTGACAAGAAAAACTTCAGCTCTGCCCTTTCTACTGTTTGGTGGTGCTTGTGTTATTAATGTTATCTTCAATCCACTCTTCCTTTGCAGGGACCTTTTTTAGTCACTTCTCCATTTTGTAAGGCTTAGACAGTGACGACATTCCCTAAAAGACGCACATACGACACAGCAGAGGTCCAAGGCACAGAGTGTCCTGAAAGTGAGAAACTAAGACCCCCCCACCTCCAGGCTCCCTGATCCCACCTCCCCCTACCATGCAGATTGCAGAACTGAAGGCCCAGGGAGGATCCACAGAGCAACGATTGTGATAGCCTACTGTACCTCCTTTTTTTATGAGATGAAAAAATAAGTGTAACTGGAATTTCTGATCCTGGTTGGCGGTCTAGCCCGACCTGAGGCTATCCGCATGCAACGTTTCAAGACCACAGCTCTGACAAGCACATGGAGAGCAAGACTGGGTTTTCTTTATCTGTTTTCTTTAACCCAATCAGAAGGGTCTCTTCTTTAATAATAATAAATAACCAAATACTGGGTTAACTATTTTATCCTTATTATGTAATCCTCACAAGAAACATAGGGGGTAGGTACTATTATTATCCCCAATACAAAGGCAAAGAACCTACGGCATAGAGGAGCTGATTAACTTGGCTCAGGTCACACAGCTAGCAAACGATAAAGCAAGGATTTGGATCTAATTACTCAGACCCCCAATTCCATATTCTTAGCAACAATTTTATGCTGCCTCATCTGAGTGTTATACAGCTGGCAATGAGTAAATTCATCCATTTATTCATCCAGTCATTCATTCAGCAAATATTTACTCAGCACCAGCCAAAGACAAGGCAATGTTCTAGAAACCAAGGATAAAGTAGTGCCTAAAACAGACAAACATCCCTACCCTTGTGATATCAAGTGGGGAGAGACAAAGAGTACATGCAACTCATAAGTAAGTTAATTCTATAATATGTTAGAAGGTGAGAAGTGCTACCAGGGAGAAAAAGCATAAAAATGGGGATTGACATATTATGGGGAAACAATCTGGAATAGGATGGTCTGGGAAGTCCTCAAGGAAGAGGCAACATTTGAGTGGGGACGTGAAGGAAGGAGGCACAGTGATATTTTAAGTGAAAACATTTTGGGTAAAGGGAACACTCAAAACTACTGAGGCAGGGGCACACCAAGGATGCTAGAGGCACAGCAAAGAGGCCACGGAAGTAAAGTATTGTGAATGTGAGAGGCAGAATAATGACCCTTAAAAGATGTCCCTGTTTGTATTAGCTAGCCAAAAGGGGTGCTGATGCAAAGTACCAGACATTTGTTGGTTTTTATAAAGAGTATTTATTTGGGGTGAAAGCTTGCAGTTACAAGGCCCTAGAGAGTCCAGCTCAAGGTTACTTCCTTATCAAACTCTGTTGCCATGTGTTGAAGCAAGATGGTGTGTGGCATCTGTGAGGGTCCAGCCTTCCTCTCCCCTCTTAAGGTTTTGTGTGACAGGTCCTGCTTCTTCTCATCTCAGCTGTAGGCTGGATGAGGGCTCATCTCTCTTCACGGGGCTCGTTTCTTTCTGGGTTCCGCTGCTCTGGTCTCTTTACACAGTCAGCTGTAAACTGTCAGGTGAAAGTCTCATCTCTCCCTGGGCTGCAAGATCAAAGTCCTCTTCTGAGCCTATGAAGCTCTTGCTTCTGTGTATCTACTTCTGTCTGTCTCCTTGAGCATCTGTCCATATAGCCTCCCTTGTTACACCCTGCTAACGTGGTCACATCAAAGCCCCAGTCCCAATATAATTTAATCAAAGGCCTCTCAGCTGAATCGAATTCAGTCAAAGGGGATCAGGCCCAGAGGAACAGAGCAGTTCACAAGCAATCTTAATCTCTTTTTAGAATTCATGCATAATATTAAACTGCCACACTGTCCTACTGCCAGAACCTACAAATACGTACCTGGAAAAAGAGGTTAACACGGGGTGATTAAGTTAAGGATCTCGAAACAGGAAGATTTACCTGAACTATCTGGGTGACTCCAAGGTAGTCACAAAGGTTCATATAAAGGATAGATACAGGGAAGCACATGTGGTTCAAGTGATAAGGCGTCCGCCTACCATATGGGAAGACCCGGTGTATTAGTCTGCCAAAGGGGTGCTGATTCAAAATACCAGAAATTGGTTGATTTTTATAAAGGGTATTTATTTGGGGTAGGGGCTTACAGACACCAGGCAATAAAGCATAAGTTACTTCCTTCACAAAAGTCTATGTTCACATATTGGAGCAGGATGGCTGCCAATGTCTGCCAGGGTTCAGGCTTCCTGGGTTCCTCATTCCAAGGTATTGCTGCTCTCTGGGCTCAGGGTTCCTCTCTTCCTGGGGCTTGATTCTCTTTCCTCTCTGAGCTTACTTCCCAGGGGCTCCAGTTTAAGTCTTCCACATCAAACTCCAACATCAAAAATCCTCAACTCTCTCTTTTACCATGCCTTTTATGTTTGACTCCCCACCCACCAAGGGGTGGGGACTCAATGCCCTAATAACATGGCCCAATCAAAGCCCTAATAATAACTTAATCATACCCAGGTATACACCAGATTACAAACATAATCTCTTATTTTTGGAATTCATAGCCATATCAAACTGCTACACTCCACCCTCTGAATTCCAAAAAGACATTACAATATTTAAAAAAACCTCAAGTCCGTAACAATGCAAGTACTAAATCATATCACAATCAATTTAAAGAAATACAGTTTGTCTTGGGCAACGTCCTGTCTGCGATAGACCTCTCAATTTATCTATTTCCAATACACAAATGGACAGACAAAGAATAAACTTTTTCATTACAATAAGGAGAAACTGAGAGGGAAACATGAGTCATGGGTTCTCTGCAGTTGAGTAAACCTGCTGGACATTCTCCATTCGATTTCAGTCTGAGAGTCATTCTTAAGATGATGGTTTCTTCTCCTTGGTGCCTTATGGGAACCCACCATTTCCACATGCTTGCCCAACAGCCATTTTCTTGATTCCACCCTCATCGAGCATCTGGGTGTGGACCAAGCTCCAGACACTCCAAGAGTGTTGGGGTGATTGCCACACCTTACCCATTCTTTGGGTTAGAGTCTTAAGCCCCTATTACAGTGACATGAAGACAACATTCTCCCTAACTTTGGCATACAGGCTCAACCCACTCAGAGCAATGAGTTGACCACCTAGCCTTCCCTAATTCATTGGGGACAGGTCCTTCCCTCTCAGACCTGTGGGGTGCTGATCTTAACTGCCATAATCCTTGGGGAATGTGCTCCACCCTTTCTGCACCCTGGGGTGGCAAAACTCTCCCTGAACATCAGACAGAACATCCACCCTCTTCAATTGCTGGTGCAAACTCACCCCCTCTGTACACCAGTGGGGTTTCTTTCTTGGCCAAGGTGATGTCTTAATTCCAGATTTCAGCTTCCATGGTTTTCCTCTTAAAACTGTGTCTCCTTCAGTCTCTCCTTTCCATGTCCCTTTTATTCCAGGCTGACAGTGGTTTTGTTCGTACAGCTCTCTCAAAAGTCTGTTGGTTTAGCATGCAGAAAGGAAGGGTCCAACCCATCAGACAGTAAGATTTTCCTCAAGTCTTTCCAAGAAAACTGCATCTTCAATCCTTTTTTTTTTTAAAGATTTATTTATTTATTTTTAATTCCTCCCCCCTTCCCCCTCCCCCGGTTGTCTGTTCTCTGTGTCTGTCTATTTGCTGCGTCTTGTTTCTTTGTCCGCTTCTGTTGTCGTCAGCGGCACGGGAAGTGTGAGCAGCGCCATTCCTGGGCAGGCTGCACTTTCTTTCGCACTGGGCAGCTCTCCTTACAGGTGCACTCCTTGCGCATGGGGCTCCCCTACGCGGGGGACACCCCTGCGTGGCACAGCACTCCTTGCGCGCATCAGCACTGCACATGGGCCAGCTCCACATGGGTCAAGGAGGCCTGGGGTTTGAACCGTGGACCTCCCATGTGGTAGATGGACACCCTAACCACTGGGCCAAGTCCGTTTCCCTGCATCTTCAATCCTGATTTACAAGTCCCAAATTTAGTTAAGCCCTCCAATGGGGCACTTTCATCTGGGAGCTTGATTTCCAGAGGCTTGGAATTTCCAGAATTAGTTTCTGTTTTCTTTGTGCCTGACAGTTCAGTCTTCAGAATACCTCTCTCATCTAGCATTTTGCTACAAGCTGCAAGCAAAATCCAAGCCTCATTTTCTGGGTTTGCTCTGGAAATTTCTTCAGCTAAATGCCTAGGCTCACTATTTTCAAATTCTGCCTTCCATAAAACACCAGGAGTTAATCTTGCTACGTTCTCTGCAACTTTAAAACATGGATCACCTTTCTTCCTGTTTCCAATAATAGTTTCATCATTTACTTCTAAGGCATCATAAAAAGTCTCTTTAGCATCCATATTGCTATCAACAGTCTCTTCAAAGTACTGTAGGTCTTTCTTTCCAAGCATCTCACAATTCCTCGAAAAAATGCTTCTTATCCATTTATAAAACCATTCCAGCATTTCAGTAATTGCAAAAGCACTTCCCCAGTCCTCATTAACAAATTCTGTATTAGTCAGCCAAATGGGTGCTGATGTAAAATACCAGAAATTGGTTGGTTTTTATAAAGGGTATTTATTTGGGGTAGGAGCTTACAGATACCAGGTTATAAAGCATAAGTTACTTCCCTCACCAAAGTCTATTTTCACGTGTTGGAGCAAGATGGCTGCAATGTCTGCCAGGGTTCAGGCTCCCTGGGTTCCTCTCTTTCATGGTCTTGCTTCTCTCTGGGTTCAGGATTCCTCTTTTCCCAGGGTTGCTTCTTCCTGGGCTCAGGGTTCCTGTCTTCCTGGGGCTTGCTTCTCCTTCCATTGTGAGCTTACATCCCAGGGCTCCAGGTCAAGGTTTCAGCATCAAACTCCAACATCAAAAGCCCTCAGCTCTGTCCTTTGCCATGCCTTTTGTGTGTGAAACTCCACCCACCAAGGGGTGGGAACTCAATGCCCTAAAGATGTGGCCCAATCAAAGCCTTAATCATAACTTAATCATGCCCAGGTATAGACCAGATTACAAACATAATCCAATATCTATTTTTGGAATTCATAACCATATTGAACCGCTACACCTGGGTTTGATCCCTGCAGCCTCCTGGTGAAAAAGAAGAAGAGAAAGCGTGCCTGCGTGGTGGGCCAGTGCCCAGGAGGTAAGCCATGTGCCCACACATGGTGAGCTGAGTGCCCATGTGGGTGCCCGCATGGTGAGCCAGTGCTGCATGAGCCAAGTGCCCATGTGGTGAGCCAAGTGCCTGTGCAGTAAGCCAAATGCCGCATTGCGAGCTGAGTGCCCATGTGGGTGCCTGCATGGTGAGCCAGTGCCCGCTCAGCAAGCCACTTCCCTACCTGGTGAGCCAATGCCTGTGCAAGTGACTCACACAGCAAGATGATGGTGCAACAAAAAGAGAGACAAAGGGGAGAGTCAAGGCAAAGCACAGCAGAGACCAGGAAGTGAGGTGGTACAATTAACAGGGAATCTCTCTCCACATCATTGGTCCCCAGGATCAAATCCCCATGAATACTAGAGGAGAAAGTCAAGAAGAGAAGACAAAAAGAGAAATAGATACAGAAGATCACACAGCGAATGGACACAGACAGCAAAACAGTAGGGCGGGGACAGGGGAGGGGGGAAGAAAATTTTTTTTTTAAAGGCAAGATAGGCAGGAAAGTGGAGAAGGAGCTCTGACAACAGCAGTAGAGGTCAGAGAGATGTGACCCCTGGAAGGGGCCACATGACAAGACATGTAAGCCAGCTCTAGAAACCAAAAAAGGCAATGAATGGATTCTTCCCTGGCGACTTCAGAAAGGATGCAACCATGCTGACACCTTGATTTTAACCCAGCGAGATGTCTCCTGATCTGAAGAATAGATTTATATTCTTTAAGCCACTACGTGTGTGGTAATTTGTTACAGCAGCAGTGGGAAGAGCAGTAGGCAGTAGGAGAGGAGGTCAAGAAGGTTACTTGCATCACACCTGGTAAAGCCCTGTGGCAGTTTGATATTATTTATGAATTCCAGAAAGAGATATTGATTATGATTGTAAACTAGTCTGTTCCTCTGGGCGTGATACCCCTTTGACTGTATTAAATTCAGAGTTTTCAGTGGGTTATATAAATGGACACTAAATCAAGAACATGGAGAAGTAGGTACACAGAAAAAGACATGGCAGAGGAGAGAGAACTTGGTTCTGATGCAGGAGCCCTAGGGAGAAATGAAACGTTTGTCTAGTGGTTCAGAGGAGACCTTGTGAAGAGAAAAGAGCAGCTGAGAAGCCCTGATTGATGAGCCCTCTGCCAGCCTACAGCTGAGATCAGAAGAAGTTGGGCCCACGGAGCCTTAAGAAGAAAGAGGCGGCTGAACCCTCACGGACATCACCCGCCACCTTGTATCAACACGTGGCGACAGACATTTGGTGAGAAAGTACCTCTTACGTACCTTGAGCTGGACTCTTTAAGGAATTGCTTCTGTAAGCTTCTACCCCAAATAAATGCCCTTTATAAAAACCAACAGATATCTGGTACTTTGCATCAGCACCCCTTTAGCTGACTATTACAGGCCCTTTAGACCATTCTAAGATCTTTGGCTTTTACTCCTAGTGAGATCAGGAACCATTGGAGGGTTCTGAGCACAGGAGGGACATAATCTGAACTGTATTTTAAAAGGATGCCTATGTCTGGTGTGTTAAGAAATGATGGAAGTGGGCCCAAGGGGACATGGAAGGGGGCATGGCAAAGATGAAAGCAGGAGACCAATTAGGAAACTATTGTAGTAATCCCGGCAAGAAACGATAGCTGCTTGGACCAGGGTGGTCACAGTGAGGAAGGTGAGAAGTAAGCAGATACCTGAAATATTTTCAAGGTAGAGTCCAGAGAATTTGCTGATGGATTAGTTGGGGAATATGAGATAAATGAAAGTCAAATATGATTTCAAGGGTTTGGTCTGAGCTACTGGGAGGACAGAATTGCTAAAAATAAACTGAGGAGTAATGTAGGTATAGATTTGGGGGTAGGGGGTTTGTGTGGTGAAGATTAGGAATTCACTTTGGGGAATGTTAAGTCTTTCCATGGCAACATGCAGTTGAAATCTTATCCATTTGTATTTGTCATGATTCCTGGTTGAATTGAACTTATTTCAAATTATCTTCTGAGTATTGGAATATTCACTGGTCATGCTTTTTTCCTTGTTTTGGTTTTGGAGTTGTTGGGTTTTTTCCCCTTTCCTGCCTTAGTTTTGAAGTAATACATTTTTCTCTATTCCTTCTTTAATTTCCCTGTGGACTTGGAAGATATAATTAGATGTTTATTCCTCACTGTTTACCCTTAAAATTTTTAAATATATTTCTAAATGTTAATAGTTTATTATTTGATGTTTCTATTGCTCTCTCAAAAAGAATAACTTGAGTATTTTGATATGCTTTATGTTTTAGCTACCTACTAAAGATCTTCTCTCATCTTGCTACTGCTCATCTTCCTTATTATATATATAGTTACCTAGCGTTTTCATTGAAAATTTTTTAAAAAAATTTATATCAAAATTTAGAACATCCCCAATATTTTATCAATTTCTTTGTTCATCACTGTTTCTTTTCATTTCTTCTGTCTAGTCTCACTTTTCTTCTTTCTGGAGTGTATTTTTAATGAGAGTCTGAGGGTGATAAATGTGTAGTCTTTTATATCTGAACAAATCTCTTTTTTGCTCTTATTCCTAAATGATAGTTTATCTGGGTATATAAATCAGAGTAGACAGTTATTTTCCTTCAGAACTTCAAGGTACTGTTCTATTAGTCTTCTGACAAATAATGTAGCTGAAGAAAAGTCATATATCATTCTGGTTATTGTTACTTATAGGTGATCTGTTTTCTTTCTCTAATAGCTTTAAACATATTCTTTTCATCCTTAAGGTTGTACCTAGGTGTATATTTTTGTTAATTTTTGTTTTTTAAAAGATACTTAGATTACATAAATATTACATAAAAAATATAGGGGATTCACACATGCCCCACATCTCCCACAGTTTCCCACATTAAAAACATCCCTCATTAATGTGGTACACTCATTGCAATTGATGAACACATTTGGAGCATTGACACTAAGCATGGATTACAGTTTACACTGTAGTTTATACTCTCTCCCACCCAGTTCTGTACTTTATGGTGGGAAATATAATGACCTGTATCTGTCATTGCAATGTGTATTTATTTTTATTTGTACTTGCCATCATTCAAAGTAAACTTCAAATCTGAGGGCTTCTCTCATTTTTTGGGTATAAAAAATTAATTCTCTTCATCTCTTCACATATTGCCACTACAGCACAACTTTGATGGCTCCATTCCCCCTCTGGCTCTATTCACATTACACATTATAAATTGATAACCTGGAATTACAGAACACACATTTACTTTCTTCCATTCTCTCTAGTCCCTTCTTTTGAAACTTCTATTAGGCATATTTGGAGCCTCCAAAGCTGTCATTTATGTTCCTCTTTTATTCATTTTTTGTTATTATATATCACATACACAAAAGAATATAAACTATGTATATATAAGGTATTATATATAGGTACTCATGAATCAAATAACTTGCTCAAGAAATAAGACATAAACCTTGAAAACCCCCTTTATATCCTTTCCTGATTTTATCTCCCTCTCCCATAAAAAGTAAACAGTATTCTGAATTTTTTTATATAAGTCCCTGGCTTTTTAAATAGTTTTTCTACAGATTTATGTATTCTGAAACCAGTATTTAGTTTTGCAAATTTTAAAAATGCATAAAATGGTATAGTCTACATATTCTTCTGTATCTTGCCTTTTTGCACTTAACATGCTTGTGATATGTATCCATATGGATTCATTCTCAATGCTGTATGGCTTTTTAACCATATAAATATACCTCAATTTATTAATTTTCCCATCAACATTAGGGTAAATATGCTATTACAAATAATGCTGCTATCAATATTTTTGTATAAGTCCCCTTGTGAGGATGTGTCAGAGTTTCCTAGGGTATATATGTGGGAATGGAATTGCTATATTGGCACCGGCAGCGTTTTAAGAATTCCAGTAGTCTATATCCTCATTCACTCTTGGCATCTTAATCATATTAAGTTTTGTTAACAGGGTAGACATGAAATCATGTATTTTGCATTGTCCTGATTACCAATGAGGCTGACATTTTTTTATACCCTTTTTCTTCACAGATTCTGTTTTTGAAATGCCTGTCCATGTCTTTTGCCCATGTTTCTTTTGGGTTGTTGGAATTTTTCTTATTGATTTCTTTATATATTTTCAATTTTAGGCCATTGTGTATTTCTTGCACATTCTTTCTCTTAGTGCATGGCTTGCCATTTTACTTTTAAAATATTTTCTTTGAATTTAAAAAATATGTTTTTAATTCTGAGATTGTTTCTAGTCTGACTTCCTGGTTACAATCTCTAGTATAATACCAAAGATAATTCAAAATATTGGGATCTTTTTCATTCCATATTTTTAAAAGAATGTCCTTGATATTTTACCATAAAGTGTTATATTTGCTATAAATATTATTTCAAGTTTACTTATATTTATTTCTAGCCTGTGTTTTTTAAAAATGTCTTCTTGTTCTTCTGCTTCTAATGAGTCATTCCTCCATTTGTTTCTTTAAAGACTATGTTTTAGTCTTGTAGCTGTTAAAATGAATACCATAAAGTCAGTTGGTTTAACTACAGGAATTCATTAGCTAACTGCTTTGAAGTTAGGAAAAGCCCAAACTCAGGACATCAGCAAGGCAATGCTTTCTCCGCCCAGGAGAGTGGTGTTCTGAGCTTGGCTACCAGCATCCTTGGCCCTAGGCTTTTCTGTCGCACGGCAATGCATATGGCGGCATCTCATCCTTTCCTTCCAGGTTCTGCTGATTTCTAGCTTCTGGCTTCTCCTGTGGCTTCTCTCTGTGGTCTTCTGAAAAGGCCTCCAATAATCGGTTTAAGACCCGTCCTGACTAATTTGGGCCAAAAAATCCTATTTACAATGGGTTAGCACCCACAGGAATGGATTACAATGAAGAACTTGGTTTTCTAGGGTAAGTAACTCCAAGCTACCACAGACCATAAACACACTCATCAAATAATCTTTATTCAAATTCTTCTATTAATTTCCATTTGTTCTGTAGTGAATTCATCCTCCATTTGTGGACTTGGTTGGCTTTCTTGGGATTCATTTTTTTCTTATTGTGTTGTTTAATGAATTTTGGTTTTTAAGTGGCAGGCTTCTCTTAAGATCTCCCCCTCTCTCCTTCGCTCCCTCTTTTTCTCCCATTCTCACTCCTCACTCCCTCCTCCTCTCCCTACCTTCCTTGTCAAGTTTTGAACTTATCTTTACTCTACCAAACAGTCCTGAGGCTGGAACCATGTCTTCAGGCTTCCATAGCTCTATCACTACAGAGAAACTCTAGCCCAGAAAACAGTTGTTAGAGTTGTTTTCCATGCCATTCCACCAATGGGAGATGGACCCCTATGCTGATTTCCCACAGTAACCCTGACTCAGTCCCCACTTTGTTGGGGACACTTTCAGCCCAGCTGTACCACACAAACTGGACTCCCGGCTGACTGCCTGTTTCTGGTCAGCCAGACTCCCTCTCAGTCCTGCTCACTTCTTTATATTTTTATTTCATTTCCAGTCCATGGAGAGATTCATCTTGATTTAGTGCACAAAAATCACTTTCAAAATTTTTCATTGTATTTTTTTTTTAATCTCTGGGGAGAGGGTGGCACTTAAAGCCACAACCTACAACATTATCTTGACATAGATCTCTTATTTACCTTTGTATTCCCAGTAATGAATGCAGGTTATCCATGAACGTTTGATGAATCAATGCAGACACGCATGAGTCTGTGCCAGGAGACAACAACATCGACCAGAAGGACTGTTTGGAGGCTTACAGTAGTCAGGGTGGACTCTCGCCTTTGGTTTTCGTGTTTTTCAGCTGGTTCTGCACCATCTACTTTAGTACCCTGAGGGATGCCTGATTCTTAGACTGGAGCTTGTAGGGGAAGAAGGTGGAGTTTAACCACCCCCTGTCCTCCTGAGCTGACTTCTGCCTTAGGGTAGCTTTGGGGAAGGGAGTCCAATGACTTCCTAGTTGGAAGGTCTGGGAGGGAAGCGGTGGTGGGCAGAGGCTGCGTCCACAGCATTGGGCTAGAGGAAAGTGAGACACACTGTCGGTAGATCTGGGATGAAGGCAATAACTGCCAGGAGACAGCCTCTCTGTGGCCTGGTCTCCCAGCCGCAAGCAAACCCCAAGTATTCGGTAAAGGGTATCAGTGAAGCACTGCAGCTTCCAGGAAGGAAAAAGGCGGTACTGCATACATAACTTCCTTTCCAAGTGTTCTGACATTAATATCATTAGTAAAATCTTCAAAACATTTTTTAGAGGCCTTCTGATTCAGAGGTGTTTATTATACATATGCTACAACTTGGTTATTTATTTCCCTTTTCCTTAAGTTTTCTCACATGTGATTTAAACCATTTAATAGGAGAATTTCGTAAGAAAAGCACAACTGCCATTCCCTTTTTTAAGCACAGTAAAACTTGAACCTCCAGGGAGAAACACAATTTGGAATGACCTGTACTCACCGTCAGGCAAAGCTCCGTCTCTACGCCTCCTGGAGACTGGCAGGAGCCTCCATGGCGGGGCGTCTCTGGGGGCAGCTCTGAATGGAGGCTGACTTCTGCGGCTCCGTCTATACCTGGCGGCCTGAAAGTCTCTTCTAAAAAATGAAAACAAATTCAGATGTGTAGGGGCCCGATGCTATGGAAATTATTTACTCAGTGTAGAGAAGGTTTTCATGAACCGCAATTTTCAAGAACAAGGCTTTGCCTCTGCATAGGCCTCGATAATGGAAACGGAAGCAGTTCTAAAGGTGAAAGGAGGGCTGGTGCGTTTGAACACCCCCTGAAAGATGTATCTCCTAATGCAAGGTGACAGGTTTGAAATGAGACAACAAAAATGTTGGCATTTATGAATATATTATTTGTATTCTTTCCTGAATCCAGGTACTGTACTTTGACTTTTATCCAACAGTTAAAAGCTGTGATCCCTGATAAAATTTAAGCAAGAGTTATTGTATCATTACAAAAAGAGGCCCCCTTTTTAATTGTCTAAGTTAAGAGTCTGTCCACTGTCATTTTAACTCTGATTTCCATAAGTTTTTCACCTATAAAAATATAGAGAGAGTTGAACTTGATATAAGTTCTTTAGGGTTGTAGGATTGACAACAATTTTTTCTCCCCTTTAATCACTTTCCTCTATTTTACTGTGATTACTGTGGATAAACCAGTTTGCGTTGAAGATCAGCTCATTTTAACTGCTGGCCTGTGCTGCAAAGGAGGCAGTATTTCCACTCTGGTTTGCTTCACACATGGAACCAGGCCTAAAGTGAGGAAGCTGACATTTAAGAACACCTATTATGCTCCAATCACTTTCAGAGAGTGTGTGTGTCTTTACCGTCTTATAAAGCAGAAAGCATCATCTCTGTTTTCATGAGGAACAAAGATTCAGAGAGGTAAAGGGGTTTCCCTACATCACACAGTAAACAAGTGGCCCAAGGGAAATTCCAGCCCACGCCTGCATGGCTTGAAGGGCCCTGCTTGTAATACATTCCTCCACGACATCGCTATTCTCTGGTATGAGGGCTACGGGGGATGCTCTCAGAAATCTTCTTTCTTTTCCTTTCAGTTCATGAACTTCCAGCAATGCCGAGCAGACGCTGTGTACGGACGCTGTGTACGAACCGGAAGTGCACCTTGACTCACCTCTCACTGTGGGCTGAGTGGGGCTCTCCCTCGGGAAGGACCTTAGGTCTCTCCTTCCAGAACAGGGAATGTGTCTTAGGACAGCCAGAAGTCAGTGGGCGTGGAGGGGCTGGGCCGAGCGGAAGGGAGAGTGGTGGAAGTGGGTATGCAGAGAAGGTGGAACCACTGGGAAGCCCATTCACAGCAAACGGTGCCCATTGTGCGTCACCTGCCAAACCCGGGCTAGGCACGGGGATGTGAGGGAAAGAAATAGCTCCTGTTTCCAAGGAGCTTGAATGATTTAGCTGAACACAACGAATTTTGGATGTAGGAAATCTTTGTATCAGTCCTCTCTTGCTGTGGAGTTGATCACTCCAAACTTGGTGACTTAAAACAATCCTTTATTTCCAATCATGCATCCATGGGTCGTGGGGCCAACTGATCTAGTTTGTGCTCAACGGAGAGAGTTTCCTTCAAGTAGCCTCATCTTCCTTGAATCGGTGGGCCAAGTGGGGCATGTTCTAAAAGCAATGCCAGAGTTGAGAGGAGCACATGGAAACAAGTGAGAATGAATCCACATGTGCATCATAGCTAAAGCAAGACTTAGGGCCACGTTCAAAGTTTAGCGGGAGGAACCGGAACGTCACAGGAAAGGAGAGCTCATAAGGGAGGGGCAAAGACTCGAAGGTGGCAATGCAATCAACCGCCTGTAAGGACTTTGCAGTCACAGAGACCTGATGTGTATGTGGATATCTATGTATATATATAATTATATAATTATTATTTGGTATCTAGTACATAGAAGGCAAAAAGTGTTGGGCCCTTTTACTATCTTTACAGGAAACAATAGCTTGTGCCTGTAGATTGTCTGAGGTCAAATGTCAAACCCTCTCCTTTCTTTACCCATTGTCTTCTTTTTTTTGTCTTTATTTTTATTTAATGTTACATTTAAAAAATGAGGTTCCCATATACCCCCCTCCCCCCACTCCTCCCCCCATAAAAACAATCTCCTCCATCATTATGAGACATTCATTGCATTTGGTGAATACATCTCTGAGCACCATTGCACCTCATGGTCAATGGTCCACATCACAGCCCACACTCTCCCACAGTCCACCCAGTGGGTCATGGGAGGACATACAATGTCCAGTAACTGTCCCTGTAGCACCACCCAGGACAACTCCAAGTCCCAAAAATGCCCCCACATCTCATCTCTTCCTCCTACTTCCTACCCCCAGCAGCCACCATGGCCACTTTCTCCACACCAATGCCACATTTTCTTTGATTACTAATCACAATAGTTCATGAATAGAATATCAGTAAGTCCACTCTAATCCATACTCTATTCCTCCATCCTGTGGACCTTGGAATGGTTGTGTCCACTCCACATCTATATCAAGAGAGGGCTAAGATTCCACATGGATGCTGGATGCAATTCTCCTGCTTTCAGTTGTAGGCACTCTTGGCTCCCTGGTGTGGTGGTTGACCTTCTTCACTTCCATATTAGCTGAGTGGGGTAGGTCCAATAAACCAGAGTGTAGGAGTTGCAAGTCTGTTGAGGCTCAGGGCCTGGCTATCACATGGTCAGTCCAGAGATTCAGGTCCCCTGGGTATACATTAAACTCCAGCACAACTATAGTTCCGGTAAAAGTAACAGGAGAGACTTGTGGACGAAGATCACATCTGAGTCCAGCTCCATCACACAGAAACACAAACTCCAAAGTAGGGCCAACTGACACGGCACTGAACTCCATCTGCCATGGAAGAACCTCTGCCCTCAGAAGAACCAATACCTGGGCTTGTATCTACTTTAGCTCTCTGGGACTCTGCTTAGGTGTGCATAAGGGCAACCCCTCTGATAACCTCCCAGCTCTTTTTGGAGACTCATAGCCATATAAACTCATTTGTCCTTTCCATTTCTCCCTTTTATTCAGGTCAAAGAGCATTTTTAACTCCTGGTATTATATGTAGACTGAGATATACTGCTGGTCCGAGTTGACCCTTTTATTCAAGGTCATTTTCTAGTTACATCATCAGCTGGTACTTGGTCGTAATCCCTCGGCACCAGGGAGGCTCATCTCCAGGAGTCATGTCCCATGCTGGGGGGGAAGGCAACGCATTTACATGCTGAGTTTGGCTTCAAGACTGGCCACATTTGAGCAACATGGAGGCTCTCAGGTGGTAACTCTTAGGCACCCTGCAGCTCTAGGCCTTGTTCTTATTTCAGGCGCACAGGCTCACAAGCATAGTCATAGTATCAAGGGTTCATTGTTGGACCTTCCTTCTTTTTTGGTCTTTGCCTTTGTACTTGGGGGAATTTTTTTAACCTGCTCTTAACATGTGGTCAGAGAAGGAAAATTGTGATAAAGTTATTCAAGATAAGATGATAAGGGCTGATAAGGACATGACATAATATCTTCCCAGGAGTAAATTGGGGCTCAGCCTCACGTGGTAGTGGACATCACGTAACCCATCCCATTGAAGGTAATGAAGGAATCTTAGGCATCATAGTATGCTTTGGTGTTAGGCACCATCTTCCCACTGTCCCACGTGGGGAGCCACCAAGTTATCCACATGTACAACAATTCAGACAAGTGTTTGAACCCAGTTCTCCTGACCAGCCATCACCAGCTGAGGGCACTGCGAAGGTGTGTGGGGAGAGATCATAACGTGCACTAAATCTCGACTTAGGGATGGTGTCCCCCTCTGTGCTCCGACAGCACCCTCAAGCTGAGTGCTCACCCAGTGCTCGTCCCCGCTCATTGTCATGAATATCCTCCTGCCACCAGCAAGTGTGCCCTCGCTTCCCACAGAGCTGAAGGGCAAAGCCATCTCTGAGTCTCTGTTGGCAAATGAATTACAGCATAAGCCACACCAACAGCTGACCTGCGAAAAAGACAAGGATGCTGTGACGTCATTGTGCCTCATCAGACAGAAGCACACACGTTGCATTTGTGGAGGGAAAAAAACAGCTTAAAGGAAGGAAGAAATGGCTCTTTGGTTCACTTCTAATAATTATACTTATTTTTCCCTAATTTTAAAAGTGAAGCACAGTCATAGACAAAATTGGGGAAATTACAGAAAGGCATAAACAAGAAAATAAAGACCATCTAAAACCCTGCTATCTACAGATAGCCACAGTTAACATGCTGTATTTTTCTTTCATGCCTTTATATACAGTCTCACTCCACATAAACACATATATCACAAAAAATTAGATCACAGAGAATAGATGGTCTACTTTATATTCATTTTTAATATCATGGGCATTAACCCAGGTCATTACCATTAAGCATTCTTTGGGAACATGATTTTTATGCCTTTAGGAAAATCCAGCAAATAGATGGATGCCTTTTCACTTTCACGTTTCCTGCTGGTATCTATGAGTCAAAAACCAAAGGCCTCAATCTAGCGATATAAGTTGCTAAGGTATTGACCTTACTTTCTCAGTGCTTGTCATAATCTGGATCTCTTAGAATGCAGACCTGAGATGGAGGGTACAAGTGCTATCGATTTATTGGGAGCACAGTTTAAGGAAGCGAGAGTGGGGGAGAGGGAAAGAGAGCAAGGAAGGAAAGCGAGTCAATACGACTAAGTGTTCTCAAGCCAGCCACGGTGGGATGTCCAGAAAGCAGTGCAAACAGAATCTCAAGATCATCCAGAAGAGGATGGATCTCCCTTTCGGTCACAAGTCCACCCCACGGAGCTCATGCTCCCCTGGTTCTGGATGGACATCAGGAGAGCCGCACATGCCCAGTCTGCAGCCCGACTCTGTCCACTTGCGCCTGCAGGAAGTCGTGGTGGCCGAGGCCCAGCTAAGAGAGGGACAGGCAGCTCTGAAGAGGTGCAAAATGGGTGTGGGACCGAGTACCTTCTCTACTGTGCCTCTACCACGTTAGGGCTAATTAGAAAAACAAGACCAAAAACCATCATGTGTTGTTTAAAAGAAATATGTTATTGTTAGTCTTACAACGTTAGGAGGCCAGGAGAGATGAAAAGAGGGGAGAGGGCCTGGTGGATAGTATCTAGTCAAAGCAGCCTGGCATTCCCTTCCTTCCAAATCCCCCTAAAATAACTTTTCTAGGATGCCTTTCTCTCTTTCTTCCCCCAGAGTGAGCATTATTTGCCGTTGCTCCTTTGATATCCATGTGCTGTCTTCATTCTGCATCATCGTGACATTTCTGTAGGATTCTCATCTTAACAGGGTAGAAATCTCAATTATGACTCTTTAATTGTACTCAAAGCTGTGAAGTAATTTAGAAGAATTGTAGAGCTATGGGGATTTCATTCCAGTACGTAAATACTATCAACCCTCCATTTTGTAAGTAGCAGCTTTTGGAGCTTATTAGTGAACATGGGTGAAACAGATATGACTGTGGGGCTGGGAATAGGGTAGCACAAGTATACAAGTGTTTTGTCAAACACATACTGCTTGATTATCCACTGTGTGCCAAGCATGAATAAGACATGAACAAGAATAAGATACAATCCTTTATTTCAAAGGTTTTGTACTTTGGCAAAAAGTATTCTCTACATTTGTTTCAAGTTCAAAGTGCATTTTCACATATATTAATTAGTTGTTTTATAATAATCCTGGGAGAGAGATATTAAGCCTCAGGGCTCTGGATTAAGAAAGACACATTTTCAACTTTGGTTTTTCCACTTAGGTGGGGAGGATTGGGGCATTCCAATCCTCACTTCCCTGGGTATAAAAAAAGAAAAATAATAGTATGAACTACATTGTGTTGCTGTGAGAATAAAATAAGCTATTGTATATAAAGCTCTTAATACATTGCCAGTGATATAGTAACTCCTCAATAAATGTTAGCTTTTTTAATATTGTTCTGATTTCACAGTAAGTTTAAATGCATATTCAAGATCAATGTCACAGCCAGGGCTACTCCTTGTTTTCTGCCTCCCATTCTAGTGACATTTCCTTTGAGGCATAGCACTGAGGAATAATGGCTATTACTTACAGAATTCCATGCCTCACATCTAGAACCATATTCTGCATGGAATGGCCGAGTAGCAAATACTGTTGAATAACGTACCAGGAGCAGATTCTTAGTCAAATTATAGAGTTGCTAATGCATAATAAAAATAAAATGAGTCTCACTGTTTGTCTTGTTATTGCTTTGGAGAATATTAAAGATAACAAACAACATTTGTTCTTTTGGTCAACCATCTGGTGATAAAATTGTTAAGTGTTCGGATCATGAACATAAACCCAGTGATACCTCAATGAACAAATCCCTCAAGAGTACATTTTCGTTTAGCAGATCTGGCCTGAGCACAGAGATGCTTAAGAAATAATCCCAATTCCCTTCTTGTTAGGTGGTAGGCAGCCCCAGGGAAGATTTTTGCTTCTGGCAGAGGAAAGTTTTGTGGCAGACTCCTCTGGCTGGAATATCTGAGAAGCAGGAAGTGGTTCCTGCATCACTGGAGCCTGCCTCAGTGGATTTGCAACCAGCATGAGAAGCCTGAGTGGGTGTTGAAAGGTTCAAGTCATTGAAACCCAAATGGAAGACATGAATGGAGACTTCTTGAAAAGGAGCCAGTAGGAAGGAATCACTGTCCTGAAAAGTATACCTGTGCTTGCTCTTTGGTAACGAAACTCTGAAAAGGCAGATTGTTTTAAACCATCCACTTCATTACCTATTATTACAGTGTGTTTTCCAGTCATCATTCATTATCCACCCTGTGAACACTGGCACTGCCATGTACATTGTCCGTTTAATCCTCCCAGCTCTCCTAGATCCATGGCGAACTGGAGCTCAGGACAGAGACTTTGCTCTGTTTGCTCACTGTGACACCCCAGCACCTAACAGAGGAGAGTGCCTGGCAGTCAGTTCTCAGCTCTCCTTGAATGTGTGAAGAGGATAGACCACGCCTGGACCTCGGAAGAGTTAAGGGACTTGTGTAAACAGTCAGCGAGGGCTTGAGTCTGGCACCCAGGCTTACCGAGCCCCAAAGCCTACCCTCCCATCCATGCACCAGTCTAGGGCTCTTGCCGATTCCCCTGCCTCTAGGCATTTCCCCTTCCAAAGCGCCTCACACATCACCAACCTTAGCCCTCCTACATTGGTGCCCTTCTTCTCTTCCTTTCTCAACCAAGAATCCTAAGACATCTCTCAGCTGCCTTAAGATGAAGGTCAGACTCCCCTACCCAGCAACCCAGACCCCAGGAGATCTGGTCTGCACCTGCTTATTTTCCACTAAAGCTCCCATCCTTGTGACTCTAACCCAGGCTCTGCACTGTCCCTTGAATAGGTCTCACGTATTTCTGTTCTCTGTATTACTCCCTTTATCTACGTCATTTGAAATCCATCCTACCCATCCATCTGAATGGCTCACTGCCCTTTAAGAGTCAGCCCGAGTCCCATCTCTTCAGTGAAACTCCTTTATCTCAGCGTACAGTAATCTCTCACGTACCAGAAAGTTCTTATTATGTGCCCCACTATCTAGGCAACTAGATAATATTCCTCGTGTTTCCTGCTCTCTTAGGGATTTCTGCAACTAGAGTGTCAGCTCCTTGAAGGCAAGGATCACGGTCAGAAGCACCTTTGTAAAAGCCACCATAGCAAGTGCTACATCTGGCACATAGTAATTATTAGTTGAATGATTAATATAGCTAGGTACTTTAAGTTAGGCTAGCTAGATGGCACAGAATGAACATTTATAAGAGGATAGTTGTTAGGAAAAAAACTGCTACCACTCATACTTAGTGAGGTAAAATATTCCCTTCCACACAACCCTTTCTTTTCCTCCTCCCCATTTCTGTTGAGAAGGTCCTTGTGAGTCTCTGTGCAGGGCCCAGCCTGCCCATGCCAGGAGACAGCCACTACGAGAGAAATCCAGGGTTACCTCAGCTTTGAGGCTGGGCTGGAGTTCAAAGATCTTGGCCAAGATTTCCAGCTGGCTCCATTCAAGAGGGGTGGGTTTCTGAGTGACGGACTTTGCTGGGAGATGACTCCTGGGGCAGTTTCTCAGTGACTTCAGTGGCGACGTGATGGAGTACCACCGACAAGGGCAAGCCAAGTCAGGGGCTGGCGCTGTGGGAAGCAAGAGTTAGGAAAGATTAGTATTTGTCAGCCCTCGTTAATGCAAAAACCACAGTGGTGCACCTCCTATATTTAGGGTAGAAGGGCCCGTCAGACTAAACACTGCTGTTCCCTCCAAATTAATTGGTTGTTTAGGGAAATGCTAATTTATCTAGCTAAATTTGTGCCCTGTTAGGATGGAGCAAGGGAGAAGGTTGTGTCCTTCCCGCTGGCACATACCCCCACAATAAATAAAAAACTAAGTCCATTCTCGGAAGGGCTGTTTCTAATCCTTTGGGGATAAGAGAGTGATTTGTGCTGATCAATCTCCCATCAGCGGCTGTTCCTATTCCCAGAGAAATTCAGTTGCTCCAAGGGAAAATGCTATTTGGGACCATTCTCTGGGGACTTTTCAGGAACCAGACGAGGGCCTCCACACCAGGGGCATAAACATGCACATTTGAGATGCTAGTGGCTGCTCTGGGAACGTTCAAATAGTTATTCACCTGAAAATGCTGTTTCCCTTTGCTCTGTACAATAAAAGCAGGTTGGGGGCTTAGAGATAATCCAGAAGGTAAGCTACTGTGGAATGGGAGCCTGTAAAAGTAACACTCTGAATTAATATTACTGTTGACTTCTCCTCCCTTAGAGTAGGATGCAGGCTTCTTGAGACATGGACTATGTCAGGTGAATCTCCAGGCCCTCCACTCCTAGAACACAAAAGACCCTCAGAAATGTTCGTTGAAGGCATTTATGCTTTCACAAGTAAATGAATGGGCTAGTAAATGAATAATAGTAGTCTTTTTCTTCACTGACCTTAAGTAGATTCATTCCAGTTTACCTGAATATTATTTAAAACCCTGTACCATAAGCAATATCCAAATTTAGTTTGCTGAGGTTCCAGAAATTAAGACTTGATGGCTCCTGAATTTTCCATAGCTCCCCAATATTCTGACCATGATGGACTCAGTACACATGTTTTCCCGGTGCATTCCACCAGGATCATGCCCCAAACAACAAAAAACAGAACATAAGCTATGGTGATCTCTAAATATTACGTGTCAGTACCACGCAGGCTAGCTTTCCTGACTGACCACTAATGCTACCTTCAAGAGCTGGCGCATGTTTGACAGATTTGCAGGAGATTTTCAATTGCTCTGGCCTCTCCACTAGCTTTCAGGAGCACCACTTCAATACCTTGTAATGCCATTACCATCACTCCCAAACAAGCTCAGAAATATGTCCTGAGAAATGGAATTTTCTTCAGCCATTTCTTCATCTAAGCCTTCCGATGCTGCAAGATAGAAGGTTCTATCAAGCAAGTCAATTTTGTCTTAAAGGCAAATAAAAAGTTATTGGCACCAGGTTTCAAATATCTCACGAAAGGTAATACTTGAGGTGCGGCTAAAAAATGTTCCTGATTTTAGTCACAACATGTAGAAAACGAAAATACCATCCATGTAACTCCTTCGACAGTCTTCCATTTGTTGAGGTGCCTAATTCAGGCAAGTAATCTGATTGCTTCTAAAACCAACAAGGATTATTTGTAATTAGTTGTCTCAAAAATTTTTTCTCAAAGTTTCAAAACTAAGGAGCCCCTCTGGGACTGTTTGGGCAACACTAATCATATGGGGCACAAATGTAAATTCCAGTTTACATTTATGCAAAACTGCACTTACGTTGACAGGAAAATTAAAGCTGCTGAGGCAAGAAGCAGTAGAACTTTCCCAGTCTAGTCCATTTCTGTCATGAGGATAACCATGTGGGGATGCCCCCAAGTGAACGTCCTTCTACCGCTCGTGTGCCAGATCTTGGTATCATAAAATCATAGGGACCAGGGTGAGGAGGGAAGAACCCTGTGACCAGGATGGAGTGGATGCCGGGAATGGCTCTTTTCTTTCACCAAGCGTCTGGCTTCTCCTCGCAGCAGGTGTCCGCAGTTGGCTTGAATTTAGAGGGAAGCAGTAAGCTCCTTTTTAGGATACTGAGGCTAGTTTTACATCCAGCTGTGCCTATCTTAGCAAAATGAATGGGTTAATTGATGCAATTACCTGACAATTCAAGCCCAAATTCTTCCCCATTGGGGAGCAAAGAAAATAATTTTAGGGGCTTGCCAAATCAGTGAGGTTAACTGGCTGCATCCTGTGTATCTCTTCAAAGGTGAGTCCTGGCACTTCTGTCCTTGAGTACACACGGCCAGAGTTCACCTGGGTGTACCCTGGAATGTGAGCATGAGTGGAAGAGCTAGGTCAGTGGTTCTCAAGCTTCATCGGCATTAGAATTGCCAGGAGGGCTCATTAAAACTCAGATTGCTGGGCCTCATCTGATTTAGTTTCTGATTTAGTAGGTCTGGGTGGGTGCTGGGAATTTGCATTTCTAAGTTCCCAATTGCTAGGACTGCTGCTGGTCCAAGGGCCCTGTGTTGAGAACCACTTATTCAGGCCTTTCTCTGAGAAAATTGAAAGTATGAAGCTTCCTGTGGTAAACCCATTCTCTCCCATCTGTAGAATACCCAAGAAAATGAGGCTGGGACCCATTTATTCATTCCACAAGCAAACACTTGTTGAGCACCAGTCACGTGATTCTCAGTGTGGTGACCCAGAGATTAAAGATCAGCCCATCTTCAAGAGGCTTCCAATCCGGGGGAGAGACAGACAGAAGAGGTATCTCAGAGGTGAACACAACGTGCCGGCTAAGACCTGAAGGGAAAAGAGGGTGCTCACAAGTGCCAGCATAAGCACCGGGCACTGGTACTGCTTTCACAAAGGGCACGACACTTTCCGATGGTTGAGCATGCTTGCTCAGTGACAGTGACAAGAGAATGAGCTAATATGCCAAAGCAAGGTTAGACAGACAGGGCCTGCACGTGAGGAAGTCTGGGCTTTCCTCTGAAGACGACTCATTCATTTACTGGGCGCTGACGGAGATCCTGCTGCTCCAGGCAACCTTCTAGACCCTAAGGACACAGCACCAAACAAAATGTCTACCCTCTCGAGTGGACCTTCTAACAGGGACGACTGACAAGGATATGCTAGGGAGTGGTCCAAAAGCTGCGGAATGACAAGGAGGGTAAAGCCAGTGTAAGCAGAGGTTTAACAGGGGCCAAGTGTATCTCTTGGATCATTCAGGTAGTTACTGCAAGGAATGGATTGGAGTGAGGAGAGATGGAAGGCGGGGAGGCAGGACACCATATCCACTCCCCTGGAGGCCTTGACTTCCCCGGCTTGGTGGGAATCAAAGCACTGAAAATAAAGGTTGAGAGGTGTGTTGACACTCACGAGGGGAAGTATCAACGGTGCCAGGGCACTGGTAGATTGGGCTGCGGTCATGGGTAAGCTTCCAAACATCAGGGACCATTTGAGTCCTAAAGCTGACCCCTGCCACTCTACACACAGTAGGCTTTCACCCTATGAATGAATCAGCACCAATACTTAATTGACACTAACGTCAATCCTTAATTGCATGATGACCCACCCAACGGAAAACGTACTGAGAGAAGTGGCTCACTGCAAACTGACTGCTGAATTGCAGCCAGAACTAAGGCACTTTTAATCACCTCAAGTCTGGTTTGAATTTGGATTGGCAGATTTTGAAATGAAAGGACTGAATCCTATTAGCAACTCCTTGAACCTGCCACTTCCTCATAATCGGTAGGATTTTTAACTTCACTGAAAAATCAACTTTTTTGGTAACTAGTTATTTGCGGGTGGACAAAGTTATCAGATATGAGGATAGATGATATTCTTCTGGTTTCTTTGTCACAATAGCAGCAGGGACCAAGGTACTTTTGTTTATAATGACATTTTGTTATGCAAATAGTTTGGTGCAGTTCACTTTTGAAAAATGACAGACATTCATGGCTAACATTAGGCCTGGTGAAATAAAATGGGTATTAACTTGTTTAGCCAAAGAATTCTAAAAATAAGGATAAGTAGCTTTATTAATGCAAAATGAGAAAGGGAGATATGTTCCCTTAATTTGAAGCAATATGCCAACATTTATTTTTTTCCCAACGTTTATTTTTAATAATACATTGATGATTCTATTAAAATCACATAAAAAATCGGTTGCTATAATTTGTTCACTAACCTTTTGGAAAAGTTTTTGCTTGAACTTTGGTTTGGGCACACCAAGGCATAGACTGATTTCTTTATGGCTTTCTTTTCTACTTTAGTCAGTGCATAAGGCAGAATATCATGCATTTGTGTAAGTTAGCAAGCAGACAGAAGTCTTAATTCTATGCTTACAATAGTTCTTGCAAGTGCACCAAAGAAGTAGGTGAAACAAAAATAAAGCAGGGAAACGGACTTTGGCCCAGTGGTTAGGGCTTCCGTCTACCACGTGGGAGGCCGGCGGTTCAAGCCCCGGGCCTCCTTGACCCATGTGGAGCTGGCCCATGTGCAGTGCTGATGCGCGCAAGGAGTGCCCTGCCACACAGGGGTGTCCCCCGTGTAGGGGAGCCCCACGCGCAAGGAGTGCACCCCTAAGGAGAGTCGCCCAGCGCGAAGGAGGGAGCAGCCTGCTAAGGAATGGCGCCGCCCACACTTTCCTTGCCGCTGACGACAACAGAAGCGGACAAAGAAACAAGACGCAGCAAAAAGACACAGAAAACAGACAACCGGGGGAGGGGAGGAGGGGAGGGGAATTAAATAAATAAAATAAAATAAAGCAATAAGGAGCTATGATATGTGCATAAATGAAAAGGTTATGAGCTAGATAAACTAAGTTATTTTCTGGATGCTTTGGAGCCTATCATAAATGATTACCTCAACTTTAAATTGTATGACAACTTCTTCCTTGATTGGTAAAGGAAATTCTTAATTTAAAAACAAGTCGGGGAAGTCTACCACCCAGCTCTTTTGAACCTGGAATGCCATTCCCACAGGAGTTGTAAATAGTGGTCTATCAAGACTATCCTGTACAAGCATCTTTCATCATAACTTCTCTATGGTACTGGAACACAGGTGCAAAGACTCTTCTAATGTCCATAATTTACAAAGAATTTTTTAAATAGTGATTTTGAGTGAAAAACACTTTAGAATTTGATTCTCAAAGTACCTGAAGAAAAATAGATTAATTGGATGACAAGACAATAGATGGAAACTTTTGGTGAAGATAACGAAGGATCCTAGAAATAGTCATCCCTTGGTGTCTGAATACAGTTGTGCTTTATATTTTTATAATATGTCAAAACATATGAAAGGTGTAAAACTAAATATCTTTTATGCTTATTAGTTATGGTTAGCGTTGAACTTCAGCTTACAAAGAGAGTAGAGGAATTTATATGGGTGGTGGTGGTAACTAAGAAAACAACTTGAATCATTCATTTGTAACCTCCTCACTAATACATTTCTTCATATGATCATTTGATAAAGAGTGAATTCCCAGCTATACTGAAGATTTATGGGCAGATATCTCAGTTTTTGCTACCCATTATATCCCTAGCACTTATCAGAAAGCCAAGTACCCAGCTGCTCAAAAGTATTTTATAAGTGAATGAATGAAGGAATGAATGGATACAAAAAAAAAAAAAGGAATGCCCTAAGGACTTTGGAATCATGTAGATGTTAGAAAAAAAATGAGTGTTTAAAATTACTTTTTTTTTCTCTTTTTTTGTCTTTATTTTTTTAATAAATACATTAAAAAAATATGAGGTCCCCATATACCCCCACTCTCCTCCTCCCCCCATAACAACAACCTCCTCCATCATCATGAGACATTCATTGCATTTGGTGAATACATCTCTGAGCACCGCTGCACCCCATGGTCAATGGTCCACATCATAGCCCACACTCTCCCATAGTCTACCCAGTGGGCCATGGGAGGATATACAATGTCCAGTAACTGTCCCTGCAGCACCACCCAGGACAACTCCAAGTCCCAAAAACTCCCCACATCTCATCTCTTCCTCCCACTCCCTACCCCCAGCAGCCACCATGGCCACTTTCTCCACACCAATGCCACATTTTCTTTGATTACTAATCACAATAGTTCATGAATAGAATATCAGTAAGTCCACTCTAATCCATACTCTATTCCTCCATCCTGTGGACCTTGGAATGGTTGTGTCCCCTCCACATCTATATCAAGGGGGAGCTTAGATTCCACATGGATGCTGGATGCACTTCTCCTGCTTTCAGTTGTAGGCACTCTTGGCTCCATGGTGTGGTGGTTGACCTTCTTCACCTCCATGTTAGCTGAGTTGGGTAAGTCCAATAAACCAGAGTGTAGGAGTTGCAAGTCTGTTGAGGCTCAGGGCCTGGCTATCACATGGTCAGTCCAGAGATTCAGGTCCTCTGGGTATACATTAAACCCCAGCACCAATTACAGTTCCGGTAAAAGTAACAGGAGAGGCTTGTGGATGAAGATCACATCTGAGTCCAGCTCCATCACACAGAAACACAAACTCCAAAGTAGGGCCAACTGACATGGCACTGAACTCTATCTGCCATGACCATAGAACCTGTGGGTCTCTGTAGCCCTCAGAAGAACCAATACCTGGGTTTGTATCTACTTTAGCTCTCTCTGGGACTCTGCTCAGTGTGCATAAGGGCAACCCCTCTGATAACCTTCCAGCTCTTTTTGGAGACTCATAGCCATATAAACTCATTTGTCCTTTCCATTTCTCCCTGTTATTCAGGTCAAAGAGCATTTTTAACTCCTGGTATTATACGTAGACCAAGATATACTGCTGGTCTGAGTTGACCCTTTTCTTCAAGGTCATTTTCTAGTTACATCATCAGCTGGTACTTGGTAGTAATCCCTCAGCGCCAGGGAGGCTCATCCCCAGGAGTCATGTCCCATGCTGGGGGGGGAAGGCAATGCATTTACATGCTGAGTTTGGCTTCAAGACTGGCCACATTTGAGCATCATGGAGGCTCTCAGGAGGTAACTCTTAGGCACACTGCAGCTCTAGGCCTTGTTCTTATTTCAGGTGCACAGGCTCACAAGCATAGTCATTAGTATCAAGGGATGTGAAAAGAAACATCCTAAAGGATAAAGAAAGCTGGTAGGACATTTTATTTAGTGAAAACCAAGTGGTCAGGTATGCCCAAATATGGTTTGGTTGCTATTTCAAAATAAAGGGGATTTCAGATTGATCAGCCTTTGGACGTTTAAGTAGTTAAGAAGGCCACATGCAAGTACAATCAGTGGTGTTCACGGTGGGTTGGTGGGAGAGGTTTACCCAGGGTGCAGGCAACGGGGGCAGGGGGTAGAGAGGGCGCAGAAGAGCACTGTCCTTAGGGAATTTAAAGAGAAAAGTGAGTCTGTTTTTTGTTATTACTATATACCTGCAATTCTAAAACTTGTCAGAGATAAAATATTCCTCCTAAACAAAATCTTTTTTTTGGTCTAAGATCTAAAAATCTGCTGCAATTATTATGACTTTTGATTATATGCCTGTATATATATATATATAAGCTTCAAATTAGAATCTCCTAAAATTCTCCCTTAATAAATATTGTATTCTAAAAGGAAGTTAATTCAGAGAACTCCTAGTTGTTCCAACACATGAGGCCTTGACTACACAGGTTTGTTTTGAGAATTAGACCTTGGAATTATGCAAGTTCGTTTCAGGTGCAGTTTGTGCCTCTAATGCCTGTGGAACTACATATTCCTTTACTTAAAAGGAGATTTTTAAAAGCAATAGCAGCAGAATAGTAACTGAAAACATGAAGAAACAGAATTTGTATTCTGGCCTAAATTTTCTCATTTACAAAATTCTCTTAACCTAAGTTCTATGGAGGGACTTTAGAGGAACTCTGAAACTATTAAAACAGAATGCAAACACGTGTGTATGTGCATATGTGTATTTTAGAATCAGGTTCTCAAGGGGTCTGTGACTCCAAGCACATAAAGAACCACTAAGCTAGAGAGGTATCCATGTCTCTTCCATGTTCTGAGTACATGGTTTTATAATGGACAGAGTAAAAAGAGGACATTTCTTCTATAAAATACAATTTTTGAGTTACAGTTATATTCATCTGTGAAGTATATGACATGTTATTCTTAATCATAAAAAGTAATTTTTCAAAAAGTAGATTTGAAATCTAAGGAGGTTTATATATTAATGACATACAAAAAGGATGTAAATAAATGTTCCCATCCACTAGAACTTTTATATAAATTCTAAAGACTGCATGGTTTTGAAGGTCTCCAACATCATCCTTCTCTGTTTGAATAGAAGTTTGACCTGTAAAAGCTATGTGAATAACAAAATGTCATACTGGATCTAGAGTTGGAATCATAAAATTTTAGTATGGAAGGGATCATAGCACATTCTAAACTTTTTTCGGGCTTCCAGCACAGATTTTAAACTCAGAAGACATGAAATAGATGTGTAATGACTTGTTCTACATGAATAACAGCTAATATTTGTTAACTGTTTACTACATGTTGAACACATGCTTTATATGTATTATCTCATTTTTCCAAGCATAATCATATCCAGTTGGTACTACTATAAGTCTATTGTTACATATAAGGGAACTAAGACCTAGGAAAATGTGGTAGTTTGAAGTTTTTGTGGTCCCCAGAAAATCATGTACTTTGGGCTAATCCATTCCTGTGTGTGCAAAACTTTTGTAAGTGGAACCTTTTGCTTAAATTACTTCAGTTAAGGACCTCTGATTAGATTGCATGACCCAGGGTGAGTCTTAATCCTCTTACTGGGGTCCTTTACAAATGGAGGAATAAAAGGCTGCAGACACATAAATGAGCGGCAGAGGCAGATAGAGGCCTCCAGAAGCTGAAATCAATGAACCCGAGAAAGAAAAGCCACAGATGAAACAGCCCAAAGCTGAAAGCAAGGAGTCCTGGAGGAGCGGGGAGAGAGGAGTGGAATCCACTGTGTGCCTGATGGCCCAGAGCTGAGCTTGGGAGAACAGAACGGCTTTCCTAATGAGGCCGTGATCTGGACACGTTCATGGCCTCAGGCCTGGAAGCTTGTAACGTAACAAATCCCCATTTTATAAGCCAACCCGTTTCCTGTATAATGCTCCAGCAGCTTTTAGAAAACTAAAACAGGAAAGTATGTAATTTGCTCAAGACACTACAACTTTAAATGTGGAAACTGTGGAAATTCTCAGTCTACCTCCCAATAGAGTCTGTCCACTTCACCAGCACCGTAAGCTGTCTCTGTGTCCAAACATAACTGGACATTGTTTCAGAAAATCATACTACCAGAGTTTCTGGACAGATCCACTTCTATCCCAAGAACACAAAGACCTGTCCTTTAACAGAAATTCCACTACCTTTCTCAATAGCCTGTAGTGGTAGCGAATTCTTCCTTAAAGGAAACTATTATAGAATGTTTTATGGAAGGTTAAGTATAAGGCAGCACTCCCTCAATTGTCAGACTAGACAAGTTCCTCCTGAATCATTGATTTTAGGAGCACAGAAATAAGCCAAATGGGATTAATAAAAACAGATCCCAATGGGATACAATTCATCAGAGAGGAGTCAGGATGTTTGGGCGCATATGCATACGTGGATATGGATACGGATGTGCATATATGTGGATATGGATATGGATGCATCCATGGCCCTCCTAGAGGATTTTGAAAGATCATTTGGCTGTACCTTGATGGCAGGCATTTTAGTCTGAGATCTCCAGGAGGCAGAGGCTGAGACAAGGACTTACTGAAAGTACTTTTGGGGGAGTGTGATCCCAGGGGGTGTATGAATGATGGAAGAGGGAACCAGAGGAACAGGGAGAGCCACACGAGGCTGGCCACTGCCTTTGGAGACCAGCTGCCTAATTTAGCAAGACTACTGCAGGACTTTCTGTTTGAGGGTGGAAAGAGGAGCATTTACCCATGGGCTCCCATCTCCGATTGGTCAAAGTGTTTGCTCTGTACACCCCTGTGCATCAGTCTACAAAAAGCTTCAATCAAGGAGCCTTGGGTGGGAATGGAGAAGCAGGAGCCACGTAAGGCCAGGCAGTCCACTTAGCACTGGTAACAGTGGTAGCAGCTGGAAGGAGCAGGGAGGCCCAGGGGATTTAAAGTGGTACATGAGAGTTATGATGTACCAAGTAACATTGTTTTATTATGAACTTGCAGTTTTTTTTCATTTTGGATCTCTTTTTCTATAAAAACGTCACTGGCCTATATATTGTATTCATGAGGTCTTACAGAAAATTCTCGAGCTTTCTTCATTTGTTTATGCCTTGAGTATTTATTGAGTATTTACTAATATTTATCGAGTGTGCCAGGCCTTGCACACGGAGCTGGGAATTGAAATACAAATGTGATAATAAACAGAATCTCTGCTGTCCATAAAGCTTACTGCTTTATTCTCTGCCTCTACCACAAGACTGACACATAGTAGGCGTTTTTTAAAATAAAAATTCCTTCTAATGCAGTCAGGATTATTGGTACGATGAGTATTAAATGTCAGGCAAATCTTAAAAGACCAGAGGGTTGTCCCACGTGATAAAGCACACCATCCTCCTCGCCCGCAGTCTGTTACCCACGGCCTGGAATGGCTAATGTCTTCCCTGGGAGTAGAGAGGGTTTGCTTTATTATCTGTGCACTGCCTAGGGATGGGGAGGCTGAAATTTAGACAGATTTCTCTTTTTATCTGTAAGGCACCTCGTAGGCACAAGAGAATGTTCAGGATGAGCTGAATCTAGGAGCCCCAGCAACAGCAGGTGGAGAGTGCCCTGTCTCGCTGCCAGCACCACTTTCCTGAGCATCCCAGGGGCCAAGCCAGCAGCTGACTCTTTCCCAAGCGGCCAACGTGCTTCAGCAGCTCCACGGAGGCGCGGGGTGGGAAATCCGCCCCCTGATTACCATCTTTGACTCCAGGTTAGCTGCCTTCTGTTGGTCACAAGGAAAATGCCATGCCGGGGACACACATGCACGGCAATAAACCCCCATACTACTCAAGAACTTAGCTGAAATAAAAATGAAATTACTCAGATGGTAACATTTTGAGGGCGGGTAGGTTTCCCTCACTCCAGGCTGACCCCCCTGAATTCGCTGATGTGTGGGGGGCCGCCAGGGCTCCTGAGCAGGTACCCTACGCTCTCGGGGCAGAGGGCAAGAGCATGCCTCCTGAGACATCAAGGCAGGGAGCCTGCCGGGGGCCTCCCAGGGGCCTCTGTGCAGCTGAGAACATGCAGGGCCGCAGACCAGGGACTCCAAGGCCAGAAAAGGTAATGCTTCCAAGGGCTCGCCCTAGAGACTGAGCCCCAGACCCCCCGGAGCGGCCCCCACCTCGCCCAAAAAAAGAAATAAAACGAACACTGTCCTCCAGCGAGGAGATCTGCAGGCCCAGGGCGCCCCCGCCTCCGCATGCCGACAGTGGAGTGGGAGCGGTACCGCCTGGGAGAGCATCGAGGCGACGCGCCCACTCGGCGAGGGCTGTAAAGACAGATGCGAGGTGCTGGGTCTGTGTGTGTCTGCGCACGCGTGTGTGGAGGCAGTGCGTGCGGGGGGGTGGGGGCTTAGCGCTTCCTCTCCGCTGTGAGGGTAAGAAAGGCAGAAGTGCGAGGACACGCCGCGGAGGACGAGGGTCGTGTTCGTGGGGAGGTGGGGTGACTCAGGGACTCGCAGGAGGGGTGTGCGTGCAGAACTTACTGGAACAGGCAGACAGGTTGGCGATGCAAACCTTGCAGCCCCAAATCACTCACTCATCGCCTCCAAAGTCCCTCTTCTCCATTTCCAGAACAAAATGTTACAAAACAAAAGAGAACAAAAACTCTTGGGGAACGTTGGAAATATGAGAGAGGGCGCGCCCACGCCTGTAGACTCGTGTCCCCACTCATACACAAGGACATCGAGTGACCCCCGGTTCCACAATTGGGTGGAAAGTAGCAGTGGTCCTGCCTGCGAGGCACATGTGCAGCCGGGAGGCGCCGGCACGCGCTGGTCCAGTCTGCACGCGGCAGTCCACACTTAGAGAAGTCGGGCAGCCTCCGTGTGCCTCAGTTTCCTTATCAGCCGGACGAACACGCATCGACCTCTGACCGGGACTGCGGAGCGGGTCAGACCGAGCGCTGCGGGTGCGAGCCGGGGAGCCGGCGGCAGACTCTGCCCGCGGCAGGCAGGCACGCGGGTGCTAGCCGGGCCGGGAGCTCCAGCGCAGGCAGACGCGCGCTCCGAACCCGGGCCCGCTCCCCGCCCCCCGCCCGCGCCCCCGCGCCGCGCTCCTGAGCGCTAGTCGTCCCCCGCGCCGGCGCTCCGCTCCCCCTCGCCGCTGCGCTCGCGGTTTGGGAGGAGGAGACAACGAGGAGGGAGACCGGGAGGGGAGAGAGCGGCTTGGCGCTGCTTCGGCGGCGGCTCTGGCGGGAGCTGGGAGCGGCGAGGCGGGCGGCGGCGGTCGGAGCGGCCTCGGGGGCCCGCGGCCTCCGGCAGGCTGCGCTGTGCCCCGGGCTGCGGACTGGGATCTCGCGCCGCCCCCCGCACCCCGCACCCCCGCTGCTTTCTCCTCCTCCCGGCTCCCTTCCCCGCCTGCGGGCCCCCGGCGGCGGCGTCCGGAGCGCCGAGCCCCTGTGCTTGCGGCCCCGGCCCCGGCGACGCGCGGCGGGCACTGCGGCGGCAGCGACCCCGGGGCCGGCTCGCCCTGGGCAGGGGCGCCTGGAGCGGAGGACCACGGGGAGAGCGCCCGGAGTCGCCGCGGAGGCAACGGTGCGTGTTTTTTTTGTGTTTTTGAGCGTGCATGTCGGGCTGCGGGGCGCCGCGGCTGGGGCGCGCCTGCCGAGCACGGCTCCCGCCGCCGGGCGCACCCGGGCGGCGAGAGGGCCCTGGGGGCGACCGCCGGCGGAGCGCGCGGGGCAAACTTTTCCCCTTGCAAAGTTCCTTCCTCCGCGCAGCCCCGCGTGCCGTCGCCGCCTCGCTTCTGCCGGCTGCGGGGAGCCTCGGGCCTGCGGCGGGAACTGAGATTGGCGTGGAAGAGTTGGCCAAGTTGGGGGCAGAGCCTTCGAGGAGGGGGCGCCGGGGACTGGGGGGTCGGTGCACCTCTGGCGCCCGCAGCCCCGGTCGCCGGCTGCAGGTGGATGAGAGCGCCCAGGCGGCGAGCCTGCTGGGTCGCCGGTGCCTCGTGGTGGCATGTTCAGCTGCCAGCGGATGCACTTGGGGGACCTGGAGGGGCTCTAGGAGCCGGAGCAGCCTCGCAGGCTCCCGCTTGCTCCTGGAAGGGAGAGGGGTGGCCAGGCAGCTCGCAGAGCGGCTGCCGGCTCGGGATTCCTGGGGTCGTGGGCAGAGTGGGAAGGATTGAACGGCCACGGCTCTCGACTGGTGGCGACAGCCTTTCACGGGGTGGCGGGGAGCAGAGACCCCGTGGTATCTTGACAGGGAGAGGCAAACGGGCCGCGTCGGGCGGGGGCACGATTTTTGGCGGGCGTGCGGGAAGGCGGCTCGCCTTTGAAAAGAAAGCCGCGCGGCTCTGCCGGTCCTCCGAGCCGAGGCGGGAAGGCGTGGGCGCGCGGGGCCCGCGCTCAGGGCCCCTGCCCGGGCGGCGCGGGGCGACCCCTGCGCGAGCCCGTGCGTGCGCGGGCCTGGGTGGGGGCTCGAGGGGCGCGGGGCGGGCGGCGGCCGCGGGGCCTGGGCCGGCGCGGCGCGGCTGAGGACTCCGCCAGTGGGGGTCGCTGAGCTAAAGTGCAAGTGCGCGGCGCGCGGCGGCGAGCTCGGGTCTGCTCAGCCGGGCCGCGGCGGCGGTTCTTTCTTCCCTCGCCGCTTCCCGGCCCGGTTAGGCGTCGACCGAGAGTAGGCGCCACGGAAAGCAACTCTTATTGTTCACTCTTCACCTCCCCACCCTCGTGGGCAGGGCTGCGCCCGGGTCAGGGATGCGGGGGTGGCCGGGGGGTGGCTGAACGCTATAAGGGCGCCGCTCGGGTGCTTGAGGAGAGAGGAGAGGGGGCGCCCCTGGGCGCCTGTTCGGGGTGCGGGGGCAGTTTGCGCCGCAGCCCGGTGGTGTAATAATGGGGGCACACCCGGCCGTGGAAGCGGGTATCTCCGGAACGGATATGGGCAGGGAGGGCACCTGCCCCGCGAGGACGCCGTGCGGGGCCGGGAGAGGCTTCCGGGAGGGTGCGGGGCCGCTGGCCCTGCGCGGGCGGCGGAGGCTGGGGCGCGCGGCCCCGGGTCCCCAAGCCGCTGCTCGCCGCCGCACGCGGACCCGACTCGCCTGTGGCCGGGGCGACCGCGCAGCTCCCGGCGCTGCAGCGCGGCCGCCGGGCCGGCGCTCCGGCTCCCGCGAGCCTGTCTCCTCCTCCGCCGCCTCGCGCTCCTCCTCCCCAAGCCCAGGCTCGGGCGCATTGGTTTTCCAAGTTGGCTCCCACTTCCCCTGACAAGTGTCAGACGAACCCGCGCCCACCTCCCCCTCGCCGCGGGCCTGGCCAGACGGAGAGGGGCGGGAGACGGGCCGTCTGCGCAGGGCGCGCGGCGGGGCGCCCCCACCGCCCTGGCTCGCGTCGGTGGGGCCTGGAGGTTCAAAAACGGCACGTCGACACACCACGGAAGCCCCACGCCGGCACTTGTCTACTCCGCGTTTCTCCTCCTCGCCTCGAACGTATTAATTTTGCTGCCCCGGAGCCTGAATTTTCCAAGGCGAGCGGGGCAGGGGGGGAGGCAGGGCGACCTCGCGGCGGGTCTGCGCCCTGGCTTTGTTCCTAGGATTAGGTTCTCTGATGGCGCCCGGGCCTGGGTGAAATAAAGACCCGGCCAGAAAACTGCCGACCAGCAAGTTCAAGGGGGTGGACAGGAGCAGCCTTGCCTAGGAATGGAGAGCCGAGGCGCCCCGGAGGGATCGAGAGCGCCCGGGTTTCGCCTCTGCCCGCCGGCACTGAACTTCTTTGAACGCCTGGGGAACCACTGAATGATGCCCTGGCTGGTGACACGGAGATCTGAATCTGAGAAGGAAGGGAGGGCGAGGGGATGGAGGGGGAAGAATCCTGGAAATGGCGCAGAGCTAACTGCCCCTGCTTCCCCACCCCCTCGTTCTTATTCCTAAATCGAGCAGTGGAACCGAGAATAAAGACCAGCCAAGAAAACCAGGGTGCCAAGAGACAAAGACAGAAAATGCATACTAAGTTTAGCTCTTTGATGTGCGTTTTTTTTCCTGTAACGGGAGGTTGGAATTGCAGGAGGTCTTAACATTTTACAAGGAGAAAATGCTTTCAGAATTAAACTGAATGTTGATACATAATCATGAATCCCTGTTGTCTGTTTGGAGTTTGGACAATGGATGATGCTGCGGCCAGTTTCTATGCACAGTGCGCTGGGATGAAAAAGTTCCCAGAACTGTCCAGTTATAATGTCTTCATACCTGAACCACACAGAGAGCTCCACACGGAGGACATCTGGCCCAGAGATAAAAAATTGGTCAGCTGCTGTACTGACTCCATCTCTTGTCGCTTCAGGATTTTCACAGCTAGTGTTTGTTGACCAGGGACTAGCTATCAAGCCGCCTTTTCTTTTTTTCCAAATGTTATTTATTCTAGTTCCTGGCAGAGTTGTTTGGGGAATTTTTAATAGTCCGGCCCTAGTCTGTCTGTTAACTAGCAATTACACTTGTGCTGATCTAATAAAAAATGGAATGAGTAGCAGCAATAAACAGAGGGGTCCCTGCTGACCTGTATGCGCCGTGGTTATTTTGCTAGCTCATAGCATGGTGTAAAGCAGCCCCTCTTCAGGCTGCTGGGATGAGAACAGTGTGATGTGTCAAGTTAGTTTATCATCCCTGCTTTTTTCAGATGCTGCAGAATGACCCTTTCTAATCTGGTTGATAAATTATGTCAAATAGGAAGAAGTAGGCAGTTACCAGTGAGGAGACAGTCATTACCAGCTGGCCTGACGACCGTCCCCGTGGCGGGTGTGGTTTGTCAGTGGCTAATAGCACAGATGGCATCAGGGTGGCTTTTTTTTTTACCTGGTGGTGGAGTTGTGATGGCCCTTGGGATGCCACACCTGTCCAGTTGCTAGTGTGTTGACTGTTTCCCCTGGGGCAAGAGGGAAGAGTGTAAGACGGGGGATGCCCGGCTTCTCTGTCGAGTCGTTCCTAGGTTTTCAGTTTCCTGTCGCGAGCATTGAGGACAGATCAGCGTGTGGGATCAGGTAGGCCAGTCCATCCGGATTGATTTCCTTTGATTGCTTGGAAAGGACTATTAACGAACTCTGTCTTTGCAGATGGCGGTGAACACGAGGTGGAATGACCGTGGTGAAGAAAGGGATCTGACGGTGCTGGAGGGAAGGGTGGGGCTCCTGCCAGGTCCCTTTCTGTAGGGAAGAGAGCCCCTGTTTCCTCAGATAGCCCAGGCCTCAAAAATACTAAAGACACACAAGCCCTGCCTCTGTTGCATGGCTTATTGGTGCAATTTTCTGAAAGACTGTTTGTAATATGTCATTTTGAGCATCTTTCTACCCAGTTGTGAGGAGTCTGTGTTTTTCTGTCTGCCCCTTGGAGCATCCCCACAGGGCCTCCTGTCTAATGGGCACCGAATAAAGATTTGTGACTTAGGTGACTTCCTCTGGGGGGACCCTGAGCTAAAAGTGTTTGCTGTGTCTTGGTCAGTTTGAGTCTACAGGCTTCTCAAACTTACTGGTTTTTCTGACAGTTGCTGAGTATCTACTCCTTTAATACGTTTTTATTATTTGTACAGTCCCTCCCTTGAATGTCTTCTTCCCTGTTCCCAAGTTTCTTCCCCAGATTAATATTAGGAAAGTTTGTCTCTCCTTTAAAAAAAGAAGAAAGATTCGCGTCCTGGCCCAGATTGAATGTGTCAAGAACATATTTGACATTGCCCAAGGGCTCGGAGCCAGTGTCCGGCCTACCAAAGGAGGCCATCAGTTCCATGCAGCAGTGACACATGGCCTACTCTAGTAATTACTGGCTCTCCGAGATTAGTTTTAAGTGTAGGCTATTCTTGGATTGAGATTTTTTAAAATTTAGTAGCATAGGTGAAAATTTGAGAATGGAGTCATGCACGCTCATGATATGAGAAAATAGAGAATGATTGTAAGACCTAATATTCAGGCTCTTCATGTCATCTGTGTGTGTCACCTCCTTCGCATGATTCATGTACATGAGTGTGGAGATGAGGGGGAAGTTTGGGGGAGGTCGAGGGATTGTTTCCCTGTCCGGGCAGGAAAGTCCTACAGAGGGTCTGCTGAAAGGGGGTCCTTGAACTGATGGCACTGTTTCATCTTTCTGCTCTCTCAGGGTTCCAGGCCTGTGCATCATTGCACCTATTTCATGAAGGAAATTTGTTGCTATAATTCTTGCCTGTGTATGTTTTAAATTTACTCCTTTTTTTAATTCTAAAAGTCATGCAAAGTTTAAATTCATTTCCTTTTCTTTCTTAGAAATGTTTTACTTTTATATATCTTTACTATTTTTTCTTTATCTTTCAAAAAATTAATTTCTTTAGAATTTCTTTTCAGCAACATTTACTGAATCTGCCTTCCTTTGCAAGACATTGGGCGGGATTCAAAGAATAGTAAAAAAATACACTTTTCTTCTGTGTGCAAACTAGAAGTTCAGACGTGGTAGTGTGTATTAATTGACAAAATGAGTTACCCTGAGCAGGGTCCTAGAGAGACAGAGATTGATATGCACTAGAGTGAACTTTCAGGAGACTATAAAGTGAATATAATCCAATTTAATAATGCTCAGTGAATCCCTAATGTAACCAAGGCACTGAAAAATTAATTAACTCCTTGATTTCTATAGGGACAGGGCAGGGCTCCTTTTTGAAAGAACCTGTTCTTGGGACAAGCCAAATAGGCTGTTGGAATGTTATTCACTATTTTGGGAAGACTCCAGAATTAATTAATGTCGTTTCTCCGTTACCCTCTTGTGGTTGAAGGAGGTGGCATGTACTATGGCTTCCTGGTGAGCACAGCATCAAGTCTAGGCATTTTAGTTGGCTTTTACCAGTTGGCACTGTCTAGAAAGTGTGGTCCAAAGGAGTTGACTCCTGTGGGATCTTTTAAAGGGGCACTCCTTTTCATAAATTGTGGTGGCTTATTTACAGCAAACCTGTTGCAGTCATCAGCTAGTTCTTTGAGGCTTTTCATACCACCCCAGCTGCCAGAAGTTATCCTACCTCACTGCACTGTAGAATCACTGGGAAGCTTTAGAACTTCTGATGCTCAAGCCACATTCAGGCCAATTAAATCATGAGTGATTAACGCGGGTCGGACTCAGGTATTTTTTCAAGCCTCCCAGGGCCAAGAAACAGCCTCCGAGATTGTGCATCCCCTCTGAGTTAGAGGTCCTCTCCTAGTCAGAGCTCCCAGGCCTCAGGTGATGTGAGTAGAAGTCAAGGACAGGTGTGCCCCATTCCTCTGCTGTGAAGGTAATCCCTGGGGATGTACTGAATTGAAACACCTGAAGCTCAGCCTGGCTCTGGAGGAGATGGCAAGGAATGTGTCAGCCTCCTTTCACCCACTGTTTGGTTTGTCGACAGTCCTTCTCTTCCCTCATGAGGACTTACCCAGTTCCACTGTAATTTGCCTTACTTCCTCTTCCAGTTAATAATCATAGCCTGGCCTTTTAGCTGTTAAATGAAATGTGGAAGGTTTTGAGTTTCTCGAGGAACAAGAATTCCTCCCCTTCTTATATTGGACGCTAGCTCTGTGTCTGTTTTTATGTAATTCTGAATTCAGTGAAAGATATCAGTGTAAGCCATCAATATTTACTGGATTTTCTTTTTATTTGTAAAGATTACAAGATGTGTACTGCATAAAAAATGAACCATGTCTTCAAGGAGTTTACAGTCGAGTTGTGGCTAAAGATGTGTACAATGAAAAATTGCAGCCGTTTAATGTTGGAGGTGGAAGGAACCGTACTCAGCGTGCCAGGCATGTTTTTGGCACATGCTAGGAAAGAGCTTCATTCCTGCAGACTGATGTACTTGGTGTATTCTTAGTAGTTGCTTTCTTCTGTTTGGGGCTTAGTTAGGAATCTTAGGGTTAGCTTTTGGCACAGAGAAATCTGCCCCTTAGGAATTCAGTATTAAACAAGACTCAGCTAAGTGGTACATCATGTAATGCTAGTGAAAAGGCTGGAAGTGGTACATCAGAATGCAGGTGAAAAGGTTGGAATTTTCACTTGGAATGTTCACCTGGATTTGTGAGTTTTTGTACTTTGCAGAGAGGTTGAAAACATCATAGTTATTCTTTCTTTCCTTTTTTTGAGATCAGAGATAAGCAGAGCTGTTGAGTGAGGTCCAGGTATGAAGGTTAACTGGAAGTTTAATTGTAACATCAGGACTTTAACTAAATTAACTTCCAAACAATCTGATAAAAATTATAGCCTGTTCAGAGCTGTGGAAAGTTAGAGTGAGCACTTTAGAGCAGCTATTAAAATTTCATATTTTGAAATAAACCCTAGATTGTTAATATTACTAAATATCATTGGGACATCACATAACACTTGCAAACATCTGAATACTTGTCAGGTAACACAGATTTAATACAGTGACAGATGTGTGTAATGCAGAATAAGTGTCCGTTTTTGCTGTCAGATAAGCTCTGTGTATGTGTTTGTTTTCTTTAAAAGCAGAATGAGCTATGTCTTGGGAGAAGGGGTGGCTTGGTCTTCTCTGAAGCCGCGAGTGTCTGTTACACAGGATGTTTTGTTGACTTTTAAAGTCCAAGTGTGTGATTCGTATTTCTGACATCTGAATACTTTTAAGATGGTGGAAAGAAATTCTCCATTTGGCGCCAAGTGGTGGTGATACGATGGCAGCTGCTGCTGTGGTTGGCTGAGAGGGTGAGTTGTGTGGCGCGGTGGCCCGTGGCATGGGCCCATCCCAGGCTGGAGTTCGTGGCTCTGGTTTCATCAGATTGGGCTGGCTGTTGAGAGCCTCCCTGCAGATGAGGCGGACCGAATGCAGACAACTTTAACATTGCCGGGGTAACGGAGAGAGTGGCATATGACTCCTGACTCTTTCTCATGCTTTAAAAAAATGTATAGTTACAATTTCAATAGATGATTCAGAATTCACAAGTATGCACTTAATCTCCCTTGAGAATTTGGAACCTATCTGATAGGACTGTAAAGGAATTTCCAAATGTCAATTAAATGGAAAAATATGCCCGGAATTGAATTATAATTAAGAAATGTTGAAGTCTTGTGTCTGCATATTCAGACTCTCGTTAGATGTCTTAATCAGTGAGCCTGGGTTTGAATTTATTGACAGAAGTTCTGTTTCTCATGGCATGTTTCAGTCATTAAACACTCATCATGTAATGGACCTGCTTTCGCTTTTGGAACTTGACCATTTGCCGTTTGATGCTTCTTGACTTCAGCGGTGTGTGCTCTTTTTAATTTAAACCCGTTAGGACGATGGCACTCCTCCATTGGGGGCCAGTCCGTGCAGTGGGCCCGTGCTGTCTCCCAACACTACGGTGCGTCACCAAAGCGGCAGGCAGGCCTTAGTACCTCTGAGACGCAAGGACCGGAAAGTGAAATTATCAGCGTGGAATTTTAGCTGCCATAGCTGAAGAATAATATATGAGTTTTTTTCCTTTGCTAATCGTTAGCTCTCTTTATATACGTCTCTGATGGCAGAGTTTACATTTAAGTGTGCATTTCTCCATGTCCTTCTTAGTTCTGTGGTCAAGGGTTTAAGCGGTAGAAATCCTTTCACACCACATTGTTGGCGTGAAACACTTTACAGTCATACAGTCGATTAGAACACTCTTCTATTTTTTAGTATCCTTTTCTTGTGGGATTTATTTCTTCAGCTGTGTTTGATGGTCATAAATGTTTGAACATAGTGCAATTAGTAACAAAATAATTTGGGAATGTTGATGGGGTGAGGAAGGGAGAACATGGTTCGCTGAATCCCTGAAGATTTGTCACTACCTGTTTACGATTTAAGTTTCTGCTGCCTCCAGTACTGGTATTAATGTGAACAGCTAGTTTCATAAGGTTTCTTAACTCCTTATCTTCTTAGGCATGTTCTCCAGCTAAGAGCTGTTTGAAGTAATCTAGCATTCCATCTTTCCTGGAGACAAAGCAGATGGTTCACTGTCTGGTTGAACTGAGTACACATTACCTTGTGGCTCTTTCCCATGGACTGCTTTGGGTTCTTTGAGTCCAGGTCATTGTTGGCAAAAAATGTATCTATTAAGAGCCGTCTTACTATCTCTGACCACTATCTCTGCATGGAACATATCAAATAAATGTGGTACCCGACCCTTTAAAAGTTAGCTTTCAAAGTGAATGATGTTTCATAGGTACACACAGAGGAAAGAACATCATACATGTGTGATCATGAGTCAGAAAGATGGCACCAGCAACTTGTGTTGAGTTGAAGTGGCATCATCTGCTTGCAAGTGCCCTGGATTAAAATGGGGTGAATAATACCACACATTTGTATTCAGGAGACAACTGCTAGAGTGAGAAAATTGGGCAATCTTGGCATTTGATTAGGAAATGTAAGAGGAAAACATATCATATTGCCAGATCAATTTCCTAGATCTCTGTGAATTATCCAATAATTAGATAATTTTCTTTTGCTTTGGAAGTGTAGATTTTGTATGTGCAATTGCTTGCGTTAATCACTTTATTCCCAAGTTGTATTCAGCAGTGCACACATTCTGTTCAATTTATATTCTTTATATTTCTGTTAAACAGGTAGAATTAATAACATACTTCCTCTCCAAAGAGAGACGAAGACAGGTATTTTATAGGATTTGCCACTCTTACACAGCTCATCCATGGTTATTATAATAATCAAAGTGAATAAGCTTAGATTGCTCTTATACAATAGATACGTTTTTAAATGTTGGGCATAAGTCGTACTTTTCAAAGCAAGCTGATTTTGAATGCATTCACTTAGGGAAAGCACACTCTTTCAGGGGATCCTGTAGCAAATCCTCATAAAATAAAGAATATTTTCTCTCCTTAATGTTTGTCTTTTAAGTTTAGATTTTTCTGGTGTATCAATTTTCTTAAAGATGGGGAAGAGTATATACATACTGGACATATATTTTCTTTCAAATATATGATAAACAGAAAGAATTTGACCTGCTCCCTCAATCCTGCTTTGAAGGGAAGCTAAAAGGGGGAGACAGGGCTGTAGTTAAGGGGATAGAAATGCCCACTTTGTTTTTGGAGATGTCGAAGCAATCCTGAAGCCTGAGACTCTCGAGGGAGGGCATCCCGGAGTTCTCCCCGGCAGAGCCAGCTCCTTGGTGACCGTAAGGCCCCTCCTGGGAGCAGGGTGCCGCCTGGCAGCACCCGGAGCAGGTCCTCCATCGGCAGGCCTCCTCCCCCGGTGGCTGGCGCCCCGCCCCTTTGGCTTCCCGTGGTTTCTTTCGGGCCCCTTTATACCTTCCCACGTCCCACTCCGTGCTCGCGGGTTGCAGCCTTCCTCTGTCCTGAGGCCTTGCTGAGCGCCGACCTCCCACCCTGGTTTCCGTGTCTGCGCGCAGATCCGTTACAACTGGTTCGCCTCTTAGGGTCCCGTTGCCGTCTGCCTTGGGCCGTGATCACCTGCGGTGGCTTCTCCTGCCATTGTACCGGTGGCCTGAACGCTAGTCCTCTCCCCCGGCCTCCTGAGCGCGCGCTCTCCCGATTTGCGTGAGCATGTGTGTTTACTCTCAGCCGGGATCACAGCCATTGCCTCCCACAGGTGCCCCCTAGAGCGCGCGACGGCCGAAGGTCCCCGAGCAGCGTGAGCAGTGCCTGTCCTCTGATGCTGGCGGCGTAGTCTGTCTGGGTGGAGGAGAGCTCCTCCCGGCAGGTGCGCCCTGGCTGGTGCCCCGGTGCTGGGGGGCTCTCCTCTCCCTCCGGGAGGGTGCTAAAGCGCCGTGAAGGGTGGGGGTTGTCCCCGTGACCTGGGTGCCTTTCGGTGGCACCGCTGTGTTTCTGAGGGGTCCTGACGGGAATTGGGTGCCAAGGGGAACGCGCTTTCGGAGGCTGCGGCTGGGTCAGTGGTGGAGTAGGCTGGGAGGCAGGCGCACATGGCGCTGCCGAGCCCGGTGTTCATCTCGAGAAAGCAGAGCGCGTGTCGGGGAGCGCTGTTAGGGCACGCATCCTTGGAACCTTTCTAATCGATGTTTAAAAATGAAGGCGTTTTTAAACTCTGTGCCGTAGCTGTCGTCCCGCTGAATTACACTCAGCGCCCCTCACAACAGGATAGAGGCGTTGCAGCATGTGCGGAGACACGGAGGATTCCAGCACGGCTCACCAGCTTCTGACCACAGAAGCTAAGGGTAAGGTGGACAGTGCGGGACAGGTTGGCTGTGCAGGTACAAAGATACCTGGCAGGTAGTTATCAAATATATAGCGATGCAGGTCGTTTAAAATTCCACGTCCCTTGCATTTTTACTTACAGCACCCTGTCCGCATTGTGTGAAGGACTGGCCCATAAAATCAACAGGTGGGCAGGTGTGTCTTGGGAATGTTCTCTTACAAACTGTTCAGTAACTATTTCTTGAATGAAGGGAGATTGGAAAAAGCTGCATCTGTTTTCAGACAGTGTCATTCAGTGAGCTTAACAAACACAATCTCATTAACACCAATCCATAAGAGCATGAGAAATGTGTAATGCTCTTAATTTCTTATTAAGTGATTTGTGTTTATTGAAAATTGAAAATTACACTGAAAGTAATTCGTAATATTGGCTTTAGGTGAGTGTAGATTCTTGAGTCTCCCTGTGATTAGAATTTGCTCCCAGTTAAGGGTTGGAATAGTGGGTGGGAAGAGGGCGATCTTATTTCTGAAAGGATTCGCTGAAATGGGAAGCTGATGAGTTTAGACTTTGGAGATGCTTTGCTTATGCCCTAGTCCCATTTACCTTTGTGTGGTTGTTTCAGGCCTTTGTTTCTCCAGGCACGCTTTGAACGTGTCTACAAGCAGATGCGAGGAAGTGGAGGGCACGCAGGGGCTGGTAGAGGCAAAATGTAAATCCCGTTTTTTCCTCCTCACTCATGAGGCCTGCTGGGTAGCAGCAGGCATTACCAGACATTTAATTGTGTGCTAGGTAAGGCTGGCACAGCTCCAGCAGCATGGTGCAGCTAGAATTACACTAATCAGCTGGGATATACTCCATATATTGATTAGAGGTGGATTTTTTATGCAAAAAAAAAAATCCTTATAAATAGTGGGAAAGTAATTGAGAGTAATTAGAAAGGCAGAGAGTTAATTTACAGTTCCTTAGATGAAAGGGCATTTTGGTCCCTGGCTTCTTTGCACATTTCTGGGCAGCCTGGCGCGGTCTGTGAGTGCTGAGTCTGAATGGTGTGATTGCCACTCAACTGGAAAGGGAGTAAATGGGCAGACTGTGTGGAGGTGGCACTGGCGACAAAGTCCCAGCAGTTCCTTCTCCGTGGCTCTGCTGCCGGAAGTCGGTTACTTTGTTTGGGGCTGGGGGCTTTTCATTCCTTTTTCTTGGCCTCACTAATTGCTTTTGGTTATTGTTAATATCCCTAAGGAGAACTAAATTGGGATCCCAGGATAGAGAAGACTGGTGGGAATATTAAGCTGTCCTGGAATTCCAGCATGGTTTGTCGTTGCTGCTTCCCGCCTCCTCCCACATGAGAAGCCTGTGAAGATGCGAGGTTATAGAAAACGCTTCGTTTGTGAAACAGTGACCTGCGCTGGGGTCTTGGCACCTCCTTTCTCTTGCCTCCTGAACAACTTTCACTCCTAAATATTTCCTGCCACAAAACAGGTGCTCATCACAAATTCACAGGGACAGAAAGTAGACTAGAGGCTTTTTAGGGGCTTGAGAGAAGCCTAAAAATGGGTACAGTGTCGGAAGCTCCTCTGTACCCACTAAGCGCATTACTGCCTAATGGGTCCAGAATTCCGGTTGGGGTGATGGAAACATTTCAGTCTTGAATGGGGGTGATGGTACCACAACACTGTAAATGTAACTGAGGCCACTGAAATGCACACTTAAAAGGAATGGCACATTGTATGTTATATATGTTGTCCCAGAAGTTTTTTTAAAAGACATGTGTTGAATGAATGAGTTCAGAGGCTGGAAGAATCCGCATCTTTGAGAAGTTATAGATAGGTTTGTCAGGGTTCCAAGCAGCAGTGTGCTCAGAGACCCCGAATTACAAAAAAGCAGGAAAGGGAAAAGGGACTGGAGAAGAGAAAGGGGCTCAGGTACAATGGGTCCTACCTGATCAGGCTTTCAGTGTAGGCACTTTTACCTTGTCACTACTGAAGTCCTTTCTTTTGCAGGGGACAAAATGCGGTCAGGAACTGAGCCAGAGTCACAGACCTTAAATGGTAGGGTCAGAGCTCTAGCTCCTGTCCACAGGCAGGGTCTCTCAATATGCCTCCAGGAATCCCGCAGGGTAAAGGAGAGTGAACTCAGACTTTCTGCGCTTGGACGTGGAGCCCAGAGTTATTACCCCGTGACCATCAGTCCAAATGCCCTGAAATCTGAGTATTTATTTTTTTTCCCAAAAACTTACCCTAATTTTGCAGTTTACCCCGTAACGCATTTGTTTTAATGTGGAATAATTTTTAAATTAGTTTGAAGTAGTTTACTTTTTTCCATCACATCAAGTGCAGTTGGCCAACCTAAAAGTTGCTCCACCCGTGTCCTCAGAGCCGTCCCTGGGATTTCCATGTAGGGAATCTTAGAGATATCAGTCTGGTTGGAAGAGGGACTGGAGGACTTGTCTTAAAATTTTGTTTCCACCGCCAGCATAGTTTTTACTTGGACTTGCTGCTTATTTGGGGTGGCCTGGGGTGGCAGTGTTAGAGATGGGAAGGGGCCCAAAAGCTCTGATTTCATCTCACTTGATCCAGGAGCTTTAACTGCTGCTAATCCAGGCTGGAGAAGCAGGCATAGAACCCCCGAATTATATTACTAAGAAAGATGGTGGCACTACAATAACGAAGGCTCGCCCTCTAGTTGTTCAGAGTGCTGAGTTTTTATTCCCTTTTTCTGTAAGTAAGATAAAACATATGAGAGAAACTCGAGAAAAGGAGGATGTAGGTAAGGAATCCTGCAAAAGAGCAGTCCCATGCTTCCCAGGGGTGAGCAGGCATGGAATGGCTAGGAGACCATCAAAAAGAAAGAATTGACGGAATTAGTAATAGTAACTTGCGTTTGTGTAGAACTTTACCTTTTATAATTTTTCATTCATTTTCGCATTTGTCGATAGCAACTAAACATTGATAAGAGGGTTACATGTATTATCTCATTTACACCCCAACAGCTATCAACTAGGTACTGTTGCTTTCTTCACTTTAGAGATGAGGTGGAGAGACAGAGCTGATGAAGGACCATAGTCAAAGTTAGGGTCTGAATCCAGAATACTCTAAACTTAGATCTGTGGCTTTTACCCCTTTGCCTAAGTAAGCCCTCTAGCTGAGAGCCCTTTTCCTCAGGGCCAGAGTTCCTGCCGTCCTCAGTCTCACTCCTAGTTACAGCGGTCCTGTTGCAGCCATCTTCTCTAGAATCAGCGTTCTTTACAGAGCAAACACCTGCCAATGCATGGAAAATGTGTTTGGTTTTCTGAGATTTCAGTGTCTACCCAGGTCAGCAGGAGACAAATTGAGTGCCTCTAGAGAGTCACCGCAGCAGCTGGGGGGCTCTTGGAAAGACTGCTCCCGTCCACGCCGCGTGTGACAACACAACGGACGTGGAGAAGTTAACCAGTGCCCGGTCAATGTGGGTTATTACACCCTGCCTGGGTAATTTACCACTGGGTGGAATAAAATTCAGAATTGTTGGGGTGTGTTCTGTGTCTGTGTGGTGTCCCTGGGAGTGGCAGCCCTCCATGGCTTGCTTGCCGGAGAAGAGGCTGAGTCAAGAAGTTTGGAAATCTGATGTTTTCTGATTTTGGCTTCTCAGCTGGATGTAAATAAAAATATGGGAGAAAAAATGTAGAAAATTGCTTTAGCTTGATTAGGGGTCTTACTTGCATGAAAGAGTCTCTGAATCACAATTACCCTCTTGCTTTGGACCCTGCTTTTTTTCTTGCCTTTCCTATTATCTTGTCCAAGGTCATTACTAAAAGACTTCCCGTTTCATAGCAAAAGACTTCCTGAAATATTAATTTCATTGCCCGAAGTAGCTTCAATGAGTTACCCGAGGTTCCATCATGATCACAAAAGGAAGAGAGGTAGGCTTTGTGCCTTTGGAATGGTGGTTCCGGAATTTGAGCAATAGCCAGCTGAAAGTTCACCTTCATTTTGCCCCTCTTTATGACAGAAATGAGTAAAAATCTTTATGTTCTTTGGTAATTACTGTAGTGAAACAACCGTAACTGGTTAAGTTGCATGTTCAAGAAATCATGGAGGCGGGTTTTTTGTTTTCATTTAATTGTACTGTGACTGGGTTTGATTTTGATGCATTAGACTCTGGGAGAGAAATTAACTTGTGATATTTGAAACTTGAAAGCATTTTCCTTTCTATATAGGTAAGGCTTGAGTATTCAGGATTTTGTTGAATGCCTTTTCACATTGTTACTGCTTCTATCACAAAAGCTTGACTTACAATGCTGGGTTTTTGGGTTTTTTTTGGTTGCTCTTTTGCAGCCTTGGCTGTAAGTGTACATTTTTAACCCGATGTTTTTAAAAAGAAGGTCCATTTCTCAATTGTAGAGGAAAAAGCCTCTCATCTCCCTCAGTAGTAGCTAATGATAATATTTGCAAGAACAGCTCCTTAAAGCAAAACAAAATAGGACAAAATAAAAACAAAACCCAAATTGTAATTGAAGGTTTATGTATCAGTACAGGAAACAGCCTCAGGCTGTAACAGCTACACTTTGAGAGAGTTTGGCTCATTTTATTGACTTACTGTTTTGTCTGTTGTGAGTAGACAAGCATTATTTTTGGCACATATAACATTATCAGTTGACAAAAGCCAACAACTTATTACCTGGTCTCACTGTTTGAAAATATCCTTGAAAGTTATTATTTTCTTTTTCTTTTTAGCTGATTTTGCGCATACAGTGACTCAGTAGTTCATGGATAGCTGTTTTCTAGACTTAAAATCCAAGGGCCCCCCCACCCCCACCCGCTAGCTGGAATCATTTCTGTTTTACTTTAAAAAGCAGTTTGCTTAATGTCACAACAACATAAAGCATGGATTAGAAACAGCATTGCAGTTTGAGACTTAATGCCTTTGTGATATCTCATTGCTATGCAAATGAGATTCAAGGAGGTCATCCTTTTAGCAGTTGCTCTAGCCCTGGTATCTACTTGATATTCCTTGGCCAAACTTGCTAAGGCATTCATTACAGAGCTAGCCTAGGTTTTTAACTCCTTGTTGGCTTTGGACCTGACATTTGAGGCCTCTGAGCTTAACAGCTGCTTCTCCAGTGGGCAGTTGACATTTCAGGCAGTTCCTTGCAACTCCTCTCTGTTTCTCAGCATTATAGATGCTTCCGGAAACGGATGCTCATATCTGTAGGACATACTTGTTTGTGTGCCATGACAATATTGGGAGAGTTCATTTGTGATGTGTTTGCTAAGTCAGGTATTTTATCATTGCTAAATACTGTATTTTTAGATAGATGTTTTATTCACTCACATCTGTGACAAATTCTTTCAAATATTTCATAGGAAAATGTGAGTCTATGCCAGTTCATGTAATATTTCTTTCAAAATTAAGTTGTCTGCAATTCAAATTTGATTTCATCTGATTTAGCAGATGTGTGAATAGCAAGTATTTCCTGAAGGTGGAGGGATCTGATTTTAATTCAGTAAGAACCGACGCCCTTTAATGAATACAGATTATTGCTGGCTAAAGGTGTTTCTTATTCACTGGTTGGATAGATTGGGTTTTAAAAATATGGTTATAGAAGTCTGACCCTTTCTGTTTGATTTCCAGTTTCGAATGAGCCTTTTGCAGTTTGAGGCACTGGACATATTTTAAGTGGGTAACTCATTAATTATTATGTTAGTGGTTATTATCACAGAACAGTGGATTGTTTTACACACCTGCAGATGCAGAACTGTCTAGACACTGACTTTGTACTGGGATTTTGGCAGAAGTCACTGCCAACCTGAAGCGAGCACACCTTGCGCCTAGTGGGCAGGGCTTAGGTGCTGTGGAGAGGAGCATTCATCCTACAGCACGCGTCTCTGTGGTGGTTGGAGGCTGTGTGTACCCAGGAAAACATGTTCTTAGATCTAATCCATTCCCGGGTGTGGACCCACCGTAAGTAGGACCTTCGATGCAGTGACTTCAGTTAAAAGGTGTGGCCTCCCCACCTAGGATGGGTCTAATGCTAGTCCTGGAGTCCTTTATGAGCCGAGTGAAATGCAGACAGAGAGGGGGCAGCAGTGAGCTGAGGTTTGATGGAGCCCAGAAGAGAAGGCCACGTGCCTGCCATGTGACAAACTAAGAACCATGTGAGTGCCAGGGAAAAAGCATCTTCTTGATCCAACTTTGATTTGGACTTTATTTCAGCCTCAAAACTGTGAGCTAATAAATTCCCATTGTATAACCCAACCCATTTCATGGTATTTGGGTTGTGAAGCCTAGGAAAGTAAAACAGATTTTGGTAGTAGGTGAATGGGGTGCTATTATTTCAAATACCAAAAAAAGTAGGAACAGCTTTTGAATTGGAATTGGGTTAAGGCTGGAAGAACTGCGAAGTGCTTGCATCGACGAGAGTGCTAGTAGAAACGTGGATGCAAAAGGGACTACTGATGAGGCCTTATTGAAACTGATGACTGTGCTACTGGAAACTGGAGGAAAGGTGGTCCTTGTTTGAAAGTGGCAGAGAACTTGGCAAAATTGAATTCTAGTGTTGAATGGAAGGCAAAACTTCAGAGTGATTGTAGCAGTTTGGTATATATATGTGTCCCAAAATAGATATTGGATTATGTTTATACTCTGGTCTGTACCTTGGTGTGATTGAGTTATGATTAGGGCTTTGATTGGACCATGTCATTAGGGCATTGATCCCCACTTCTTGGTGGTGGGGACTCAGATAAAAGGTATGGCAAAGGACAGAGTGGAGGGTTTTTGATGTTGGAGTTTGATGCTGAAGCCTTAAGCTGGAGCCCTGAGAAGTAAGTACACAGAGGAAACAGAAGCAAGCCCTGGGAAGAGAGAAGATCCCTGAAACCAGAGAGAAGCAAGACCCTGGAAGAGAGGAACCCAGGAAGCCTGGACCCTCATAGATGTCAGCAGCCATCTTGCTCTAACACAGAAAAATAGACTATGGTGAGGGAAGTAACTTATGCTTATGGCCTGGTATCTGTAAGCTCCTACCCCAAATAAATACCCTCTATAAAAACCAACCAATTTCTGGTATTTTGCATCAGCACCCTTTCAGCTGACTATACGAGTGATGCACTTGGATCTTTAGCTGAGGAGATTTCTCAGCTCAGTGTGGAAAGTGCAGCCTAGTTTCTCTTTGCAACTTATAGTAAAACACAAGAGGAAGAGGATAAGCTGAGAAGTAAACTCCAGGGCGCAGAACCCCCTTAAATGGATGGTTTGGAACATTCTGAGTTTCTGGAATGTGAGTCCCCACAGAAAAATGCTCATGTGAGGATTTACGTGCACTTGGACCGAGTCAGCATTTTCTGTGGAAGGTGGAATTATAAATGCAGTTATCCAGGAAGGATCTGTGCAGAGTTCTTTTGTCTGATGGTTTGGACCCCCATGCACTACTTGTAAAATGGACAAGTCTTTTGGGTAATCTGTATGAATAGAACCACTGGGACAGAGAAGGGACAAACTGAAGAAATCACTTTAAGGGCACAACCATGGAAGGGAGTCTGGCCTGAGAGCATCTTCCTGGGCCAAGAGAAGGGGCTCCACCATGTGCGTGGAAATCGTTGGTCTGCCTTGCTCTTGGAGAGGGAGGGCCTTTGGCCCCGTGGCCACCCCGGTGCCCTGAGAGGGTAGAACCGGAGCGCCGGCATTAGCAGAGAGCCTGACTGCCCACACGGTGGCTGGAGATGGAGGAACCTTCACCCGTGTCTGGAGCATGGCCCACTGAAGAAGCAGTTGTTAGGGTGAAGCTGCCCCTTCAGCAGGCTCCGAGGACAAAACACGGTCCCATAGATGTCAGCGCTCAGACCTTGAGATCTATAGGGGTATGCTGCTGGGTTTCAGAATTGCTTGGGTCCCATGGCCCCTGTTTTCGTCCAGTTTCTCCCTGCTGGAATGGTGGTGTTCATCTTATGCCTCTTCCTCCGCTGAATATTGGAAGCAGATGACGTGTTCTCTAGGTTTCACAGCTAGAGGGAGGTTATGCTCCAGGACAGAACACACCCATAGCCGATTTTGATCAGACTTTGTACTCAACATTATTTCTGAAATGACTTAAAGCTTTTGGGAAATTGTGAGGGAATGAATGCATTTTGCATATAGAGAGAATGTGACTTTTGTAGGTCCAGAATGGATATGTGGTGGTTTGAAGCCACATGTACCCAGAAAAACATGTTTTTAGATCTAATCCATTCCTGTGGGTGTGGGTGAGACCTTTTGATGGTGTTACTTCAAGTCAGGTGTGGTCCAGCCCAGTCAGGATGGGTCTTGGTGCTATCACTAGAGTCCTTTATAAGCAGAGGGAAATGCAGACAGACAGAGAAAGCCGTGGAAGCAAGGAGCGGAGATTTGATAGAACCCGGCAGAGAAGGGAGCCCAGGGACGCTGCCATTTGCTTCGCCGTCTGACAGATTAAGCACCAAGGATGCAGGCAGCCAGCCCCTGCCACCAGGCTCTGGGATGGAGGCATCGTCCTGCGGACACCTGGATTTGGACTTCCTTTGGGTCTTAAAACTGTGAGCTGATAGACTCCCATGGTTTAACCTGCCCGGCTTGGCGGTATTTGCTTGAAGAGCCTAGGAATCCTGAACAGTCTCCTACACATTCAGAATTAGAGAGATGACCCTGACGGAAGGAGTGATTTGAACCATTGTAGGTCTTTGACATTGAGAGTTTTTGGATGAGGTTTTGACTCCTTTTAAAGGTTAAGAAAACATCCCTGGATTAAGATATAGAATCAAATACAAAATTCTTTAAAAGTGCTACTTTAACCCTTTATAAATCAGTTCCTTTCTAAAAAGTGTCTTATCTGACTTTCTACTGCTGGAGAAAGACTGTCTATACATCTGATAAGGACAGGTTCTCTTGAATTCTGCTGAGAGAGGCATTGCTCCTTCATGATCTTGATCAAGGGCAGTAAGGAATCCCTAGTGATTGAAAGTGGAACAGCATTTGAACAATCAGTCAAGTGCAACTTTAAAAGCTCAGCAGGGATGTAAAGGCTTAGAACCCTTCTTGCATGGTTCCCTACCTCCAACCTGCCCTTTATTGGCTGGAAGATACTCACAGACCCTGTTTTACTGTGGCATCCTGCAGGACCTGGCAGAGACAAGGAGATGAGTAAATACTGTTCTTGATCTCAGGAAGCTTGGTCTAGGGGTCGAGGTAACTGGTAACTGTCAAGAAGTGGAAAGTGGTAATCGCTGCAGTGGATGTGCCCTGTTGGTTCAGATAGTGGAAGCATCCTTTGGAACTCGCTGAGGCATTGGTTTCTGATCTGAATTTTATGTTCACCTTGGGAAGCGGGACTCCCTGGCCGTTGCTGACACATCCTGATGCAGGAAGTGAGCATGACTTAATACCCAACAAATAGTAGCTCAGTAACTACCACTGAGGAATCAAAGCACTCAACCTGGTACACCTTATCCATCCTGGCAATTATTTATTTAAGGCTCCATTAAAGAAAATTGTATTTTACTTATTAGTTATGTTCTTGGAAAAAGAATTGGAATTTTGCTTTTAGAGGATTGTGGTTTCTAGGATAAAAATTGTGGAGAACTCTTTTCCCCTAAGAAACTATGTCATTTTTTTGGTAAAGAAGCAAATATAATTGATGAGGTGTAAACTGGGATTTACTGAAGCTGTGTTAGAAATGTAAAAGGAGGTAATAGTTTTATTCAGTGTGCATGTTATCCTGGTGCTTGGCAGCTGCCTCTTTCCAATTGTCTTTATTTTGCCATCTAAGCCAGATGTTGCGCAGTAGAAGAGTTGAATTGAAACAAACTAATATTGATTAAAATGAAAAAGGGAGATGAAGTTAAAGAGTAGATATTAGCTAAAATGAGATAAAGTCTGAATTTCATTTGTCTCTGCTGTCATTATTTCCATTACTGCAGATAATTCAACTGAGTATGTTCTGGTGGGTGAATTATAGTAGCACTAAGTTTTATTGGAGGGCCACAAGAAAGTTTTAAAAATGAGTTTGCACAGAGTTAAATGAAAATGTTCTTTGCCTGAAAACTTGATAAATTTTTTTGCCTTGTTCTGTGTTTTAGGAAATTGTCTTTCTCCTAAATAAGAAAACTGATAGAAATCTCTTTTTTTTTTTTTTAATTTGAAGGTCAGACGTTTTATCTCCTACCCAACCCCTTGTTTTAGATATCTGCTTCCTTGTTACAATGGATGCTGGTTAAGAGAAGTCTTCTGCTGTCCTTGTTTGCAAACCCAGTGGTAAAGAGCCTCTAAGTAGGAGAAAATGCCACCAGATGAGGCTTTGGTTTTGTGGCCTGAATCATGAGCAAGGACTTTATTTTAGATCCAGATTCCAAATCATGAAGTTTTCTTTGGGTATAATTTTAAACAATAGAACAAACATTCATTAAATACCTTAAAATAGTAAGCTGTCAGCTATGTTACTGCTCATTATTTGTGTAAAGTTGATAAAGATCAAGATTTAAAGAGATCAGTGTCCTAGCCTATTTAGTGTCTCTCTTTTTCCCTTGTAATGCATATCCCAGTCCTTTTGTTATACATGCACATGATTAGAATGCTTCTCTCTACCTCACCATTTTTCTTTCATTTCCCTAGTCAGAATCCCTTTTTGCATATGTAGAGGAGGCTTTTGCGTTAGCTTAGCTGAAAAAGGCCTCACCAGGCAGGTCTGACCTAAGAATGCAGAAGGGTCATTTTTGAAATGTGAGATTTTGAAATTATCATATGGTTTTTACTGTGTTTGTATCATTGACTCACTGATTAGACTTTGCACTTACTTTGGGTAGAAACTCTTTTGTGTTCCTTTTTATAGCACCTACATAGGGTTTTAGATTCAGCAGATACTGATACAGAGCTCCCAGTTAATTTGAATTTCAGATGAAAGCCAAGTAATTTTTTAGTGTAAGTATTTCCCACCTATTACATGGGCATATTTTTACCCGGCAACCCTATACCTCACAGATTGCAGCTTAACCTATAGAGGGTATTGGGGGAAGGGCCTATTGAATGTCTGAGTGAGCCTCTAGGTAGAAATATCTGGTAGTTACTTAAAAATACTAATTTGGAGCACAGTTGAGCTGGATTTGAAAGTCGTCATTGCACGTGTGGGTGGTACTTGAAACCCTGCCGATTGTCCAAGGCATCGGTGTAGATTAGTAGTTCTCAGATTAGTAGTTCTCAAACTTCAGTGAGCACCAGAATCAAACGAAGGGGCTGTGGAGGCTTAGATGCATGTGCCCACTCAGGGCTTCTACAGCAGGTTTGGTGGCCCCAAGGATGGAGTTCCTCTCAGGCTCCCTGCCTGTGCCGACGCTGACTGCGTGGCACCACACTGGGTGCTCCTGGGGAGCCTCTAACATGGAAGCAGCAAACTTGGTTTGTAAAGGACCAGACAGTAAATATTTTAGGCTTTAGAGTCATGGTCTCTGGTAATGGCTGCTCACCTCTGCCTTTGTAGCTTGAAAACAACCTGTAGATAATATGTCAGTGAATGGATGGGAACGTGTTCCAATAAAACTTTATTGACAGAAACAGCTGACTGGGTGCACGTGGTGCATGGACAGGGCTAGAGTGAGAAAAGGTGAGAGTTGAGGGCAGAACTCTGGGAACACTGAAATGTAAGATCTGGATAGAGGAAATTGGACTGCAGAAAGAGCCGTCTGAGCAATTTTGGAAGACCCAGGAAGGGCTAGCCCAGGCATCTGATTTTTGAGAGCGAGAGCCTGAGTCACTGTCATCTGTGTCCCAGGGTGATTAAGGATGCAGGAGTGGATGACTAGGGAAAGAGGCCGCTGGATTTGGCAGGCAGGACGTCATGTCTGACTGGTGACTGAGCACTTTCAGTAGAGTGGATGGGAGGGAGGCCTGCCAGATGGCAGGGGCTGAAGGGAAGGAGGAAGTGGAGGCAGCAAGTTTTTGAATACTCTTTCAGGAAGTTTGGCAGTGAAGGAAAGAAGGGGGTTGAGCTGGAGCTTAAGGGAAAAGTTGAGTCCAGGAAGGTTTTCGTGAGGATAAGAAGAAAACAAGCAGGCTAATAGGGAGGGAAGGGAAGGGCCACAGAAACTGGGCCAGGGCTGCAGACAGGGGTGTGCAACATGTACCGAGAAGCAAGCAGATGAGAACGCTGGAGATAAGGGCTAATAAATGGAGAAGAGGTTTCAGAAGAAACAGGCTAGGAAGAGAATTAAGAGGATCTGCAGAGGGGTATACCTTGCATTGGAGAAGGGAGATTTATTTCCTGGAAGACAATAAAGGAAGGGTGGGTCAGGATCATTCCGTTTGGAAGTAAGCGAGAAAGGGAGTTCCCAACTAAATGCCTCTTTTTCCTTAAAAAGTAGGAAGCTATGATTTGGTACCTAAGACAGTGTGGGAAATTAGGAATTCTAAGGAAATTGGTGGACATTGGGGAAGAGTACACCAAAGAGAAGTATAAAATTCACTAGAGAGCATGGAGCGCTGTGCTGGCCTTGGGACTCATCCTTTAGTACACAGCGTTCTCCTGTCACAAAGAATTCCCTGCGGTAGATAGCAGCCTGGGAACAGTAGAGAACAGAAAGACTTAGGGTTAGTTAGAATTGTAGGGTGAGAAATACACAACGTGATGCGTTTTAAAATGTTCATGTGTGGAATTAGTAAGGAAACCTAAGTGGTTTAGCCAAGATTGGTCCATTGGTCACAGTTGAAGGACTCTTGATGAAGTTGAAGAGCTTTAGAGGTAGACACAGGTAAGAGAGTTGGAGAGAGAGAGACTGAAATTATTGGAGATGTTGGGGTTCCTTGGTGATTTCAGAGACGTCCTTCTGAAATGACATGCCAGCTCATTTCAGGGAATGATAAGGGTTGTGGCCACGCAATTAGGCTTTCGAAGTGGAGTTAGGTGCTAGAATTGAGAAGGGTGTGTTGGGTGCTTTAGCTGGGTGGGCCCTGAAGTACATCATGGCAGGAGAGGAGAAGGCTCTGGCCACATTAGGCAGACCCGAACCCTCTAACTTGCCTTACTAGTCTTTGGTATCTGAGCCTTGACACCTTGTCTTCCCTTGTGGTTTTTGTGGGGTCCCCTGTCCTTGCTCTTTTTTGTTTGTTTCTGCCCTTCCCAGGCATGACATACCTCTTCAGTGACTTGCTGAAGTGACTCTCCACACATTTTCACCCTCTCTTTCCTCATTTTTTCCACCTGGCAGAAGCAGGAAGAAAGATTACAGACACATAGTGTATCTCTGTGTTGGTAACTGGAACTTGTTGACTATCCTTTCCACGTCAGAAGGGAGTCCTTTTCCAGTTTCCTCTATAAAAGAGAGAGCAAGTCTCTGCACCCCCCCACCACCATTACCAGTTGTTAGGTGTTACTGAACATTTGCTGGTGACTTCAACTCTGTATTCTAGCGGACTTCTTTGAGGAGGCCTGCCTGTCGTAAAATGTCTGGGCTCACCTGTCTTTTTATAGTCAAGCTTCTGATTTCAGATTACCTTCCGGATCCTTTTCCATAAAAAAAAAAAAAATGAACTCCCACATGACAACTTAAAGAATAACATTTCAATGACAATTTAAGAAGGATTTAAAACAAATGGTTAAATGGTTTCACCATTCAAAAGGAATATTCCAGCCCCAATTCTTCCTTTTTACCTCCCCTCTCTCTAGTACTATGCAGCCATTTTCTGTCACCCAGAGAAAAGAGAACTATGTTTTAAATTTGCCTTTGTCTTTAAAGCTTTTTTTTTGGTGCCAGGAATAGCTTGATTTATATTTCACACTCTCAGGTATTAGTTGAAATATCAGACAATATGAGCTGGAAGAGTATATGATATTTTGATATTTGAATCAACACACCTCACACTAGATTTTATGTCTCATACAGATGGTGCTACCCTCTGCATATTTTTCCTCCCTTTTGGAATTGCCAAAGGAAAGATGTAAATATGAAAGGTAATGAATAGTAGAGAATGATTATTATAATAGCTGAAGGATGTTATGAATACCTTATCTGTTTTCCTGGAATGTATGAAAGTTTACTCTTTGACTAAATGTGTGCAGAAAATCTTACTTGATATCCAGCAGTATTTTGCGAACTAAAACATTAAAAATAAAATTTAAAATCCTGATTTTAAAATATTTACCCCAACTTTGATTATTTTTATTGTTACTTTGGACAATAACAGGTGTAGGGAAAAAGATAAAGAGGACAGTACTAGGGAAGTATATAGGGTCTCAAAATTTACTACATGACAATCACATGTCCACATACATTTTTAAGCATTTTTTAAATCACGGTAACAAATATATATTTACATAATAAAAATTGTCATTTTAATCATTTTTGAGTGTACAGTCCAGTGTCGTCACTACGTTCACAAAGCTGCTATCACCACCGTCCATTACCAAGGGTTTTTTTCATCATCCAAAATAGAAACTCTGTACCCATTAAGCAGGAACTTCCCATTCCCTCTCCCCGCAACCCTGGGAAGCTCTAGTCTCTTTTCTGTCTGTATGAATTTGTTTATTCTAGGTATTTCACGTAAGTAGCTGCCCTTCTGTGCCTGGCTTCTTTCACTTAGCATCTTTTCAAGGTTCATCCACACTGTGGCACCTGTCAGTGCTTCATTCCTCCGTACAGCTGAACGGTACCAATGTGTGTGTGCCACTTTTTGTTTTCCATTCTTCCCTGGATGAACCCTTGGGTGAAAATCACCTAGATTTCAGCTTTTAACTAATTTAGAGTAAGGCTGCATTTTCTTTTAAGGTTGTGGTGATCATTTGGAAGCTTTATTGTGTGGTTCAAAAATCAGTTGAAGGGGGAGGCAGATGTGACTCAGGTGACTGGGCGCCTCTCCTGCCTACCGCATGGGGGGACCGGGTGCAGTGCCCGGTGCTCCTGGAGGAGATGAGACAGCACATGGCGAATGACCACAGAGGGCAGACGGCGAGCGCAAACAAGGGCGATAAAAAAAAGGTGAAAGGGCCTGCGTTTCACACATGAAACATGCAAACACTTTGATAGTGACATTATTCTGGAAACAGCATCACCTCAGATGAACTTGCAGTGAGTAATTCAGGTGAAGATGAAGATGGGAAGGGGGCGTGGAGAGCCTTTAGCAAGGTAGCCTTTGTTTGTTAGTTCAGACCCCCACCTGTGCCTTAGGAGAAAGGAAAACGCAGTGGCACATCTGCCGCCTGAAGTGTGCCTCTGCCGTCATCCGTGTGTCAGAATTGTGGCTCTTAGGAAGGGAACTGAATGCTTTCAATCCAGGCATGTCAGTAATTGCCATCGACCAAGTGCGCTGTCACACCTGCCTACTTTTCTTTCTTTTTCTCTTTACTTCATTACGTATTGATTGAATTCTTGGGTTTTACAAGTTCATAAATCACTTCTTTTAAGTGACTTCTTGGCGTTTGTATGTGTAGACCGAGAGTACTGGGGGAAGATTGATGCTTAGATCACAGTAACAAAGAAGTTCATCTTCCTTCCTTCAACTTCATATACAAACGTGAAGCATAAAAACAGTGCCATGATGATGAAACACGGAAAAGCAACGCAAGCACCTTAAAATACCCGCGGTACTCGCAGCCAGCCCTCCTGGCTTTGATGGGAGCTCCTGCCTTGCGTGTGTGGACGTCAAAGGAGAGAGCTGGGAAACCCTTAGAACCAAGAAGAGCGCTTAATATTTAATTGCACAGTGAGATGCCACCCTTGCAAATGACTACGGATGTTATTGCCAGATTGCAATAATAATGCAATAATTGCAGGTCCAGTAATCCTGGTACAGAATAGGGTACATTTTCATCTGTCTTGAAGAGTTATGTTTTATATTGTCTGCAATAAGTTTACTCTGAATAAATCTGATACTCTGCTCCTAAAATTTTCCAGTTGTGTAACTCTTAGGAATTGAAGGTTTATTATGGTTATTTTTATTAAATAAGGGTCACTGTTCTACTACTGGCATTTGTATTTCTTGTCTCATAGAAGAATGCTAAAACATTCATTTCTTGTTTTTAATGGATACAAACTGGTAGATGAACCCTGCAGGGATCTTTGTCTATTTTTAGAATCTAACTGTTTTTCACTGTAATACAAATCATTATTATGGTACTTTTTATGGAAAGACCTGTGCAGTTCTACAATATTAATAACCAGTGTACTCCTTAGTAATAACTAAGTCAGCTTTATAGGTTGATAGTTCAGTATTAGGAAGAAATAATCATATTCCAGGCAGCTTTTAGCAGCTGATTTACTTGGTGGCCTTCATTTCTTTCTTTCTCAATTAATTTAATTTGACAACCAGTTTAGTACATCAAAAGTGAAAAGAAAAGCAAAACTGCATTTGAGCTTGTCTGTAATTAAAAGAAAGCTGACTTCTGAAGACTCGAGACTGGTAAACCTTTACATGTGAGAAGCGGCTTATTCTGACGGGGCAGTTCTTTGAATGAACAAAACAACAGGCTTGAGAAGAGGGCCTCTGGTCCAGTTTCCACGTTAGTGATTCAGAGCCATTACTTATACTTTCTCCAAGAGGATGAGGCAGGACAGGGACTGTTCTGGAAATAGCTGCCATTTCTTAATGGAATTTGCAAACAGAATTTATAGGCATAAGTGTGTCTCTTGCACTAGTTTGGTAAAATGACACTATCTCTCACAATGTTGCTACAAAAAGTCAAATCAACGAAGTGATGTGATAAAGATAGCAGTATTTACTGTGGATCAATTTCTGTGGCACATGTGGTGGTTTCTTGAAGTAGTTTAAATAAATATACAGTTCCAGAGAAATTACCTTTAAACCAGACTGAAAAAATCAAATGAAATGGTTTTCAAGTACTTTACTACTAGTTATCATCACCGTTAGTTGAAAGCTGATTGTGTTTTACTGAGTACTTCACAAAGCCTGTGTGAAGACTCTAGATACTCTCAGGTAAACTTTATCACCACTGCTCTCTGAGGTAATTACTACCCTTCACCTTCACAGATGAGAAATTAAAACCTGAGGGAAATTATCTTGTTGATGGTTCCATAGATGATAAGTGATAGATCTTGAATTTGAACCTAAAAAAAAAACTTTTCTTAAAACATTTCCTTATATATCATATTATAGTAACTGGATTTATTATTTGTCTTAATTTGTTTAGGAACACTTAGAATATTACATTTAGACAGTAAAGCAAGCATTTCCTTCTTAAAACAATTGACAGTAACTGATCAAGATATTGAAACAAAATTACCTCATGATGATCTTATTGTTGATTCCCCACAACCAGGTTATGAGATTTTCTCCCCCATCCTGGTTTTCTTACCTCTCACTTCCCCAGAGTAATGTGCTTAAGGAAATGAAGTATATTTTAGTATTAATAGAAGTAGGAATATAATTTAAAAAAGATAAATATATGGGGTAAAGGTCCATGAATTATATTTAGTAATTATCAGTGCCCTTTTCATTAATCCATGGAATAAATAAAATAGTTGAGTGTACCTGCATTGTGCCAGACTTTCTTAACCTCCAGCGATAAGGTGTGAAAAAGAGAGACAAAGTCCTGTCCTTATGAGGCTTGAATTTTTTGTATAGATATAAAGTAAACATCATCTCATTTACTTTTCAAACTGAAAGTGCTATTAGTTTGCTTTGAAAACCGTATCTTTACATCTGTTTTGCTTCAATCAGCTTGAAAGTTCCATAAAAGTGGCTCACTGCTTAGGGCTTTGAAGATGCATTGAAAGCTGCGATGGGCCATGCCGAATGGTGTGTTGCTCTATTTTCAGTAGTTGCCACTTGGCGAAATGGAAGGCTTTGAGGCCTAGCGCTGGTTCAGAAAGGTGTGACGGGATCAGAAGCCTTTGCCTGAGTCGAGTCTTGGAGTCAAAACCACACATCTGAGGGAAGTGGATGTGGCTCAAGTGATAGGGCCTCCACCTACCATACAGGAGGACCGGGGTTCGATCCCTGGGGCCTCCTGGTAAAAAAGAAGAGAAAGCCTGCCTGCGTGGCAAGTCATTGCCCGCACGGCGAGCCAAGGGCCTAGGCGTTGAGCTGAGGGCCCACATGGGTGCCCATATGGTGAGCCAAGTGCATACGTGGCAAGCCGGGTGCCCGCAGAAGGGCCTGCGTGGTGAGCCAGTGCCTGTGTGGCAAGCCGAGTGCCTGCGTGGTGAGCCCAGTGCCCACGTGAGTGCCTGCGTGGTGAGCCAGTGCCCGTGTGGCAAGCCGAGTGCCTGCGTGGTGAGCCAGTGCCCGTGTGGCAAGCCGAGTGCCTGCGTGGTGAGCCCAGTGCCCGTGTGGCAAGCTGAGTGCATGTGTGGTGAGCCCAGTGCCCACGTGAGTGCCTGCGTGGTGAGCCAGTGCCCGTGTGGCAAGCCGAGTGCCTGTGTGGTGAGCCCAGTGCCCACGTGAGTGCCTGCGTGGTGAGCCCAGTGCCCGTGTGGCAAGCCGAGTGCCTGCGTGGTGAGCCCAGTGCCCACGTGAGTGCCTGCGTGGTGAGCCAGTGCCCGTGTGGCAAGCCGAGTGCCTGCGTGGTGAGCCCAGTGCCCACGTGAGTGCCTGCGTGGTGAGCCAGTGCCCGTGTGGCAAGCCGAGTGCCTGCGTGGTGAGCCCAGTGCCCACGTGAGTGCCTGTGTGGTGAGCCCAGTGCCCGTGTGGCAAGCCGAGTGCCTGCGTGGTGAGCCCAGTGCCCACGTGAGTGCCTGCGTGGTGAGCCAGTGCCCGTGTGGCAAGCCGAGTGCCTGCGTGGTGAGCCCAGTGCCCACGTGAGTGCCTGCGTGGTGAGCCAGTGCCCGTGTGGCAAGCCGAGTGCGTGCGTGGTGAGCCCAGTGCCCACGTGAGTGCCTGCGTGGTGAGCCAGTGCCCGTGTGGCAAGCCGAGTGCGTGCGTGGTGAGCCCAGTGCCCACGTGAGTGCCTGCGTGGTGAGCCAGTGCCCGTGTGGCAAGCCGAGTGCGTGTGTGGTGAGCCCAGTGCCCACATGAGTGCCTGCGTGGTGAGCCAGTGCCCGTGTGGCAAGCCGAGTGCCTGCGTGGTGAGCCCAGTGCCCACGTGAGTGCCTGTGTGGTGAGCCCAGTGCCCGTGTGGCAAGCCGAGTGCCTGCGTGGTGAGCCCAGTGCCCACGTGAGTGCCTGCGTGGTGAGCCAGTGCCCGTGTGGCAAGCCGAGTGCCTGCGTGGTGAGCCCAGTGCCCACGTGAGTGCCTGCGTGGTGAGTCAGTGCCCGTGTGGCAAGCCGAGTGCCTGCGTGGTGAGCCCAGTGCCCACGTGAGTGCCTGCGTGGTGAGCCAGTGCCCGTGTGGCAAGCCGAGTGCCTTCGTGGTGAGCCCAGTGCCCATGTGAGTGCCTGCGTGGTGAGCCAGTGCCCGTGTGGCAAGCCGAGTGCGTGTGTGGTGAGCCCAGTGCCCACGTGAGTGCCTACATGGTGAGCCAGTGCCCGTGTGGCAAGCCGAGTGCCTGCGTGGTGAGCCCAGTGCCCACGTGAGTGCCTGTGTGGTGAGCCAGTGCCTGTGTGGCAAGCCGAGTGCCTGCGTGGTAAGCCCAGTGCCCACGTGAGTGCCTGCGTGGTGAGCCAGTGCCCATGTGGCAAGCCGAGTGCGTGTGTGGTGAGCCCAGTGCCCACGTGAGTGCCTGCGTGGTGAGCCAGTGCCCGTGTGGCAAGCCGAGTGCCTGCGTGGTGAGCCCAGTGCCCACGTGAGTGCCTGCGTGGTGAGCCCAGTGCCCACGTGAGTGCCTGCGTGGTGAGCCAGTGCCCATGTGGCAAGCCGAGTGCGTGTGTGGTGAGCCCAGTGCCCACGTGAGTGCCTGCGTTGTGAGCCAGTGCCCATGTGGCAAGCGAGTGCGTGTGTGGTGAGACCAGTGCCCACGTGAGTGCCTGCGTGGTGAGCCAGTGCCCGTGTGGCAAGCCGAGTGCCTGCGTGGTGAGCCCAGTGCCCACGTGAGTGCCTGCGTGGTGAGCCAGTGCCCGTGTGGCAAGCCGAGTGCGTGTGTGGTGAGCCCAGTGCCCACGTGAGTGCCTGCGTGGTGAGCCAGTGCCCGTGTGGCAAGCCGAGTGCCTTCGTGGTGAGCCCAGTGCCCATGTGAGTGCCTGCGTGGTGAGCCAGTGCCTGTGTGGCAAGCCAGTGCCTGCCAAGTGAGTCACGCAGCAAGATGATGGCACACAAGAGAGGAAGGGGAGAGCCAAGGTGAAGCACAGCAGAGACCAGGAACTGAGGTGGCACAAGTGACAGGGAACCTCTCTCCACATCAGAGGTCCCCAGGATGGAATTCCAGTGAATCCTAGAGGAGAAAGACAAGAAAAGAAGACCAAAAGAGAACTAGATACACAAGATCACACAGCAAATGGACACAGCGAAAACAGCAGGGTGGGTTGGGCGGGGGGAGGGTAAGAAGAAGAAGAAACAAAGAACCACACATTTGAGAAGATTGATGTGCCAGAGAGAAGAATGTAGGAAATAAATTTAGCAGCTTAAAGTCAGCTCTTTCAATCCTTGGAATCGAGGAATCTTTCTACTAAGTTATGTATCTGTACCAGGTCAGGGTCAGTGAAGTGGAATCAAATGTAGTGAAGTCCTTTAGGTCCACCTACCTTTTGTTTGTGACTTTTCAGCCACACTAGCCAACGATCTTGTCCCAACGTGATACAAGTAGCAGAGCTAGGGCTAGAACTTTACTGCCATTTCTTAGGAGTCCTATGCTGACAGGTCTCGTTTGAGTGACGTGAAGGAATGAAGGAGAGAAGAGTCTTCCTCTTGGCTGCAGGCGCGGCATTGGAGCCATGCGTGGTCTTCTGTCTTTCCCATTGACATGTCTTGGCCTTATCCATCTAGTCTCTAATGCTTGTGTGTTAGGCAGTGATTCTCATACCTAGCTATGCATTAGAATCTGGGGAGCCCTGAAATGCAGATTCCGAGGTTCCACTGACCTACGCCACCTCACCTTGCAAAGAACTAGCAGTATGTGCAGGTAGACCTTCCTCCAATAGCGATGAGACTATTTTTTTCTAAGCCACCACCAGCAAAACTGCTGAGAAAGCTTTTCTCCACGAAACGCCTCCCTATCTCCTGTCCTTTAGAACGTTGCTTTCCCAGGGCTCTAGACCCTACCATTCTCAGCCTGCTAGTTGAACCTACGTATCTCCTGTTTCATCAGGCATGTGTTCCTTTCACCACTCCCATTTGCCTGAATCGAGCATCTCGCAGGAGCCTGGATGCATTGGGTAGGCTCACTTACCTATCCCCACTCCAAGGGAGCAGCTCCGGGTGACTTTTTCTTCCCTTTGGACAGTGGTCGGAAACCCGAGGACCTCCACTCGGGGAAGAACTTTCACATCTTGCCTTGGCAGGCTTGGTCGAGGTTCTCCCTGCAGTGCTCCCCCTTCTCTGTTGATGAGTGGATCTGGGTAACTGATCCACCCAGAGGATCAAAACTGGTCCATCACATCATACCCTACTCTATTTCCACTCCCCTTCTAAGTGGCAACTTCTGCTTGCTTTCCTCCTCATCTTAGTCAGCTGAAGAGGTGCTGATGCAAAATACCAGAAATTGGTTGTTTTTTTAAAGGGTATTTATTTGGGGTAGAAGCTTACAGTTACCAGACCGTAAAGTGTAAGTTACTTCCCTCACCAAAGTCTACTGCCATTGCCACCTGTTGGAACAAGATGGATGCCGACGTCTGCCAGGGTTCGGGCTTCCTGGGTTCCTCTCTGCCCGGGGCTCTTTTCTCTCTGGGCTCAGCTGCTCTGCTCACTCCACAAGGCCAGCTGTAGACTATCAGGTGAATGGCTTCTCTCTTTCCCTGGGGCTTCTGCCCTGTGTAAGGAGCCATCTCTGTTCCTCTGTGTTCTTCTCCTGTGTGTTCACTTTCTGGCTCCAGCTCAAAACTCCACCATCAAAAGCCCCAACTCTGTCCTTTGCCATGCCTTTTATCTGTGAGTCCCCACCCACCAAAGGGCAGGGACTCAGTGCCCTACTGATGTGGCCCAATCAAAGCCCTAATCAAAATTTAATTGTGCCCAGGTACTTAATTATATCAAACTGCTACACTCGTACTTTAGATCTGGTCTCCCTCTTTTCAGTTGACTTTTTATCCCTTGGTATGTTTGAATATGTCATATAAAACTCTATAACTTCAACGTTTTCATCATCATCTTTCATTCTTAATATAATTTGCTTATTTCCTTGGTTTCTGCTTTTAGTTCTTCCTTCATGGAATGGGACTTGGTGCTTTCATTTACCAAGGGCACCTATATTAGTCAGGTTTCTCTAGGAAAACGGAATCAACAGGGGATATCTGTCGATAGTAAGAGATTTATTAGAGTCTCTCACACATGTGTGGGGATATACAAGTCCAGGTTCCGCGGGCAGGCTGCAACCAGGAACTCCGATGAAAGTCCATTGAAGATTCCTGACAAGTTCTGGGAGACATTGGCTGTCCAAAGACGAGCTGGGGAAATCTCAGTGCTGGAATCACTTCTCCTTTTAAGGGATTCAACCGATTGGGTTAAGCGTCACTAACTGCTGATGGCATTCTCCCTGATTGATGTAATTATACCCAACTATCTATGATTTACCACTGCAATAAAGTCAATGGTGACTAAAGTCCATAAATGCCCTTGTATTACAGTCAGCCCAGTGCTTGCTTGACCAAACAACTGGGCACAGTTACCTGGCCTAGTTGACACAATAGCCCAACAATCACAGCACCTAAGATATATTAATGGCTCTTTGGCAGGGAAACCACCTGGGAAGTTTAGGGATAATTATTCAGTACTTTGGATTTATAGATACTACTTCTTCCCAATAAATCAGGGTTCTTTTAAGGCAAGTAATACCTTTCTTGGTCAAACTGTAAATTAGGCATATATTTTTTTCTTCCCAGTGCTATTTTAAAGAGGCAAGTCCTAAGAAAGTTAGCCTTTGTGAGGAATTTGTTTACTGCCCATGATAGATTGGATTGCGTACCCCTCAAAAAACGTGGATTTAATCTTAGCCTGCATTCCCATGAGTGTGAACCTGTTGTAAATAGGACCTTCCCAAGATGTTATTTTTAGTGGAGGCCCAACTAATCAGAGTGGGCCTTCATTGTGCATTGCCAGAGTCCTGTGCAGGCTGGAGACATTTGGAAGCGGACTGTCAGAGCAGACTAGGGAGAAGCTGGGAGTCAGCGGGCAGGAAGACACAAGGAAGGCGAGATGACCGGGGCGGGAGGCAGTGTGCGGCCAGCCCAGAGCTGCCAGTGGCGGGAGCGGCGTGTCCTGCCGAGGCCGTGGATCGGGCTCCAGGTCGCAAGCGGTGGGGCCTTTGTTACCCAGCCCTGGCCGGCTGAGAAACTGAAGGCCCACTCAAGGGAAGTGGCTGCGGCTGAGATAAAATCATCAAAACTGGAAGGGGCTGAGAGATTTCCAGGCTTCTATCAATGATGGATTCTGGACTGACCAGATTACATGGCTGATTGGGAGATTCAATTAGTTTGGGTTTGAATACTTAACTAATTCAAATCAGATATCAGGAGTTGTCTAATCTTTGAAAAGAGTGGCTGTCTTTCTTTACTTTGAAACCTCCTCAGTGGAAGCTCCAAGTTTGAACCAGGTAAAAGCAGACCTTTTCTGGCTGCTCTGGTGGGCTCAGGGTTGAGGGATTTTACATTATCCCCTCATTGACCATTTGAGAAAACTAGAATTACAATGTGTTAAAAACTTTGATATATTAAAACTTGATTCATTAATTATTAGGAAGGGAGGACCCTTAGATACACTCTAGCCTAATGTTGGATGCCAGCCTGGAGGATGGAGAACTACTTGAGACTTTAGCGCTGCAGAAAGGATATATGACACTCAATTGAAATGTCATAGGAACACATCTAAGTCCTAGGAGTACACAGAGAGTGAGAGTCAGGTGGAAGGAAGGTTAGCATTTGAGGCTTTGTTGGCAACCGTCTTGTATTATCTAATAATAAAAAATGAGCAATTGTCTAAATAGTCCCACTGGGCAAGAATCAGATAACTACATGTTACAGAAACAGTTCCAGTGGCTGCTTTGTCTTTGTAACGGGCTGTAGCTAAAATCAACCCCTCCTTGACATCCACAGTAGAGATCTGTGTTCCCTGAGCCTCTAGAACAGGCTGGGGTCCCTTTCTATACACTTTCACAGAACCTTGGACTCATAGCTACGAATCTGGTTTATTAGGTAGTTGCATACTTTTTCATTTTAGTTTTTTTTAAATTCTCACTAGATTAGTAATTCCTTTTGTGGGCAGATACAATGTTTGTTGTCTTCATCACTGCATCACCACTACCTCCACCAGCTGGCACAGACCCTGCCATTAAAGTAGGTACTCGATTATAGCATATTGAATCACTGCCCAAACACTCAGTTTTCTACGGAGCGGTTGTTGTAGAGACTTGGCTCTCAAGGAGGCAGTCTCATGTAGCATTTAAGGAAATGCAGCTTTGGAATTGGGTGTGGCTCTGCCACATGCTTTGATGTCAGGACGCTGGGTAGTCATTTAGCTTCTCTATGCTTCACTGTCGCTCTCTGTAGAGAGCTGATGATAATGGCATTTGCCCTAGAGAGGTTTTGACCCTGAAATGGGCGTTTGGGCACCCAGGGATTACTCATCGTTGCAGTGTGAATGAGCTTGCCCCAAGACAGATAAGGAAGAAACCCTGCTATCCTGCCTGTTTCTGATTGTCACTAACGAGTCCCTGGCAAAATGTCAGGGGGTTGTGGAACCAGAGGTGGAAGTCATTGCCCAAGGAATTGAGATGTGGGGTGTCATCTCTCGCATTGGGGCGGAGAGAGCCAAGTGAAGTCAAGTGTTGAGTTTGATACAGCTCTCCTTACCATTCGCAAAAAAGCCTGGCCTTCCGCATCTAGTGCAGGGCGAAGGCCGTCGTTTTCATGTGGGTACTTGCGTGCTGCCGTCGGGTCTCGATGCGCTGTCTTCGATGGTTGTGCGACTCTCCCTGTCCTTCTTTGAAAGGATTTCGCATCCATCTTGGAACTCCAGGAGGCGGAGGGGTGTCCGGCGGAAAACAGCACACGAAAGGGCACGTTTAACGTGCACACATTGTGAGCTGCCCGTGGCTTCACAGCTTCCCTCAGCAGCAAAGAGAGGAATGGTTCCAAGGTAGAGTCCAAGGGTTTCCTCGGTTATTAAGGTATATGTTTGACTCACTTGTAAAGTTTTAAAGCACCCTGGGTTAGAAGATAAAAGATATCCTCAAAGTCAAGATCATTCATATTATAAACAAATTAGGAGACAAGACACTAATAGGAAGATTAAAAAAAACAAAGCGCAAGACTGGAAGGAAACCCAGCCATCGTTTGGCATGGGGGAATTGAGCCCTTTTTATATGAAAGGTGCTGTGGTTCTGTGCAAAATCACAGTAATTTAAACGCCGTTTAAAGTTACTATGGATTTACTTTGTGCCGCAAGATGTTTTGTGTTAAGCATTTTATATGTGTTGTGTCACGCTCATCACCGTTATATGATAGGTAGGTATTAGGCCCGTTCGGTAGCTTAGAAACAGAGGTTTAGAGAGCTCACTTAATTTGTTTGCGATTCCATAGCTAGTAAAGCGCTGTGGTCGGTTGACTTATGTTCCCCCCAAAATATAAAAATCTGCATTCCTGTGGGTATGAACCCAAGGTAAACAGGACCTCTGGAAGCTGCGATTTTTACTTAAGCTGGGGCCACCTGAATGAGGGAGGATTAACAGTGTTCCTGGGGTCCTGTCTAAGCATAAGACATTCAGATATACCGGGAGAAGGCCATGGGGATGAGCTGGAAGCCTGAAGGCAGTGGACCCTGGTGAGAAGAGAGGGCGTGGCCATGTGACGGAAAGCCAAGGAACCAAGGAATCCTGGCCGCCCAGAACGGCCGACTCGGGGGGAAGCAAGCCTTCTGGCTTCTGAAACTGGGAGCCAGTAATTCCTGTCTTTAAGCCAACCCATTGTGTGAAACTTGTGGTAGCAGCCTGGAGCTAGAACAATTGCAGAATCCAGACTGGACCTAGCTCTGCCCTGACCCCCGAGCTGTGCTCTTGACCGCGTTAGGCAGGAATTTCTGTGGTCTCAGTTCCTGGGAAGCTTGGATTTCCTTTAACACGAGTCCTAGGTTGGCGAGCAAACCTTGCTCCTCTCCCTTATTAATCTTTCGGGAGTTTTAAAAACCCATATCCTGGTCTTGACATTTCGGACGTTGCCTTACAAAACTTCCAACTAAAACCTGTGTGCCCTGGCTCAGAATTTGTCACTTCTGAGAATGACAAAACCAAAAATAAATTTCCATGTCTTGAGACTTGCTAGGGGTAACAGCTACGGTGAGACTAATTCAGAATATAGATAAATATATGGATGGATGGATGGATATGTGGGTGGGTGGATGGATGGATGGATAGATGGATAGAATAATATAGCAAACGTGACAAAATGTTATTACAGGTTGGTGGATCTGGGTAACTGGTTGGAGAGTTATTTGGAGTTCTCTGCCTGGGTTTTGCATTATTTTTGCAACTGTCCTGTAAGTATGAAATAATTTCAAAATAAAGAGTTAAAACAGGAATGCATAAAAACCTGACCTGGTCTTTTCCATTGTTTTGCCTAGGATTGTTTTGCCACCTTGCGAAAAGCAGAAATCCTGCTTTTAATAGCTGTTTGCAGTTTCAGCTCAGGTCTTGTTATAAAGTCTAAATTTAAAGCTTCACAGTGGTACCAGGTTCAGGCTAAATTTGAAAGTAGCTGTTGGGGAGACAACTTTAACATTTCCCCAGGGAAGTGGACTGGAAAATTGCTGGAGAGTGCACTGTAGGGAACAAGCTTGAATAGGTCTCTTGGGTTGGACATAATTACCTAATGGATTTTCCATCGCTCAAAATTTTAGGGAGGAAAAATTTACCTTTTAAAAAGGTAACAAAAATGTGAAACCCACAACTTCTCCCATTCCTCCTCTGGATTGTAAACTCTTGCCCTTCTCTCTAGCCTTTGAAGAAGGAGTGTCTCCTGGGACAGAGAAATTCAAGGGGGGACACATGTTAGAGAAATCAGATTGATGGAACACTCAGATTATGTGGACTGGTTTGCCCCTTCTAAGTCTTTGCTGAATGTTGATATTCAGTTCGGTTCAGTATTGTTTTGGGCACAGCTGTAACTATATATTTATAAATAATATACTCTATGATTGAGCATTTTATTTTCCCATGGAATCTGTAGGGGTTTGTTGAGTGGGTTAGCTCTTTGCATCCCAGGTTTTACGGTCAAAGGGGCCCATTTTGCAGTCGGTTTTCACCGAGAACTCCCCTGCCTGTCTTGCTTGGAGATTTTATCGAGGACTAAGAAAATAAAACTTGATTTTTCCCCCTGGATGTATCCCAATGCATTGTCTATTTCAGTGTGTTTTATTATTATTACTTGTCCCAGGGATGACGAAGTGTTTGCTCATTCTCCTACTTCTCTAACTTTCATTACTGGCTGATGTGCTCTGCAGATTAACGTGTTCCCATAGAGGGAGCCAGCCTCTGTGATCTCAAGAGACATCCACCCCGGCAGCGCCCGAGCGCCTGCCCTGTGCCTGGCGCTGTGTTACAGCCGAGGGGGCTCAGAAGTCCCTTTCAGAAGAGGTGGACACCAGCCAGGCAGTGGCAGGGACGGCGAGGGATCGGGCGTCCTGGATTCAGACGCGGCTCGAGGTGTCGGGAGAGTCATTTGATTGCGCTGGAGTCTCGGTTCTGCCAGGAAGGGACATCCAGATGGGACGGCAGCATGCAGGGGACCGGGCATGGGTTCCGCTTGAGCGGAATAGTGGTTGTGTGGAGGACGGTCGTGGGAGAGAATCGGAGCTGGACTTGGAGGAGCCGTGGAGCTCAGGACGGGCGCTTTTATCCTCTAGGCGGTTGGGCTTCGCGGAAAAACGCGAGCATCCTGGTGTCAGGCGATCCACGGTGTAGACAGCTGGGGCAGGCGCCTGCACGGGGGGGGGGGGGGGGGGGGGGCTGGGGGCAGGCGCCTGTGTTGGGGGGGCTAGGGGCAGGTCCCTGTACGGGGGGGGGGGGGGCTGGGGCAGGCGCCTGGCGCCTGTGTGGGGGGCTGGGGGCAGGTACCTGCACGGGGGGCCTGGGGGCAGGTGCCTGTGCGGGGGGGGGCTGGGGGCAGGCGCCTGTGCGGGGGGCTAGGGGCAGGTCCCTGTACAGGGGGGCTGGGGGCAGGTGCCTGGCTGGGGGCAGGTGCCTGCGCGGGGGGGGGGGGGGGGGGCTGGGGGCAGGTGCCTGTGCGGGGGGCTGGGGGCAGGTCCCTGTACGGGGGGGGGGGGGCTGGGGCAGGCGCCTGTGTGGGGGGCTGGGGGCAGGTGCCTGCACGGGGGGCCTGGGGGCAGGTGCCTGCGCGGGGGGGCTGGGGGCAGGCGCCTGTGCGGGGGGCTAGGGGCAGGTCCCTGTACGGGGGGGCTGGGGGCAGGTGCCTGCGTGGGGGGCCTGGGGGCAGGTGCCTGTGCGGGGGGCTGGGGGCAGGTGCCTGGCTGGGGGCAGGTGCCTGCACAGGGGGGCTGGGGGCAGGTGCCTGCACAGGGGGGCTGGGGGCAGCAGGCCGGGATGAGTGTGAACAAGAGGAGGGTCTGGACACGGTGGGGTGAGGGGGGCCAGAATTAAAGGCGCTGTGGACAGAGAACGAGCAGCATAACCACCGCCCGGCAGGAGGGGAGGTGGAGGTTTGCAGGTTGGATGGCAAGGAAGAAGGTGGTTGTGTGGGCAGAACGAGGCGCCCAGGAAGAACGCGGGGCTGTGGGAGTGAGGGCGTGTGCGTGCTTCGTTGGGGGTGGATGGGCAGGGGCGAGTAGGCCAGGATGGCCTCTTTTCAGATTTTCAAATTCCTAATCTGACACTTCCTTGCCTGTGTAATCCTGGACAAGCTGCCGATTTCCACATCTGTAAGACGCATCCTTAATTATTATGATTCGTTATTCCAAATATTGTTTGTCTAAGAAAAAAAGAGAAAACGAAATGTTTCAAGCAGTCTCAGAAAGTAAGAAAAGGAGAGAACAGGAAATACAATATAGAAATCTTCTGAACTTTCTCCTTCTGCATAAGGTTTAGACTCTTGACATTTAAAGCGGAAAAATACAATTTAGATGAATGACGGAAGGGTGTGCTAATTAGCGAAGAGGAAGAGCTTTCCCCTTTCAACACTTAAGAATGGCAAGAATTTGGGGCAGCACCCCTACTGGCCATTGTTATAATCAAGGCTAATTGTGCAGTGGGTCATACATAGGCACTGGGTTGAAATCTCCAAAGAGGCCGTACCAGTGGACACTAACCTAGTATTACAAGGAGTAAAAGCCCGTATCTTCAGGTTCCTGTTTTACCTGCTATAGAGTAGATGAATGAAGAATTGCACATGGGAGTGGTGGTGGAGATGCAGACAGTATTTCAAAAGCAGTACTTCAGAAAGAACTGAAATTCCTCTCCAAATCTAATGACCTGAAAATAATTTTATGACATCTAAGTTAATTGAAATTTTGTTAAGTTGGAAGGGAATGACACCGTCTATGGCAATTCAATTGATTGAACTTTCCTAAATGCTGGAGGGGCCCTAACAATATCCCGAGTTTTTAAATACCTCTTGATTTTGGTATTTTTCATTTGAGAGTGGCAGAGCAGAAGATGCGATTGGGTTTTTTTTAAGATGCGCCTGGAGTTTGCCCTCCAGTGAGATAGTTTTACTTACCAGGGAGAGGATCTGTTACACCCTGAGCAGCTGCTATTTTTGAGCAGGAAGATAATGCTGAAGGGCTGTGTACAGCTGTCCTGCAGAATCCTAAGCACCCATTTGATACAACCTGTCAGTGTGACCTGGTTCTTGGGCAGATGCAGCCTTTGGCTGTGGCCTCTTTCCCCTTGAGCCCTCTTCCTTCATCAGTTTTGTTTTTGTTTCCTGTTAGAAACGTTCCAGATTTAGCAGCTGAGAAGGGGGGTATGTGTGTGTTTTAAAGTATTCATTTGTGTGCTTGAACTCAGATTCCTGTTCACCTTCCAGGAGTCATATACTAAACATTTTTTTACCTTAAGGCCCTGGAAATGTTGCCCTATAGGGAAAAAGGAAGAGCAAAATTCCTTATCAGCTTTCATATTTGATGATAAAAGTGGTAAGGCCTGAAATTGGTACAGATGGCATAAAAATAAGCTAGACCTACCTCCCTTGGTCTCATTTTGCTGACAGTTTCTTAAAATGTTTCTAAAATTCCACTTTCCGTAGTTCTTTAAGGGGGCCTTCAAGGTTCGAGGGTGAATGAACCAGCATAACAAGCTCTTGTCCAGGTGTGCCCAGGAAATGGCTGTAAACCAAATGAGGACTGGTTATCTAGCGCAGGCGCCTATTTCGCGTAATAAGTAGATGGTAAAGTTTGCCTGTCATCTGGTCCCTTGTCTGTCCTGGTGTTAGGACCCTGTGGTGGCTACCATAGATTGTAACTGAGGGGGGAGGTGCAGTAGATGGCCTATCTTTGATAAGCTAAAGTGGACCTTAAAATATCCTTTAATAGAAGGAGTTGAGAAGATTTTAAAAATTGCAAGCTGACTGAATATGTTGACATGCAGGACGTCAGATAGACAACTAAATAACTTAAGTAACGGGTGTCCTATTCACTCTTTTTGTCTGTAGATATTAAGCTGTTTGAATAGCTGGGAAAAAATTTTTACATTATTATCTGTGGGTAGTGTGATAGTTTATTATAGGGCAGAGTTATTGAAAGAGAAAGAGCCATATCATTATTCATATTAAAAAATGCTGTGACAATATACTATTTCAGACAAGTGTTGTTCTAATAAATCATCCCAAATCCCTGTACTTGGGATTTTTGAAAAGATGGTGTTTTCAGAGGCAAAGTTATTTCAATTTCTTCATGGGAGGAATTTCTGAATGTAAGGAGAAATTCATCCAAGCAAGAAAGTCATTTACTGAGTTCATATCATTAAATAGTAAAGGAAAGGAAAAATATGCCCAGTTGAAAAATATTTTAAAGCACCTTTCTCAAGCCTAGGGCGTCAAACCTCTGGGTAATTAGAGTGTTTGACAGGTAAATACTGTCTGTAGGTTGAAGGGGTAAAAACTGGATTCCTCTCTGTTTTGGGGGTATTAAAAGAGTACTTATTTTCAAAGGGGTTGAAAATTATGCTCTAAGGTGAGGTGTTTAAAAATAATGCTCTAGCATTTCCTCCCTTTTTTGTCTTTTAATTTGGCCATTTTCTTATTTATGGAATTTATGCCCATCCTTAAGGAAACAAATCTTACTAGGTGATGTTTTACTTGGCTCAGAATAACACAAAATTACAGCCATCCACTTGAACCTAATTTGGTATAACTTTCACCGTAGGGGGTGTATAAATTTTAAACCTTTGTATTATTCCAAACTCTGTGTGGCTGTGTAACTTATGTATTAATACTTGATTGCATAAGAGATTTATTTTAAAAGAAGGATAATGTCACAACTAAGAGTTAATTGCAATGTTCTCTGAAGCTCCAAACCACTAGTTCTTTGACCTAATCATGCTGGCTGGATGAAAAGACATTTTAGCTATTCCTTTTTATTAAGGATTTCCCCAAATTCATGCCTTCTAATTAATTATTCAGTCATATATATCCTTTCCTATATTGACTCTGTTTCTTGTTTTTTCCCCACAAATGCTTAGGTCTCTAGAAGAGTAAATGGACTCAGGCATTATTTTATTTTCATGTGACCTAAGGAAAACTTATACAAAGGCTATCATATTAGATTAGCTTTTGCTTACCATAGAGACATTTAAGATGACAGAATAGTGGTAAGAATCTCTTGAGAAAGAAACATTTAATTGGAAATTCTACTCTTGAACAAATTATGAAATAGAAGGCAATGTCTTCAGTGATTGGTAATAGCTGCTTATGGGTGTTTTTTAATAGTCGTCAGAGTTCCTTATCTTTCCTTCTCATATTTTCTAGAAGTATTTTCTTTAAAAAAAAAACATTTTAAATTTATTTTTGAAAGATACTTAGATTACATAAAATGTTACATTAAAAAAATAAGGGATTCCTATATGCCCTACTCCATATACCTCCCACTTTTCCCCACATTGATAACTTCCTTCATTAGTGTGATACATTCATTGCAATTGATGAACACATTTTGGAGCATTGCCACTAAGCATGGATTATAGTTTACACTGTAGCTTACACTCTCTCCCACTTAATTCTGTAGGTTATAGCAGGCTATATAATGGCCTGTATCTGTCATTGCAATGTCATTCAGGTCAATTCCAAGACCTGAAAATGCCCCCACATTACACCTCTTTTTTCCTCTCTCTGACCTCAGCACCTTCAGTGGCCTCTGTCTCCACATAAATATAATTTCTTCCATTGCTTAGAATTACAGTGAGTCTATAGAAGAATATCAGTAAGTCCATATTTTATTCCCCAATCCTGAGGATTCTGGGATGGTGATACCCACTCCACCTCTATTTGAGAGGGGGCTTTGATCCCATATGGCTGATGGATGGACTCTCTTGCTTACAGCTGTAGACTCTTTCAGGTCCATGGTGTGGTGGTTGTCCATTTTTACCTCCTTGTTGGTTGTCCTGGGTGAGTCCAGTGAACTGGAGAATAGGTGTTGCAACTCCACTAAGGCTCAGGGCCCAGCTGGCACATGGACAGCCCAGAGATTCAAGTCTCTTGGATGTATACTTACCAACTCCAGCGCCAATTATAGGTTCAAATAAAAGCACAAAGAGGCATGTGTATAGAAGTCACATCTGAGTCAAACTCTGTCACACTTGGGTGCACAAACTCTAAAGTAGGGCCTTTTGCCAGTTGCATCACCAGCTGGTGCTTGGTAGTAATCCCTCGATGCCAGGGAGGCTCTTCCCCAGGATTCGTGTCACACACTGGAGGGAAGGTAATACAATTGTATGCTGAGTTTGGCTTAGAAAAAGGCCACGTTTGAGCAACATGGAGGCTCTCAGTAGTACCCTACAATACCAGGCTAAGTTGCAAATTCAAGAACAGAAGGCTCATAATCATCAGTATCAAGTGCCCATCAGTGGACCACCTTCTTCGCTATTCATTGCCCCTGTACTTGGGGGATTGTTGCTGTTCCATTAGAGAATGTGGAAGGAGCTCCCCAGGATGGGAATTCAATATTCTTTCAGTTGTTGTGTGAATCTCTACCCACTGTGGCAATGCCCCATGAACATTTGAACATATTTATATACCTTATATGTATGCCCAGATGAACTGCCTCCCATGTATCCCCCATTATTGACATCCCACACCAGTGATCCTCCCCTGCCACAGTTGTAACCCTTCTGTGATCCACAACTTCTTTGAAAATGGAGCCAAGAATATTACCAAACTCGATTAATAGGAAAATGAAATAATTGTGATAGATTTTAAATGTATGAAATAAAATACATAATAATTTAGAAAAACTGAAACTAAAGCAAAAAAATTGGGGTATTAAAAAATAATTTTTTGATGTTTTGCTTTTCATCATTGTAATATCTGTTGTCCTGTATGTACAGTGGCATTTTCTTCCCCAGTGTTTTACTTATTTCCATTTTGTCTTCAAGGAAGTTTTAGGTCACAGTAAAGTCACATACAGAATAGAGGGGACTCCCATAGACCCAACATCCTCCCCCCATTCCCCCTTCCATATTAATAACCTTTTTTTTTCTTTATTCATTTTTTTAATATTACATTAAAAAAATATGAGGTCCCCATATACCCCTCCCCCCACTCCTCCCCCCATAGCAACATTCTCCTCCATCATCATGAGACATTCATTGCACTTGGTGAATACATCTCTGAGCATCACTGCACCTCATGGTCAGTGGTCCACATCATAGCCCACACTCTCCCATGTTCCTTCCAGTGGGCCATGGGAGGACCTACAGTGTCTGGTAATTGTCCCTGCAGCACCACCCAGAACAACTCCAAGTTCCAAAAACGCCTCCACATCTCATCTCTTCCTTCCATTCCCCACATCCAAAGCAGCCACCATGGCCACTTTCTCCACACCAATGCCACATTTTTTTCGATTACTAATCACAATAGTTCATGAATAGAATATCAGTAAGTCTACTCTAATCCATACTCTATTCCTCCATCCTGTGGACCTTGGATTGGTTGTGTCCATTCCACATCTATGTCAAGAGAGGGCTTAGATTCCACATGGATGCTGGATGCAATCCTCCTGCTTTCAGTTGTAGGCACTCTTGGCTCCATGGTGTGGTGGTTGACCTTCTTCACCTCCATGTTAGCTGAGTGGGGTAAGTCCAATAAACCAGAGTGTAGGAGCTGAAGTCTGTTGAGGCTCAGGGCCTGGCTATCATATGGTCAGTCCAGAGATTCAGATCCCCTGGGTATATATTAATACCCAGCACCAACTACAATTCTGGTAAAGTAACAGGAAAGGCTTGTGAAAAGAGATCACATCTAAGTCCAGCTCCATCACACAGAAACACCAACTTCAAAGAAGGGCCAGCTGACATGGCACTGAACTCCATCTGCCATGACCATAAAACCTGTGGGTCTCTGTAGCCCTCAGAAGAACCAATACCCAGGGTTGTATCTACTTTATCTGTCTCTGAGACTCTGCTCAGGTGTGCATAAGGGCAACCCCTCTGATAACCTCCTAGCTCTTTTTTAGAGACTCATAGCCATATAAACTCATTTGTCCTTTCCATTTTCCCCTTTTCTTCAGGTCAAAAAGCATTTTTAACTCCTGTTATTATATGTAGACAGATATTCTGCTGGTCTGAGTTGACTCTTTTATTCAAGGTCATTTTCTAGTTACATCATCAGCTGGTACTTGGTAGTAATCCCTTGGCACCAGGAAGGCTTATCCCCAGGAGTCATGTCCCACACTGGGGGGAAGGCAATGAATTTACATGCTGAGTTTGGCTTCGAGACTGGCCACATTTGAGCAACACAGAGGCTCTTGGGAGGTAACTCTTAGGCACCCTGCAGCTCTAGGCCTTGTTCGTATTTCAGGTGTACAGGCTCATAAGCATGGTCATTAGTATCAAGGGCTCATTGTTGGACCTTCATTCTTTTTTGGTCTTTGCCTTTGCACTTGGGGGATTGTTGCTGTTCCTTTAGGGACTGTGATAGAACTCCCCTGGCTAGGAACTCAGCACTCCCTCAGTTGTTTTTAATTGTTTCCACTATGAAAATATCCAAACATTTTTATGTACCCTGGATATATGCCCTGTAGAGCTCCCTGCCAACCATGTGTCCTCTGTCAAAAACATCCCACACCAGTTTAATAACCTTTTTACATGTGGATGGTACATTTGTTAAAACTGGTGTACAATAACCGTGGTCAATGGTTTACATTATGGTTTACATTTTAAACCATACACTTTGATAAATTTTTGATGAAATTTAACCTGGCCTGTATCCATCATTGCAAGATCATGCGAACACCTCAATTGCCCCATAAATGCCCCCTCTTTATCTACTCCGTTCCTCCCTCTTCCTCCTCTCGGGACCCATGGCAACCACCAGGCTTCACTCCTTGAAGGACAGGATTCATAGATACTAGCAACAATACTGAGATCTTGACACACTAATTTGTTCTCCTCTATTAGGAACTGCCCATGCTCTCAAGGGACACCCTCCCTGGTATGGGAGTCCAACTCCTTCCCACTCATTAACTCATTATGTGGATCTCCCTCCACTGATACACTATGACAATATGATCATTTGCACATTCTCTGGAAGTCTGCCCCAGTTGTGCCCTGTCCCAACTGCCCCCCCATTCAACACCCTAAAGCAGTAACCCTTCCTTCTCATATTGCCAAAAGAGTTTTCTCAACACTATGGTTTCAGCCATGTACCCAGCAATCCCCAGTGTTCACCTGCTCCCTCCACCAAACCTCTCCCCAGGTCCATGGACCATCCAACTCACCCTTCCCCTGTCAAACTGGTACCGCCCAGCTGGAGAGTAGCCCTACACCCCTGTCATAGCCCTTCACTGCACAACTGCTCATGTTCACATTAATTATAGATTTTGCCCATATGGGCATTCTTCTCTCTTTCAGTTTCCTGTAAACCAGTTTTCCAGACTCTAAGTTGGATTGATTTGTTAATTCAGAGAGGTCATGTAATATTTGCCCTTCAATGCCTGGCTTGCTTCACTCAACAGAAGGTCCTCAAGATTCATCCATGTTATCCCATGTTTTAGTACTGTAGTCCTTCTTATAGCTGAGTAGTATTCCATTAAATGTATATACCATATTTTGCTTATTCATCTGTTGATTGACATTTGGGTTGATCCCAACTCTTGGCAATAGTGAATAATGCCACTATGAACATTGGTGTGTACATATCTGTTTGTGTCCTTGCATTCAATTCCTCTTGGTATAAACCCAGCGGTGGAATTTCTGGGTCATATGGCAGATCTATAGTTAGTTTTCTGAGGAACCGCCAAACTGTCCTCCATAATGGCTGGACATTTCTGCATTCCCATCAGCAGTGGATAAGGGTCTCCATTCCTCCACATCTTCTCCAACACTTGTAATCCTCTGATTTTTTAATGGCTGCCAGTCTAATGGGTGTAAGATGTTATCTCGTGCTTTTGATTTGCACTTCCCAAATTGCTAGTGATGTGGAGCATCTTTTCATGTGATTTTTAGCTATTTGTATTTCTTCTTTGGAGACGTGTGTGTTCAAATCACTTGCCCATTTTTTAAGTGGGCTTTTTTATTTTTGAGATACAGGGTTTCTTTATATATGCTGGATATTAGGCTCCTATCAGATATATGGTTACCAAATATTGGGTAGACTTGTCTTTTCAGTTTCTTGACAAACTACTTTGAGGTGCAAAAGGTTATAATTTTGAGGAGGTCCCATGTATCTATATTTTCTTTCACTGCTTGTGCTTTGGGTGTGAAGTTCATGAAACCATTTCCTATTATAAGATCCTGTAGCTGCTTCCCTACATATCTTCTAAGGTCTTTATGGTCTTGGTTCTTATATTTAGATCTTTAATCCATCTTGAGTTGATTTTTGTATAAGGTGTGACTTGGTGTTATTCTCATTCTTTTGGATGTGGATATCAGTTCTCCAAGCACCATTTGTTGAAGAGGCCATTCTCTCCCAGTTTGGTGGGCTTGGTGGCCTTGTCAAATATCAAATGACTATATATGCAAGGATCTATGTCAGAACTCTCAATTTGGTTCTGTTGATAAGTATGCCTATCCTTGTGTCAGTACCATGCAGTTTTGACACTGGAGTTTTGAAGTATGTTTTAAAGTCAGGTAGTGTGATTCCTCCAATTTCATTTTTCTTTTTCAATATGTCTTTAGCTATTTGGAGCCTCTTGTCCTTCCAAATAAATTTCATAGTTTTTCCAACTCAGTTTTTACTGTGTTAATACTGTGTTAATACTGTGTTAATACACAGTTTTTACTGTGTTAATACTGTGTTGATTTTTATTGGGATTACATTAAATCTGTAGATTATTTTGGGTAGGATAGACATCTTAATAATATTTAGTCTTCCTATCCATGAACATGGAATACTCTTCCATTTATTTAAGTCTTCTTTGGTTTCCTTTAATAGTGTTGTGTAGTTTTCTGTATATAGATCATTTGCATCTTTAGTTAAATTATTCGTAGGTATTTGATTTTTTAAGTTACTATTGTAAATGGTATTTCTTTCTTGGTTGCCTTCTTAGATTGCTCATTATTGGTGTACAGAAATGCTACTGTTTTTTCTGCATCTATCTTATAACCTACAACTTTGCCGAACTCATTTATAAGTTTTAGAAGCTGTGTTGTAGATTTCTCATGGCTTTCTATAGATCATGCCATCTGCAAATAGTAAAGTTTTGACTTCTTCCTTTCCAATTTGAATGCCTTTTATATCTTTTTCTTGCCTCAGTGCTTGAGCAAGTACTTCTAGTGCAATGTTAAATAGGAGTGGTGATAGTGGGCATCCTTGTCTTGTTCCCATTCTTAGAGGGAAAGCTTTAAAGATTTATCTTTAAATCATATATGATTTAAAGATTATATATGATGCAAGCTGTGGGTTTTTCATATTTATCATGTTCAGAGAGGTTATTTCTGTTCCTGTCTTACGCAGTGTTCTTAGGAAGAAAGGGTGCCATATTTTGTCATTTTTCTGCATCTATAGAGATGATCATGTGATTTTTTTCTTTCCATCTGTTTATACGATGTATTACATTCATTGGTTTTCTTATGTTGAACCAACCTTGCATATCCAGGATGAAACCCACTTGGTCATGTTGTATAATTCATTTGATGTGTTGTTGAATATGATTAGCAAGTATTTTGTTGAGGATTTTAGCATCTAGGCTCAGTAGAGAGATTGGTCTGTAATTTTTCCTTTCTTACGGTGTCTTTGTTTGGCTTTGGTATTAGGGTAATGTTGGCACCATAAAATGAGTTATGCAGTGTTCCTTCTACTTCTGTTTTTTGGAAGAGTTTAAGCAGGATTGGTTTTAGTTCTCTCCTGAATGTTTGGTAGAATTCATCTATGAAGTTATGTGGTACTGGGCTCTTCTTAGTTGGGAGGTTCTGTTGACTGATTTTATCGCTTTACTTGTGATTGGTCTGTTGAGTTCATCAATTTCTTCTTTTGCAAATGTAGACTGCTTGTGTGTTTCTAGGAATTTTCCCATTACCTTTAAATTATCCTTGTTGGCATATAATTTTTCAAAGTATCCTCTTATGATACTCTATATTTCTGTGTTGTCAGTGGTGATATCCCCTTCCTTGTTTCATATTTTGTGTATTTGCATCTTCTCCCTTTTTTTTTAATTTGTCAGTCTAGCTAAGGGTTTGTCAATCTTATTGATCTTCTCAAAGAACCAGCTTTTGGTTTTGTTTATTTTTCTAGTGCATTCTTATTTTCTGTTTATTTCTGCTCTAATCTTTGTTCTTTCTTTCTACTTCCTTGGGGTTAGTTTGTGGTTCTTTTTCTAACTCCTGCAGGTGTGCAGTTAGGTCTTCAATTTTAGCTCTTTCTTCTTTTTTGATATATGCATTAATGGCTATGAATTTCCCTCTTTGTATAGCTTTTGCTGCACCCCATAGGTTTTGATATGTTTGTGTTGTCATTTTCATTCATTTCAAGGTTACTGATTTCTTGCTAAATTTCCTCCTTGAACCACTGTTTGTCTAAGAGTGTGTTGTTTAACTTCCGTATCTTTGTTCCTAATCTGGTTCTCTGGCCCTTACTGATTTCTAGCTTTATTCCATTGTGGTCAGAGAAATTACTTTGTATAGTTTCAGTCTTCCTGAGTTTATAAAGAATTTTTCTGTGGCCTAGCATGTGGTCTGTCTTGGAAAATGATCCATGGGCACGCGGAAAGAACGTTTATCCTGTTGTATTTGGACATGGTGTTCTGTATATATCTATTAGACCCAGATCCTCTAATGTATTATTGAAATTCTTTGTTTCTTTATTGATTCTCTGTTGAGATGTTCTGTCTAATGGTGATCATGGTGTATTAAAGTCCCACTGTAATTGTAGAGGCATCTTTTCCTCCACTCAGTTTCTCCAGTGTTTGCTGCATGTATTTTGAGGCACCCTGGTTAAGTGCATAAATGTTTATGATCTTTCTTCTTGAAAGATTACCCCTTTAACTAATATATAGTGTCCGTCTTTGTCTCTTAAAATAGTTTTGCATTTAAAGACTAAGTTTCCAGCCATTATTTCCTCCATCACCCCTTCAGTCCCCTGTACTTCTCCTCTCCCTCTGGAATATCTGTTATGCATATGCTTGTGTGTTTTGTGTTGTTCAAATCCCTTAGTCCCTGCTGGATTTTTTCTGTCTTTTTATCTATCAGTTCTACTTTCTGTTTGATTTCAGATGTACTGTCTTCCACATCACTACTACTTTCCTCTCCCTCTTCAAATCTGCTCTTATTTGCTGAGAGCGTATTTTTTATTTCTTGGATTGTGTCATTCATCACCATAATATCTGTTATCTTTTTATGTATATTTACAATTTCTTCAGTATGCTCTCCCAGGTTTTTAAAATATACTTCATCTCTTCTTTCACTTCATTAACTTGGTCCATGATATTTATTTGGACAGCTTTGATTAGTTGTTTGAAGTTCTGATTCTCTTCATGGCTTTTAGTTTGTTCATTGGACTGGGCCATGTCTTGCTGTTTCTTGGTATGGTTTCTAATTTTTTGTTGCTCTCTGGTCATCTTTTTATCTTGATGGGTTTATTCAGTTGATTAGCTTCTCTGTCTATTCTTCAGCTTTATTTAACTGCTGTTTTTGTGTGTGTATTGTTTCGTCTTTGACACTGTTCTTCTTTTTCTATTTCCTTACTGTTTTCTGTGTTCCCTTGAAGGAAAAATGATTAGGGCCAGAGAAAATGAAAGGCATAAAAAAAGAAAAAGGATAACAGTAATAATAATAGTAAAAGTTAGAAGAGGAACCTTTTAAGACCTAGGAAAATGAATATTTATCTCATGTAAGCAGTGTAGAGTAATAAAAATTAAAAAGTGGAGTACCTATAATAAAATGTGAAACTGAATGGAGAAAAATGTATAGAATGAATAAAAATATCAGTGTGATGAGGACAGAGGAAAAGAGAAAAGGACAAAAAGAAAACAAATTTAATGAAAGAAAACAGAATAGATAATATAGAAATAAAAACAAGAAAAATTGAGGACTAAACAAAGAGTGGTGAAATCTAAGAACAACAACAGAAAGTGGAAGCTGGAAAGATGCAGGAAGGAAAAGAGATTGATTTGGTAGACAAAAAGAGGAAACTGAGGAAGAGGAAACACAGTAAATAAGAAACAAGCTGGCAGCACATAATTTTAAAAAAAGGTAGAGTGGAGGGGTAGAAAGAGGAAAGAAAACAAGAAAACAACAACAACAAAAAAACCCAATACACAATCATGCAGTCCAACAGAAGCTAAGGAAGCACAGCCTTCCCTCTTAGGCCCCCGAGGAGCTTCTGAGGCTGCCGGTGCTCATCAGTCACCCCACAGCCTGCCCTCTGCATGTTTTGAAGCAGGTTTTAGTGAATAAACGAGGTTGAACTTAAAAAAATAAAAAAGCCCTTTTTTAGGAAAAATAAAAGACCCAAGAGAAGCTAGTACAAAAATAATGTTTTCCTGTCCTAAAGTATCAGCAGGATGTCTGATATCCCAGTGGATCACTAGTTAAAGAGGAGCCGGGAATTGAACTAGGGACCTTGCATATTGAAGGTAGAAACTCCTCCAAGGAGCTAAACTTTCTTGTTAGGTCAGTTAGCTCTTCAGAAAGCTCTCCAGTCCTTTCCCTTGGGCAGGTGTGACTCCTTGCAGTTGGGTAGATTCCTGCCCATCTCCCTTAGCAGATCCGCCTCTCCCCTCTTCCTGGGGCCACCTTGAGCCAGCTGGTATGCACCTCAGAGCTCAGAGGGGGTCCAGGCAACCAAACCACAGAGAGGAAAGCCCTCTCCACCCTTGCCCAGAACCCACCCACCCTTGGACCGCTCAGCTCCCAGGGCCTTTGCCTTGAGGTGGGGCATAGCCCTCTGCAGCTTCCAGCCTCAGGCTGAAGAAACTCAGGGCTTTACCTTGAGCAGATTATCCCCTTGTCCACCTCTCTGCAGGTCGACACCCTGAAGCCTCCTGCTCTGTGGAAGCACTTTCCCTGGAGCTTCTGAAGACTAAAATAAAGGGAGCAAATATATACCCACTTTTACTGAGTTCAGCCATGTCACGCAGATATATCAAGTCATCATCTGAGGAAGCCTTAACTCAGAGTTTAGATAACCCAACCCCTGAACTGTTAAGAGGCACCTGTATGGAATCCTTGGTCTGGTACTTCTTGTGAGAACTCAGAAAATGTCCTAGATCCTTGAATGACACATCCAGCGTCTCTGGGCTATAGACAAAATTCTCCCCTCATCCAGTGGAATTTTTCTGGTTCTCTACACAATACCAGAGTGTGATATGTTTCAGTGTTTTAATGAAAATGAATAGACACAAGCCTTAATTTGATAATTATTTGGAAATTTAGCACACACCCTCTTGAGAAAACTGGGAGATGCCACCTGGAACTGTGATAGGACCAGGGTTTGGAAACATTCCCAGGAAAGGGGGTGGAGTGACAATGTCCTCCTGTCTGAAATCTACAACAAGTGGCCAGTGCTGTTGCATAAATGAGAGAATAACAGAAGCATAGAGAAATAGAGACAATACTCTGTGGCCAGATGGCTTCTGAAATATAGGTAACATCTCTGGGCCTCTGCTCCCTTACAATGATGTCTTTATCTTTTTCTTTTCTTTTCCTTCTTTGTTCCTCCTCGCTCTGTAGATCGTTCCATTCTAATAAATGGAATATTGATCCCACCCACCAGGGGGTCCTCGGTGGCCTTGTCATCATTTTCATAGCTGAGGGCTGGAGAGCTGACCACTTGTGTGGCTGAGCCTCTGTTAATGCAGCCAGTGTCCAGTGTGACCACAATTCTAGTGGTTCCATCCAGCATTTCTTTAAACTTGGCTTTCTTTAGGGTTTTAGTGTCGTATCACAGTTTTGAATTACATATGTGTGTGTGTGTGTTTGCTCTTATGTCACATTAAATAGTTGAAAATAGGAAATTGATGTCTTGAAAAAGATTCCATATCACTGGAGGTGTGGGAGCTATAATCATAGCACTGTTTTACAGAGATTTTGAACACTGACAAAAATCTGCTCCTTCACTCTTCTTCTTAAATCTCGTTTCTCATGTCTGCATAAGATTTGAAGGTTGGATCTTCGGAGTAAAATTTCGCTTTTTCTAAAATATTGCGTGATAGATGTGATATTTAAATATAGGTATATATACATGAATATAATTTTAATTTTTAATTCTAAGTGCTTAAAAATGAACAAAATATGAACCTTCACCCAGTATATCATCTGTCAACACTGAGCATATTATTTTGTGTTGCTAAAACTTCTCTCTCTTTTCTTGATCTTGACTTTCCTCACTACATTTCCAGGGTCCCTAGACCAGGGATCTCCACTTGGTACTACTCTTAGGATGAAAGAAACCTGATGTGTACTGAGCTTCTTCTGAGTCTCAGGCCTGTGCTAAAGAGGCAGTGTTCAGAGAAGTGCTAGCATTAGGTAGCATTCGGCCCAGTTGACAGATTGAAAACCCAGGCTGTGGAGTGGCCAAGCACGTCACTCTGTCTGGCATACTGACCAACCACTCCCAAGCCCCAAATCTCGTTTTTATTCTACACCTTTGTGTCTCTTTCCTTGTGCATTCCAGGTGTCATTTTGTTCATTTTGGCTAATTTAAATTTAGAAATGATAAATAATTGAAACCAGAGTAACACGGCATTCTCCTTGCCTCATCAAAAACCAAGGAACATTAGCACTCAGGCTAATGTTTACTTCAGATTTGAATCTGGACCTTCTTCTTGAGCCTCAACATTTTGAGCCTTGTTTTCCTGTTGTCGTGTTTTAGGAGAGTGGGACTTATGGGACTGGTTCCCACTTAGGAAGAGCAGAACGTGAAACCATTGCCTGTAGTGTTAGGTGGACTCTGTATTGAAATGGTTAACTTATAGAAACCAGCAAACTTGGAGTATCTTGAGGACATTACAGTCATCTCTGTGCCTTGCCTGGTAGAACAAACTAGTCATTTAGAGGAAACTTACCCAGAAATTCAGAATGACCATATCACATACCATACACTTACTGTGGGTGAATCCAGGTTGCTATGACAATGGAAATATTTTCATTTTCTCTTTTTTAGAGTACAAACACATGAAGCTTGAATACTGCTTAGGTTTGCGCTTCTCATTTATCTTTGCTGACTTATTGTTGCAAAGTCAAAGCCATGCTTCTTTAAAGCTCTGCAGTTGTTTTTCTCTTTCGCTCCTGACTCCTCATGGAGATTCTGTCTGAAGGGCAGTTATGGGGAGAGATCAGACACCTTCTTTACTGCTAGGATTCAGAGGATTAAAACTCAGTTCTTTCAACTTAGATTTGAAACCCTAATCTCCTTGAGCAAAGAGCATTCCGAGTCAGAGATGCCCAGCTTTAGACTGTGAGGACTTAATTCTGCAAACATTCTGTGTGTGGGGTGCTTCTTGGCACTCATTAGAGGATAAAAATTGTTCAGAAATGAAACAGTCGCTGTGCTGGCCGAGAGTCTCGAAATCCCACAGGCTCCCTGGAGCTTTTTGTCTTGCATCCTAGCAGTGGCATGAGGCATATACTGACTTTTCCCTGGAACTCACTCTGAGTGAAGAGCTCATTAAGGAGTCAGCTATCCTCATTTAGCCGAGTGCTGAAAGTTTATATTTATTTGAAAGGTAGAACACTTAGCTGCCTTGTCTCTTTCTAGGCTAATGACAGATACGGTTAAGGAGATAGAAAACAACAGCAAACCTTTGGTGTCTTGTGCTTTGTCCTTTCTTTGTTTTTCTTCCCTTCTCCATCCTCCCTTTTTCCAATATTGACTGCCAGGCACTGTGTTGGGAACTAAAGATAAAATAAAGTGGTGTGTGGGGTTGTCTGTCCGTCTGTCTGCACAGAGGCCCAGTCTCCTGGGGAAGACAGATGTGTAAAGTGATTATAATATGATATGAAACATCCTGTGAGCTCTTCACCCAAGGGCTTAGGTGCTGGTGAGGACTTCTTGGGAGACCTGGAGAATGATGATGGCTGAAGGCGGGGCAGCAGGCTCCACGCTTCTCTTTTCCTCCTTTCCCTCTTTCCATCATCATTTCTTCCATTTCCACAGCTTAACTTTAGCATTTGTGTCGGCTGAAATTATGGTTTGAATAAGTAGTTTTTATTATTAAACACAAGACAGGATTTGTAATATTTTCCTCCAAGTCTTTAACTTGGAAGGATATTTATCGCAAGTTCTAAATGCCTCTTTTAAGGAAATACTGACCAGTTTTTCATTAGGGGTTATAAATAAGCCACTTTTCTTTGCAAATTCGCCCAAGGAAACCTCTGAGCAATTCATGCTGTTTATTTCATTCTGTAGTTGGAGAACCTGGCCTCAGCATGAAAAATTATGTCCAAATACCCTTGAAACAGTATTTCCTTTTTAGTATGGGCAGGAGGTAAAGAAGCGTCTTCAGAACCAAAATGTTATTTATTCCATGTTTGACACGTACAAATCCTCCTTGATAAAATGCCATTAGAGAGGTGTAGTGAGCTGTGAGGCTTCCGTTGATAGGTACTTTTCAGCTTTTATCACTGTCTGTTGGGAAATTGTCATCTAGAGTGCTTTTGTTCCTTTATTAACTGTAGACCGGGGGTTCTTTCTTAACAAGGGGTCCGTGAGCTTGAATTGAAGTTTAAAAAACATTATTCTTGGGGGGCTGTGTTGTGTGGGTGTGATATAGTTATTAAATAACACACGGTATAGTGTGGACTTAGCAAGGGGTCCATGGTTTTCACCTGACTGGCAAAGGGGTCTGTGGAACAAAAAAGGTTCAGAACCCCTGCTCTAGTGGGTATATTGTATATTCTGGAATTTAGTGCAACATTTTGCCTTGGAGAAACGCATGCCCCTGCCCGCTCCGCAGCCTGGGCCTGCTCTGTCTGACCTGGCTGTGGCTGAAAAAGCCTTTTTCCCGTGCCTCTGACTGCCCCTCTTCTCCTCAGGGATGGCAGACATTGTTTCCAGAGACTCACCTCATTGTTAGTTCTCCTTTGCAGAGAAGGTGTGTCTTCGATTTGCAGGGGTGGTGCCTATTTGCCAACGGTTTTATGAAAGGATAGCTGAAAATTTGAGTGTGCTCTTCAGTGCCTTTTCCTGTTTTCATCTCCTGGTTCGCATTCTCTGCGATTCACGGTTCGCAGTTCTCGGCTGACGCTGGCGTTGCATTCCTTAGCAGCAGGCCGGGTAGCCTGTGCTGCGCGCTGCCCTGTGCGTGTAAGTCTTCTTGAAGAACGGTGGGCCCGCCGCTGCTCCTCTCTGCCCTGGAAGGATGGTGAAGGGCTGACTGCGCTCTACCACCCCGTCTGTTGCGCGGCCACACCTCCCGAAATTCCCACCCTAACTACCGCTCCTTTGTACCAACTTATTTATTGAAAATACTTAACTGGAAAAGAAATTTCAAAGATGAAAATGGTGTAGAGATTGGTGATTGTCGGCATATTCCTGCATGTTTGTAAACTAAAGTCTGAAATTTCCAACCAGAAATCTTATTAGTTGATTAGTTTTAATTAGTTAACCATAAGCGTAAGAATGATGCCTTTTGACCAGGGATGCAAGAGAAGAAATTACGGAAGCTGGAGGTGCCCCAGCCACCAGTGGAAACGGGGGAACAGTTGGCTTCAGGGAGGAACAACTAAATAAAGGGTTTGGAATTATGGAAAACAGCAGTGATGGGGATGAGAAAGAATCTCTAAGAAGCAGATCTGCTGATGAGACCTCACCCCTCCTGTGCATTTTCAATATCCTCTGATTAAAAGGCTGAAACATAGATTTGCCTAGATGTATATTGAGGGAAAGTAAAAAGGAATCTTATTTCTGACAGTTTTCCTAAGAAGCCACTGATTAACGTAATTTATTGCGAGCGATTACTTTTTCAGGTTAACATGAAATTCTTAAGTCCAAGTGTGGTGGTTGGAAGCCGTATGTATCCCAGAAAAACAGGCTCTGGATCTGACCCATCGCTGTGGGTGTGACCACTGTGAGCAGGACCTTGACGGGGCTGCCTCAGCTAAGGAAGGTGCGCTCTGCCTCGGCCAGGCTGGGTCTGAATCACCTTACTGCAGCCCTTTATGAAGGATGACGTGCACCCAGAGAGCAAGCCCCGCAAGCAAACAGCTGAAATCCAGGAAACCAGGAGAGAAGGGGGCGCCAGCCACGTGGCAGCGGCCGAGGATTTCCAGCAGCCCTCTAGGGAGGCAGCGGCGCCTCGACGAGGCCTCGATTCGGACTGTTCCCAGCCTGGAACCCGAGCGAGTCCGTGCGACCCGTTTCTCGGTCCTTGCTGCAGCAGCCCAGCGACCTGAAACACCAGGTCTCTGCATGGAACTGCGTGGAGCCGCGTGCAGGCGCGTCCTTTGCAGGGTGGAGGTGAGCACTCCTGGGACTGTGGAGCTGGCTGTCCAGATGGAGACGGGCAGTGCTTCCTGTGCAGCCGCAAGGGGACTGAAGCTGAGGCCCCTGCTCCTTCAGCACACATCACGAGCTTTGTGGGCATTGTGAGCGTAGAGCCCCATGTGCTAAGAAGATGCGTTAGTTCAGAGGAAAAGGGGAAGGAAAGCACGCTGGGGCCAGCTCTGTGCTAATCACTTTCCTTGCATTTCCTCATTTACTCTTAGCCCTGAGAAGTGGCTGTTATTTCCATTTTACAGGATTTGTAGGAGGGGAAACTGATAGAGAAGTTAAGGATCTTGCCCAGGGACACACAGCGAGAGGCAGAGGTGGTTTTAAAATTTAGCTCTTTCCAGTGCTAATGCGCATTCTCTTTCTGGTACTCTAAGCATCTGTAAGCCATCATGTAAGTTAGTAATAAAGATACAACCCAGGCGCTGGTGCTCCTGAGGGCTACAGAGACACCCAGGTCTGTGGTCATGGCAGAGGGCTCTGGAGTCCAGTGCCTTGCCAGTGGGCCCCACTTTGGAATTTGTGCTCCTGAGTGTGATGGAGCTGGACTCAGATGGGACCTCTCTATACATGCATCTTCTGTCACTTTAACTGACCCTGTGGTTGGTGCTGGGGTTGGTGTAGACCCGGGAGACTTGAATCTATGGATTGTCCAAGTGCCAGCTGGGCCCTGAGCCTCAGCAGAGTTGCAACACCTACCCTCTGGTTTATTGGTCTTACGCTGGCCAGGTACCAGAGAGGTGAAGATGGTCAACCACCACACCAGGGAATTGAGTGCCTTCAACTCCAAGCAGAATTGCTTCCATCATTCTTGTGGAATCTAAGCCCTCTCTCGATATAGAGGTGGAGTGGGCATCACCATCCCAGGGTCCACAGGATGGAGGAATAGAGTATGCATGCGAGTGGACTTAACTGATATTCTATTGTGGAACTATTGTGATTAGTAATGGAAGAAATTGTAGCACTCATCTGGAGAAAGTGGCCATGGGAGTTGCTGAGGGCAGGGAGAGGGAAGAAGAGATGTGATGTGGGGGCATTTTTGGGACTTGGAATTGACCTAAATGATATTTCAGGGACAGATGCTGGACATTATATATCCTGCCATAACCCACTGAAAGTATTGAGGTAGAGTGGTGTAAACTACAATGTAAACTATAATCCACGTAGTACAGCCGTGCTCCAAAATGTATTCACCAAATGCAATGAATGTGTGCCACATGATGAAAGAGGTTGTTGATGTGGGAAGAGTGGGGTGGGGTGGGGGGTGGGGTATGTGGGAACCTCATATTTTTTAATGTAACATTTTTTGTGATCTGTATCTTCAAAAAAATACAATGAAAAATGCTCGTAAAAAAAAAAAAAAGCTGGTCTAGGACCCAGGTGCCTTAATTTCCCAAAACAGTCATCTTTCTAGGGCATTGATCTATTTAATTTGGAAAATTTGAATATCTATTTCAATTGTAAAGGAGATTAGTGTAGAATTCCTTCGTTTAAATTTTTACAGTAAAATAATCTTCCTTAAGACTGTAACTTTAAATCCGCTTTCCTCAACCTCTGCCCTCCCTGCCTTTTAAAAGTTTATTTCTTTGCATAGAAGGTAATTTAGTTTTCAGAGGCATCACTAACTTAATTTTAATCTTTGGTTGATCCTCTGTATATATTTCTTTTCCGTTCAGATGCTAAGTATGCAATTGTGGTTCCCTGATTAATGTTTTACATATTTCCCCAGGCATTCACGGAGAACTGACTAAAATATGTTACTATTGGTTTCAGAAAATTTTTGATTGGTGTTTAGAAACACGCACAAAATATACCCTTGGCTAAACAGTGTTCCAACCTACAATTTTCTTCCTTTTAAGGAAGGAGGGAAGAAAAAGAGGAGAAATTTTCAAGGGGGATGTTGGTTACAGTCAAGAGAGACTCTGATGTGAAACCATTATATTTTCAAATTCAGCCTTTTATCCTTCACAGGGAAAAGTTAAGATACGAGCATATCGAGGTGTTTTGAACATGATGAGCTGGAATGGAATGCAGAGTCAGCTCTTTTTCTTCTTCATCTTACAACAAAAATATCACCTTATCTTAAATTGCCTTGGGTCAGAACATCATTTGTTGAATTATTCAACAGTTTGAACTGGTAGAATTAGAGGATTCATTAGGCTGAAGGTCAAAAGTTAAGTTAAAAACATTCCCTTATAGTTATGATATGACTCGCAGTGTTGACAGATTCCACAGAGGCCGCAGGAGCTGAGAGATAGATGGTGTTAGTGATCTGGAAACACTCCTGTGCCTGGCTGTTTCCCCGTTTACCCCTCAGCCGCTCAGAAAGTGCCCTGAGTTCAAATCAGAAAGTGCCCTGAGTTCAAATCAGAAAGTGCCCTGAGTTCAAATCAGAAAGTGCCCTGAGTTCAAATCAGAAAGTGCCCTGAGTTCAAATCAGAAAGTGCCCTGAGTTCCAATCAGAAAGTGCCCTGAGTTCCAATCAGAAAGTGCCCTGAGTTCAAATCAGAAAGTGCCCTGAGTTCAAATCATATGTGCTGGGCAATATCCCCATTGGGTACTTTTCACAAAATATTTAGATTAGAGTGAAAATCATCCTATCGATTTATTTTCATTTTCTTGGTTTTAGCATCATCCCATGAGAAAACCAACCAGGGTCACATGATTTAAACCAAGAGGACTGTTTGCTCCTTGATTGATCTTTAGTTTATTGTCACAAGAGGCTGTGTCCTGAATGAGAAGATGGAATATATGTTCAGAGGATTTCTCCTTCGAAGTGATGGCAAAAGAAAGAAGGATAAAAGCACTGATGAGCCTGTCCAGGGTGCCAAGCTTTCTTGGGCAGTGCAGTCTTTCCCCGCTGTGTCCCGATTCGTTTGTACTGAGCAGGTACTTAGTATTTAACATTGCTGCTTTAGAACTGGGGGGAATGATGTGCAGGATGAGCCCGCAGGAACGCCCTGCCTTGATCCCATGATGCCGCTCAGCCGCTCTCCCCCTTCCCATTCGGCGGCCCACCTGGAAAGCTGGGCTTCAGGAGGTGTTCTAACCTGCCTTCTCTAAGTGCCGTCCAAGAACTCATTTTTTGCTGTCCCTTAGAGTTCACTTCTTTTCAGGTGCATTAAGGTATTAGTTTGGACACTTGAGGAATAATGGATGGTTGAAGCCCTCTGAGGAATAAGATGTTCACTCCCTACTTTGGCCGAGACCACTCTCCTCTCCATTAAGGCACTCTCTGCAGGTGATTGATGGCATCTTGTTGGTCTGTATTTTAAGGTTCTTGAGCTGCCGGAAGGAATGAGGTCTCTCTTCTTGAAACACTTCTCCTTAAAACACTTTCTTTTCTGGGCTTCGATTATTTTCCCCTGTCCTGATCTCCCTCCTACCCCGCTGGCCATTCCTTCTCTGTCTCCTTTTTTGGCTCCTTCTCCCAACCTCTGACTACTGAGAGGGTTTCAGGGCTTGACCTTGGGGCTATGTCTCTCTCTATCTCCACTCTTCCCCTAGTGCTCTCACCCAGTCTGTTGGTTTTAAATACCATCAATACGCCGATTACTCTTAAATTTATCTATCTGCCTGGACTCCCACTTGGCTGTCTTAGGAACATCACATGCACTCATGACTCAAAAGAACTAGTGTTCTCCTACGCACAGCCCTGCTTGAACCCCGTTCTGTCCAGTGTCAGTAAATGGCACTCCCTTGACACCATTCTTCATGCCAGAACCCCAGAAGTGATCCTGTTGTCCTCCCTCTCACCCACGCCCCACGTTTAATCCATTAGCAAACTGGATGTGGCTCAACCAGTTGGGCTCCTGTCTACCATACAGGAGGGCCAGGGTTCGATGCCCAGGGCCTCCTGGTGAGGGCAAGCTGGCCCACGCGAAGTGCCAGCCCACGCGGGAATGCGCCCTGCACAGAGTTGCCACCCTGCATGGGAATGCTGCTTGGCACGGGAAAGCTGCACTGCGCGGGAGTGCCAGCTGACGTGGAGTGCTGGCGCAGCAAGATGATGCAACAAGAGACACAGAGAACAGAAAATAAGAAGACATAGCAAAACGCAGCTGGGTTGGGGTAAGAGAGTAATCACCTCTCTCCCACTCTGGAAGTTTCCAGGATCGGCTCCCAGAGCCACCTAATGAGAATACAAGTGGACACAGAAGAGCACACAGCAAATGGGTACAGCGAACAGACAACGGGGGGATCAGGATGGAGGGGAGAAATAAATAAAAATAAATCTTAAAAAAAAATATGTATGTACACACAGGTCCCCTGAGCCTGCGCACGTCCCGCCCTCTCCGTTGTGCACACTGTCTGTATCTCCCTGGGCTCCTGGAGCAGCTCCAGCCCTGGCCCCTGCCTCCAGTCCTGCAGCGTCACTGCCCGTCCTTCTTGCCAGACCAGAGCCGCATCAGCCCACACGGGTACCTCGGCTGAATCCTTCTAGTGGCTGTGCCTGTGGCCGGGCCTCGAGGTGCCACAGGGCCCGGGTCCTCTCTCCTCCCTGGTTTTGCCTCCTCCCGGGTGTCCTGGTTACCTGAGGGCACCTGTCTCCCCAGGGACCTTAAACCTCCCCAGTGTTCCTGCCTTCCAGCTTTTTCTCTGCTCGTTTGTTCCCTTTTTGTCCAGGTCTCCCTCTGCTCCTTTCTATACTCATTTAGGTCTTGACCTCCTCCTCTAGGCAGCCCTCTCAGCTAATGCAGCCCCTTCTCAGCCATTCTCTTGAGATGATCCTATTTCATTTTCTTCACAGGACTTGCCAAGACTTGGAAGGATTGTATTTATGTTTAATTCTGTCTTCCATGACAAGAACTTAAACCTCTTGAGGGAAAGGAATCTGTTTGATACACAGCTGTACTCCAGTGCCCAAAACAGTGCTTAGCACATAGTAGCTACTCAATAAATACATGTTCTCAGACTAGCCTATGATACCCTGCATTTGCCTCTTGGTTTCTATAGCTCTTTGATTCATACTTCAAAAAAGGAGATAGCAGTTCCCTTTGACATGCTGGACTGCGTAAATTGGAATTGCCTTGTTTGTCTGAAGAAATTCTCCTGCCAGATCCCATTACTCTTTGGAATGTAATTTGGCTTTTTCTGCCTTCCTCTGGAAGTGCGTTTTGGAAGTGAATTTGTTGTGTGTTGCAAAACCGTTGTCCCCTTTTTGTAACCTGTGCGTCACAGCCCTGTGTGTGACTGCTGGTTCCTTTCACTCTGTCTCAGCTTGGGCGTGGCTTGCTGTGAGATTGCATCCTTTCCATTATATGGCTGTATAAGAATTTAAATAAACTCTTCCAAGCAGTCCTTGGCCGCCACCTCCCTTTTCCAGGGTTGCAGAAGGGAAGATCCCCGGCTTTTTCATGAAAAGGAGCTGTTTTGTTGATCTTTGTTCCCAATTCCTGCACATATCTAGTAGAAAGGTGGCGATGGGGAGGAGCGTGACGCAAATGCAGGCCTTGGGGGGGTCGCCTTTGTTCCTTGTACCTGCTCCTAAGGGAGCCCCACCTGGCTAGGGCTCATCAAGCAGGATAGAAGTCCCGAGCGAAAGGCTGAGCGGACTAGGCCAGCTTTCTGAGGAAGGATTCTTTTTGTTAACTTTGCATTCCTGTGATGCAATGAAACTCCTCCCAAGTTCCCAGCCAGCGTAAGACCTTCTGTGGTTCCTGAGTGGCGCTGGGTGGAGGTGGCTGGGAAGAGGAGTAAGCCGTGGGTCGCTCCCCAAGGAGCTCTTGTTGCTGAAATGGGCGCAGGTGCAGTGTCCCGGGCCGTGGCCACGCGCGGTACCCCTCGCGCTGGTGGCTGTGGGGCCCCAGCTGCGCCTGCAGCCGGGAGCAGGGTCGGCTAGCCGGGCGTCTCTGCCCGCGCCCTCCCGGGAGCTCGAGGCCCGGTGCCAGCCTCGGGGGAGTGGAAAGTCACCCTTTTGCTCGAATCGCCTCCTTTCCCACAAGCGCCCCTCTGGCCAAAGAAGGTTTTTACCAGGTGCCAGGAGCGCCCCGCGCCAGCCAGGAAGAGCCAGGAAAGCGCGCTGCCAGCTTGCCAGGAAATGCCACCAGACACGGCTGATGCCGCGCCCGGAGAGCGCCCGAGCTTGCAGAAGCCTCGCGGGGGCTGGGCGAGGAGGCCGAGAGAAAGCCGGGGCTCAGGCCTGCCGGCTTCCGCGTGGGGCCCCTGCGGACCCCCTGGCGCCTTCCCAAGAGCTTGGGGGGAAGCACCAGCCTCGTCTTGTGGGGCTTTCCCGAGCGTGTTGATGGACCCAGGCGACCCGGCCGCGTGGACACCCGTCAGGCAGCCCGCGGAGTCAGCAGGGGCCCCAGCGAGGCCCCTGCCGCGGGGGGTGCTGCGAGCGCGCGCCTGGCCCCTGCCGCCCTCCCCCGCCCCGCCGCCGAGCGCGCGCCTGGCCCCTGCCGCCCTCCCCCGCCCCGCCGCCGAGCGCGCGCCTGGCCCCTGCCGCCCTCCCCCGCCCCGCCGCCGAGCGCGCGCCTGGCCCCTGCCGCCCTCCCCCGCCCCGCCGCCGAGCGCGCGCCTGGCCCCTGCCGCCCTCCCCCGCCCCGCCGCCGAGCGCGCGCCTGGCCCCTGCCGCCCTCCCCCGCCCCGCCCCGCCGCCGAGCGCGCGCCTGGCCCCTGCCGCCCTCCCCCGCCCCGCCCCGCCGCCGAGCGCGCGCCTGGCCCCTGCCGCCCTCCCCCGCCCCGCCCCGCCGCCGAGCGCGCGCCTGGCCCCTGCCGCCCTCCCCCGCCCCGCCGCCGAGCGCGCGCCTGGCCCCTGCCGCCCTCCCCCGCCCCGCCCCGCCGCCGAGCGCGCGCCTGGCCCCTGCCGCCCTCCCCCGCCCCGCCGCCGAGCGCGCGCCTGGCCCCTGCCGCCCTCCCCCGCCCCGCCGCCGAGCGCGCGCCTGGCCCCTGCCGCCCTCCCCCGCCCCGCCGCCGAGCGCGCGCCTGGCCCCTGCCGCCCTCCCCCGCCCCGCCGCCGAGCGCGCGCCTGGCCCCTGCCGCCCTCCCCCGCCCCGCCGCCGAGCGCGCGCCTGGCCCCTGCCGCCCTCCCCCGCCCCGCCGCCGAGCGCGCGCCTGGCCCCTGCCGCCCTCCCCCGCCCCGCCGCCGAGCGCGCGCCTGGCCCCTGCCGCCCTCCCCCGCCCCGCCGCCGAGCGCGCGCCTGGCCCCTGCCGCCCTCCCCCGCCCCGCCGCCCTCCCCCGCCCCGCCGCCGGCTGCCCTCGGGCTAGGCCTGGGCCACGAGGTGGTCGCCGGGACGGCCCCGGGGCTCGCAGAGGGAGAGGCGCCCGGGGCGGCGTCAGCGAGGAGGAGGCTGCGTTCCCCGCAGGGCGGGGTCCCTAGAGGAGCCTGCGGGGGGAGACGGGCGGGAGGGGCAGTGAGGGCGCAGCACCCCAGGCCGGGCGGTCGCCTCGGGCCTCGAGCGCCAGCGCCGCAGCGCCCTCGCGGCTGCCTGGCGGCGGCCAGATCCCGGGAGGACAGCCCCCGGCGGGTGCGGGAGGCCGGTGGTGCGGGAGGCCCGGTGGGTGCGGGAGGCCGGTGGGTGCGGGAGGCCGGTGGGTGCGGGAGGCCGGTGGTGCGGGAGGCCTGGCGGAGCCGCTGCCGCCCGGGTGGTCGTGCTTCCCGCCTGTGCGAGGCCTCGGCCTCCTGCGCTGCTGGAGCGGGCCGGGGGCGGGGGGGAGTTTCTGTCGGACCGAAAACTAGACCCTGGATTGAGTGTGGTAGAGATCTTAGATGGTGAAGAAGTAAAGGCCATGCTTCCAGCTTAAAAAGAAAGCCTTAAGCCGCTTGGAATTTAAAAAGCAAAGCAAAGAAAAAACGAAAATAAAAGCACAAGATGACTTGGGTGGAAAGGAAGAAAGGAGCAGAATGCTCCAAAGGGCCCCGCCCCCCCCCCCCCCCCAGTTGTCTGCTCTCTGTGTCCATTCGCTGTGTGTTCCTCTGTGTCCCTCTGTGTCTGTTGGTATTCTTGTCAGCAGCACCGGGAATCTGTGTCTCTCTTTGTTGCGTCATCTTGCTGTGTCAGCTCTCTGTGTGTGCAATGCCATTCCTGGGCAGGCTGCACTTTCTTTTGCGCTGGGTGGCTCTCCTCACGGGCGCACTCCTTGCACATGGGGCTCCCCTACGCAAGGGGCACCCCTGTGTGGCAGGGCACTCTTGCACGCATCAGCACTGTGCGTGGGCCAGCTGCACACGGGTCAGGAGGCCTAGGGTTTGAACCCTGGACCTCCCATGTGGTAGGTGCATGCTCTATCCGTTGAGCCAAATGCAATTCCCGGACCGCATAGTTTTTGAATATAGTTAGTTTTTGAATGTAACATTAAAAAAAATAGAGAAAAAAATTTTTAAAAAACACAGTGGGTGTTTCAAGGGGGCCCAAATCACGTGTAGTTTGGAGGGAGGATAAGAGGAAATGAAAAGGGGAAGGTGCACGCAAGAGGGGCCCTTGGAGGAGGACATGGGGGCGCTGGGAGCCCAAGGACACTGCGCCTCACCCTCAGGCCCCCTTTACTTCTGCTACTGCCTATTGTCTTGGACAATTGGCTAGGAAAGCAAGTCGCTGGACCCTTTGCAAAAGTAAGACCCGTTGAGCAAGCAGTCTTCCTCTGCAGACCCGCGGTCCAGGTGAGGGCTGGGGAGCCCGCTGTCCTGCCCCCGGCCCAGCCCACGTCTATGTAGCAGGGAGCCTGCAAGACGACTGCTCCTCGGGTGCTCGAGGGGTTTCTCCTCTCACCCCCCGCTGTTTGCCCCTGCTGCCTTGTGCCACTGCTTACCTAATCGTGTTCTTGATTTTGGATCTGTATTTTACTGAAATAAATCGAATGACTAGTTAGGCTTTCCCAAATTATATACCACCAGCATTCATCTCACGCATTTTATATACATGCTGCCTGTTCTGTTTATAGCGAACTTTATCTTTCTGCCTTTAAAATTGTCTCAGCTTTGGGGGAGAATCAAATTATTTCTTTAACATCTTTGTAACAGTCTTATTAAGTCCTTCTGCTACATCTCCTTCCCCATTTTCCCTCTTTCCTCCCCGCCCTGCATCCTCCCCTCAGCTTCCAGATTCTGTAATATTTGGAGCCTGCAGGGATTATAGAGGACATAATAAAAAAGATCTCGGGTATTTTAGGATTTGAAGTGCAATGAAAGGAAATTACTGACACACTGAATCGCCACTTAATGGGAGATGGTGATATCGATCTGGTAATGTTTCCTGCAGTCCTAGTTGTAATAATGGTATAATATCATACACTTTATCAACATAATTTAAAAACCTGAAAATGAAGTTGTTATGGAGCCTCGGAGTGGAATGAATTGGAAGTCAGAAGGTCTAGAAGATGGTCAGGGGAAGAGCAGACAGGCCTCAGGACTGAACTGAAGGAAGGCTACAAAGCTCTGTAGCTGGAATAGATTTCTGAGGATTAAAGTAACATTTCCATGGGGCTCTCTGAGTCTCTTGGATCCTGTGAATTCTGTAGAGTAAAAAGGATGCTTCAGTAGCTTTTAAATGTTATTATTCTTCTGAGCTGATTCATTAGCATGTAAAGTTGCTTGATTTGTAGAATATGATTATGTTTATTAGAACATTTCTTGTATAATAAACCAACTTTATGAGGGGTCCGTTATCAGCAGGTTGCAAGTTTCGTGCATAGCTCAACACATTGGTTTTTATAGCCCATAATGAAGTATCTGCTGTTACCAAATTTTTAATGAATATGATGATGGTATTTCTCAACTTCCTTATTAAAAAGATGAGGTCTCAATAATTTTGAAACTTTCATTATTAGTTTATATTCCCATTATCCTTGGATTTTCAAATTTCCTTCCATATTCTTTCTTTACTTGCATAATCCAGAACACGCCTGTACAGAGAAATTGTTGCACATCATTAAGGCAGATTTCTTTTTTAGGAACATAAGTAGCTATTCTTTTTATTATTAAAATAATACTCTAGAGCCTTCTTGATTTGATCTTCGATTAAATTGTTCTAAAAGCTTATTAGAGGTTCACTAATGTTTGGTTTCTGTGTTGTGGGGGAAAAAATGGTTTCCTAAGCAATTAAATCATATAAATAAATTGCAAATTGCAGGTGTAAATTTTAAAGACCCAGATTTTGGAGCACTTTAGAAAGAGATGATTTGCTTGACCACTTATGGTTTCTTTTCAGATTTCATCATCTATGAATGCAACATGTCAATTATAAAACATTCTTAAAAATTAAACTATATGGGACCTCTTCTTCTAGGAAACATTTTGGTCAAGAGTATATGTACATTTTTGAAATATTAAAAATATTTACACTTAATAAAATACTTTACATTTAGTAAAAGGCTTTATGTTATTTCATTATATTTCTGTGCTTTCTTTACTAGTTTAAGAACAGAATTATAGTATATTGATCGTATACAGCATCTGAATCATCTCATTCTACCAATTCTTTAAACCCAAAGGAAAATAGAACATTGAATACTTTCTTTTGATTTATTTTTTATTGGAGTAACATATATGTATGTATTTATATATATATATATGTATATATATATAACATAAAACTTGTCATTTTAACCATTGCCATGTGGCATCTATTCAGTGGCATCAATTCAATTTGCACTTTCACATTTTACAATGTAAAATTTACAACCATCACCGCCATCCATTACCAAAACATTTTCATCATCCAAAACAGAAACTCTTGCTGTGAACCAATAATTCCTATTACCCTCCTCTCAGCCCCATAAATTCTAATTTACTTTTGTCTCTATGAATTTGCTTATTTTAGGGATCTCATATAAGTGGAATCATACACTATTTATGCTTTCAGCATAATGCTTTTAAGTTCATCCATGTTGTAGCATGTATCAGAAGTTCATTTCTTGTTATGGCTGAAAAATATGCCACATTTTGTGTATCCATTCATCTGTCAGTAGACACTTGAGTTGTTTACACCTTGTAGCTATAAGCAATAGCTGTGAACATTGGTGTACATGTATCTATTTGAGCCCCTGCTTTCAATTCTTTTGGGTGTATATCTAGGAGAGAAATTGCTGGGTCATATGGTAAGTCTACGTGTCTCTTTTTGAGGTACTATCAAATTGTTTTCCACGGCATTTGTACCATTTTGCCTTCCCACCACCATTCATGAGAGTTCCAGTTTCTCCACACTCTCACCAACATTTGTTATTATTTAACATGATTTTTAGTAATCACCATTCTATTGTGTGTGAAATGGCATCTCATTGTGGTTTTGATTTGAGTTTCCCGGTGGCTAATGATGTTGCAAATCTTTTCATACACTTATTGGCTGTGTGTCTTTGGAGAAATGTCTGTTCAAGTCCTTTGCTCATTTGTAAATTGGTTTGTTGAGCTATAGGAGTTATTCATGTTTTCTGGGTATTAAACACCTATCAGATACATGATTTGCAACTATTTTCTCCCATTCTGTAAGTTGCCTTTTCACTTTATTATAATGCTCTTTTATGCACAGGAGTTTTTAATTTTGGTGTAGTCTGATTTTTCTATGTTCTTTTCTTTTATTGCTGTGCTTTTGGTGTCATATTTAAGAATCCATGGCCAAATACAAGGTGATGGAGTCTTTCCACTCTACTTTCTTCTGAAAATTTTAAGGTATTAGCTCTTGTAGTTAGGTCATTAATCCATTTTGAGTTAATTTTTATATATGGTGTGAGATCAGGGTCCACTTTCATTTTTTTTGCATGTGGAAATACACTTTTCCCAGCCCCATTTGTTGAAGAGACTATTCCCAATGAGATTTGGCATGCTTATTGAAAATCAGTTGGCAGTAGGTGTGTAGGTTTATCTCTGGACTCTCAATTCTATTTTATTTTTCTCTATGTGTACCCTTATGTAAGTACTACACTGTTTTGATTACTATAGCTTTGTGGTAAGTATTTATTTTAAAGAAGCTTTAGATCACATGAACATTACATTAAAAATAGAGAGGATTTCCTTATGCCCCACCCTCTCCCCCTCCCACACTTTCCCACATTAACAGCATCCTTCATTAGTGTGGTACATTTGTTACAATTGATGAACACATATTGAAGCATTGCTACTAACCATGGACTACAGTTTACATTATAGTTTATACTCTGTCCCGCACAATTTTGTAGGTTATGACAAAATCTACAGTGACCCGTATCCATCACTGCAGTGTCATACAGGATAACTCCAGCGTCCTGAAAATGCCCCATGCTACATCTATCTAGTCTTCCCTCTCCCTCCCCTCAGATCCTCTCGTGGCCACTGTTTTGAAATTGAGAATTAGAACACTAAGTTCTTGACCTTTCCTAGGACTCTAGGGGCACCCCCACTTGTCCAGCTTTTCTTATATGCTTATTTTATTATACTGCTTGGTTTTACTAATGTTGGCTAAAGAGCTTTTCAGTCATTGGAAACCCTTAGCTCAGTAAGAAGGAAGAGCGACTGTGTAAACGGGCATTGTAAGTAGACATTTTTCAAACAAGCCATTTGCACAGGTACATGGTTGTTAGTTCCATATTTTAATTGTGCATATATTTAAGGTAACATGAACAAACTTAGCAACCATAGCAGGGAACTCCAGACCTTTGGGCCTCCACAGTTTCCTGAGGTAAGAGACACTGAAATAGGAGCCTGTCCATCTTCTCTGCCTCTCCTTGAGAGGTGCTGTAAATCTAGGCCAGACCCTTATCTGCGTGCTGCCCGTTGGACTGGGCTGAAGTGCTCTCCAAGGCATCCATGACGTTTTCTTCTCCCTGGCAACCCGTCCTCTGCTCTGTTGCCTGAGCGATTTCCCTCAGCTATTTTTAATATTTAACATGCTTACCGAGTCAAATCCAAACTCTGGTGTCTGGATTTCAAATGCTGCGGTAATGGGCCTTAGCCTCTGTATTACGCCTTATTTTCTCCAAATGCCAGGAAGCCCCTCTTCTCATATCTGGATCCACTGATCTGCAAACACACCGTGATTCTTACTTCCATGACATCAGTTAGCATCCGCCTTCTCCGGCTTCTCTGGAATCTCCTTCCTTGCTGTCCTTCATTCTAGCCCTTCTCTACCTGTCCTCTGACGTCCCTCCTGATTCTTACCTTCATGTACCCAGACTCACTGCTGTTCCCCACTTCAAAGGGGAGTGTAACACTTAGCCGCCAATTGATTGGTTTACTTTTCGGGAGCACATCCAAAACTGAGCAAAGTAATAAACACCTCTAAATGTTCATTCTCATGTTACGGATACTGAAATTCCAGATTTTCATGCATTTATGCTTATTAATCACAACCTTTGATTTTTGATGATTCAGTGTTCTGGCAAGTTTCCTAATCCATAAAAGGAAAGAGTCTATTAGCTGATCTCATCTTGAGAATATTTTCACAGTTAAAATTTGAAAGAAATTTTAGAGTACTGCTTATCATATGCTTATGAGTTAGCATATGATACATAAAAAATAACCATGTTTTTCAAGGAGAAACCCACATCTCCTTAAATCAAGTTTTGACTGTATATAGTGCATAGTTTATCATATGGTTATGATGTTATAGAAATGAGATACATAAAAAGTAACCATAATTTTCAAAAAGAAACCCACATCTCATTAAATCAAGTGTTGACTCTGAAAAAGAGACTACTTAGCTAATATATAATATTTTCCCCCTAAATTGTAGTTCTCTGTGCTTGAATCTGCATGGGCAACTAGTCCTGAACTAAAATGTTTTCTTTGGCTCAAACTAGTAGCCTAACATTGTCTTTTATTTCTGTTAACATTATCAATCTGCTAGCATGTTTTTATGCAAAATGGTTACAGAATTGTAGAATCAGAGAATGTTAGAGCTGAAAGTGACTTTGGGTCATTACCTCTTTATGGTTGACTTTAACCAGAATTCTGACCAGTTCAAGACCACAAATAACCATTTTGCTGTCGTCTGTGTGGTCGATTAGGTTATTGTTGAAGATACCCGCTCCCTTCCCCAGTCTTAGGGGCAGAGTGTATCTTCTCACTCAGGATGCTGGACTTGGCCATGTGACTCTCGGTTGGTGGCATCTCCCACTTGCCCCTTGACTTCTGATGTAGCATGTGCCTCACCTTGGCCAATGCAAGAAGAAGCTTGAAATGCATGCTCATGGTGGGTTTACTTCTTGCCCTTTGCCAGTACCCTGAGAAGAACACTCCCCTGGGTCCGTGCTGCCCCTCCCACTCAGGCACCTGAATAAATATATGGGGAACTACCAAAACCCCATCAGCAGTGAGGAGCAAAGCGCAGCTGGACCTGCTGCTTGAAGCAGAGCTGCCCAGCCAGCCATGGCTGGATCACTGCTGACCTGCAGACCCACAAGTGTGAGGCTAAGATGCTTACTATTGAGTCTGGGGTAGTTTGTTGTGTAACGTTCCTGTGGCTGTAGCTAACTGATACAGTCCAGTAGCACTACCATATTTGTTACTGATTTCTATCCAGCGGAACTTTCATAGTGTCTTTCTCCATTCAGATACAGTCTGTTTTAGTTTGCCAAAGGGCTGCTGATGGAAAGTACCAGAAATATGTTGGCTTTTTTTTTTTTTAAGGAGGCAATGGGAATTGAACCTGGGACCTCCTGTGTGGGAAAGAGGTGCTCAATGACTTGAGTCGTCCCCTCTTGCCTTTTTTAATGGGGATTTATTTGGGATAAAATCTTGCAGTTCCAAGTTAATGAAAAGTCCAAATCGGGGTATCCCGGAGATGCCTTCTCACCCAAGTCAGCTGCTGTTGATCCTGGCGCTGTTGCCACGTAGTGAAAAGATGGCTGGTGATCTCTGCAGAGGTCTCTGCCTTCCCCTCTAGAATACACCGTCTCTCGGAGCTCAGCTGTGAGCAACCATGCATAGAGCTTGTCTGTTTCTGGGCCTCAGCTCTTTGAGCCTCTTGGGGCTTCTGTTTTCCTGCAGTCCTCTCTCTCACATGGCAGAATCAACCATGGCAACTGCCTTTTCTTGGGTCTGTCTGTGTGTCCCTTTATATCAGACCCAGCAACAGGGCGGAGGCTCCACCTGAGTCATGCCTCACGGACACAGTCCAATCCAAAGCCCTAAAGTGATCTTATCAAGGAATCTAATCTAAGGCCCTCAGCTGACGTTAATGCAGTCAAAGGGTCTCACACCCAGAGGACTGGATTAGTTTATAGAATTAATCTTTCTTTTTTGGGGATTCATAAAATAATTTCAAACTGCCACATTGCCCATTCCACACCAAAACAATCTGACCTATGTCTAGGACTCACTGATTGTTTGCAAATAGCAGCTTTCTCTGTAGTGTGCTCACATACTTTGGCTCCCAAAAGTTGAGAGGGCTGTAAAAGAGTCAGCTTTAGTTGTGTTCAAACTGGCTGACACCACTTGTACTTACATGTTTTCATTCCATATTACGAATTGTATGTGTGTAAAGATAATTGTTTCTGTGAAGCTGAGTTAGGAAAAATCTAGTTTCTAAAAGTTTCTGTCAAATTAGGCAGATGAGATAACTAAGAATTGAAAAAAATCATAACATCTAGAAGGTTGCTTTCTAAGTATACCCATTACTTTATTTTACAGCATGCTTAACTAGAAACTGTTGGCAATGAACCATGTGTGCTTGTTTATGCAGGTAGAGATGAAACTCCAACCAGCAGAAATATTCCAGGGGTAAAAAAGAAGCCTTGACTCACTTCACATGATTAGTGGTTTATCTTATATTTGCTTTATTTTAAAAGTACATATTTAAGGCATAATTTCTTACCTTAATTAACTTTTTGATTAACCAAACAATTGTTAGACTAGAGGGCAACTTCATTGGAAATATTTCTTGGGGGTTTGTTTCCTTCAGAAAAGTGCTGAACATTCATGAAGAATTTTGACTATTATAAACATCTCCCCGCATTTGTGCTTCATTGTAATTATACTTACAGGTAGATACATATTTGGATGTTTTATACTTTCAGAATTTTGCTAGGCCTCTTTGGAATTTCCCATGATGCAGTTTTAGGTCCATATTTATTTAATTGTTAAGCTAGAAATATTCTTAGATAATATATACTAATGCAAGCAATTAATGGGGATTACATATATACATGTATTACTTACGAAGTATTCATTTTCTCATATAATTCAGTTACAAGCAGCTGTCAAAATGAATGGATTGATAAGAACGAGTCATGGTTGAGATTTTTGAGTTCTGTTTGCACCAGGTTAATTGCAACATGGACTGTTTGTGTTAGTACTCCTGTCATTTGGGCGGTCTGGAACAGGTGTGAGATAGAGTGAGGGGCATTTTTCTGGAGTCCAGCTCATCTCAGGAGATGGGCTATCAGGAAATGGTAGACCCAGTGTTTGTGCATTATGCGTGCCCTGCTGGCTTCTGTGTTTACACTGGGGGTGGCTGCCCTTCCTCTGTGGTGGGTTCCCTGGGATTCTAAGGACCACAGGAATGTCAAGGGAAGAAGAGAAGGTGAAAGCAACCCCAAGTGGACCTGGGCTAGCTTAGCGTAAGGGTGGGTCCAAGGACGAGTGTCAGTGAGATTCCCACTGCTAGGCCAGTTAGCTGGCTCTGGAAGCCTCTCACCTGGGGCATCAGATGACCTCCGTCTAAATTCCGCTCAGGCCCACCGCCTCCCTTCCTCGTGTGATCACCTCAGGCCTAGTTCAGCCTCGCCCTCCCTGAGGGCCCTGAGTAAAAAGGGTGAGAGGAGTCAGTGTGGAGACGGAGCTCTGAGCTTCTGAGGCCCTAGCCCAGCTCAGGAGGTAGCAGACAGAGTCTCAGTGCTGACAGAGGCCAGGCTTTGCAGAGAGCTCAGCAGAGCCTTGGGCCTCAGGGGCTCTTAGAACAGAGCCTTGGGCCTTAGGGGCACGTAGAATTCTGGCTCTGCAGGCTCCTAGGGCCTCTCTCACATCCATTCCACTGGAAGGGTCCTCTCCAGTCTCCCCCATGAGGAGGCTCACGGTCTTTGAAATCAGCACCCAATCTTGTCATTCAAACAGTTTAATACCTGAGTATGTAGCTCTTTATTTTTAAAGCTCTAGGTCACATAAATATTACATAAAATATACAAGGGATTCCCTGTGTCCCCTCTGTCCCCCCTCACACTTTCCCCCATTAACAACATCATTTGTTAGTGGGGTGCATTTGTTTAACAATTGATGAGCGCATACTGAAGCAGTCTACTAACCATGGACTACAGTTTATGTTACAGCTTACACTCTGTCCTGCAAAATTTTGTAAGTTATGACAAGCTACATAATGACCTGTATCCATCATGGCAGTGTCATGCAGGACACTTCCAATGTCCTGAAAATGCCCCCATGTTGTACCTATTTCCTCCCCTCCCCCCGCCCCAGAACCTCTGGGGGCCACTGCCTTTACATCAGTGGGAAGAGTTCTCCATTGCTGGATTAATAATCAGTCTACAGTAGAATAATAATGTGTGCTTTAGTCCATTGTTCATTCCCCTATCTTGAGGACTCTGGGACCGCGACGCCCACTCTGTTTCTGATTGAGAGGGGGCTTCGGTCCCATGGGGCCCATGGATGGAGCTCTCTTGCTTGCCATTGCAGACACTGTCTGTTCCTTGGGATGGACGTTTTCCGTCATCGTCACCTTGTTAGTTGACCTCCACAGGAAATGCCTGTTCCACGTGGACGGCATTTCAGCTGAGTAGCGTCAAGGTGTGTGCGCGGAAAAGGACTGTCGTTTAGAGTAATGCTGGTGCGCCTTCGGCCTGGGCTTTGTAAACCCTGCGTGCTGTGCATCTTGAACACGCCTGTGGCCTTTTCCAGGCCATTCTGCTTTCCTCCAGGATTCCTGCAAAGCCCTTCAAACCTCTCTTCCTGCTTTCAATCTCCTCATCTGTCGTTGCTGAAAAAAAAAAAAGAGACCTTTCTAAGCCCCATGTGGGATCGTAGCACTCTGTTCTTTAACTGCTGGAGAGGTTCTCGTAAGGCTGTGCTCGGCTTGGAGCCCCGTAACTCAGCGCCCAGGGCTCTTTTGATTCAGCCCCTGACCATCTCTTGGGGTTCGTCTCTGTTCAGCCACGCCCTCATGCCAGCGCACACCCCTCTGATCTGGCCTCGCCAGGTTCCCCAAAGGTCCTGGAAGCTGCATTCCGCTTTGTGCCCAGGTACCCTCGTGCCCAAACTGTCCTCCCTTTTTCTTGGTACTTTATTCTTCAAAACTCAAGCGTATTTTTACAATGTTTGTGCTCTTTGACTTAAGGATGCCACTTCTAAGAATCTCTTTTAATGAAGCAGGTATTTATGTGTAGATATGTTTATTGCTACTTTTTGTAATAGAAATAATACTGCATTTGTAGCAACTTAGACATCCAACAGTAGGGGGATCATTTAATAAAAACAGAACAATATTATATAAGCCATCAGATTTGTGTTTTCTTAGATTTTTGATAACATAAGAGAAAACTTATAATACGTGAAAATCATAGGAACCACACACACTTATGCATTTAATCCCATTCATATTTTTTAGTGTGTAACTATATTTAGTGGAGATGGGGAGAGAGGGATTGCAACAGACCATTGGGAGGAAATGTCTAAAAATTAATAGATACTCTTTGGATGGGTGGTGGGAGTATAAGGGATTTTTATCTTTTCTTCCCATTTTAATGTATTATATTTTCCAAATTTCCACAAGTATAGGTATATTTTATAATCAAGAAAACAATTTTAATTTAACATGTGCAAATGAGTTCAAGGATCCGCCTGCCTGGGAAGCTTTCTGCAGACTCACATGCCAATTCACATGCTGCTCTGACATTTGCGAATTACAGGCATGCAGGAGATATTGGGTGAACTGCTTTAAAAAGCCAGCTTTTGTTTAATTTCTGTATATGTGCACACACACACACACACACACACACACGAACTTTTGTGCCCATGCAGACATCTCTCCTCTGTGTTTCTGCAGACCCTGTGCTTACCTGCAGTCCACCACGTGTGGCACTGAATGCTAAGTGCTGGTCATAGTCTATAATGTTAAGGGTGGACACGAGTCTTAAATGACTTTTCCTTGGAGCCAGGCACAATGACTGCACTATGGTGAGTGCTCAATCGATGGCAATAAATGAATATAAATTGGAAATGTAGCCTCGTCTGGAATTAGGAATCCCTCTCCCCCCTAACTGCTCAGAGGCTCACTGTGCAATAACGTTAGACTTGGAGAGTTTTGGGATCTGGCAGAAATGACTTCATGTTTGGATTACTTAAACTAGGGTTCTGTGTTGAAGGGGCCTAGGATTCAAGTCCCCCCGCCCCTCCACTGACCTGCATAAATTATGCCCTTTGTTTAAAGTCTGTGTCAAAAGCCGTTAGTTCCTTGAAGCTCTCCCACGTGTCCCGAGCCTGATCTGGAATTTTAAACCTCTTTAGTAAGCCTCGCAGTCCCAGGCTGGTTTTAATGCTTTGGTCTGCATCCTCTTCTGTGGAAGACTTTAAGGACCCCTTGAGTGTGCAGAGCATGCTGTGTTCAGTCTTTTTGGACCTAGCTGCTGCTCTGAAAGTGATTGATTACTTAAATCACTGTTAGGAAGTTTTCTCAGCTGGGCCTTTCCTGACCAGTCAATTTAAAATTGAAAACTTGCTTTGCCCTGGAACTTTATTATTTCCTGATCCTGGCTTGTTTTGTTGTGGTTGTTGTTGATTTTGTTTTTCTTCAGAGCAGGTGTTGGTTGCTGTGCATTTATAATCACCATGATATTAGTAGCCAAATGGGTGCTGATGCAAAGCATCAGAAAGCCGTTGACTTTTATAAAAGGTATTTATTTGGGGTAAAATCTTATAGCTACAAGGCCCTAAAGACCCCAGCTCAAGGCTGCTTTCTCACCAGATTCAGCTGCCATGTGTTGAAGCAAGATGGCGGGCGGTTTCGGCCTGCTCTCCTTCTGTCTCCTTTAAGGCTTGGTGGGCCCAGCTTTTTCCATCTCAGCTGTCAGCTGGCCCAGGCTTGTCTCTTGGGGCTTCTCATACCAGTCTGGCACAGGGCTCGTTTCTTTCCAGGCTTTCTCAGCTTCAAACTTCCAGGAGAATGGCTCATCTCTCCCCAGAGCTCCAGGGTCAAAACTGACAGAGTTCTCTCGCTCTCCTTCTGGAGTGAGTGTCTGTTCACATCAGCCCACCAAGGGGTGGGGATTTAACCTGAGTCATGCCCTGCTGAAGTGGTTGAATCAAAGGCCCTAAGTTGATTTAATCAAGTAAACTTAAAACCTTTGAATTTAATACAGTCAAAGAGTATCACATCCAGAGGAACAGAGAAGTTTACAAACATAATCCTCCTCTTTTATGGAGGGTTTCATAATCTCAAACTGCTACACCATCCAACATACTCCAACCTCCAGTAGATGGTGGAGTTGAATCTCTCTCGTTCATGGCTGTATCCCCAGAGCCTACCACTGTGCCTGACACGTGGAGGGTGCCCAGGAAGTATTTGTGGGATAAACCATTGATGGCGATGGAATACAGTTCCATTCAGTTCAGCAGATGGGTACTAAATGCTGGCTATTTGTGAAGAATAGTGACAGGAACTTCAGAGAAGTCAAACAAGAAAAAACATGACTTCTGGTCTACAGAATAATTGCTCAGTCTCACGTAAGAGACACTACATAGATACATGATACAGAAGGAACCTTACTAAGGGCAGTGTTGAAAATACGTTGTTCAGTGAGAGTTTGGGGAATAGGAGACTTGACTCCCACTTCATGTATCTGTCAAGGCGTCTTGGAGAAAATAAAATTTGAGCTAAGTCCTGAAGCATGGATTAGATCTATAGGGCAGGATGGCAGGAATAGAAAACAAAAGCAGGACATGGAAAAGTGAATTTCAAGGCCAGTAAATGAGGTCATTTTTCTTGGTTTAGGGGTAGGAGATGGGACGGAATGGCAGAGAAAGAAGTTTGGATTTTTGTTTGTGGACATGAGGCAGCCCTGTGGCTCCTGAATGAAGCAGTGATGTGATGTTTCAGGACAGGTAATTTGTGGTGAAGAAAGTACAGGATGCAGACTCATTTAGGAATCTATTGAAATTGACGGGTGTGAACTGATAAAGGCCTGAGTGTGGATAGCAGTGGGTATTATATCCTTAGAGCTTGACAGTTCACAAATGTAGAGTGGTACAAGGACATTTTGAAGATAGAATTGTTAGAACTTGATTCTTACACTGTTTCTCCATCTGTAGAGCAAGAGTAGTAACTTATTTTGTCCTGCTTATATGATTCTGTTTTAAAAATATAAATTATTGTGTGTTCAAAATTACCTTTTGCTCTGAAATCAGATAATCTTGGTTTTGGATGAAAATTTAATAACCGTGCCTTATCTTTTTATCCATTGCATTTACCTGAAATTTCCGATCTGATTTAACTTTTACCATACCCCTTTGAGGTAAGAATGCTTATCCTTGTTTTATAGATTAGAAAACCAAGGCTATAGAATTTGAATGATTTCTCCACAGTCATAGTGTTATGGATTGAATTGTGTTACCCCAAATGACATGTTCAATTCCTAATCCTGTGAGTGACATGCTAGGTGAAAGTAGGGTCTTCAAGATGTTATGAGGTAAGAGGAGGCCAAACTGGATTAGAGTGCTGTAGCAGTTTTGTATTATTTATGAATTTCAGAAATAGATATTGGATTATGTTTGTAAACTGGTCTGTTCCTGTGGGTGTATTAGATGGTATTAAATTCATAGGTTTCACTTTTACTTGATTAAATAGTGATTAAGACTTTGATTGGGCCACTTCAATAGGACGCTTTCAGGGGGGGACTCACAGAGAAAACAGCACAGCAGTGCAGAGGGTTGGGTTTTTGATGCTGGAGCTCTGGCAAGTACACACACAGGAGAAGAACGCAGAGAAACAGAGATGGCGCCACAGGCATGGCAGAGGCCTCTGGAAGAGAGAGAGACTGAGAGGCTAAAGCTGACCTTGTGGAGAGAACAGAGCAGCTGAGCCGGGAGAGAAATGAGCCTTACCCTAGCCTACAGCTGAGATTGGAAGAAACTGGGACCACGGAGCCTTTAGAGGAAGAGGAAGTCTGAACCTGGCAGATGTCGGCAGCCATCTTGCTGCAACACATGGCAACAGACTTTGGTGAGGGAAGTAACGTATGCATTATGGCCTGGGAACTGTAAGCTTCTACCCCAAATAAACACCCTTTATAAAAGCCTACAGGTTTCCAATATTTTGCATCAGCACCTCTTTGGCTGACTAATACAGGTGGGTCCTAATCCAGTATGACTGGTGACCTGATAAGGAGCCATTTGGACAGAGAAGGAGTCAGAGAAGATGCCCTGTGATGAAGGCAGGGGCTGAAGGGTGCCGCTGATTGCCACAAGCCACTGCCAGCACCCTGTAGAATTAGAGGATTCAGAGAAGCATGGCTCTGAGGATGCTGTGATTTTAATCTTCTAGTGTTCAGAACTGGGAGACAGTGAGCTGCTGCTGTTTGATTATCCAGTTTGCAGTGCTTTGTAGGGCAGCCCCAGCCACTAAGACACATGGAATGAGTAAGTTGTGGAGCTGGTCCTGAAGCATAGTCTTAGGAATCCTATGCCTGTGCTCTGTCCACAACCACAGCCTGATTCAATACCTGGAAAAACCTTCCTCCATTATCCTGGTTATATCTCCCTGGAAGAGATCACACTATAACCATTTTATTCCCATTACATCAAAATCAAACTTGAGACTTACCTATCGGTGACAAGCTTGTGAGATGAGAGTTATTCTGGCTTTTTACTTGACACGTAGGTTGGAGCCTTATAAAATGCATCAGTCAAAAATTTTGACACCAAACTGCCACCTTGAGAATTAAACCTTAAATCATTTTCTGAAGCATCCTAGTGCTGTGACAGGTAAGCCTGGTCCCATCAGGACACTGGCTGTGTTACACCTCCTAGGTTCTCTACTCATTAGTTTTCAGGGTTTGGGTTTCAGAGACTTTTTTGCCAGCAGTTCAGTTAGTGCCCAAAGAGTTGGATTCCATTTCTTTTGCAGCTTTTACAGTTAATGAAGGCCTAGTCACTCGAATAGGCCTCGGGTTTCACCTCAATTCAGGAACAGCTAAGCGATCTGCTTCTATCCCTTCTCAGTGAGAGTGGAATTGCATGTCTTTGTGCTTTCTGGAAACATTCCTTAAAGTGGCCTTGCATAAAGCTAGAGCTACAGGGTGAATTTGATATGTCGTGTATTCATTTGCACATTTGTTCCTTTACTTTACAAACTTTTTGTTGGTGGGTTGAATCTTGAGGGATATGAACCTGACTTTGACCTTATCCTCAGGTAAATTAAGGTCTGGAAGGGGTGAGTAGACAGTTATATCTACCTCGAAGGCATTGCTGGCCCACCCACACAGGTGATAGTCTTTTCTCTTATATCTCCAGAGTTCTTGGGGCTTCTCTGTCATTAAACCTCTTATCCCTTTATATTGCATTTCAGTATTTACATGTCTCTTCTCTCTCACTAAATCTTTTATCCCTTCATATTGCATTTCTGCATTTACGTGTCTCTGTGAGTTTCCCGAGGACTTGACAAATATATTACTCATTTATCTGTCTCCCCAGTACCAGGCACGGCATCCAACATAGAATAGATTCTTAATAAATGTGTGGTGAATAAATGAACCAATAAGAAAGGTAGTTGCAGAATAAAGTACATTTCCATTGGGAGGGTGATGAAGGAGGTGATATTTGAGTTGACCTTAAAGGATGGTGGTGAGACAATATAGGCAGTGGATACAGGGTATCAAAGACATGGAAGTAAGGAAGTATAAGGTCTCTGTGAACTGCAGGGAGTGATTCCATTTGGATGGAGTGTGGCCGGTGAGAGGAGAGGAAAACAATGGTGGGAAAGATGCTGTAGGTCAGTCTTGGTTTGCCACAGCTGTTATAGCAGAGTACAGCACATGAGTTGGTTTAAACAACAGAAATGAATTGTTTCATGGTTCCGGAGGTTAGGGCCCCCAAATCAAGGTGTTTCCAGCGCCATGCTTCCTCTTTAAGGGGAGGATTTGTTCCGTCCTGCTCTCCGGGCTTCTGGTGTAGCAACAGTCGTGGTGTTTCGTGGCTTGTGTGGCGTAACTACATCTCTGCCTCCATCACATGGCTTTCTCTCTCTCTGTCTCTCTGTGTTCAAATTTCCTCTCCTTTTATGTACACCAGTCATTGAATTTGGGCCACTTTGGCCTTGTCTTAACTAGCAACATCTTTTAGAACCTGTTTACAGGTAAGTTGATGTTTGCAGGACCAGGTTTAGCTTGAACACATCTTCTTTGGAGACACAATTCCATGCGTAGCAGGGCCCAGTGGATTTTGCCAGGAGGCAGCGACTAGCCAATACTATTAACATGGCTGGCCTTTCTGTCAGTCCTCAAGATGCATTTCTTAAATTTTAAGGTAAAGAGACATAAGGGGGTCTGAGATTAGAGCTGGAAAACTCCTTTGGTGCAGTGCAGGACCGAGTAGGGCTGGGGTGGGGGTGGCCAGGGCTCTTGGGGTGGGCCCGTCCTACCCTAGGGGTCTTGCGTGTCGTACTCATTTGTCAAGCTTGGGCACATTGTAGGTGAGCAAATCCTGAGCTGGATTTTCTGTAGATGAACTTGGCAGAGGCTAAGTGCTAGGAGGACTTTGTGGTTCTTCCTCCCTCACTGGCACGTGCTTCTGACATTCAGAACCTTGTCCTGACCGGCAGAAGTCTGAGAAGAGCCGATGCGTCTTTGTTTCCCCAGGGCTGAGTGCTGTGCTCTCTGTAAATACCTTCCAAGTGGATTTGAATTGCTGAAATACAGCTAAAGGTAGGCTCACTCACCTTGAAGACACCAGGCAGAGAAGTTTTCATCCTCATTGAGTTGGATGCTCCTAGCTCATGGGTTGACAGAGCTATTAGGAAAATAGCATTACAGGTATTATTATGCAGTGAGAGGGCAGTGGCCTGGCAAGTCAGCAGCTATCTGGGATATAAATAGGCAGTGTTCAGAAAAGTTGGGGTTGCATGCTGAGGACCGAAGGAGAGGAATGAGAGAGTGCAGAGTATTTAGGATAGTCATGCAGGCTCTTAGGAGTTTCATCTGCACAGCTAAGGTTATAACTTCTGAAAACATACCTCGTCTGTTGTTCTAGTTAGATACACACTTGTACACACATCTGATTTTCACTAAGATCAAACTGTTATCTATTTTTAAATTTAATTAATATATTTTTCTAATATACTTTAAAAATTTTTAGAAAATGATACTTAGATAACATAAATGTTACATAAAAAATATAAGGGATTCCCATATGACCCACTCCCAACCCCTCCCACATTTTCCTACATTAACAGCTTCCTTCATTAGTGTGGTACATTTGATAGAATTGATGAACACATTTTGGAGCATAGATCAGAGTTTACATTATAGTTTTTACACTCCCTCCTGCACAATTGTGTAAGTTATGACAAGATATTTAATGACTTCTATCTGCCATTGCAATGTCATGCAGGATAATTCTCAAGTCCCGAAAATGCCCCCACATTACAGCTGTTTTTCCCTCTCCTTCCCCTCAGGACATCCAGGGGCCACTGCCTTCACCTCAATGATTTAAGTTCTTTCATTGCTACCATCACAGTAAGCCTATGCCCGAATACCAGGAAGTCTGCTCTAGTCCATCATTCATTCCCCAGTGAACAATGTTGTCTGTTAGCACACATTATTAGTATTATTATTTGCCAAATGGTTGGGCTTTCGAGAGTAGAAGTAAATTGAATATGCTCTGCAAGCTTTTATGTGTGTAGGTATGTGAAAGATTAAGATATTGGGGACAGGTAATGCACATTCCGGATTATTATATATGGAACAGGCTTTGTTCAGAGGGGCATCCCGTGCTTTGCAGCTCCAGTGCAGCTCATCTGAAGAGTGCTCTCAAGTGACTATTTGGGGATAGGCACATCGGCCTCCTCTCTTTTTATGAAATAATCTGTCTTAACCAAATTTGTAATTATTCCATTTTTGCTTAGGAAAAAAACAGTCATTTTGGCAGAAGCATCCTGTGTCTGGTTCTGTCATGCGTGTGCAGTGTTTTGTGACCTTGAAGAATCATTAATAGATATGTATTTTTTAAAACATTTTTTTCTTCCTTTCCTCCTCCCCCTCCCCTGCCCTGCTATTTTTGCTGTCTGTGTCCATTCGCTGTGTGATCTTCTGTATCTGTTTCTCTTTTTGACTTCTCTTCTTGTCTTTCTCCTCTAGGATTCATCAGGATTTGATCCTGGGGACCTCTGATGTGGAGAGAGGTTCCATGTCAATTGCGCCACCTCAGTTCCTGGTCTCTGCTGTGCTTCACCTTGACTCTCTCCTTTGTCTCTCTTGCGTCATCATCTTGCTGTGTGACTCACTTGTGCGGGCGCTGGCTCACCGCACGGGCGCTGGCTCACCGCATGGGCACTGGCTCACCACAGGGTCACTTGCACGGGCACTCGACTCACCATGCAGGCACTGGCTTGCCACGCAGGCACTCAGCGGGCACTCAGCTCACCACATGTGCACGCGGCTCATCGCACGGGTGCTCGACTCACCATGCAGGCACTGGCTTGCCACGCAGGCACTCAGCGGGCACTCAGCTCACCACGTGTGCACGCGGCTCATCGCACGGGCGCTCAACTCACCATGCAGGCACTCTGGGCACTGCTCAGGCCCTTGGTTAGCCACGTAGGCACTGGCTCACTGTGCAGGCACACTTTCTCATCTTCTTTTTCACCAGGAGGCCCCAGAGATTGAACTTGGGTCTTTCCATATGGTAGGTGGAGGTCTTATCACGTGAGCCACATCCCCTTCCCCATTCATATGTTTTTAATGCAGTACCCACTTGAGACAAATTCTCTTCGGTCACTCATGCATTTGTGTGTATGTGTTCAATTGCAGCAGTAGAGGGTGGAGATGGGCAGTGTATTTATTTGGAGGATTCTGTGTTTTCTTTTCTAGACTGTTCCACCTGGCTTCCCTGTCCCTCTGGATAATGGGGTTTGATCAAGGACAGCATGGTAGGCAGCTTGGCAGGTCTTGAGTGCCACTGCTAATGCTCTCCTCCAGGATGCAGAGTTGGCAAAACCACTGCCTAACGACAGCACGACCCCCTCCTCTCCTTGGAGACTATTGTCCTCCCTTTTCTGTTGGCCACAGCTCTGGGTCAGAGGCAATTCCTGATGTGAAACTCTCCCCAGCTTTGGCAGTGGGGACATGCCTTGGTGGGGTGGATTTGTCATCCAGCACATGATTCACTGCAGAGATTCAGTATGCAAAGTCTGTGGATTGGGAAATTCAGGTTTAAGTCTATTTGATTGACTTCTAGGTGGGAATCACTGCCAAAGACATGGTGGGTTGAGCGTTTTTGGATATTCTAAATCTCATGCTGTAAAAGGCTGGGTAATCTAGTGGTGAGGAATGGAAATGAGTGCAGGGTCCTGGAAATAACTGGGAGGGAACTTCGTTGTTCATGCAGTGCCTTATGTTCAGCAAATAATAACTGAGTGGGACGGATCGTGTTATTCCCATATAGAACTTGGGTGTAACTGCTTTCCTGAATGATCAGGCTTGACTTAGTAATAGTCTCTGCTGACTGGGTTCATTTTGAAAGCCTCCTCTTCCCCACGTCTTAGTAAGGCATGATGCACTCAGTGCCCAGCGATGAGCGTTGTGCTATGGTGATAACTGTAGGAGAACTTGTAGCTTTTGCCAGCCATCTTGTGCCTATACACCAAAAGCTCGTTTGCCTTTTGCTCTTAAGGCTGTGGCCATCTGTTAGGGAAATGCCACTCCTGGAGCTGTGGTCTGAAGGATTCAGTGACTCAAACTGTGACTTCAGGCTGGCTTGTGACTGCCTCTTGAGCAAAAGACAATAGTGGAGAATTCTGATTACAGCTCAGACCTTCCGCTTTACGAAGTTGCCTTTGGAGCTTGCTCTGTAAATACTGATTAGTTGTAAACCTCCAATTATGGTCCTTCACCACCCGGAATGGGGCCTGGGTGCAGAAGAAAAGTACTTTTCCCACTGCAGAAGCACTTTAACATAGATTCTTTTGTGGGGAGACCAAAATAGGTTTCCTATTGTTCAAATGGGTGTTTTAAGTGCTCTGCAGGTGTGTCTTACAGAATAGAGGTATTTATTTTTTAATGAGAAGAACTGAAGAATAAAAACAATCACAGCCTTGGAAAATGCAGATCAAAGCTTTTTTCACTGTAAAACAAATGAAGGTCTCCATCCTAGGAGCTAGTAAATTCATTAATTTTTAATAGAGGAATACGCTATAAATGGCAATTTAATTCTTTTGGAAGGAGATCATTTAAGTGGTGTTTAAAAACCTAAATACATAGATGATTTGGAGTAAACACCTGCTGTGATATCTAAATTAGTAAATATCCAGGGCAGTTGAGAAACTTGCTGAGATGCACAATGGGACCTTTTTTTAACTGTTCTGTTTCTACCCATGTACAGTCTATTTTGTACTTTGGCCATATTTAGCTGTTATTTTGGAGCTAGGTTTCCCGCCTTGCTGTGTGAATCAAAAATGCCACCGTCATTTGCGGAAATGGGGAAACTGCAAATGGCTCGATTCTTGTCCTGTTTCATATTTTTCCTAATTGCTCACGGTCCCCCCTCACCTTTCCATATTCTTCCATTCCTCTCTAAGTGGTCCTGCTGGTTTCTTCCCTTTGAACCTCCACCAGCAGCTCTGGTGTTTGCCCAAGAGCCAAGCACTGCTCTCCAAACGACGGTTTGCTTCGTGAGGTCTTGTTGCACTGTTGGCAGCCGACTTCTGCAACTGCCGCCCTGCCTTCCCTGCTTCTTCAGTCGGGCTGACGTGGAAAGAGCCGTTCCAGTGCCTCCTGGGGGCAGCTGTTCCAGAAGGGTGTCTGCTGTGAACTGACGTTGTTGGAAAGGTCGTGGAATTGGAGACTGTGGCATTTGTTAGAGTGGCCTGAGTTTGGAGCCACTTTTGAGGCACAGAAAGGCCGCAGACGAATTAGTTGTCTGTGATAGAGATGTCGTCATGCATGGCGGCCAGCGTTTGTGAAATGTCACTCCTGATCTGAGGAATGCCTTTTGGGAAATAAGATGAATCGTGAAATCATGGAAGTGTTGAGGCAGAGGACACCTTGAGAGCTATCTGGCTCCATCTCCTGTTTTAAGATGAGGAAACTGCATCAGAGTGATTAAGGGACATGCCCTGAGCTTTAGACTCAATCAGTACCTGAATCTGCTCCCTGCATCTCCTGTCCTTTAGCGATATGGTGCTGGCTTATTTATGCATTTCACCATCTAAATCTTTCCCGGAACAAGGCAGCACATAAATAAATGGGTGAATTTATGCATTCTGTGATTGAACATGCTCAAGCTTATCAATCGGATGGTTTAGCCTGTGCTAGCCTCTCTTGCTTGCTGTCCATCTCCTACTCCTACCCCTCTGTTCTGGAGTTGCATGAAAACAAGGACCTTGTTTAAACCAGAACAGCCCTACAGCATCTAACGTGCCATCATATGCCTGTGAGGACTGCGGCAGTTTGGAGCTGTCTGTGCCCAGAAAGAGGGGTTCTTATATTTAATGTACTCCTGTGGCTGTGAACCCCTTGTAAGTTGGGCCTTTGGATGAGGTGATTTCAGCTAAGGTGGGTCTCACCTCAGTCGGCATGAGTCTTAATCGTATTCCTGGAGTCCTTTGTAAGTGGAGTGAAATCCCGATGTAGAGAAAGCCGTGGAAGCAAGGAGCGGAGCATCAGGGGAGCTGGAAGAGCCGGGGGAGGCCTGGAGGTCCACCTCGCACCTTGCCACGTGGCAGAGGAGACTGGGGTCGCTGCGGCCAGCCCCAGAGAGCCAGTCCTGGGAAGAACGCATCGCCTTCATGACGCCCTGATTCAGATGTTTTTTTAGCCTCAAAACTGTGAGCAAGTCAATTCCTATTGTTTAACCCAACCCGTTTCATGATCTTTGCATGAGCAGCCCAGGAAATTAAAACAAGGACCCCAGGAATGTTGCTAGGGAACGAGCTGAGCATCATACATCACCTATTTGCGTATCTTGTGTTCCAGATTTGCAGGCCTATGCTTGGCTATTGCTCTGTGGAAGGGCGGTCATACCTGATTGAGAAAAAGAAAGGTTTCCCGAGCCGCTGCCTCCCTTTCTACTTGGGGAGAAGGGGCGAGACGCCTCCTCGGAGCTGCTGAGCCTGGGCAGTGGTCTGCTGTGGGCTTCCGCTCAGCTTGCCAGGCTCCCCGTCAGCCTGGAGACAGGGAGCTCAGGCCGCACAGAGAGGTGCCTGGCTGTGGAAGCGTCACAGGTAACGCTGGGTTCATCCGGGAGCACCTGTTCTCTAAATTACCTCTTTGATGGTGTTAGTCACACATACTGGCTGCCAGTTCGGGAGCTTCTGGGTTTGAGCGTCGATCCCCTGGGCTTGGCTGCGTCTGGTCCTTGCCCAGGTTGGGTGCTCCCTTTTCCCTGCCTCTCCCCGTGTTTCCTTTGGTTTCAGCGCCAGTTTTGGCAGCCCGGTTCGGGGACCCCGTCCTCTTATTTTGAATGGAAGCTCATGATCCCACTCTCCTACAACCTCTCTGCTTTCTCCTTCATCCTAATGCCAGGCTATCATGTTGTAATTCCCCCCAGCTTTTCAGCAGAAACCCTCATTGACCCCACATCTCCTTCCAGCCCCGACCCATTTTTTGGCTCTCCTTTTCAGCAGAGCACCTTGGAAGAGTTGCCTGTACCAATTTTTTCTACTTCCTCTCCATCAATACTCAGCACCAGTCCAGTGAGCTTTTTGTCCTCATTATTCCACGGAGACTGTCCTTTTTGGTGTCGTGGGTGACCCTGCATGGCTCTGTCTAGTGGCCAGCGCTTCGTCCTCTTCCTGTTTTACCTTTCAGCATCCTTGGACACGGCTAATCACTCCTCCTCTGTTTCCTGAGACACGTTCTTCATCCTGGGAAACTCTTCCTGGTGTTCCTCCCAGCTGGCTCCCGAGCCTCCTTTGCTGATTCTCCTCACGCTGTTATCTTTTACTATTGGCGTGCCCTGAGGCCCGTTGGCCCTCTTGCCTTCTGAATCAGATGCACTCCTACAACGATCCCAACCAGCCTCGTGCCTTTCGATGCCATCTCTACACTCTCAATACATCGCTCCAGCCTGGCACTGCCTTACACCCTGCCTCGTAGCCACTGGTTTTCTCAGCGTCCCGACTGGCATCGTTAAAAGGCATCTAAAACGTAACAGGCCCAAAGGGATCTCTAGTTTTTTATCCCCAAAACCTGTTCTGTCATTTTCCCTGTCCCAATAAACGGCCGAGCCATCCTTCTCACTGCTTGGAGTCTCCTTAATTTATATGGATTCCTCTACTCAATTTGTCAGCAGATCCTGCTGCCTCTACCTTCAGAGTATTTCTAGAACTGCCCGTTTTTCATTGCTACCATTTTGGTCCACACCATTTTCTCTAGGATTATTGCACAGCTTCGTGCTTTCACCGTTCTTTCCTGTGGCCTAATTTCAACATATCAGCTCAGTAGTCTTGTTAAACGTTGTTTAGTCCTTGTCTCTGCTCTGCTCAAAACCCTGGTGGCGCCCCTTACACTCGAAGTAAAGTTTGCACAACTTGCTGCAGCCGTGGGGCTCTGCCCGTTCTGGCCCCTCCTCCTCCTCTGCCTGGCCCCGTCACCGTTTCGCCTCATTCACTCTTTCCCCACTCACTCCTCCTCGTTCTCAGGCCGGCCAGCCTACTCCTCCTGAGGGCTGTGGCTTTTCAGCTGGCGTGTCCTTCCCCTCCTGTGCGGGGGCTTCCTCCCTCCTTCAAGTCCCCATGATGCTGCCTCGCTCCCATTCTTGCCTCATTTCTCTCCCTAGTCCTTACCACCTTTTTTTATTTTAAGATTTATTGTATTTATTTCTCCTCACCCCCTTGTGGTTTGCACCTGCTGTGTCTGTTCCTCTTCCTTGTTTCTTTAAGAAGCACTGGGAGCCGAACCCGGGACCTCTGATGTGGCAGGGAGGTGTCCAATCGCCTGAGCCACCTCTGCTCCCTGTGTGCTGTGTCTCCCGCTGGCGTTCCTCCTCGTGTCTCTCGTGTCAGCTCGCTGCATCAGCTTGTTGCACCTGCCTGTCACGCCAGCTCGCTGTCTTCTCCAGGAGGCACTGGGAGTTGAACCTGGGACCTCCCATGTGGTGGGCAGGAGCCTGATTGCTTGAGCCACATCCGCTTCCCTCTTACCACCTTTTGATGTGTCACATAGTTGATATTTTCCTTATTTCTTTTCAGTCCCCTCCACTAGAAGGTAACCCTTTTGAGGGCAAAGATTAGTGCGTGCTTTTTGTCCTGGCCTGTATCACTAACTCCTAAATGGTTCCCGTGCCATAATTAGCTATCAATAAATGAATGGCTGCTTTCCAGCAAAATCTACTTCCTCAGGGCTTGACGGTGGTTTTCTGTGGTATTAATATTTAATAAGAGAATATGTATTCTAGGCTCACCACCGGAAGGAATGGAGGTAGTTTGGATGGCTTTCTCCACCTCATAACTCAGTGTTAATTCTTTTTCCTCACTAATCAGGGAATTGCCACTTAATTATAGTGGTGGCAGGATATGTATTAACTAGAAAGGCTTGGGCTGGAAAAGACATGAGAAGCTGGAGATCACTCAAGTGCCCTTTAGAGAGACCAACCATTGCAGAAGTACCTAATGATTCCTCATCGAGTGTTTACTATAGGCCCTACTCTTTTAAGTGATTTTTATTGTGAGATAGGTGGGTATTTTTTTTTTTTTCCATTTTACCATTGAGGATCCTGCGATTTAGAGAGCTTAAGTAACGTGTCAAGTCCAAACATTAATAAGTGTTAGGCTCAGGATGTTAACCCAGAGGTGCCTTAACCAGTCAGTGCTGTTGGAGGGATGACTTGGGGTTCACTGAGGGGATCTTTCTCTTCAGGTGGTGCTGCTGATGAATCCGACCCACCTGGGAGACTGGAGGGAAGGCAGGGTGAGGCGAGTCCAGGTCCCTTCTTCAAGGACTGTGGCTGTGGTATTGAATCCATGGCCCTCGGCCCTCGGTCCCAGCTCTGTGATTTGACCTGTGGAGGGGGGGAGCCTTAGCTAAAGGGAAACTCACAGAGAAGAGCCCAGTGTTTGCATCTTGCTGGACAGAGATGCAGTGTGTGCCTTCCACCTCTCCTGATCTCTCTGGACAGAAAGATTTGGTCTAAGTGCGTATCTTGCTCTGGCGGCCAAAAGTGATTTCTGCTTTCCTAAGCCTGAATCTCGGTGAAAACCCGGTATACACTGATCCCCAAAATCAGAGAATTTCAGAGCTGGAATGGATTTTAGCCTCTCTGAACAGTCTAAGACTACGCCAGTACATCTCGTTCTTTCTTGTCCCGGATCTCTGCAGGTACTGCTCCCTCTCCTGTTAAGCTGCCTTAGTTTGCCAGAGCTGCTGTGACAAATAGAAAAACACTAGTTGGCTCAGACAATAGAAACGTCCTGTCTCACAGTTTTGGGCACTAGAAGTCCAAATTTAAGGGGCATTGACAGGTGTGTAACGTTCTGTAACGTCTGTAAAGGTCTGTAACGTTCTGGGGTGAGGCCAGCAGGTCTGCCTCTGTTGCATGGCCACCGGTCTCTCTCGGTCTCCTGCCGAGGCTTCTACTACCGTGCCCAGATTTCCTTTAATTATACCTACTCCATTCATGTTGGGCTGCTCCAGTCATCTTGGCAGGATCTTGGAGGATCCCATTCACAAGTGGGGTCACAACCGCGGACAGGAGATTAGGACTGGCACATGACTGGGAGGGCTGCTGTTCAGTCTGCCACACATGCCCTACGATTCCGCTGGCAAACTCTGCCTGCCCTTTAGAATTCAGCCTAGGCTAGAGAATACAGCTGAAAACTTGAGATTATTTTTTTTAAAGGAAGCTGAGGAAGTTAGCAGTATCATGATTTGCTTTTATATTTCCAGTTTCTTCCCTGAAACAAGATCTTAATTTAAGTGATGGTGTTGGTGGATGCTTGCAGAAGGAAGTTTGGTTAATACTTCTGTTCCACTTATCTAATAGAAGGAAAATTTAACCATAAATGTGAAATCCAAACAAGTATATATGTGTTGATGGATATCGACGGCCTGTAACCGAGGCATAGCCTACTGGCTAAACATATTCTTAGATAAATGATAAATAGAAGAGTAATTTTTACAATATGCTATGTGTGTCTTTAGCACGTGTGTGTGACTATATTAACTATAGGTTTATCAGTATTATCCTTAGGGAAACAACGGGCTAGGTTGTTTTTAATGAACCCAGATGTCCAGAACGGTGTTTTTCCTCAAATTTTAATGTACCTCCAGCAGTAGTTTCAAAGCAGGAGCCATTGAACATGACTGTGGGGATGGAAAGCGAGGCGAGGCAGCTGCTTTTGTCTGCGTCAAAACTTAATTTGTGTGACACTTGCCTTCTGTCTTCCAGGAAATTAGCAAGTGCAGCTTTAAAACACAGAATGGGGATGCTACAGCGTTTATTAAGCAAATCCGGTTTATGTCCCTGCATATCTGAGTGACTGTGTAAACATCTTTTGGACTGTCTTGCATATGGCAGCTTCACTTGAAATGGCAGATTTATTTAAAGGGGGTGGTGGGGTGTGGGATCCTGAGGCGGGACGGGAACGGGCTTTCACTGGAGCCTTCTGTGTGCCTGGCAGTGGGCGAGACACATGCTTCTGGGAAAAACTGGCATTTGCTACAGGACTCTGAGGTCAGAGGTGTTTTAAGAAAGGCATCGTGGTGGGGCTGGGACATCCTGAAAACTGCTGGATAAAATAAGATTTTAGTTACCTGAACCGATGGAGGGAAGCAACGATTTGGACACCATGGCAGGTGCTCTCTAGGGACTTTAGGTTCCTGCGAGAGGGCAGGTTGGTGGCAGAGACGGAGGAGAGGCGGGGGAGGGCGACGCCGCCACCTGCTCCAGGCTCTGCCCTCTCCTTCTTCCCTCTGGGGAGTGGTTGTGAGGTTTCTGGACAAGTCACCAGCCTTTACTTTTTGAAAAGTCAGTAGCCTTCATCCTACCTTTTGCTTTCCCCGATTCAAAAGTGATTCACTTTTTTTGTAGAAAACCTACATGGATATAAATAAATAAGTAAACATCATGCCCATGACTATTTGACCCTGCAAGAACTATTGTTATCATTTTCAGGAGGAACCACAGAGAGTGCATGGATAATTTTTTCTTACCCAATTTGGGTATGCAGGAGATCCCTTTTACTTTAACATAATAGCAATTAGAATTCTTTTTTTTAAAAAAAAGATTTATTTTTTTTATTTCTCTGCTCCCCACCACCGTTGTCTGCTCTCTGTGTCCATTCGCTGTGTGTTCTTCTTTGTCCGCTTGCATTCTTGTCATTGGCACTGGGAATCTGTGTTTCTTTTTGTTGCATCATCTTGCTGCAGCAGCTCTCCGTGTGTGTGGCACCATTCCTGGGCAGGCTGCACTTTCTTTCGCACTGGGTGGCTCTCCTTATGGGGCGCACCCCTTCCACGTGGGGCTCCCCTATGTGGGGACACCCCTGCGTGGCAGGGCACTCCTTGCATGCATCAGCACTGCATGTGGGCCAGCTCATCACATGGGTCAGAAGGCCCTGGGTTTGAACCCTGGACCTCCTATATGGTAGGTGGATACTCTGTCAGTTGAGCCAAATCTGCTTCCCTAGAATTCTTAAACTTAAAGCATACTGGTTGTGTGGGAAGAGAGAGGCTGCAAGGAAAGGATTGGGAGACGTTCCTGGAGCCCGATGGCCAGAGCGCGTGGGAAAGGACCTCGCTCTGTTTTAACAATAATGCAGTGCACCTTTGCGTTCATACAGCTCTTTAATCATCCATGTATGCTGATCCTCGCTGTGCAACTAAGAATAGATAGGGAAGACATTGTCTTGTCCATGATAGAGGTGGGTCAGCAGGGCATCAGGGGCTGGTCACTTGCCTGTGAGCTCAGTGAGAGGTCTAGATTTCTAGTGAAGTGGCTTCCCCACCACGTGATTAAACCCATCAGTGTCACGTCCAACCAACACCCTTAGGCGCCAGCTGCTGTCGTCCCGAGGAGTCTACGGCGGAGAGACTTGTCCATTTGCAAGGGCAATATCTTGCACCAGTGATGCTAAGTGCGAGCCTCTACAGAACTGTGAGGGACACCTGGGGAGACGAGTAAGTGTTAGGTGGGGGGGTGGTGGCAGTGGTCGAGGGCTGACTCTGCTGCTGCCAAGTCTAGCAAAGAGAAATAGACGGAACTTGATTTTGCCATTTTACTTACCTTGTTGGAGTTAACATTTTCTTACTGAATTATATGAACTTTTATAAGCCATGTTAAATCCCCTGACCCTTTTTTTTGGAAAGGTGGAAAGAATAGGAATAAATAAAATAAAATGCAGAGCCGTGAGTCAGGCAGTTGTTAGGATGTTAATTCCAGGCATGTACGCCTTTCTATTTCTTTCTTCCAAGTCTTGTCTTTTAGAGAGTTGAAAGATTTGGTAGAGCCTGCGTAATCTCTGTCAATCCCTATTGATCGCTGCTAGTGAAGTTTGCTTGCTTTGTTCAGTGGCCATAGGCATGGGTTCTTCTCTCAAGGACTTTCTGATCACCTCATCAGGATCAAACTGGAAACCTCAGTTGGACTGCTGAGGAAAGGACATCAGAGAGCGCGACGTTTTCTGTAACGTGCCTTTCCCATGCCACAGCCTCACTCATTCATCTCACATTTGCTGGGCGTTTACTCTATGTTATAAACTCTTCTGGGTGGAACTTTGGGTATAAAGCAGAATTAGATACTTCATTCTGCCCTGTTTGCAGGTTACTGTGGGGACCGTAAATACCGTTCTGCTCCTTCAGCAACTGAGTTGGTGCACAGAGGCTAAAGGGAGCATTTACGGATATGGTTTCCGAGACTGCACTCAGCCTTGCACTGCGTTGGATTAATGGGAGCCAGCGTGGGTCATGGGCAGGGAAACAGTGACCCGCAAATTGCATATTTGCCATCCCAGGCTGGGAGATATCTGAATGTAATTCTTCCACTGCGTTATGGATGCAGGGTCAAAAAGGCATTATCTTTGGTCGGAAAAAGAAGAAGAGCCTCTCCTTATGATAAACCAAATTTTTATGCTTAAATTTTGTTTGGTCTTTCAGAAAGTTTTGCCTTCATTGCTTCTCTTCCCTCCTTAAAGTTTAGGTCAGGAAAGTGTTCTCTTCTTGAGGGAGCGATCCATTGTCAGCAAGGATTTATTAACATCCGCAAAAGCCTGAGATTAAGTCAGCTGCTGTGCTGCCTGTGAGAAGAGACCTCAGCCCTCCCCTTTTTCCTTTAACACAGAGTTTCTCATCCTTGAATGCACAACTGAATCACCTTGGGAAGCCTTAAAGCACCCTAAGCCCAGGCCCTACCCCAGACCAATTATAGCAGAAGCTCTGGGGTTGGCATGCAGGCACCAGATTGCAGCCACGCTTGAGAGCCTCTGCTTTCCCAGGTCAGGGGCCACGACCACCAGGATTTGGTGTAGCTGCTCCTAGTAAATCGGGGTCAAGGGACATTGGGAGTAGAGTGAAGAGGACACAATAGAGGATTCTCCCAGCTCAGGGGTCCCTGACCTTGCTCAGCATATACTGATAGGAATGAGATAGCTTGGCTTCTAGATTATCCTGTAGTGACCAGCAAAGCAGTATTAGTGGACCAGCTAGAGAAGAAGATGGCTCACAGCACTTGAACTTGTAGATGACGTGGTTTCTTCACACTGGCAGCGACCTTCTCCACGAGTAGATGGCTCATGGCACTTGAACTTGTAGGTGCCGTTGTTTCATCACATTGGCGGTGTTCTTCTCCACGAGTAGATGGCTCATGGCACTTGAACTTGTAGGTGACGTGGTTTCTTCACATTGGCAGCATCCTTCTCCACGAGTAGATGGCTCATGGCACTTGAACTTGTAGGTGACGTGGTTTCTTCACATTGGCGGCGTTCTTCTCCATGAGTAGATGGCTCACCGCACTTGAGCTTGTAGGTGACGTGGTTTCATCACATTGGCGGTGTCCTTCTCCATGAGTAGACGGCTCACAGCACTTGAGCTTGTAGGTGACGTGGTTTCATCACATTGGTGGTGACCTTCTTCATGAGTAGACGGCTCATGGCACTTGAGCTTGTAGGTGACGTGGTTTCATCACATTGGTGGTGTCCTTCTCCACGAGTAGATGGCTCATGGCACTTGAACTTGTAGGTGACAGGATTTCGTCACATTGGCGGTGGCCTTCTCCACGAGTAGATGGCTCATGGCACTTGAGCTTATAGGTGATGTGGTTTCATCACATTGGTGGCGTCCTTCTCCACGAGTAGATGGCTCACAGCACTTGAGCTTGTAGGTGACATGGTTTCATGACATTGGTGGCGTCCTTCTCCATGAGTAGACGGCTCACAGCACTTGAGCTTGCAGGTGATGGAGTTTCATCACATTGGCAGTGTCCTTCTCCATGAAGCTCTCCTTGAACTACTGTCCTCCAGCTAGAAGCTAGCTCTTGTCTCTCCTGAATTCTCAAAGTTTCACTGGCTTTTTTATGTCAGCTTTCACTTCACTGAAAGTATTAACACTCTTCTTTCTGCAAGCTTCTTAAGAGGTAGGACTTGTATTCTTTTTTAACAGAGCCTTATATATAGTAGGTGCTCAGTATTGGCCAGCTGAATGGGTACATGATTTGGGCACAATCGTAAGACAAGAATATATAATAGTAATAGTCTCCGTGATCCTGTGCATTGAAAGACAGCTATCACTTGTTTGTTTGTTTTCAGGTATTTAATTTGCAACACTGTTAAGTTTCCTGGACTTCTTTTAAGAAGATCTTGATACCCTGATCAATTCTCCAGACAAAACCCATGGTCAAGAATATGAAGAGTTTTTATTAATTTTTCCCTCCAAATTCATAACAATTATGCAAGAATGCATTTGCAAACATACTGTTTTCTGCATTCTGAGTATAGTTGTCACTTAAAATTCTCCCACCTGCTTCCAGATGTCAAAAGGGGATTGCTCTTGAGAGCTCATCAGTTCTGCTTCAGTGGCTCTGGGAAGGATGTATGGTAGGTAATTTTGCCTATAAATTCTCCTTTGAAATAGTGTATTGTCCACAATCTGTGGTGATTCTTGCTTTATTTGAATATGCTGAGAAGGTGGGATGGCAGAAATTTGAGTCAGAAATTCTGTCCAGCAGAAGGTAGACATCATGAACCAGCATTTGCCAGCCTGGTGGTAAACTCGTTCCTGGAAGAATGAGCTTGTCTCTGTGCACACAACAAGGAAGTGGGGGTGGTGAAGACATCCAGGATAAGACAAGTGGTGATTGACAGCCCAGCTGATGGAGATGGGTAATTGGAAATTCAAGGCACATAAATCTCCCAGTACTTATCTTGAAGCACAGGATGAGAGGAGATCTGAGCAGGGGAGCATTTAACTCTTTCCAAGGGATCTAACAATGTAGCAAGTCTCAAGTTCTTCATTTTAACTTTAATTAAATTAAGGTTTTCTGTCTTGGAGTGATAAACACATTTTGTTGAAGGAAATGACTTTGTGCACAGTAAAGGAAATCCACAGAACTGTTTGAAAAGTTTTCATTTGTTTATTTACATAGAATATGGACTCCTTCCTCATGGGTCTCCTTTGTTTAGAGAGCAACTCTCTCCCTCTCTCTTAATGGCTTTCTGTGTGCAATGGTGTCTCCATTGACTTATTTCCAAATGTTTTTCTTAAACGTTATGTATTAGAGAATTAGCAGGTAACTTAAATGAAGAATAATGGTATAGTGGAAGGGACACTTGTCATACTTACTGACATCACATGTGTTTTGGGTACTTTTGCCCTGAGTTGGACAACCACCTCTCATTATCTTCCTCATGATTATTAAATATGTTTATTTTTTTTTTAAAGATTTATTTATTTTATTTAATTCCCCCCCTCCCCTGGTTGTCTAATCTCTGTGTCTATTCGCTGCGTCTTGTTTCTTTGTCTGCGTCAGCAGCAAGGGAAGCGTGGGCGGCGCCATTCCTGGGCAGGCTGCACTTTCTTTCGTGCTGGGCGGCTCTCCTTACGGGGCGCACTCCTTGCGCGTGGGGCTCCCCTACGCGGGGGCACCCCTGCATGGCAGGCACTCCCTGCGCGCATCAGCACTGCGTATGGGCCAGCTCCACACAGGTCAAGGAGGCCCGGGGTTTGAACCGCGGACCTCCCATGTCGTAGACGGACGCCCTAACCACTGGGCCAAGTCCGTTTTTCCCTAAATATGGTTATTAAGTCAATTCTACTTTTTTTCCTACAATTGGGACCACCACACAGCCTAAACAACCAAAATTTCCAGTCCCAACAAATTGGAGTGGTTTTAACTTGTTAGGGCATTAATGAGACTGGGAACCGACTGGTGGAGCTCCCTGACACCTGACAGAAGCAGGATCTCGTGGAGGAATGGATGTGTTTTCTCAGCTGGATCTCCATGGTCTCTGCTTCATTTTTGTTGAAGTTCTAAACTCTGTGCCCCATATGCTTGAAGATTTGTGGCCACATCTGTGTTATTTCTGGCTGGCCAAGTGTTGCATCTGCTACAACGCTAGAGTTCCTGCTGCTGGACAGAGCTACACCGTGGAGGCAGCTCTGTGGCTTCTGAGCTGCCACCAGCGCAATGCCCTGACATCTGGCTGAGGGATGAGCAAGGAGGAGGAATTGCAGGAGCACTGTGGGGCTACAGTGGTGGGCACGGGACGGACCCGTCAATCTGAGAGAACACACTGTGCTTTGAAAATAGGCATCCTGGAAGCACCCAAGAAGGACAGAGCAGGCAAGGTCCCTGCTGATCTGGAGCCAAGCCACCCAGGACATCCACCGCCTTCCTGGGACCAGATCTTCAACAGAAGAGGGAAGGATTGAGCTAGTAATCGGGTCCAGTCAGGAATAAAGGTGCCATATACTTTATTGCCATTTCCAGAGGCCCTTACAGCTTCTCTAGCTACTCATGTGTGAAGTGTGCATCTCACACAGTTCTCCTTATTCTGTCCAAAGGAGGAAGACAATAAAAACATACGGATCCACTGATTGAAAGTGGAGCCAGGTAGTGGCAGGGCGATGGGCCACCAGGAGTGGGGAAGATGGATATTTGACAATCACAGCAGGAAACCTGTACGGTTGGTGATTATCAAGCTTTTAAAACCGTGTTCCATGTCTTAAAAAAACACTGCAATTAATATATGTCTCTTCAGTGAAGGCACCAAAAAGCCCCATCTTCGTTTACACAATGACAGCAGCAGCTGTCAGCACCGCCAGTCCAGGCTGCGCAGGGAAGGCTTCGGGGCTCTCGGGCGGGGAAGCTCACTTTGCCACCTCTCGGTTTTGTTACGAGTCCAGAACACATTTGGTGGCCTCCGTGCCTCCTGGAGGACGTCCAGCTCGGCACCCTGGCACATCCCAGGCCTCACCAGTTCCTGACCTTGTCCTTTTCCTCCTCATCCCATTCGCTCAGCAGATGTGAATTTCATCCAGCTCTTTATATGCCTTACAGGGCACTGGAGGCTCCCGGTTCAAACTGAGTAAGTTCAAAGGACACACATTCCAGCAATGTGGGCAAGCACGGGGAGCACACGCCTACGTTTACATGTGTTAGATGCTTTAGGAGTCTTTCCTGCAGGTACAAACGCAGGGTTTAAGCATGCGCTCTCAAGCCGCTGCCCCTCTCTTAGTTTCTTATGCCTGGAGTGGTGTTTCAACATGTCTTGTGGCAAAGCCCAACTCTTCAGTTGGGCCGTGTGCAAAGGTCCCCTTTTAGAAATCTGCGTAGACTCATCCGGTTAATGTGTAGTCGCGGTCATGTGGGATTTGGGGTGTGCACTTAGGGAGCTGCTTGCTCTGTCTGTGTACCTCACTGGACCCCGGCAGTGGCTGAGAGAGCTTTCCTCACCTTTGTGCAGAGTAGGAGCTTCAGGCGAGTTTACAGGAATGCAGGCAGGGCACCGCTGGGAGCCTTTGCAATCGCTCTTCTCTCCACAACCTTTTTAACTCCCAGATCTTTGAATTGCTGACTGGCCACTGAGAGGCCTTCTCCAGGTCCCTTGTCTAAAACAGCTCCTTCTCTCATCTGAGTCGCCTTCATCACTTCATTAAAGTGTGTCGAATTCATAGCAGATGTCTCTAGGTGAGATTTTTAATTTGCTTTTTGTCTGTTGCCACTAAATCCAAGCTGTCTAAGAGTCAGGATCCTGCTTGTCTCATTCACATTTATATTCCTCGCACCCTAACGCCCGGCCCATAGAGAGCCTTTGTAAGCACCTGCGGAGTGCGTTTGCTCCCCTTACCTGCTTTGTCTTGCAGGTCCGGCATGTCTTTCTGACACGCACAAAAAAGAGCTCTTTATTTTTTTTAAAATATTGTATTGCTTGTGTTTCTCTGGTACCTTGAAAGTAATGACAGGAGGCTGGCACTGTGCTTAGATTTGGCTCTGCGCCCCGATCCTTCACGGGGGTTTCCTTAGCCGATGCCGCGCGGAAAACCAGCGCTTCTGGGATCTCGTGTGCTCCTGGCGACCAGCACGGCCGTCGGGGTTTGGCTTCTGGTCTGCGTTGTGCTTCCCGCAGTCTGTCTCTGGAAGTGAGCTGGCCCACCCGGACCGCCGTGGATTTGAGACAGAAGAGGCCTAAGGTTTTTCTTTCCCATTCTTCATTATTGCTGACAGCTTCGTAAGGTTGCTGAGGAAGGGGTGGGCAGGTGGCAGTGGAGAAAGGTACCTCTGCAGGTCAGCTCTCCACTGGGACATCCTGAAATCGGGAAGCCCCAGCCAGCCGAGTGTCCCTGCTCACTTGGCCGCAGGCAGTGGCCTCTCTCTGCCCGTAGGGCCACTTCCTCTCCCCTGGGCACAGCATGCCCTCATTCTAGGCCACCGTGCTCTGTCAACAGGTGGCCCTTACACTTCACTAGTGGCGGGTGATGGGTTACGGCAGGGAGCCCGCCCTGCTCTTCGCTGGGGACAGTTAAAACTCTTATTCTCGGTCTGGGACTTAGAACAGCCTGTCATTGCTTCTCTTTCCCAAGTGAGTTAACAATTTGGTTCTCAGTTATTCTGGAGGAGCAGAGGGTTACAATTATTGAGGTATCAGATGTAATAGCTAGATCGTCTTCATGGTCCAGGGTTTTTTGGTCTGTTTTTCTGTTTTTTAAGGTTAAGGTGCAAGCACCGTTATTCAGTAAATCCCCTACTTCTTCCCAAAGGACTCAAGCCCCGAACCATTCTGTTTACGCCCTAACTCTGCAGGACTCCTGGATGTCCACCGGCACAATTCTAAAGGTAGGAGGTTGGCCCTTCCTGTTGCTTTGAGGAGAGGTGATCTGCGTGACTCGTCCACACGCACGCACGCACACTCCCACTCGTGCACACGGAGGCACAGCAGTATGACCTCCCCGCTGCCTGGAGAGCCTGGGTGCCTCGTTTTCATTGGAGATTATTAGCATAAGTGGTAGCAACCCCCAAACAAAAGACGCGAAGTATTTCTCTAGGAAGTTTTAAAATTATATTGGATAATAATATTCCACCTCCTGGTTGTTTAAGTCACAGAAACTGAATTTCTAAGGAAGAGATGGCCTTGTCTAGAGCATGGCTGCATAGTGAACCAGGCCAGCATTTATTCACCTGAAAACCTGTGGCTGTCTGCTGGGTGGATGCAAATTGTAGTTATCTACCTAACCTTTTCTCATGTTAAGCTTGTTATTGAAAAGGTTGTTTTCTTTTCTGTTTTTCCCTTTCAATTTTGGCACCATTTGTATATTAAAGTCTAAGAAAAAGAAGAAAAAGCTGCTAAAACCAACTGGTAGGAATCACCCCTGTATTGAATATGATCTGTCCTGTATAGTGGCATATGAAGAACCACCTTTACAGATATCCTCTACATTTATAAACATTTTTTGAAAACAAATTCATAGTCCTATTTTGAATTAGAAATAATCTCTGGTTGCAACTTATTACTATAATCGCTGTTTTTATTAATCATTTAACACAATTGTATGTGTGGTTAAGTTTCTGGCAGTTATAGTAATAAGATTTCAAGGAAGGGAAAGAAGTCGTTTCATGTTTGTGGGGTTGGTTTAATTTTATTCACCAAATGGTATTTACTTAACAGTTAAGGAAATAAGCAAGATTCTCACTTTGTCATCTTCCCTTTTCTTCCATAGCTAATGAACAGAGCTGGTGCTAGTGGAAAAACGGGTTGGTGGAGCTGGATTGGGGTATGTGTCCCAGGGCTCTCTCAGCCCTAATTAGAGGTTTTGCAGTTCGAATCAAAGATGTTTAATGTCTGCCACAGTGTTCTGTGTCCATGGATTCTTTGTTGATGCGAATTAATGAGGAGGATTTAAAATTTTTCCCACTTCCTAATACCAAATAAGGAAACCACTTTTAGTGGAAACCAGTTTTCCAAGGCATTTATTTCTAACTTCTAAGGTACCATTTAGAATTGCTCCACTGGTGGTAGTTGTTAGATTCTGTTACATTGTATTCTATTCCCTTTTCCTTCTATTGCATGTGATGGTGAGGGGTGCATTTACCAGTTTGTCAGAATGGAGATCCCCATCACACTATACCAGTATCTTATGTCTTTGGAAGGTTTACATCAGAGGACATCCAGTATTCTCATCCTTAAAAGTACCATTTGGACATTTAATGCTTTGAGGGCTAACGTAATCTTGGTCACCCAGGATTTGAAGAATTGCATTCTCCCATTTCATCCGTGTAGTAGGCATTGCTTTGGCACTTGGCTCTTCTGGAATCTAGAAGGTCTTTGAGAGTTTGGGCATAAAAAGAAACATAAAAACAGTAAATTTAAGTGTTCCTCCAAGTTCCAATAATATAGCTCAGATGCTGACATAGCTTTTATTTTCCTTTGTAAAATTTTTGTAGCTTGGGAAAGATAGAAAAACAATAGCATCTTAATCAGGAGTGAGTTGGATTCATATCATAACCTCATCATTTAATTTTGGATGAAAATATTCCACTTGGTGTTGCAAGCTTGGAGAAAGCCTTGAAACCCCATTGAAACATAATTTTGAGGTCTTAGATTCCAATAATAAATATAGGATCCCACTATATGGTTATGGAAAAGTTGCAGTTGAAAAAGCCTATGAGATTTAATGAAATGTTCTATTCGGTGTTGTAGTGATTTTATAGAGTCTGTACCTGGAGAGTAAGTGAACTATGTAATGTGGTTCTCAACCCACTTTCTCATATTTTCCTAAGGCATTTTCCCCTCCTTCATCCTTCCAGGTGGATTTCTAGTCCTCTGAGCCCATCTAGCTTGAGAAGCATGCCTCGGGACACCTTTCCATGGGTGCTCTCCATTTCTTCTTGCACAAAAATATCAGGATTCCTGAATTTCTGGAGTGTTCTGTGATGTGACTGAGTTTTCTGGGAAGTGCTGTATTTTGTTCCTCAGTCCTCCTCTTGCTCTTTCTTTAGGCTTAAACCGCAGGGCTTATACATGGGTGCAAGGAGAAAGAATTGGCGAGTACTTGTACATTGACTTGGTGGTTGCCCCGCTTGGGAAGGGTGGTCATCTCTTTCTGGAATGAACGTCTCTCCTTGCTTTCCAGAATTTCTTCTAGGCTTAGTATGATTTTATTCATGCAGCTTGCATAACAGAAATTTCAGTCTGATAGCTAGTTTGCCAAACCATTGTGGCAGTTGCCTCTCAGTTATGTGTATATATGGAGGGGCAGGGATGTTTGCTATCCTGGCCGTGTCTTTGCAGTCGGGAGAAATGAGGTTTCCCTCTTCTGTGAGAGGGTTATTTGGGTCGTCTTTGGTGGACATGTCAAATTAAAGGAAGTGAAAGAAAGTTAACTTTTAAGAGGAGAGTTGAAATCGGGCTTTCTGGAGAAGCGAGACCGTCCACTGACCTGGAGAAGATGGGGTGAGGCAGGGACACACACAAAAGACAGACCTTGGTATCAGGAGCGTGGGCAGGAGCTGGTGAGGCAGCTGAGAGATTGGAGGGGTGGCTGTCCTCTGGGTCCTTTTGGCAGGGACAGGTACCACCTGGGGGAGGTGATCCTCTACATGGTCAAACCAGCCCTGACATGACAACTAAATGCATTGTAGGTGCCTGCGTTGGATTGCAGATCAGAAAAATGACAAACGTGGGACATCCTAGAAAAGTTTGCTGGTAGACATTTGTAAGAAATGTAGTCCATTTCCTTCAGTGTTCTGTCATTACATGCCATTGTTGCCAGGGAGAAGCCAATAACATTTTTCTCTCCTTTCTTTACCTTGCCTTCTCTTCCATTGCTGAAAAATCTTGAAATGCCAGCAGAAGTTTGAAAGGGAAGGCTTTGGAGATTTTATCCACATCATCAAGAAATTGGGTGGCACAGAGAGATGCTATTTTATAGATAAACCAAACGTATTTCGTGTGGTAACTCAGTTTTCCTAATTTTCTCTTTTAAAATCCCTTTTGCAGAAGGGTCAGCTCTTCCTTGCAGTAGAATTCCGGTTAATAATTATAGAAAAATTATGGCAATAGAATAATAACCATTTGGTAAATACCGCTGCAATAATTGTTGTAGGCAAGAATCCTCACCTGGTGCTAAAATAAGTGGGTGAAAGCATGATGAGAAACAGAATAATTGCATAGTCCTAAAGTATCTCCTCACAAAATATATTTATAAGTTAAAGGAGAAAGTAGTAATTTGAGAGTGGAGAAACCTGGTGAAAACCACCTTAAACAAATGGTCAAAGTTAATATCAACAGTGATGAAACATAGCAGTATCATATTTACCTCTTGGTGTGATGCAGGAGAAGGGTAGAATGTTTATTCTTCATTCTTTCCCAAAATGCATAACCTGGCTTAGTCATGAGGAGACATCAGGTAAACCCAATTGAGAAATAGTCTACAAAATAACTAGCCAGTACTCTTCAAATGTCACTGTCATGGAGACAAAGATTGAGGAACTGTCCCAGATCCGAGGAGACTGAGAACACATAGCAGTTAAATGTAATGTGAGTTCCTGAATTGAATTCTGGACCAGAAAAAGAATGCAAGTGGGACAACTGTGAAAAAAATGGAATAGTCAGTAGATTCGTTAATATGAACTATACTAGTTAACATTTAAAAATTAATATTAAAATATTTATATTAATTGATTAATGGTAGGTCCCTGTAATTGTTTTATGGCTACGTATGATGTTAACATCTGGCAAAGCTGAGCGAAGGGTGTATGAGAATTCTTTTTGAGTTTTTTTATCTATTTTTAAGTTTGAAACTATTATGAAAAAGAAAATCTCCTTTCCTTAGGAGACCTTGAGCTTCCCTGAATTTATGGATTCATTAACTCTCTCATACTCTGTCCCTGCCGCATCCAATGTACAAACCTAGTTACCCTTCTAAGAATGAAAGCAGGTCATAGACTTCCTGATGTTATCATTTTACTTGAATATTCAGGCTACATTTTTAGCTTTTCTAGTACCCACCCTACCAGCAGTTCTCCTGAAGATGTGGGATGCCCCAGGTTTCCCAAACACCTTGGACTTGACCCAGACTTGTGCTGGTGAGCGAGGGCATCATGTGTGACGTTCAAATGCTAATCTCTAGACCCCTTCCCTGGCATGGGCCTCTTCCAGGACCCTCCACTTAAGTTTGAAGCCATCAGGAAGGTCCCTAAGATGGTATGTGTTTCAGGCTCCACCTTATCTGGATCTGGAACATTTCTGCTCAGTGGGAATATTTTGCCTGAGGCAGCCCATGTAAGACAACACAGCCCATTTACATCCTGGCTCATAGTCAAAATACCAGAGAAGGAAACACCATCCAGTTGAAGCCAAAATAGGATTTCAAAACCTTTCCCTTGGTTTATTTGGCTCAGTACCTGGCGAGGCAAAAAATGTAATGAAAGATAAGAAAAGTAAATGCAATGGGAAAACACCCTTGGAAGCAGACAGAACATCAGCTTTGCCCTCTCCCTCTACTTTTGGGATACTTGAAAGAGCCATTGCTTACAAAACAGACCTGAAGTCACAGCTATAAACTCCGGCTAATGCTTGCAACTTCCACTCCCACCCCTGACTGCTCGCTCATCCCACTTCATTATATCTCTCAGATAAGCTCACAGCCCAAGGTTTTTCAGCCTTAGATTGTCGAGAATGAGACCTCACAAGAAGAGGCACGCTATTCATAAGTAGAAATCTGTGTTATATTAAGCACTGGACCAAGCCAAGGAGCGTGAAATTTGGAGTTGGTGGTGACAGCCCCTCATCCCTGTCACTTGTTAATTTTATTTCCCTCCTCAGCTTTGTGTCCTATCCTAAAAAGAATTTAAACACGGTTTTCCATATTCTGTGATTTAACTCTTTAAGACCTTTAGTAACACATGGGAATTAATTATCCCTTGCTCTATGAGCGTTTTAAGATGAGTTTATTCTTATGGAAATCTGATCTTTGGGAATTTTGTCAGAGGGGTTTTGGCCAGCTGTAAACCTAGCTCTTCTGAGCGTTTCCCCCCCCCCCCCCGTCACACACTTCTGAAATCAGAAGCCTAGAACTCCAACACAGAGACATGGCATTCCTTTTGAAGTTGCCTTCGGGTCTCCTGAATTATGTGGGTTTTTAAAAGAACTTTATTGGCATCTCTTTCATCCATGGGTTGGGTGAATATCCAACATCTGTGTTTCCAGAAGCAGAGGGCAGAAGCCTGAAGCGGTTTGGAGTAACTAATTTAAGTTGCATTAGCCATGAAATAAAATATTGTTAAATGCAGAGTTAGTCAAGGGGGAAGCCTCGCTTGAGAGTGGTTCCTTTTAGATGAAAAACTTAAATCTAACAGTACTGTTACAGTGTCGTTTTCTTTGGAGAGAAGTTAGCTGTCTGATTGTGAAATGAAATCGGAACCAGAGAGAATAACTTTCCTAAGGAAGATTTGCTGTGAAGGGTATTGTGGGAGCCACGGCATGTTTACCAGAGACGATTCTACAAAATATTAGTGCATGGAGTGATTGCCCAAACACCAGAATTACGTTGTGGAGAACCCAGAGGTCACCAGGTCCCTGTTGCGTTAAACCCAGGTTACCTCCCCGGGAGACGCCTGCGGCTTCCGAGCCCTGGCGACCCAGGACAGGGGACTTCGTCCCCCATTGACTTCAGAACCCCATTAGACTTAAGGTTCTCTCTTTTTTTTAAAAATTTTATAAAGAAGCTTTAGATTACCTAAGTGTTATGTAAAAAATATCAGGGATTCCCATATGCCCCACCCCCTACCCCTCCCACACTTTTCCACATCAGCAACATCCCTCGTTGGTGCGGTACGTGGTTAGTGTGTATGAACCCCTATTGAAGCAGTGCCACTAACCATGGACTACAGTGTACATTGTAGTTTACACTCTCTCCTGCACAATTTTGTAAGTTATGACAAGCTACACAATGGCCTGTATCCATCACTGCAGTGTCGTGCAGGACAACTCCAGTGTCCTGAAAACGCCCCCATATCACACCTGATCTTCCCTCCCCGCTCAGAACCTCTGGGGGCCCCTGCCTTCACATCAGTGATAAGAGTTCTTCCATTGCCAAACAACCAGTCTAGAGTAGAATAATAGTAAGCCTGCTTTAGTCATTGCTCATTCCCCAATCTGGAGGCTCGGCTTCAAAACTCCACTGACTCGTTCTTAAAGATGTCCAACCAAATCACGCCCTTTCTGTCCTTCCCTAATATCTGGCGCCTCTGCACTCCCTCCCCTGTCCCCATTTTGGCTGTCACTCTGTGGAGGAAATAAAAACGCAGCAGGCCCAGTTTCCGGCTGTTTTGTTTTACGGAGACGCTAAATGGCAGCTTGTTCCGCGTTGATGGTACCAGAGAGCTGGCCAAGTGTGGTGTTAATTGGGTCCTCAGGAATTCTAAACCCCCGGGGACGGAAAGCTTTCTGGCGAGGCGGGGAGAGAACCCACAGGCTGCAGGGGAATGAAACGCAGGAGGCTGCAGTGTCCCCAAGGCTGCTGACGGGCCAGCTCGTTTTGCATCCACTTGCTTGTTTCAATTAGCTTGTTTTGTGTTCTGTTTTCCTGCACCCTCCTCGCCTGCAAAGCTGTGAAGCGGTGTTTTGAAAACTGCTGCCCCGAGCGCACCAGCTTGGCCGCCTGTCCTCATTGTCCCGGTGCTCATTCCATATGTGGGTCACATCCTAAGCCCCCCGCCCCTCCCGTCCCCGGCCGCCGCCCCCTGCTCTCGCTCACAGACGCGCACAGGCGCGCACAGGCGCGTTTCTCCTCTCGGGAGGCCGAGGAGAGGCAGATTCTTTGCGGAGCTTGCAGGCAGGCCCATTCAAACTTAGAAAGCTGGCTGCGGTGATTTTAGTTGGTGGCAAACACCACCCCACTGCCGTGGAAGTAAGGATACCGTTCCTCCGTCCTCCTCCCTCTTCCCAGCCTTTGCTCTTGGCCTTTCTCTTTTCCAGGACAAAGGTTGTTTAGGAAACTCAGATCGCCGCCTGGCGCGGCCCTTTCCTGTCCCCGTGGCCGCGGGTACCTCCGGCAGGGATGGCGCCTGCAGGCTCCAGTTTGAGGGATGGTCCTTTGGGGAGGGCGGGGGGAGTCTGCTGAGAAATGTGCATTACAGGCCTGCCTGCTGATTAGGCTGCTATCTGTCACTTATGTGACCGAAAGGTAAGGGTTTCTGAAATTGGTTACGGCAAAGAATTGGTGCATTGTTCTGTTTCTAAGGCTTTCAACAATTTCACTCTGGAGGGAAGGCTGGAATGAAAGTTTTTGCTTGACTTCTGTAGCTTATCCTGTTAGATCTGAGGGGAAATATATATATTTGCAATCTTATGGCCAATGATAGACTATCCATTTACTTGTCTTTAAGAAAAATCTTTTGATTCCATCATCTGCAGTTCTTTTAATGTAAAACTTTTTCATTTACTGGTGAAGAGATGTTGTAAATGCAGAGCCAACATTTTCAATGATTTCTGTAAACTTTGGCAATAGGAGTTGTTATGTTATCCCAGCAGAAGGATATTTTAATTCAGCAGATTCCATTGAATACATTTGAAAATTACAGCATGTTTTAGTAATAAGAGTGAGAAGAGTTAGAGTCTACGTAGACTAGTACCATTAGCACTGAGTGGTCACTTACTCTAGCATGATTAAGTGCATGCTGATAGACAGGAATCACCAATTATGCCTCTTGTTTTCTGTGTATTTGGAGAAACATGTCCTGTGTCTGTCCAAAATTCAGATATGAATTGAACTACAGACAAAAGAATCTTAGGCACTGACAACTATTAAAGAGAGTTATAGACATTAATGTCATGCTTTTAAACTTAGAGTAATTGAAGCTGGGATATACTTTGCCTGTCTTCTCTGGGAAAAACTTACCTTTGGTTAAGGAACATAATTTCAAAAGCAGAGATTGCATGCCACTGTGGCATTTATACAGGTGGAAACCAGCTGAGTTTTATTGAAAGAAAATGATTATGCCTTATTTTTTTAAGTGCTGGTGATTTACGAGGACCCTGTGGTAGTACTGCAGGATCTATTTCTTTGGGATGGAGATCCTCTAATAATTCTCTCTTTTGTGACCGCTACCCCGAGAGTGTGGTCTGTATGTTGCAGTCCAGCTCTGTTTATCAATCTGCCCCATGAGCCATCCATGAAAGAAAGGTATATTTTGGACACTCAATTTAAGGCAACTTATTTATTAGTTCATAGAATTTGTTCCAAAGGGTGTGTAGAAGGCATGTTGATGCAGCCACTTAAATAATTCAGTGACGTCAGCAAAGCAAGCAGGATTTCTTTAATGGTTAGGCATTGAGAAGAGTTTATAAAAAGCAATCCGGAAATTGAAGGGAGGGTGCTTTCCTGTACCCAGGAAAAGTTCTCGTTCCCCAACTCTAGACTCAAAGGTTCCAGTGGGGACTGCTGCAGATGCTGAAGCCACTTTCTCTACCTCACCTAATGCTCCTGGGATAGAGTTTCTTTAATGTAGCAGCAGGGAAGTTATTTCGGTAGGAGATGGCAGAGAGCAGCATATACTCAGAAGAACTTTTTTAAATCTCTTTTTTCTTTATTAGAGAAGAACAATCATGCATAAAATACAGTGTTCCCATACGACCCCCCCAACACCTGCACAGGTGTGGGGCATTTGTACAACCGATGGCAGCACGTTTTTATAAGTGTGCTATTATAAAGTGGTTTAGTGTAGGGCTCGTTGTGTAGTGTAGTTACACGGATTTTTAAAAATGTATTCTGTTACCATATATACAACTGAACATTTCCCTCATATTCAGATATGTATTTCTGTACTGTTAACTGCGTTCACAACATTGTGTCACCCTTACAACCACCCAGTGCCAAAACCTTTGTATCATTCTAAATCGGAATCCTGTGCTCCTGAAGCCTTGACTTCCACTTCCCTATCACCGTCCCATCTCCTGGGAACCCCCGTTTTAGATTCTGACTCTCGGTGTGCTTATTATTGTTTCAAGTCGGGAGCTCATACGCTATTTGTCCTTTTGTGTCTGGCTGCACAGGATGTCCTCCAGGTTCACGGTGTTGCCCGTGCGCCAGGCTTCATTCCTTTCTGCAGCTGAATACTCTTCCACTCCACGTACACACCACATGCATGTATCCATTCATCGGTCGATGGAGGTTGGGGTTGTTTCCAGCTCTTGGGCAATGGGCAGTACTGCCTCTATGAACATTGGTGTGCGAATGTCTGTTCTTGTCCCTGTTTCCACTTCTTTTGGTATATCCTACTAGTGGGGTTGCTGGGTCATGTGGGAGTTCTATGCTTTAGCTTTTGGAGGGACCTCCAACTGTATTCCACACAGCAGGTGCAGCCATTTCGCATTCCCACCAGCAAGGAACGGGTGTTCCTATTTCTCCACCTCCTCTCCAAAACTTGTTTTCCAATTTTTAAATAGCAGCCATTTTAATGGGTATGAACTGGTATCTCACTGTGATCATGAAAAACTCTTTAAAGTTTTCCCTTCCATGTTTTATCCCAATCATCTCCCACTTAACACAGAGAAAAATAAGCAAGCAAAAAATTTTAAAATATCAAATACGTCATTCTCTTTTGCATTTTCTTCTCTTCCGAGTTTTCAAACCCTTTGTTACCTTTCTAAAATTTCAGCTACATCTGTCCCCTGCGTAATGTAGTGCAGTCTCACGCACTAAATCAGAGGCTCCCAGCTTGCAGGGGTGGGGGGGTAGGTGCTGTTCAAAGGAATCACCTGTGGAATATTTAAAAATGCAGACTCCCAGCACCAGCCCTGGAGAGCTTGTGATTCTGGAAATCTGCATCAGTGCCTAAGAGTTCAGTAAAAATCATTCAGTGTTAAATACTGAAACATTTTCAAAATAGTTTCTGCTATGTAACATTAGATAAGACTCACTGCAGAATCTTATCCTCTTCCTCTTTAGGCAAATTAGGAGAAGGGCACGTCTAGGCTACTTGCATGTATACTGAGGAAAAAAGGAGCTGCTTTTGAGAGGAAGGGTCTCTTCTGCAGAGGTTTACACACCGTGAAAGTCGATGAATCACCTTTACAAGACTGATAGAGCCTTCCAATTATTGTCCACAAGGACACAAAGCAAATGGTTACTTTGTAGCAGTGATACTGATAACAACTCTCTGAGAATTACTGCTGACTCCAGTCCTGTTTGGGGAAATGCAGAGGGACAGTTCCTGTGACTCTCTCATGAACCTCCCATTAGGTAATGGAAAGAACCCAGCAAATTGAAGTCATTCTCTTCTCACATCTTTACTTTGAATTAGATTTATCTTCCCAGTTGAGCCCGTAGGAGTGTGTTCCTTGGGGGATAATAATTATTTGCTTCCCAAACCAGCGCCTCCAGTCCTTGGAAACACATTATATATCAGGGGAGGCAGCGTATCCATCCGTGGCCCTGGGATTGGCCTGCGACCTAATAAGCATATGTTTTTCCTACTAAGACTTCTCTCCTCCAATATATTCCTCGTTTCATCTCTGGTCTTGAAAAATCCTGTGTCTCTGATGCTATAAGGATAAGAATCTGAAAAGAAAACTCTGACAAGATGCTAGTATCTTAATATTATCTGTAGTAGGAGGACTTAAAGCTTTCTAATTTCTAAATTTGAGTCTTTATTTCTTTATGAGTTTTATCAGTCATTGGTAGACTCAGATCTGCTATACCACTTGTTTTGAAAATCTGAGTTTGTTTGGAAGCAATCCGTACATTAGGGAGCATGAGCAGGAAGCAAATGTTGTGTTTGCTCATGTGTGATTTCCGCCCAGAGAAACTAGGTGAATGCGAAATGCCCCAAACCCACACGCGTGCCGTGGTCGTCTACTGGGTCCTGGGTCCTGCGTGCTTTATGTGCTCCACCCATTCACCTCTGGTGTTAAAATGCTGTGTTGCTTTCAGAGAACCCCTTCTACCACCTCCCCAGCTGCACCCTGCAAACCCACTTCGACAGCAAACTCAGGTCCTGTAGGAGCTCAGTACTGTAGTTGTTGCCAAACTTGCATGCTTCTTAACCATTTAACATGTGTAAAGAGTGCTACCATTTTTACTAAGTTCCTGTTTTTTAAAAACAACATGTTACAACGTTTTTTAGCATGTGCCTTTACCCCCGTTTTCCCCATAAGCCCTGTGGTTTTTATGTGTGATTTTGCATAGTAGTCGTTAAGGATGCAGACCTTTCTTTAGAGCAGAACTGACTGTACTAGATTTGGGTGTGACAGAAGCCTTAGAAGCTAGGTGTTGAAAGCATTTGATACGTCCTGCCCCTTTTTTCCTGAGGATGTGGTCAAGTTAGCATGCATTTTTCCTTAGGGGTTCTATAGATTACCTCTTTATAACCATTTTTCAAACCTCCAGATCTCAGGGAACATTATGTATTATTCTGAAAGTGATTAGGTATTTGGCCTCATTGTAGGAATGAGAAGAGTTTTATCCTTCTGGTTAATTAATAATCAAGGTAATTGGATCAAATAATTGTTAACAGATTCTAAGGTTATGTTGACCCATAGAGATGTTGTTGCTCTTTTGCAGGTATAAAACTTATCAAATTAATCCAAATTTGATACTTTTTACATTTACTAAAAATCACTAAGTGCTTTCATTGTGAGAAAGAAGGAAAATTGCTGATTCGATCTGATAGAAGAGAAAGGGGATTTTAACCCCTGGAAGAGGTCGCGAGGTAATGCACTCCCTGCACTTGTCCTTTGTTTCCAGTGCCTCAGGTCCCACAAGCTGGCCTCAGGTCCCACGAGCTGTCAAGTCCTGTGAGGTGGCCTCAAGTCCATGAGCTGGCCTCAAGTCTATGAGCTGGCCTCAGGTTCCGTGAACTGGCCTCAGGTCCATAAGCTGGCCTCAAGTCCCATGACCTGGCCTCAAGTCCCATGAGCTGGCCTCAGGTCCATGAGCTGGCCTCAAGTCCCATGAACTGGCCTCAGGTCCCGTGAGCTGGCCTCAAGTCCCACGAGCTGTCAAGTCCTGTGAGCTGGCCTCAAGTCCCACAAGCTGGCCTCAAGTCCCATGAGCTGTCAAGTCCTGTGAGCTGGCCTCAAGTCCCACAAGCTGGCCTCAAGTCCCACGAGCTGTCAAGTCCTGTGAGGTGGCCTCAAGTCCCGTGAGCTGGCCTCAAGTCCCATGAGGTGGCCTCAAGTCTATGAGCTGGCCTCAAGTCCCATGAGGTGGCCTCAAGTCTATGAGCTGGCCTCAGGTTCCGTGAACGGGCCTCAGGTTCCGTGAACGGGCCTCAGGTTCCGTGAACGGGCCTCAGGTCCATAAGCTGGCCTCAAGTCCCATGAGCTGGCCTCAAGTCCCATGAGCTGGCCTCAGGTCCATGAGCTGTCCTCAGGTCCCGTGAGCTGTCAAGTCCCGTGAGCTGGCCTCAGGTCCCTGAACTGGCCTCAGGTCCCGTGAGCTGCCAAGGCCCGTGGGCTGGCCTCAGGCCCCAGCTGGTCGCTGGCCAGTGTTCTGTCCTCAGCTAAGGGGTGGGGCCCTTCTCCGCCCCTTCACCAGGCCATTTCCCTTGAAAGCTTCTGGAAACGTGGGAGGGGGTTGGGAGCACTCAGCGGCGGTGCTCAGAACTCAGCGCTGGGGGAGGCTGGCTTCCAGGGCCCCTGCTGGGGCCTGTGCTCTCCCCCACAGAAGACACGGCCCGGTCCTCCTGCCCTCTTGCTCCCCTGGGCGAGCAGCCGCTGGCAGGTAGGCGTTTGAGTGTTCGTTGGGGTGGGGCCCTAATCCATTTGACTGAGTGCTTAGGCGGGCTCAGCTGGGCAGGAGGAGGGCACCTGGAGGGGACGCGGCCAAGCCTGGCCCTGCGCAGAGCACTGCCGGCTGGAGAAAGAGAGCAGGGCTGCCGGCCACGTCGCATGCACTTCCAGCCGTCAAGCTGTGCAACGGCATGCTCGTTGTCTGAGCCAGCCCCTTCTGTGGTGGCCACCCCAGCCCTGGAAGTGGAGCACAGCACCCCTACCATTATCCATGCAACGTGTTTTGATTCTTAAACATATATCTTTTACTTTATAACCTTAATGGGCCTCTGGTCAAAGGGAGGAAACAGAAAACGTTGATGTTGAAGTGCTGTAAGTTGACAAGGAGCATACGACGGCCGGTCCTGTTACCCACCTTGAGCTTGTCTTGGGCAGCTCCGGTAGCTGAACGGTCAGGGTTCTTAAATAGTGTATCCAGTGCTGAAATCAAACGCAGCGCACAAGCTGGGGAGCTTAAAGGAAAGTGACCGTCTCAGGGCTCCGAGCCTCGGCGCCCGAGCCGGGTGTCGGCAGGGCCACGCTGCCTCTGAAGTGGGCAGGGCTCCCTGCTGGCCCCCCTCCGGGGCACTCTTTGGCTTACGGCATGACCCCGTCTGCCTGCATCACGGCGCTGGCGGTCTTCCCCTACTGCCCGGGACCGAATTTCCTTTTTACACAAAGACCCTGCCATCCTGCGTTAGGAGCCTCCCTAACCCAGTCTGGCCTCCTTTTAGCCAGGACCATCCTGAAGGGTCCCCTTTCAGATAGGACCCGAGTTGCTGGGTGCCGGCTCAGGACGAGGTTCAGGGCAGCCCGCGCACTCGGTGGCTCTTTGTGGAGAGGCACCTGCACCGCTAAGCCTGGACTCATGAAAATTACACAAAAATAGTCAATATGCTCAAGTGTGTGAGGCAAATATTTCAAATAACAGTTACAAATTTGGTTTTGTTTAATTTTGACACAGTATTGGATAGTTAAACCTCTCTGTACATTTTAGTAAGTGCTTGATCCTGAAATAAGACCTGATGTTATTTAAATTTTTAAGTCTTGACAAATCATGGTTTCTCTTATCAAATAAGTTAAACAACACGTATTACTTATTAAATGGGAAAAGGTTATAATTTGTTTTCATATATAATAAATATCAAAATTGTATTAAATGAACTTTGACGAAATAATATTTATGGTGAAATCTTTAAGAATGTTTTTTCTCAAGTGAAATGCCTTATTTTAAGTCCTTTTGGATATACTATGCAAATACGATGAAATGATTAAAAGATTGTCTAAAATTTTCCAAGTGATTATAAATTATGTTGAAATAAAGAGTTCCTAAGGAAAAAATGATTAAGAAATGCTTGGCTGGAATATCTCCAGGGCTTCTCTGGGGTCTACAGTTCTCCAATATGCTTTGAACACAGTAGAATTAGGAATACAAAGATGTGGAAGAAGAAGAGATTACTTGAAAGTATAAAGAAAACACTCCACTTTGGAGCCCAGTGTGTGTAGCAGGTCTCATTTAGCCGAAAAAAGAGGAAAGTTTCATTTCTCAGACACAATCTGCACTCTAAGATAACATGCTGGTTGGCAGCATTGTAACAGTTGGTTGTAAAAGAAATATATACAAAATGCATATTTATTACTTGCTCTGATTAGAAGAATTAATCTAAACGTCTGTTTTTCTGTTGACAACAGTCCTCTTAATATCATGCCAAAAAGATACCCCCAGCTATCCATGCTTAACAAGTTCAATTGGAGATGGTTTACCTCTTGAGCACTTCATAATTAACTGCTTCAGTTAGCCTTGGCAAATTACACAACCAAATTGTGTATCTGTTTTCTAATGGCTCTGCCTCTTTAAGCTGAAAAGAAAAGTGCGTGTAATAATAAATTGCTGCTGGAATTGCATGGTGCCCATCTTCTCTTGATGTTGAGGAAGCCTTAGCTCCCGCCGTGGCATCCTCCTGCCTCAGTCAGCTCTCCCCTGATCACAGCTCTGAGTGGAGGGAAGCATGTGGGTCCTGTGCTGCTCTGGGCTCAGCTAGGTTTCAGGCAGTGGTTTGCCACGTTCCAATCTTTGTCCACTTTAGGGCTGGCAATGTTGGAAGAAGGGAGACCCGTGGTTTAATTTGAACGGAGAAGGAGTTAACCAGTCATACTCCCAGGTAATTCCAGGACACGTGAAACATGCTGGCTGGGTCACCAAAGACGTGGCCAGTGAGGAATTGGGGAGCCCAGGACTGATGGTTCAGAATCTCCCCATGGCATTAGATGCTGTACGATGCTGCTAAAATTCTAGAGTATCCTTCTTATTCAGAGCTTTTGGCAAGGATTATTTTGAGCACAGTCACCAGGATGAAAAAAAAGGAAATAAAAGTAAGAAATAAGAAAACCAGAATCATATGCACTTAAAATGTCCTCCTCTCTCTCCAAACAGGAACGTGGGATCCATGTAAATTCTTTCTCTCTTTTCATCCTATTCCTTTTTTAAAAAGTGGAAATTCTTTCAGTTTTGCTTGCGGAGTGAGCTCAGATAGGAAATTTTGCTTGAAATCCAAAGGATTTGGTTGCTTGACTGCATTAGCGTCGGAGAGGAAGGGAGCCTGTGTGCTGGGTCGAGGGTAGCCTTGCTGGAAGAGGCAGAGCTGGCTTGGCAGGGAGGAGGTTGTTCTTTGGAAATCCAGAGAGCAGGGGATTCTGTTTTGAGCAATAAATAAATCATTCTGTGATTCTTATTAGGTGATGCCAAATATCAACTGTGCTGGCTTGGAGTGAAGTCTGACAAGTGTTTGAGGCTTCTTGGAGATTGTCAGGAAGTGGATGGCTACAGCTAGAGAGTCATGCCTTCCACTTCTGAGTGCTCTCAACTTTTTCAAAGGCTTTTGCTGCCTTCAAAGTGCTAGACTTCCATAACCAGTAAGGGACAAGTTGGAAGAGAGCATTCTGGGCGGAATCAGGAAACGAAGGCTTGGGAACAATCACTGCTGTCAACTGTCTAATATGGAGCAGTTCATTTATTGTAAGTGCTCTCGGCCTTATCAAACATTACAATACGGGGCCTTGATTGTAATAGCTCTTATTTTCCTGTTTTCCTTTAATCAGAATGAAAGTCCCCATCTGTGATGAAGGTTGGCCCCAGTGACAAGAGGGGAAGAGTTATTTCAAATATTCTGCCACTGCCGGGGTGCTTCGACTTTAGTAGAAATCATCTGTCTTTATCCTGAAAATATTTTGTAAAGTGCTTTGCAAACCCCGAGTCTGATAACATCCCATGAGGTAGAAGAAGCTACAAACTATTGTGCTGATTTCTAGAAAGGGTAAACTGAGATACACCTGGTGGTGTGGCCAGGGGATAACCCTTACCCTGTACTGATCTAGGGTGGGGCAGCAAGCTGTCCCCTCTTGAATTGCAAAAGAGGAAAAGTTACCATTTCCCCAGGAATGAAGACAGGGTCTTAAGTACCTCCACCTTCATTTCTATCACGTCCTCATTTCAAAGTGGGGGAGGAGTGGGGACAGGGAGGAAAGACTTAAGAGTTTCTAAGGTCTATTGACTTTAGCAAAAATTAGCCACAAGAGCTAAGCAGGGTTTTTCTTAGGCAGGCTGTTCTATGACCTTTAATTTCCTAATGTATATTGTGAACCTCAAACATGCTTATAGTGGTCGTTCCTAAATCTGCCAGCATCATCCCAAGTGCCTGACTCTACAGTCTCACTGAACCAAAATTCCGGGAGGTGGGAACTGGGGATGATACAAAGCGTTTGGGAGCTTGGTTTCAGCAGCGAGTTTGTCCGTTTCAGCGTGGCCCAAGGCATGGCCGACAAGCAGAATGCAGCCTCCCCAGCTGGTGCACCAGCAGGACCCCTTCCAGCCACGGAGCCCGGGGGACGTTACGGAACTAGCGGTTTGGAAAATGCTGGCCCATGTATTAAAGGCTCAAAGGAAAAAGGACTGCAAACTGATTGGGCTGGAGACTCGCTTTCTTTGACTTGTTGGCTATTTTGTGTGTGGTTGTTCAGCGAGCACTAAAGCTCAAACCCATTTTTTAAGGTGACATTGGTGGGTTATTTATTATTTTTCTAAGTGACACTGGTTTCATTTATTCTTAGACTTAGCTTTTTATTTTTCTTTTACAGTAGACGTTCAGAGGTTGAATGTAGTATGTTGTAAACTTTGTTTTATGCTCTCACTGATCTAGGGAATAATGCTTGAAGTTGTTTGAGTTCTACACATTGGAAACTGTGTAATTAGGTGAATTTGAGGAGGTCTTGATATGAAATAGGCAGATCTTTAAGGAAGGGAGAGAGGAAAGTATCTTATTTTTTTTTAATATCTTGATTTTTTGGGCTGGACTCGAGATTATGAATTAATTATGCTGCAGAGGGCTACAGTTATATAATTAGAGTGATTAATTAGCAAAAGAATATTGGCACTGAATAAAAGATGATTTTGATTTTTCTGAGGGAAAAAAATGGAAAAATCCCCCCAAAGAGGTTTACTTTTCTCTTCATAAATAGTCTGATACTACCTTTCAGGGCAAAGCTTTGGGTGGGTTTGGGTGCTCTCTGCCATCTTTGTGGTGTGTGTGGACAGTCACAGCTGTGGGGAGGCGCAGTACATCTTGAATGGAGTAACAGCCTTGAAAGCAGGGGCTTTTTTGTTCCACGGACCCCTTTGCCAGTCAGGTGAAAACCATGTACCCCTTACTAAGTCCACACTCTACTGTGCATTTTTTAAAAAATTTCATTGAAGTGTATCACTCATACATAAACAATAAGTGTGTAATAGTAGTGGACTTGAAAAACAAACATATATAACATCATTCAGGACTCTCAACTCACCCTACCACCAATAACTTGCATTGTTGTTAAACCTTTTCAACTAATGATTAAAGAGCATTGTCAAAATATTACTACTAACCAAAGTATTTTCCCCCAGCCAACCCTATTATTATCTTTATATCATTTATATATGAATATACATAAACAATTAATTGTATAATAAAAGTTGTGAACTTACAAAGCAAACATGCATGACGTCCTACAGGGGTCCCATTCATTAACCCTCCACCAACACCTTGCATTGTCATGAGATGTCTGCCACCAATTATGAAAGAATATTGTCAAAATCAGTTCTTATCTTTCATTTGGTGTGTTTTCCCCCCAACCCATCCTATTATTATTTTTAAAATATATTGTTTTATGACAACACCCCTCCATCAACATTATGGTGTGTCATTTGCTACAGATAAAATAATATCATCTGATTGTTACCCTGTCCATAGTGTACTTTTGACTCACATTTTCCATACTGACTCAGTATCAACACAGTACATCTTTTGCATAGATGCAAGAGTATTATATTATTACTACTAACCACAGTCCATAGGTTACTCCAGCTGTATTTTCTCCATGCTTTTCCACATTCCCAACACCCTACAGTAGTGATATACATTTGTTTTAGCTAACAAAAGTCACTCTTGCATCTGTACAATCAATCACAATTCTCACCCACCTCTTGGTTTACTGTGCTATCCAGTTTCTAGATTATTCTCTAGCATTCTGTCAATTGGCATTTACATAACTAGACTACCATTTTTAGTCACATCCCCATTTATAAACTAGCTGTTACTCACTGTGTGTTTTCATCTACTCTATCCATTTCCACACTGTCACAGCAAAGCTAATTAAAACTTCTGCATACATTAAACATCAGTAGTGCATCTCAGTCTTCCTCATATCTCCTTTAAGAATCCACCACCTACCACCAGGTCCTGAAGATATTTATCTACAATTTCTTCCAGAAGTTTTATGGTTCTTGCATTTTAGGTTTTTGATCCATTTTGAGTTAATTTTTGGATAAGATGTGAGGTAGGGGTTCTCTTTCCTTCTTTTGGGTGTATGGATATCCAAATCTTTCAGCACCATTTGTTAATGGATTGTTCTGTCTGAGCTGTGTGGGTTTGACAGGCTAGTCGAGAATCACTTGACCATACATGTGAGGGTCTGTTTCTGAACCATCAATTTGGTTCCATTGGTCTATTGTGTCTGTCTTTAGGCCAGTACCATGCTGTTTTTACCACTAGAGGTAGGTATTATGATTTTTTTTGTCTTTATTTTTCTAATATTACATTCGAAAAATATTAGGTCCCCTTATAGCCCCCACCCCCTTCACCCCACTCCTCCCCCCATAGCAACATTCTCCTCTATCATCATGAGACATTCATTGCATTTGGTGAATACATCTCTGAGCACCACTGCACCTCATGGTCAATGGTCCACATCATAGCCCACACTCTCCCATGTTTCATCCAGTGGGCCATGGGAGGACTGATATTATGTCTGATATTATGATTTAAAGTCTGGAGATGGGGGTTCACTTTTCCTTTTAATGATGTTTATGGCTATTCAGGGCTCCTTACCCTTCCAAATAAATTTAATGATTGCATTTTCTTTTTTTTTTTCTTTAATGCTGGTGAAATTTTTATTGGGATTGCTTTAAATCTGTATCAGTTTGAGTAGAATTGACATCTTAATGACATTTAGTCTTCCAATCCATGAGCATGGAATGTTCTTCCGGTTATTTAAGGCTTTTTAAAATTTCTTTTACCACTGGGTTGCAGTTTTCTGAATAAAAGTGCTTTACATCATGGGTTAAGTTTATTCCTGACTACTTAAATTTTATCTGTCATATTTTATTTTCACCACTTTGACACATTTAGTTACTTTTATTGATATAATCTTCATTTCTAGACTCTCCTCCACACCCCTCTCTCCTGTCTTTTCTTTTCAGGCTTTAGCACAACCCTTAGTATTTCCTGAAAATCTGGTCTCTTGCTTACAAATTCTCTCAGTTTCTGCTTATCTGTAAATATTCTAATTTTGCCTTCATTTTTGAAAGACAGTCTTGCTGGATATAAGATTCTTGGATGGAAGTTTTTCTCTTCTAGTATCTTAAATATATCAGACCACTGTCTTTTTGCCTCCATGGTTTCTGGTGCGAAATCAGCACTTAATCTTATTGGATATCCCTTAATTGTTATTCATTGCTTTTATCTTGCTGCTCTCAAAATTCTTTGTTTTGGCATTTGACAGTTCTGATGAGTATGTGTCTTGGAGTTGGTCTATCTGGATTTTTTTGGATGGGAGTACATTGTGCTTCATTGTCCTTCAATGAGGTTGGGAAATTTTTTACCATTATTTCTTCAAATATTCCTTCTGCCCCTTTTCCCTTCTCTTCTCCTTCTCAGACGCCCATGACACATATGTTTCATGCCTTTTGCTGTCAGTTAGTTCTCTGAGACCGTGTTAAATTTTTCCAAATTTTCTTCTGCTCTTTTGTATGTTCACTTTTCAGAGGCCATTTCTTCAAGCTCAGTAATCCTTTCTTCTGCCTTCTCAAATCTGCTGTTATATGATTCCAAAGTTTTTAAAATCATTTATTGTACCTTTCATTCCCGTAAGATCAGCTGTTTTTCTATATATGCTTTCAAATGCTTCTTTGTGCTCATCCAGTGTCCTCTTAGTACTCTTAATCTCTTTAGCCATCTCATTGAATTTATTAAGGAGATTTGTTTGAACATTGATGATTAGTTATCTCAACTCCTTTATGTCATCTGGAGGCTTATCTTGTTCCTTTAACTGGGCCATAGCTTCCTGGTGGTGTGGATTGTAATTTTTTGTTGGTGTCTTGGCATCTGGCTTACTAGAGTATTTTTTCTGGGTGTAGTTTTTCTCGTTAGTTTAGGGCTTCCTGCCCTTTCTCCCTTGCTGGTTGTGCAGTAGGAACCAAGCATGTAGTGGTGCTGTAAGCTGTGTAGGCTCAAGCTGCCCTCATTGCACCAGTGACCAATGAAGCTTCTTTCAACTTTCTCCTCTGCCAGGGGTAGAAACAGAGTCACAGCTATGTGGAATAATCCATGTGCAGGCCTAGACTGTAGTTGCCCAGAGACTGATGAAGCTTCACATTCCTTTCTCCCTTGCCTGGGGCAGGGATGGAGCTGTGGGTGTAGGCAGCAACCTATGCAGTGCAGGTCCACGATGACCGCAGTTGACCTGGTAGACTTATGATTTTCAGTCTATGACAGACAAAGTTACCTGCAGTTACCTGTATAGGCTGGTGCAGGGCTCCTCAGCCTCCTCCCTGCCAAAAGTGGAGCTGAAGTGTAGGCTGGCTGCAGGCTGATCTGGGTGAAAGAAACTGTCAGCCCGGCTTCCCTCAGGCTGGGGGCAGAGTCAGAATGGCAGCTACTGTCCTCTTTCTGACTTGGGCTGGTTCTCACTCAGCTGTTCCCAGGGTTATCTCTTAGCCAGATATACTGAGTCTACCAATCAGTAGCAGAAATCGGCAGCCAACCATCTCCTCCTCCCCTATTTCTGGGAAATGGTGCTTCCAATTCCAGCCACAGAATAACCCCTGGGGCAACTTGCACCACCAGAGTAGGACAATCACCGGCCTCCGCGTCTTGGCCAGTAATTTCCTGGAGAGGCTGGTGCAGGGTCCTGCGTCTTCCTCCCTGCTAGAGATGGCACTGGGCATAGGCTAGACCTGTAATCTGACCTGGATGGAAAGAAGCTGGTCCCTACCAGCACTGGGATTTTCAGTCAGCCCCGTGTCCGCTCGTGCCAGGTGCGGAGTTAAGATGGCGGCTCCTGGCCTCTTTCTGACTTGGACAGGCTCAAGCTTTAGCTGTTCTCAGGATTATACTGTAGCCCACTGGATTTCCTCATCATAGCTGAAATTGGTGCCCAACTGTTTCTTCCTTCCCCATTTTGGGGAAGTGGAGCTTCCAATTCCCAGCCACAGAACAGCTCCTGAGGCGGCTTGTGCCTCCAGTGGAGGATGGGCACTGGCCTCCAGGGCATGGAGCCTCTACTTACAAATCTTCTCTGCAGATGGGCATCTCCTCCTTCCACTCCTTCAAGGATGTTGCAAGATGTTATTCTGGTCTCCTGGAGTCCCCAAACAGGTGCTTAGCTAGCTCCAGAGAGCTCTGGATGTTTACTAACTGCCCTGTAGCAGGAGCTGATCCTAGGAGCGTTGTACTCAGCTGCCATCTTGCTGGTTTCTTTACTGTGTATTTTTTAATAAATATATCACACCTGCACCAACACGTCCCCATAAGAATGTTTTTTTGAATGCCAGTTCAAGGCCACGAACCCTTTGTTAAGAGCCCCTGCTCCAAAGGGAACGTTGGTCACAGTTGTTAGTGTCATTACCTCCAAGTGTCAACCTCTTCATTCTGAATATTCTGTTGGGAAGAATGTTTTGTTCATTTTTTTTTTTATTAGAGAAGTTGTGGTTTACAGAAAGATACGGAGAAAATACAGCTCTCCCCTATACCAAACTCTGTTTTTAACATTTTGTATTAGAATGGTATCTTTGTTACAACCGATGAGGGACTGTTATTATCATTGTATTATTAGCTATAGTCCATAGTTTACGTTTGGATTCCCTGTTTTTATTGTATAGTCCTCTAGTTATTATTTCTTAAATTTTTGTACTGGCAACATGTACACTGTATTAGTCAGCCAAAGAGGTGCTGATGCAAAGTCCCAAAACTCTGTTGGCTTTTATAAAGGGAATTTATTTGGGGTAGAAGCTGACAGTTACAAGGCCCCAAAGAGTCCAACTCAAGGTGCCGTAAGAGTATCCAAAGTCATTGTCCACGTATTGAAGCAAGATGGCGGGTGAAGTCTGCGGGTGAAGTCTACGAGGGTTCAGCCTTCCTCTCTCTAAGTCTCTGGGGGCCCAGCTTCTTCTGATCTCACCTGTAAGCTGGGGGGCTCGTTTCTTTCTGGGCCTTCTTAGCTGCTCAGGACTCTGTTCTCTTCAGCTGCAAACTATCAGGAAATGGCTCAGCATTCTCCAGGCCCCAGGACCAAGTTCTCTCCTCTGCTGTGTCTGTGGAGCTCTCTCTAGTCCCGTGTATCTTCTCCTCTGTTGTCCTTGAGTGCCCGTATATATAAAACCCACAAAGGCGGCGGGGGGGACTCAGTCGCCCTACCGACATGGTTGAATCAAAGTCCTAACCTTAGCATAGTTTAATCAAAGGCACCTCAGCTGAATCTAATTCAGTTGAAGGGTATCACGCCCAGAGGAACCAACCAGTTTACAAATATGATCTGTATCTCTTTTTAGAATTCATAAATAATATCAAACTGCCACATATACCATCTAAAGTTTTCCCTTTTATCCATTCAGATGCACAGTTCACTGGAGTTGATTGCATTCACAATGTTATGTTACCATCACCACTCCACATGACCAAATCTTTTCTGTCACCCTCAGCAGAAACTCTGAGCCAATAAAGGATTAACTCCCAATTCCCTACCCTCACTTGTATTCTAGTTTCTTACTCTATAAATTTGCTTGCTCTGATTATTTCATATCATTGAGGTGAGAAAATAGTTATCCTTTGTGTCTGGCTTATTTTACCCTGGAAGACTGTTTTGTTTTGTTTTGCTTTTTGTGAGCTCCTATATGCATTTCTGCCCACCTTCTTTGTTCCAAGACAGTGTGAACCAGATCAGCACTTGTTCGGCTGTAGTGGATGAGTCTCAGTGCTCTGGGCCTTTGATGTTAGAGTGGAGATGAATGGACTTTGAAAATTTGCATACAGTCATCACACAAAACTTAATGTCTAAAACGCAGGCCCTGGTTAAATATAGGCTTTGTCCTAAGGTTCAAGGAAAATGCTTGAGTGTGAGATAACAAAGCACCATACCAGAATGTGACTGGGTGGCCTCTAACCCTTTTTATAGTGTTGTAGCTGATGTAAAGAGACTGAAGAGTGGCCACCGGAGGTTCTGAGGGGAGGGAGAGGGAAAAGTAGGTGTAAAATGGGAGCATTTTTGGGACTTGGAAATCGTCCTGCGTGACATCTCATTGATGGATACAGGCCATTATATATTTTGTCATAACTTACAAAATTGCTCAGGACAGAGTATAAACTGTAATGCAAACTATAGACATGGTTAGGACTGCTTCAGTATGTGCTCATCATTTGTAGCAAATGTACCACACTAATGAAGGAGGTTGTTAATGTGGGAAAGTGTGGGAGGGGGAGGGGGGTGGCATATTTTTTATGTAATAGTTGCATAATCTGAAGTTTCTTTTAAATGAATAAACTAGAAAAATAAAAATAAAGGGACACTGAAGAAAAGGCCAATTACTGTTGATATCCCTGTAGCTAGAACTCTGCAGCTGAAGATTGGCACAGGAGCTGGAGGATGAGTCTAGCAGAGAAATTCCAGGAACCAGAGCCTTGATCTGATAGCATTTAATGCTGACTTCAAGCATGTTAGGTAAATTATGTCAAGCCTCTGGGGAGATAGTCAGGAGTCTGAACAGTCTCTGGGGATTGTTGTTTGACATTGGAAGCAGGTGAGAGTCCTACAGCTTGTGAAGTCATTAAGGTGCAATTATGACAAGCTTGACTTGATCCTTTCTGATTTGCCTGCCAGCCTTGACAGCTCCAAACAGTTGGTGGGGACCTGAAGACACTTCTTCTCTGGTTCCTTATAGCACAGACAGCAAAAATATTCTGCTCCCTGTGGCTAGAGCTGCATGAAAGAAATTTTGCTGAGAAAAGCTAGAAGGCCCTTCTGTTGACAGTTGTTGTGAAGTTAGAAACCATGGCCTTATTAGGAGTCTCCCTAGGTACAGCGTGGGCATAGCACTTTTTCCTCTTCTTTCCCTTCTGTTCTGTACATGGGGTTTCACTGAAAGCAGGCGTTTTCTCCTTCTGACTGGTACCTCTTCCCTTGGCTAACTGATAGCCATGCTTGTGGAATGCAGGTCTGTGGCACATCTGCAGTAGTTGAGTGACACAGAGGAGGGGTCAGTCTTTATCTGTGGTGTGTGAATTTCTTTTATGCATACCTAAGCTCTTAAAACAGGCAAATCTTGAGTAGGAGACCTAATCAGAGTGCTGATTAACAGTGCCAAGCCAAGGATTTGCAGAGGCTCCATCATCTATTAGCTTTGTGATTTAGAGCAAGTAAATTTGCTGCTAACCCTCAGTTTCCACATCTGTGAAAAGTTGCTAATTTTAACATACTTTTTTTTTTGTTTTAAATTTATTGAAGTATATCACTCATACATAAACATAATAAACAAGTGTATAGTAATAGTTGGGAACTTACAAAACAAATGTATATAACATCACACAGGACTCTCATAACTCACCCTACCACCAATACCTTGCATTGTTGTTAAACATTTTAAACTAATGATTAAAGCATATTGTCAAAATATTACTACTAATCAAAGTATTTTCTCCCAACCCACCCTATTGTTATTATCTTTATATCATTTATATATGAATATACGTGAACAGTAAGTATATAGTAAAAGCTGTGAACTTATAGAACAAACATGCGTAACATTATACAGGGGTCCCGTACATCAACCCTCCACCAACACCTTGCATTGTCGTGTGACAGTTGTTACAAATGATGAAAGACTATTTCAGTGGGCCCTACTCTGGGCTTTGTGTACCTGAGTGAAATGGACTTGGACTCCGATGTGACTTTTATACACATGCCTCTTCTGTCACCTTTACTGAACCTGTCGTTGGTGGGGTTGGTGTATACCAGGACACTTGAATCTCTGGACTGTCCATGTGCCAGCTGGGCCCTCAGCCTCAGCAGAGTTGCAACTCCTACTCTCTGGTTATTGGACTTACCCAGGTCAGCTAACAGGGAGGTGAGGATGGTCAACCACCACACCAGGGAAGCGAGAGTGCCTACAACTGCAAGCAGGAGAATTGCATCCATCACCCATGTGGGATCTAAGCCCAGTATAGAGGTAGAGTGGACATCACCATCCCAAGGTCCACAGGATGGAGGAATAAAATACGGATTAGAGTGGACTTACTTTTATTCTATTATAGAACTATTGTGACTAGTAATGGAAGAAACTATAGCACTGATCTGGAGAAAGTGGCCATGGTAGTTGCTGAAGGCAGGGAGAGGGAAGAAGAGATGTGATGTAGGGGCATTTTCGGGACATGGAGTTGTCCTAAATGATATTGCAGAGACAGATGCTGGACATTACATATCCTGCCATAACCCACTGAATATACAGGGAGAGAGTGTAAACTACAATGTAAACTATAATCCATGCGGTGCAGCAGTGCTCCAAAATGTATTCACCAAATGCAATGAATGTGCCACAATGATGAAAGAGGTTGTTGATATGGGAAGAGTGGGGTTGGGGTGTGATATATGTGGGAATCTTTTATATTTTTTCATGTAACATTTTTCGTGATCTGTGTGTCTTCAAAAAAATACAATAAAATAACCCATTGGGAAAAAAAAGAAAAAATATTGTCAAAATCTTACTACTAATTATAGTCCTTATCTTACATTTGGTGTATTTTCCCTCAACCCACCCTATTATTATTTTTTAAATATATTTTTTATGACAGAAATTGTAAACTTATAAAACAATTGTGCACATGTGAAGAATTCCCAAACAACACCCCTCTATCAACACACCACAATGTGGTGGAGTATTTGTTACAGGTAAGATAATATCATGTGATTGTTACCACGTCCATAGTGTACATTTGGCATGCATTTTCCATACTACCCCATTATCAACACAGTATATCTTTGGCATAGATGCAAGATTATTATATTATTACTTACTGCTAACCACAATCCATAGGTCACTCCAATTGTATTTTTTTTTAGATTTATTTTTTTTATTTATCACCCCCCCCCCCCCGTTGTCTGCTCTCTGTGTGCATTCACTGTGTGTTCTTCTGTTCTTCTGTGACCGCTTCTATCCTTATCAGCGGCACCGGGAATCTGTGTTTCTTTTTGTTGCATCATCTTCTTGTGTCAGCTCTCCGTGTGGGCGGCACCATTCTTGGGCATGCTGCACTTTCCTTTTGCACTAGGCGGCTCTCCTTACGGGGCACACTCTTTGCATGTGGGGCTCCCCTATGCAGGGACACCCCTGCATGGCACGGCACTCCTTGTGCCCATCAGCACTATGCATGGGCCAGCTCCACACTGGTCAAGGAGGCCCAGGGTTTGAACCGTGGATCTCCAATGTGGTAGGCGGACGCCCTATCAATTGGGCCAAGTCAGCTTTCACTCCAGTTGTATTTTTCCCATGCTTCTTCACATTCCCAGCACCCTGCAATAGTGATAAACATTTGTTTTAGCTTATGAAGGACACTCTTGCATCTGTACCCTCAAATGCAATTCTCACCCCACCTCTTGGTTTACGGTGCTATTCAGTTCCTAGATTATTCTCTAACATTCTATCAATTGGCATAGACTACCATTTTCAGCCACATCCCCATTTAAAAACTAGCTGTTACTCACTATGTGTTACCATCCACTCTATACATTTCCACACTTTTACAGTAAAGCTAATTAAAACTTCTACCTACATTAAACATCAGTAGTCCATCTCAGTCCTCCTCTTTTCTCCTTTAAGAATCCACCACCTACCACCACTTCTTGAAGGTGTTTATCTACAGTTTCTTCTAGAAGCTTTATGGTTCTCTATTTTATTTCAGGTTTTTGATCCATTTTGAGTTAATTTTTGGACAAGGTGTGAGATAGCAGTCCTTTTTCCTTCTTTTGGGTATGGATATCCAGTTGTCTCAGCACCATTTGTTGAATAGACTTTTCTGCCCGAGCTGTGTGGGTTTGACAGTCTAGTCGAGAATCACTTGGCCATACGTGTGAGGGCTGTTTCTGAGCCATCAGTTTGGTTCCATTGGTCTATGTGTCTGTCTTTATGCCAGTATCATGCTGTTTTTACCAGTGTAATTAGGTAATATGATTGAAAGTCTAGAGAAGAGAGTTCACTTTTCCTTTTTATGATGTTTCTGGCTATTCAGGATCCCTTATCCTTTCAAATAAGTTTGATAATTGTGTTTTCATTAAAAAAAAATGGTGGTGAAATTTTTTCAGGATTGCTTTGAATCTGTATGTCAATTTTAGTAGAACTGGCATCTTATTGATATTTAGTCTTCCAATCCGTGATCATGGAATGTTTTTCCAGTTATTTAGGACTTTTTTGATTTCTTGTAACACTGAGTTGGAGTTTTCTGAATACAAGTGCTTTACATCATTGGTTCAGTTTATTCCTGACTATTTGAGTTCTATCTTTTATATTTTATTTTCACCACTCTTTTGACACTTTTAGTTTTATTTATCTAATCTTCATTTCTAGACTCTCTCCCTCATGTTTTCTTTTCAGACTCTAGCACACCCTTTCATTCTTCCTGAAAATCTGGTCTCTTGGTTAGAAAATCTCTCAGTTTCTGCTTATCTGTGAATATTCTGTTCTCACCCTTGTTTTTGAAAGACAGTCTTGCCGGATATAAGATTCTTGGCTGGAAGTTTTCTCTTATAGTATCTTAAACATATCATATCACTGTCTTCATGCTTCCATGGTTACTGGTGAGAAATCAGCACTTAATTTTACTGGATATCCCTTATATGTTATGCATTGCTTTTCTCTTTCTGCTCCCAGAATTCTCTCTTTGTCTTTGGCATTTGACATTCTGATGAGTATGTGTCTTAATGCTGGTCTTTTCAGAATTTTTTCAGATGAGAGTACATTGTGCTTCTTGGACATGGATATCTATGTCCTTCAATAGGGTTGAGAAATTTTCTACTGTTATTTCTTCAGATATTTCTTCTGCTCCTTTTCCATTCTCTTTTCAGTCTAGGACACCCATGACATGTATGTTTGAATGTCTTCTGCTGTCATTTAGTACCCTGGTACCTTGTTCAATTTTTTCCAGTCTTCATCTGTTCTTTTGTATGTTCACTTTCAGAGGCCATGTCTTCAAGCTCATCAATCCTTTCTTCTGCCTCCTCAAATCTGCTATTATATGATTCCAGTGTTTTTTTAAAAATATCATTTATTACCCCTTTCATTTCCATAAGATCTGCTAATTTTCTTTGTATGCTTTCAAATTCTTCTTTATGCACATCCAATGTCTTCTTAATATCCTTAATCTCTTTAGCCATCATTGAATGTATTAAGGACATTTGTCTGCACATGTATGATTAGTTGTCTCAACTCCTTTATGTCATCTGGAGGATGCTTATTTTATTCCTTTAAGTGGGTCCTACCTTCCTGTTTGTTGGTGTGGATTGTAATTTTTTGTTGTTGTCTTCGCATCTGGCTTACTAGAGTATTTTTTCTGGGTGCAGTTTTCTCTTTAGTTTAGGGCTTCCTGCCCTTTGTCCCTTGCTGGTTGTGCAGTAGGAGCCAAGGATGTAGTTGGTGCTGTAAGCTGTGGAGGCTCAAGCTGCCCTCATTGCCCCAGGGACCAGTGAAGCTTCTTCCAACTTTCTCCTTTGCCAGGGGTAGGGACAGAGTCACAGCTGTGTGGAATAATCCGAGTCATGCAGGTCTAGGACTGTAGTTGCCTAGAGAGACTGATGAAGCTTCACGTCCCTTCCTCCCCTGCCTGGGGAGGGGATGGAGCTGCAGGTGTGGGCAGCAATCTCTGCCGTGTGGGTTCAAGATGACAGTATTTGCCCTGGTGGACTTCCAGTTATTCAGTCTGTGCCAGTGAAAGGTACCTGCAGTTACCTGGAGAGGCTGGTGCCGGCCAGCCTCCTCCCTGCCAGAGGTGGGACTGAAGCCTGGGTAGAGCTGCAGGCTGATCTGGGTGAAAGGAACTGGTTCCTACCATCACTGTGATTTTTGGTCAGCCCGGCTTCCCGTCATGCTGGGGGTGGAGTCAAAATGGCATCCACTGGCCTCTTTCTGACTTGGGCAGTTTCACACCCCAGCTGTTCCTAGGATTATCTCTTAGCCCGCCGAGTCTATCCATCAGTAGCCGAAATCGGCAGCCAACCATCTCCTCCTCCCCTGTTTTTGGGAAATGGAGCTTCCAATTCCAGCCACGGAGTTCGTGAGGTGGCCTGTGCTGCCAGAGTAGGATAAGCACTGGCCTCTAAGGCGTGGCCTGTAATTTCCCGGAGGGGCTGGCGCAGGTCCCTGCAGCTTCCTCCCTGCTGGAGGTGGGTCTAGGCTAGACCTGCAGTCTGACCTGGGTGGAAAGAAGCCGGTCCCCCCCAGCACTGGGGTGTTCAGTCCACCCCGCTTCCCCTCGTGCCACTAGCGGAGTTAAGATGGCGGCTCCCGGCCTCTTTCGGACTTGGACAGGCTCACACTTTAGCTGTTCGCAGGATTATACTTTAGCTGAATTTACTCGTCAGTAGCTGAAGTCAGGGCCCATCCGTCTCTTCTTCCCCTGTTTTTGAGAAGTGGAGCTTTCAATTCCAGCCGTGGAACAGCTCCTGAGGCGGCTCGTGCCTCCAGTGGAGGATGGCACCGGCCTCCAGGGTGTGGAGCCTCTGCTTACGAGTCTTCTCTGCAGGTGGGCATCTCCTCCTTCCATTCCTTCAAGGACTCCTGGAGTCCCCAAACGGGTGCTTCAGCTAAATCCAGAGAGCTCTTGGTGTTTGCTCACTTCCCTGTAGCAGGAGCTGCCTCTAGGAGCTCCTCACTCCACTGCCATCTTGCTGGTCCTCTGTTTTTTTAAAGATTTATTTAATTTATTTATTCCCCCCACCCCCTTGTTGCTTGTGCTTGCTGTCTGCTCTCTATGTCCGTTCAGTGTGTGTGCTTCTGTGTCTGCATCTCTTCTCTTCTCATCTTCTCTTTAGTCAGCACTGGGAACCAATCCTACGACCTCTGGTGTGGGAGAGAGGCACTCAATTGCTCAAGCCACCTCAGCTCCCTGGTCTGTTGTGTCTCTCACTGTCTCTCCTCCACAACTCCCTTTGTTGCATCATCTTGCTACATCAGCTGTCGGCGGTGCAGGCCCTCATTTCTCCACTATGTGGGCAGCTTACTTTCACCAGGATACCCCAGGAATCGAAACTGGGGCCTCCCGTATGGTAGACGGGAGCCCAATTGCTTGAGCCACATCTGCTTCCCTTAACATAATTCTTAAGGTTGTCTTAAGATGAAATGAGATGAAGCATTTAAAATAACAGTATCTGGTACGTAATAAGTATTTTTTAAAGAGTACTTATTTTGTTTTGGGTCAGCTGCACTAATATAAATTATATGTGTTTATTAATATTCTTAGAGTATAAGAGTCTGCCCTTAACAGTGTAAGTGATAAATTATACGGCTATGAACGTGGAATAGAGTTTCTGAATTAATGCATCTCTGATCATAGGAAATTATCTTATGTCAGTAGCTATGACTGAAAAAAGCAGAATAAAGAGACTGGCACTTGTCAACACCAGCAAGCTTTAGATTAATGGAGAAGTAAAGCTTGTAAGTCTGGTTTTCCTTGACTGCTATTTTTATTTTAGCTAGTTTTAGAGATTTTCCCCTTTAGTTATGTGTACATATATTTTATTTAAGGCCTCTTCTTTTGTAAGAATATAAAAAATATGTTTTTATTTAGAAATTCTTTGGCAGCAAATGGTAGAAAGCTCAACTACAGCAGCCTAAAAAAATATGGGCTCTTCTGTCTAGCTTAACAATTATTCCAGAGATGGGTGCATTGCTGAGCCTGGTTCACTGCCCGATGCACACAAATGCCAATCTGCAACACCCGGGTTTCAAAGAGAGAAAGAGCCACTGAGTAAGGAGGCAAAGCCTCAGCACTGTCTTCCCAAAATGGAAAGCCTGAGATGCTCCTTACAGCATCTGGGCGTGGTTAGATGTGAGTACAGTGGTCTGAGTTGACTGAATCTGGGGTGGCATATTGTTTGAGCATGTGGAGACTGGTTGCATGCTTAGTCATAGGACGCATGTATGAAAATGGCAGCCTTGACATGATGATGACCATGATTTTCAGTATTATAATTGAGGTATGGGCTACTATAGTTAAAGCTCTGTACTACTGTGTGTGTTTAGAGAGCCAATTCTGACTGAAACTGGTTTCATCTAGGAGAAGATAAGTCAGAACTGGTGTGGGGTGACTCAGGCTTCCTCATTAATAAACATGAGGGGTTGTTAGTAGGGTCATGAGTCCCTAAGCTACAAAAAAACAGGATAAAGGGCATAGGCAGAACGTCACAAGAATATCTATTCCTTGGCAATTCCAAGAGAAGAGAAGACACCTGGGTTGCAGGTCAGTATTCTTCTGAACAGAGGTCAGTGAGCATCATCCATTAGTTCTTGGTCACAAGTGGTTGCTACCATAGGTCCAGGTCAGTGAGCATCATCCATTAGTTCTTGGTCACAAGTGGTTGCTACCATAGGTCCAGGTCAGTGAGTATCTTCCATTAGTTCTTGGTCACAAGTGGTTGCTACCATTTGTCCCGGTCAGTGAGTATCTTCCATTAGTTCTTGGTCGCAAGTGGTTGCTGGCATTGGTCCAGGTCAGTGAGCATCAGCATCAACCATTGGTTCTTAGTCACAGGTGGCTGCTAGCATCAATCCAGGGCCTCAGCAGTATCATGGCCAACAAGTCTCTAATTCACTTAGGTTTCCCTCATGCCTTTTGTCACATGCCTGCAACATGATAGACTAATTCCAAGAAGGAAAAAAGAGAGAAAGGCCATGTTTCCTGCTACCTAATACCTGTAAAACAAACAAAAAAATTCACAGCCCTCTCCACATCAAGATTTCTGCTAGTCTCATTGGTCTAAACCAAATCACATACCAGCTGCAGTGGAGATCAGCCATGACCAGTCACCTGGACTGAACATACCTGCTTTCAAAGGAAATATGGTGTTACTTAAGCAACAAGAGGGTAAGGAATATGGGATAGGAATAAACAGTCTCCCACAATGAGCTTAGTATTTATGCAAGCTGCCTTCTGAATTAGAGGAATTGAGAACTAGGGAAGCACTTTATCCTAATCTTTCTAGCTTTCTTCCCTGTCACTGAATTCACGTAGTGTCTGTATTATTTACTACCTGCAGTGGACAAAAAAGGAAGTGGTTGGACCAGCCAGCTGCCCACGCCAGGCTCCACCACTTGCGTGAGGACAGCTTCCCTTGCCTCGTTGCTGCACCAGGATGGTTGACGTTGAAGGTGGTTGTAGTGGACGCCTTGTCGGTGGCCAGGCTTGACCGTAGCTGTGTCCCCAGCAAAACGCCTCCCAACAAGCCGGCTCTGTAACCAGGCACAATCTCCTGAGCTTTCCCCGAAAAGTCCCCCATTACCAAGGCAGGAGCCCATGCCTCCCTGTTCACCTGAAACCGCGGACTTATTTCGTGTCGGCTTATTTACTCCCGAGACTCAGTTAGAGTGAGGGGCCTATATGGGCCCAATTACTATCTAGCTTAGTGATTCAAAGTCCAGTGATTCCATAATAACTTTAGGGACCAGTGCTTTCCTGAGGTCAGCACTCACTGGCCCTGCACAAAGGAGCAGCTTTCTCATCTTGGTGTTGCAGTCCAGAAGCAGCAAACGTTCCTCTGCTCGTTGTTTCAAGGTGAAAGGTGAAACACACATAGCTGGAACTTCAGGATGTCTTCTGCAGCAATGATAACTTTAAGTAATATTTATTAAAAGCTGTGTAGGTGCTTTTGCTCTCTATGCAGCCTGTTACCGAGTTTTCCTCATTTTTTTTTCTGCATGAAAGAAGAGACTTTTCTAGGCTTCCTATTAAAAGGCATCTAGGTTGAATGGAATATTTTCTTTGAATTTTTTTTCTTTCCTATGTGCAAAGTGAGGAGTCAGAGCCGTGGAATCAGAGAATTCAAGTTTCTTTATAGTTCAAGAGGAGTAAAGCAGGGAATGGACAGAAATAGGTCACATTGTGTTGGAAATTTGAGGACAATGAGGAGTTTCTTAGAGCGCACAGCCTTTGCAGGGCTCCTATTTTGGGGCAAAGTGTTTCAAATGTGTCAGAAGCCAAGAATTATATGATATGGCAGCCTTTAAAACATTTAAAAAACACTTACGTGCCTGCATATTTTTCCTAGTAAAAGGAAATTAACGGCAATTACATTTAATCACTTGACAAGAAATGACAAGTGGCTTTTCCTCACATCATGAGAGTAGATCGGGTACTTCTCTCCGCTGCCTAGTAGGCCCTGGGTGATTCTAGAGACCACCCACCCCACCTGCCTAAGAGCGGCAGCAGCAGTGGCCCCGCCTGGGAGCTGGGGCCGTGGCCCACCGTCTGCCAGTCTCTAGCCACTGGGCCATGGCTTTGGGGAAGTCGCTAAACCTAAGAGGGTTCTCGCCTCTAAAACTAGGGGCTGTTTGGCCTCGTTACTTTAAAATGAGCGAGCTGCTGGCGTGTGCAGTTTCCAGGTAATATGGAAATTCTTGGATAACGGACCTGAGCCTCAGCAGATGTTTTTAAAGGTGTGGAGAGAGCCGAGGTGAAGTTCCCATGAGCCCTTCCCTCTCCCTTCTTTTGTCTGCTTCTCCTAAGAGAACGGGCGTTGTCCAGGGGGGCCGTGATTCTCAGTCTTCCCCACCACGTGTTACGTGGGCCCTGGTGTGTCTCGTTCTTGATGCTCTTTCGTTTGGGATTTGCTCCGTCCCCCTTTCTCCTCGGCACTGCCCGAAGACCCTTGAGTGCTTTTGACTCCCACAGCCATTTGCACTTGCCCTCCTGCTTCAAAATCAGCACCTGCTCCTGCCTCACTTGGCAGATGTTTCCACTCTGTGAACGTAAAATCGCCATCCCAGGGTCCTCAGGATGGAGGAATAAAATACGGATTAGAGTGGACTTGCTGGTATTCTACTATAGAGTTACTGTGACTCTAGCAATGGAAGAAATTGTATCACTGATGTGGAGACAGTGGCCAAGGGGGTTGCTGAGGGCAGGGAGAGGGAAGAAGAGGGGTGATGTGGGGACACGTTTGGTACTTGGAGTTGTCCTCAATGATATTGCAGGGACAGATGCTGGACATTATATATCCTGCCATAACCCACTGAAGGGACTCAGGGAGAGTGTAAACTTCAATGTAAACTATAATCGATGCTGTGTAGCAGTGCTCCAAAGTGTATTCACCAAATGCAGTGAATGTGCCACAATGATGAAAGAGTTTGTTGATGTGGGAGGAGTGCGGGGTGTGGGGAGTGGGGTGTATGGGAACCTCTTATATTTTTTAAAGTAACGTTTAGGGTGATCCATGTATCTTTTAAAAAAATGATAAAATTAAATTAAAAAAAAAAATCAAACCAGCCAGTTGCTAGCTTTTATTTGATTGAAGCCATGGACATCAGGGTGTTGAATGGTGCTGAACCCCAGGTGGGATCCTTGCATCAAAGGCAGGGAGCTGCCTTTGGTGGAGTATGAGGAGGGGAGCACTCAGGAAGTAACTAGAAAGCCCTAGGTAATGCTCTCTCCTATGCAGAAGGTGTTCACATTTATCATTGCCTTTACCCTAATCCTCAGACCAGGCAAATGAACTTACGTAGCCCCTAGATTTTATTTTAACAGATGAGACACAGAGATGTTGAGCAGAAATTGCTCCAGGTCTTCTGGCAAGCCGGTCCGCCCAAGCCTCCTCGCCCAGACGCTGGCTTCTCTAGGAGCTCACCAACTGGCCCTCCCGCTCCCCACTCCTTTGCCCTTGTCGGGTCAGGGCTGGTCACAGGGCGGCCGCGAGTTGAAGGTTGTGAGGATGTTAGAGTTGACCGCTCGGTTAGATGTAGCTCGAGCGTACGGAGGCTGAGCGTGGCAGCTGCGAAACGTCCACTTCCACCTGCTCTTGGACTTTTCACATCTCTTTTAAAGGAGCGTCTTTGAAGATAGCGTGGGTAGAGAAGTAGGGGTGTTTTATCCTGTGGCTCAAGTTGGCCTCCAGGGTGTTGTCTGCAGGTGAGGGCAGGGCAGTGAGGTCAGGTGCAGCTGTGGTCCCCATCTGCCTTGGAGCTTTAAAAACTGTATTTCAGTCACCAAATAAAAAAACGACTGCTCAAAAGTGTTAAGCAATATAGAGGAATCATGTAAAATCTCTTCCCTATCCCATTGGATTCCCATTTCTTTTTGGTTCCTTTTGAGTGTGTAATCTTCCAGACCTTTTTCCTATATACACATAAATGCAGGTGAAGATGTTTTAAAGAATGGATCATAGTCACTTTTTTGTTCCTCCTTCACTGTTGGTATGCTGAGACTTCCTTGATTCTTGTTAATAAGTACCTATATTCCTCTGAATGGACTCCCCAAAACATATTTGCCCTGCTCTTTGTGAAGCACACTTAGGCTGCCCTCAGTCCTTCACTATTATAAATCATCTTGCAAACAGCATTAGGAGACGGTTCTTAGCAGTGGAAGTTGATGAGTCAAAGAGTATTCCCATTTAAAACTGTAAAAAGGACTTCAAAAGTGCCCTCCAAAAACTATCATCCCAATTTAGTCTTCTAAAAGCAGTGTGTGGGTTGTGCCAGATTTCCCACCAACTTTTTGCCAGTCTGACAGATGAAAATAGACATTGCTTTGAATTGCTATTTCCCTGGTCACATGGAGGCGGAACACAGTTTTAAAGTTTTATTAGCTGTTGTATGCCTTCTGCTAGGAAGGGCTGGTTCACGCCCTTTCCCCCACTTCATCTGGGCTATTTGTTTTCCTCTTAGTGGTTGGTAAGAGCTCTTTGTTTATTAGGAGCTGAGCTCTTTGTTACGTATTTTGAGAATGTTTCTTTCTGGTATGATTTCTTTTTAATTTCCTGCGCAGCATCTTTTCCTGCTCAGAGGATTTAAATTTATGTGCTCAAATCTGCCAGTCTTTTTGTTTTTGGCTTCTGGGAAGTGTATCATCTTTAAGGAGAACGTCCCCCCTGCCAAAATCATAGAAATAGTATCAAATATTTTATCTAGTACTTTTAGAGGGTTTTCCTTCTTTGTTTTTAGTGTGTGGGTTCATAATTCATGAATCCAGGTAGACTCCTGATTTTACTCTGAGGCCCTAAAAATTGCCTCTCCATTTGGGAAAGGAAATAAGATAAAAAATTACACCAGGCAACCAGGTGACTCCTCTGGCCCAGGATCTGGAGGATGATTCTGGGTGACATTGATGGACCCCGGAATCTGCAAGGTGGTGATGTTCTCTGAGGCAGTTCCCCCGAAAGGTCTGAATTAGGTCTGAGAGCCGTAAATTGGAGTGTGCTTAACTTCATCAGGACCAGTACACCAGGGCTTCAGTGGCCAAGAGGGACAGTGTGCAGTCCTGCTGCCTGGTTTCCTGAGAGTGAAAAGAGAATGGGCTAGCAGACTCAGGAGACGTCTGCAGGTGGAAGCATCTTCAAGTGTTATGAGGACAGTAGCAAAGACCCACATTTTGGTTGGACTGTGGCAGTTATATCTCATTTAATGTGGAAAGAATTCTGGGAATAAACAGATGAATAGTTGACAATGCAGAATTGGGAAGCCAGCAGCATTCATGGAAAATGTGTAAAATAATATGAATGCCTGAATGCCTCAAGAAACATAGATAACTGATTTAGAGGAAATGCGGCAGGAATAAATGTGTACAGGAGGAATACATCCTGAAGTCTTTCTTTTTTTTTAAATTTCTTTCCCCTCAGCCCCCCCCCAGTTGTCTGCTCTCTGTGTCCATTTACTGCGTGTTCTTCTGTGACTGCTTCTATCCTTACCAGTGGCACGGGAGTCTGTGTTTCTTTTTGTTGCGTCATCTTGTTGTGTCAGCTCTCTGTGTGTGCGGTGCCACTCCTGGGCAGGCTGCACTTTCTTTCGTGCTGGATGACTCTCCTTATGGGGTGCACTCCTTGCGCGTGGGGCTCCCCTATGCGGGGGACACCCCTGCGTGGCACGGCACTCCTTGCACGCATCAGCACTGTGCATGGGCCAGCTCCACACGGGTCAAGGAGGCCTGGGGTTTGAACTGCGGACCTCCCATGTGGTAGACGGACACCCCAACCACTGGGCCAAGTCCGCTTCCCCTCAAGTCTTAGAAAACAAAACACATCTTAGGTCAGAGGGGTGGTGGGCTGCAGAGCAGGCAGAGATCTCTGGTGACATTTATGCTCATGTATTTTGGGTTCCATTCCCTGAAAACATCTTTAGATCTATGAAAAGGAGCAGAGAAGGATAGCAGGGCTCGAAGGACTGATGCCCCCAGAGGTCAGAGGTGAGGTCCGCGAGGGACCCCCAGTGCTGCCAGACCTGGAGCAGTGCCATCCTCAGTGTAAGAGCTGTGCCCAAGGGCGTGGCAGGCACAAGTGGGCAAGCAGTGAGCCCTCGTTATGGACTGATGCTTGCAGTTGTTTTGTTCTGTGCGTGGAAAACTCGAGACCTCTGTGAACAGGAGCCCGCAGTGTTAGTCCTTGCTGATTGGTTTGCCCAAGTCATTCAACCTTTCTAAGCCTCACCTTCCCGCTCTGTAAAATGAGAACTGATGGCTTCTTCCAAGAGTCATCGTGACAGAGGCTCGCTGGACTATGAAGAAATTACCTGAACAATTTGGAAAAGCCTATGCAGATGGGAGGGATTTTAAAACATATTAGTGCTGTAAATGATGGTGAATCTCTTCTTTTAAAGCTCCTTTCTGATATGGGCCAAGTTTCTTCTGATTCCAGTAAAACTTTTATCTTGACGCATACCCGAAGCTTCTGCCATCAGGAATGTGCTTTTAAGAAGTACAACGTCAGGAGAGAAGTCTGGGTTGCGTTTTCCACATGGTAAAGCGGGGTGTGGTGAGTCCAGCTTTCTGGGGCACAATCACATTGACTTCCTTTGTTTACCCCCATTGTGCACGTAGCTCGGCGCTCTGCACAGAGATGACGCGGAATAGTTTGCTGACGACCACAGATGACTGAGCAGTACTCCACATGAGCCACCGCGTGGAACGTTGGGGTGGAAATGTCTGTTTAGAACCTCACGGTGCTTCTCTGTTGCTCCAGTGCCAGCTCAGATTAAAACGCTGGAGTTCCAGGTGGGTTGTCAAAAAGTCCCCAGCCCCTCTTTTGGGGAGATGAAGGCCATCTGGAGACAAGCTTCAGCTATCACGGACCCTCTGCCTTTGGCTCTCACTACCTGCCTCAGAGACCTGCGCCGTCTCATTTGCTCCAAGGCTCACAAGTCCAAAAACTGGACCTTGGAGATCTCTACGGGAAACAGAGCTTGGCAGGCGGTTTCTGAGCAGGCAGTAGCCTTTCCTCTTTTGTACAGCCTTGAGAGTTGTTTGCACCTAACACAAACTTGACCGTTAAACATGAAGCCCATAGAGCGCTGAGGATTCAGGAGTTGCTGGGGGGAAACTGCCTGTATTCGCTGACTTGTTTTAACTTCAGCTTCTGGAAGGTGGGGGCCAACTTGCATTCTTCCTTCAGGGCTTCAGTTGCTGGGCACCTATCTTTGTTTCTTGTCGGAGACAGCAAACAGAGGGTAATGGTTGCACAAGCATCCAGCTCTTTTGTGCAAGTCTGGGAGATTCCTGCAAGGAGTTCCTAGGTTGCAAGGGTGCCTACTGCTGAATGCCAAAAAAAACACAAAAAACAAAACCCTAAACCAACCCAACCTCTCCCGTTCTAGCTTTTCCAAGCTTTTGTGAGCCTTACCTATCAATGAATCAGAAACCCTGACTGTTGCTGCAGTAATAAACTGTTGAGGAGGATTGAAACTCTGGGTGATAGTGTAGAAAGTGATTGTGCGAAATAAATGTTAGCCCCATTTGAACATATTTTTCAGTTACTGGATATTTACATGCTCTTAAAGACAATCATTCGAATGGGTTCGGTTATTTAATGATTTAAAGTGAATGTAGCAAATCCCAGCATGAGAAGAAAACTGCCAGACAAGCCCAGAAGTATCTGTAGTGGACAGAGTACTGAAGGCAGGAAGACAGGTGGAGTTGCTTGCTCAGGAGCATTGGGACCTGCGGACGTGCTAAACTTTGAAAGACTGTGCTGAACTGCCTGTGTGTCGGTCAAAATACAGGGTTAAGGTGTGGAAGTAGCTTGAGCACTGAGCGCCTGCCTCCCGAATGGGAGGCCCCAGGTTTGGGTCCCGTGCCTCCTGAGAAACCAAAAACGAACAAGCAAAACAACCGAAAGAAGCAGCTCAGGGAGGCCGCTGTGGCTCGGTGGTTGAGCTCCGGCTTCCCACACAGGAGTCCTGGGTTCAGTCCCTGACCCCGGCCCCTCAACAAGATACTAACAATGTTAATTTTTGAAATGTCACAAGAATCCACGTCCTTAAAATTAGAAGTGGGGATTCCCGGGGTTTGTGGTTGCGCATCCGAGGGCTGATTGCGGGAGCCGGCCCTCGCCCCCGGGTGTGCGGGGACCTAACGGGTGCGTCTGCCTGCGGGGCCGGTTCCCGCCCGTCAGCACCCGGCGCCCCCTGGCTAGGCAGCTCCCCTCCCTCGTCCTCAGCTGCCTCCTCCGTACGCGGGCCGGGCACGCCGCAAGTTCCTGGGTGCTTTCAGATACGTCGTTTCATTCGGTCCCTGGGGTGGGTGAGGAGGAAGCAAGGTCAGAGGTTAAAGGTTTTGCAGGGCTGAGAGGCAGGACAGCTCAGGCGTCCCCTCGCCAAACCCGGTGTCTCCAGCGCTCCGGAATTTTGAATCTGCGCTTTCTGTGCTCCTGGTGTTTGTTCTTTTTTTCAGAGAATGGTTTCTCATCTTTCTAAGCTGTAAGGACATGGCATTGGGGAATGGACAAAAATTTGCAAATAAACTCTGTATTGTTATTTGAGTAAATATTCATTCGAATGTTGCTATTATGCCTACAAATGTGTAATTGTTTTATTATAGAAAGCATTAGCTCTTTGGAGGAAAGCCTTTCTATATCTGATAAAAACAGCAAATACTGAATAATGTGAAGTATTTTAATGAGTTCTTTGACTTTAGTTTGCATATTATGGTAATAGGGTAAAGAAAGGGATTTCTTGTTGGTGAAACTGACAGAATTATGTGTGTGTAAAACATCAACAGTTTTGCAACAATACCTACAACCTTTCAGATATTGATATTAAATGTTATACACAGTTGTGTTCATGTTAAGAGGATAAAACCAGTAATAAAATACTTCATCATGTCAAATAAAAAGTATAGTCAGAAGGGCTGCTGAAGATAAGTTTTCAGCCTATCTGTAGCTGTAGTAGATCAGGAGTAATTTAACGTTATTCAGCACACTGATTGCATAAACACTGTGGTTGGATGGAGAATGACATGCAGCGCACAGAAGGTATATATTTTTTCTTTCATTTTTTCCTGAATGAGAGTTCCATTGAAACGTCTTTAAGATATTAAAAGTTCTTCTCTGATCTGAATAAATATTTTCTCTTCAGGAGGCCATATAATTTGTTTAACAAAATGAAGCCTTGTGTCGGAGGCACATGACATATAAATAATGGAAAATGGCACTGGCCATACCCCCAGGGCAGGTGCAGCGTGTTATTTTAGCATTAAGCTCCTTTTTATTAAAGCTGTGTCACGGGCTTCAGAAGCTGCGGCAGCTCTTTCCAGTCACAACAGCTCCAAACCCCCGGCTCGCTGCTCGGCTTCCTCAGGGCCTGAGGCTCCTCGGGACTGAGATGGTCCTTTAGAGTGGAACCTCAAGTGAATGGAAAACCGAGTTTAAACTTTGCTTCAAAAATAAGTGGATGGCCAGCCCCCATGTCCATCAGCCCGTGGATGGATGACTAAACGTGGTCTAGATGCACCATGGGGTATCGTTCAGCCACAAAAGGAGCGAAGTCCCGATACACGAGACAGCACGATGAGCCTCGACGACATTTTGAGTGAGATGATCAGACACAGAAGGGCAAATATGGTGTGATTTCACTGACGAGAAACAACTGGGCTAAGTAAACCCATCGACTCAGAATCTAGGTTCCAGGGGACGGGGCGGGGAGAGGGAACGGACGTCAAGCTTGCGGTGTACAGGGCTCCTGTCTGAATGATGGAAATGTTCTGGTCCTGGGTGGTGTGAGGGTTGCACAACGCTGTGAACGCAATTAACAGCACTGAAATATATGACAGAAAAGGGGAAATGTTCGATTGTGTATACAATAACAGAATAACATTTTTTAAAAATCCATGGAACTAAACTATACAAAAAGTGAACCCAAAGTTAAACCATGGACTTTAATTAATAGTACAATTATAAAAATGTGCTATCATCAGTTGTAAAAAAAAGTTCCATATCAATGCAAGGTGCTGGTGGTGGGATGGTGTATTTTATGCATGATTGTTCTGTAAACCCACAACTTCTCTAATAAAGGGGAAAAAATCTAAATGGCGTTTTCTCTCCTATGTTCTTGAGAATTCCTTTTCTGTTTATTAAATGAAGATAGCATTGTCATGTGACAAGGGTTTTAATAAGTAGGAAAATTATAAACAATACATATATGGAACATTCAAACTGGGATGAATTAAATTGAATGAGGACCATGATGTTTTTTTAGGATAGCTTTTTCTAATTTACTTCCTTATCAGATCTGCCTGCCTCTTATTTATTTAGTCCTCTCAATTATATCCCACAGGTAGCGAGGGAGCAATAGTTTTCCTGAAGCAGCTCTTTTTTTTTTTTATTCATTTTTAAAAAATATTACATTAAAAAAATATGAGGTCCCATTCACCCCCACCCCTCCCACCCCACCACTCCCCCCACAGCAACAGTCTTCCCCATCATCATGACACATCCATTGCACTTGGTGAGTACATCTCTGAGCACCGCTGCACCTCATGGTCAGTGGTCCACACCATAGCCCACACTCTCCCACGTTCCACCCAGTGAGCCATGGGAGGATCTACAGTGTCCGGTGATTGTCCCTGCAGCATCACCTAGGACAACTCCAAGTCCCGAAAATGCCTCCACATCTCATCTCTTCCTCCCATTCCCCACACCCAGCAGCCACCATGGCCACTTTTTCAACACCAATGCCACATTTTCTTCGATTACTAACCACAATAGTTCGTGAATAGAATATCAGTAAGTCCACTCTGATCCTTACTGTATTCCTCCATCCTGTGGGCCTTGGATTGGTTGTGTCCACTCCACATCTATGTCAAGAGGGAGCTTAGATTCCATAACTCCCCCGATCAACAAAAGGAAAAAAAGAAGGGAGAAGGGGTTTTAGAATAGCCTCTACGTTAAAGTTTATGGTCTTAAAAAAAAAAAAACACACACACAACAGGAGAAGGGGCTTTAGGATTGCCTCTGGGTTAAAGGTTATGGTCTTAAAAAAACAACACAACTTTATTTCAAATTCAAAACAATAAAATAATATGAAAAGGCAGCTCAACAAGTTACAGAACATTACTCCTAAAAAGTTCTTTCCTAGCACTTTGATCTCATCTAATTCCAACTGCTAATTTCCTCTAGTGTTCAGAAAGGTAACACAGAAAGTTTATAGTCTTCACTTGGACTTTTAAGGCTTGGATGCCAACCTTTTGAGCTTTAATTGTCTCTGTCCCCATCTGTTCTCATGCTTCTTCCAGGTCAGCTGATCTGGGTGATTTGAAATTTCCCACATCTGTGTTTTTGCTTCCTTTGTTTTCAGAATGTTTCCAGTCACCCATCTTTCTGTGACCACCTCTGGGGAGAGTAGATAGCCTGGGAGTAGGAGCCTGGGAATTGGCATTAGATACACCCAAGATGGAATTGTAGCTCTACTGTTCACCAGTGAGAACTTGGGCATGGACATTCAACTCTCCGAGCCTGGTCTCCACCATCTGTAGAATAAGATACTGATACCTCGTGGGTTTGGAGAAAGAATGAAATAACATAACTTTTGTAAGGTGTAGCAGTTTGATATAATTGATGAATTCCAAAAAGAAGTATTGGAATATGCTTGTAATCTGATCTGTACCTGGGCATGACTGAGTTATGATAAACGGCATGGTGAAGAACAGAGTGAGTTGAGAGCTTTTAATGTTGGAGTTTTGATGTTGGAGTTTGATGCTGAAGACTTAAGCTGGAGCCCTGGGAAGATCAGCACACAGAGGAAAGAGAAGCCAGCCCCTGGAAGGAAGGAACCTTGAAGCCAGAGTAAAGCAAGCCCAGGAACGTAGGAGCCCAGGAAGCCTGAGCCCTCGCGGACGTCGGCAGCCATCTTGCTGCAAATAGAGTGGTGAGGGAAGTAACTTAGGCTTTATGGCCTGGTAACTGTAAGCTTCTACACCAAATAATACCCATTATAAGAACCAACCAATTTCTGGTATTTTGCATTAGCACCCCTTTGGCTGTCTAATACAGAATTTGGTTCTGGGAGTGGGGTAATGCTTTTGTAATTATTGAAATGCTGGAATGGTTTTATAAATGGGTAAGGGGTATTTTTTGGAGGAATTCTGAGATCCTTGATGGAAAAGGCCTACAACACTTTGAAGAGACTGTTGATAGCTAAAGAGACTTTTTATGATACCTTAAAAGTAAATGATGAAACTATTATTGGAAACAGGAGGAAAGGTGATTGGTGTTTTAAAGTTGCAGAGAACTTAGCAAGATTAACTCCTGTTGTTCTATGGAAGACAGAATTTGAAAATGGTGAGCTTGGGCATTTAGATGAAGAAATTTCCAAAGTAAACCTGGAGAATATGGCTTGGCTTCTGCTTGCAGCTTATAGCAAAATGCTAGACGAGCGGGATAAGCTAAGAACTGAATTGTTGGGCACAAAGAAAACCAACCTAATTCTGGAAATTCCAAGCCCCTGGAGATCAAGCTCCCAGATGAAAGTGCTTAACTGGAGGACTTAACTAAACTTGGAATTGGTAAATCAGGATTGAAGATGCAGTTATCTAGGAAAGACTTGTGGAAAGTCTTACTGTCTGATGGCTTGGACCTCTGCTTCCTGCATGCTAAACCAACAGACTTTTGAGAGAGCTGTATGAACAAAACCACTGTCAGCCTGGAATAAAAAGGACATGGAAAGGAGAGATTGAACGAGAAAGAGCTTCAAGAGGAAAACCATGGAAGGTGAGATCTGGAATTTGGACATTACTTTGGGTCAAGAGAAGAACCCTACCCATGTGTGCAGAGAGGGTGAGTTTGCCCCAGCAGTTGAAGAGGGTGGATGTTCCTGTCCGATGATCTGGGAGATGTTGGCTGTCCAAAGACGAGCGGGGGGATTCTCTCTCAATGCTGGAATTGCTTCCCCTTTTAAAGCATTCAACTGATGGGTTAAGTGTCACTCACTGCTGGTGGCAATCTCCCTGATGGATACAGATGTAACCAGCTATCTATGATTTACCACTGCAGTAACGTCAGGGGTGAGTGAAGTCCACAAATGCCCCTGCACTGCAGTCAGCCCAGAGCTCTGCCCCACCAAACAACTGGACACAGTTACCCGGCTGAGGTGACTCAATAGCCCGGCCATCACCGTCTACCCCTTGACATCTCGGCGACCATACCCCTTTGGCTGACTAATACATAAGGCATACATGATCACAGTGCCTGACACTTGGTAAGCACTCGGTGAAATATTACAAAATGCCTCCTGCCTCATGGGAATTCTCTGTTTCCTGCTCCCACCCAGCAGTTAGTTTCTCTTCTGTGCCCTCCTAACACTCTGTTCTCTGCTCTATTGTACTTGCCATTTCTGTTAGCATTTTTGTTCCCTTAAGGTCCTTGAAGTTATTCTCTGCTAGATGGTTCACAAATGTTGGCTAAATTAGGTTGAATTGCAGAACCAATGTAGTTAGCAGTGGGGTTTAAATTAGTCTAGCATGAAATAAATAATGGGATTTTTTGGATAATTATAAGCTCCTAGGTCATGCCAAGAACCCAAGCATCATGTTTTTATAGTTTAATAACTAGACATTGAACCGATATTAAGCAGAATAGAGGCTGGATGCTTAAATTATAAGAGGGAAGGGTCAAATGGCTGGGCGGTTTGTGATTCCTCACGGAATCATGTCGGTGATGTTTGGACTTCAGCAGCACTGGACTGTCTACACCCTTCTGTCGCCCTTTGTAAAGTCACTATATTTACTGTACCAGTGATTTCTGTGTATATTGGATTCTCCTGATGTCACATTGGCAATGTTAAATCCGTGTTTATAATAACTTCAAGTCGCTGAAATTCTAGTCAAGAGAATCCAGGAGGCAGAAGAAAGCAGCAATTTCCCACTTGAGGGAGGTGGAAATACGACTTCGGTGTCCCTGTCCCCCCGTGCCTCTCTTCTTCTCCGCACTGCGTGGCTCTCCCTGAACCCTCTTGTCTCGTGAGGAGTGTAGCGCCTCGGGCTCTGGGACTTGGCCAGCACCCCAGATTCCAGCGATGGGGCGTCCAGGTCGAGGAGAACCCCGCCCGCCTGCCTCAGGCTTTAAGCACATCTGAGTTACCGTCCTCCCCACTTCCGCCTCGTAAATGTATGTTCTAATTTTAAAGTATTTTTTTCCTTTAAATATTTTCTCTCTTCAACACTGAAGAGTAACGAGGCACTCCTGAAGAAAGCACAAGATAGTGGCTTTGCCCTCTTGCATCCTCCACTCCTGAGCTTCGAAGTACTAATCGTTTTCCTGAAGCATCTCTTTAATCACGACCCTCTCGGTTGCTTCTCCCACCCCGTGCAATAAAAAAAGCACAAAATGGGAGAAGAACGTTTTCATTTTGTCCTTCGGTCTGTGTGCCTCTCAATAGATCACAGTATAAAAACAGAATTACTAAGCAAAGTAGTTGACCAGTTCCATTATGTGCATATTGCCTTTTCTTCTCATTTTGAGCGACAGCATGAAGAGAGTAATAACTTAAAGGGGTAACAACATTATACCTGATAGATCTTTGAAATGAAGAGTAAATTGATTGTAATTTTAATTAAAACTGTCTTACTAATGCTTTGTGACATTTGTCACGATGCACTTATTTCAGGATCCATCTTACACCTGCTTGTAAGAGGTTAATCGATTGACTAGGACTTCTGTTTTTCTGCATCATTTTTAAATTTCAGCCCGAGAAGGCTGCTGATGAAGGGGTTCGATGGTTATGAGGTTGCATCCCTTAATAATGAATAATGCCATACCTGTCTAGCTTCTACGTCTTAACCCGGTGTGGTGTGAAAACAGCACCTCGAAGGAATAGACAGCTACCCCAAGTCTGGAAAGACTTAGAGTTGGCCCTGGCCAGCGCCCGTGGGACCTGGTCAGAGCTCCTCTCTTTTGTCAGTGAAGCGCTGGGAAGGACAGGTCGCAGTTAAATTAGGCTTATGTGAGGGAAAGTCGGGCTGGAGGCATGCCCTGTGTGCTCACCATCCGTTAGACCTGCGAAAACTCTTATCCTGAAGGGACTCGTGTGTCCAGGAATGATGAACTCTGAGTATATTAGAAAGAAGAAGTCCTTACGACATTCAGTGTCTGAAAATGCCACATTAGTGACATTTGGCACAAAACCATCTCTGTCATCTGCTTGTCACCGAGTGTCCCCAGAGTTAACCTGTAGCCCTTTTCCTCCCATCCTGTGCGTTGGACCCATCTTCTGTTGGTCTACATGAGGAATGTAAATGCTTATTTTTGTTTAAAAAAAAAAGTCAACTCCCCCACTCCCACCCCAAATGAAATATCTCTCCCTTCTGACTTGGAAATTGAATGTATGCAGAATTCCCAAATGGCTTTGAATTGAAGGTTTCACTGGGTTGACTTGTCATTCAGGCTAAGTGGTAGATTATGGCTTTCTTGACAGGCAGTGCAATTTTGCATTCGATCAGGTGATGGGCAGAAGGTAGAATATTAGAGTTATTATGAAGTTCCTTGGGTTTGAGTGAGGCAATTGATTGCAGCTATGTAGTCTATAATAATTACTCCCATCCCACTACAAAAAAACCTGCGTCTTTGCTGAAAATCTTGAGGTTCTGCATTTTATGTCAACCTAGAGCTGATGTAAACTTGCAAAAACACTGGCCTTTCTGGAGATGCTAATGATCTTGTGATGGTCCTAGTCCAGGATCCAAGGAACACAGTGTGCCACAAAATTATGAACATGTGGAAATAAAAAGACTCTGGAAAGGAAATTGAAAGAGAATCAATGAAGAAGGCAGGAAAACTGGGTACACGAAAGCCATTCCAAAATACTTCCCAAATGCAGAAAGATAGAAAAAGTAAAATCCAAAGTTTCAAAAACACTGGATTAATGTATGTTGAGTTATAAGAGAATATATTCTATATAATCTGTATATAAACTTTGGGGGCAAAATTATAAAATAATTTATTCCGCTCTTTCAATTTTACTTGATAGCACCTTCATGATGACCTAGAACAGAACAGATTATTTTTTTTGCCATTTAAAAAAATAAAACCAAATAATTTGGCAACTAGTTTGAGTATTCTTAAAACATAGTATGTATATACAATGGAATATCATTCAGCCATAAAAAGAAATGAATTGCCGATGCGTGCTATACTGTGGATGAACGTTGAGGACATGCTGAATTAAATAAGCTAGGCACATAAAGCCAAACAATGCATGTTTTCACTTACATAAAATACCTAGAATAGGCTAATTTATAGAGGCAGAAAGCAGAGTGCAGGTTCCTGGGGCTGGGGGCGGACAGAGAGGAATGGGGAGTTACTGCTTAATGGGTGCAGAGTTTCTGCTTGCGGTGATGAAAAGTTTTGGTTGTGGTTAGTGGTGATGGTTGCATAACATTGTGAATATAATTAATATCACCAAATGTATACATGAAAGTGGTTAAAATGGAAATATTTTCATTGTATATGTGTCGCCACAGTGGAAATTAAGAAAAGAACAGCTCTGATGGTCCCATGACGTGTGTTTTTGGTCTGGAGCGTGGGCTGTTGTCCGGTGCTGCCATCCGGGAGCTCCCGTGGCACGCACTGCGCTCTCTGAGCATTGCCTCCCTCCATGCACAGCTGCTGCACTCAGCCACCCCTGGGATTCCTTCCTCCGAAGATCCCTAACTCTAAAGACACCCGCCTTCCGTGGAGCCACTTTAAAACCAAGGTGGCATAACAGTGCACGAGGTCTGGCATGGTAAGCGCTCAGCCTAAGCAGCTCTTATTACTACTTCCCAAGTCGACAAACCCTTTGAATGCCTGGCATATGAGCTTGCAGAAGATATGTGAGGCAACGGGAAAGCGGTGCCTTAATTTTTTATTGAAGTCCTTTTGTCTAAGCAGCATTTTGGTAACCATATCATTTGCTCTTTTCTCCTAAAGATGTATAAGTAACGGAAGGGTGTCACCACCACGTGAGGTAGATAGCTGACATTTTCTTTTCGATTTGAAAAATAGCTGTTCTTGAAAACTATTGTGTAGACTAGTAGATTCTTGAAGCTCAGAGTGGAAGCGCTTATCGTACATATTTTTCTTTCACTCAATTCTTTATCGATACTGTTTAGTCATGTCTTAGATTTACTAACTGCACGGGGACATTGAAAAACACCTTCTGGATTTCCATATGCAATGGCTGAGTGACATTTGCTCATAATGGTCAAATCACTAGGGCTTCTTTCGTTAAAGAAAAGGAGTTTGTCGGAAAGCCACATTACACACAACAGAAATCTGTTCTAAAGGAAAATTGAGATCACAACCCCTTGGGGCAATGGTTTGATAAAGGTTAAACAAGCCTTCTCACTCTCGTGGGACTTCAAAATAAATTTCATCTAAATTCTTGTCCGCTCTCCTGTACAGCTGTCCCTAAACATCTGCTGTGGATGCTCAAAATTGCTGCTTCCCCCCTCGCCGTTTACATATGCGCGTGCAAACTATTTATTTGTAATACATAGTTAGTAACAAAGCGTATACATGGTTTTTAGCCGCATATACTCAGGGGTGGACTGGAGGAGAACTGCCTGTTTCACTATGTGGAATGAGTCTGCTCGGTTTAAGGCTCGTCACAGTAAAGTTCCCGTGTATTCTCCAGCAGCTGTTGCTGTTGAGGGTGTTTAAACATCTGCTTCCATCATTGCAGCTCGGCATGGAGCTGTGGGGTGTCTGTTGTGTGTGGTTTCACAGCCCAGGGCAGGGTTTGACAGATGCTGCCTTCTCACCCACGCTGTGGGGTAAAATAATTCCCCCAGAACCTTGTGAAAGTAAGTTGTCCACGTGCTAGCGAGGCTGTGGGCTTAGGGTTCATGCAGCGAAAAACCATGCAAGCCCCCGGAGAGGCGACCCTGTGTTGGCCGGAAAGGTCGGCCTTCCAGGGTCTTGATTTTGTTGGCAGAATAAATGCTTCCATAGAGAGTGAGATCCAAGGAGGGTGGGTGGAAAACACAAGAGCGCCAGTCCTTGGGAACGAGTGGGGATTCTAGCGGTCAGGGTGGCCGATAGCCTTGCCACACGTGACGACTGGCTGGAAAGACGGCTCTGCCATTGCGAGGTGACAGCGCTGTGTTCGCCCTGCGGGCGGGAGCTCGGCCCCCAGTGGGGCTCGCATAGCGGGGGAAGGCTTGGTGGAGGGGACGGGCTGTGAGCAGGGCGCTGCCTGCAGATGCCCCCCCTGGCTGCGGCTTCCGGTGCAGTCGGCCCTGCACTCAACATGTGCCTCTGTGCCTCGAGGCGGCGTCTCCCATGGCACCTTCAGGATTGCGCAGAGGTCTTTGCTGCAGGGCCGTCCTGTGCACGGCAAGACCTTCAGCAGGACCCCGGGCCTCTTCCCGCCAGATGCCAGCCGCACCCCTGTCCTTGTGACAAGGACGATCGTCTCCAGATACTGCCAGACGTCCCCAGGGGGGCACAGTCACCCCGTTGGAGAACCACCGCTCTAATGATGTTTCTTGAGATTTCATGAGATGTTTATAATTCATCCAGCAACAGTCGTCACCGAGTATCAGCCGTGAGCCAGGCAGTATGTTGGGTGTGCAGTGACGATGATGAGCCTCAGGGAGAGTTCCTCCCTTCACATAGTGTGTAATCAAGTTGGGTGATAGATTTTAATAATCACATAGTCTTAGGAAATGTAAGGAAAGCTATCATAAAGGCCACAGGGGAGATGTCTGGGGTCCTCAGGCTGCAGCCGGTGGTGTGCCCCGGGGACCCGGATGCGCCTTTGGTTTGGTGATGTGGAAAATGGGGAAGAGGAGGTGAAGCGATCAGAGGAGGCACGTGGCAAACACCTGAGGCAGGTGTGCTGCCAGGAAGGAGAGGAGACCAGAGGGCCGTTGGAAGTGGGGCCACGGAAGAAGCTGGGACCGACTTCTGCAGAACCTTCTCGGCCGTGTTGTTGGGTTTGGCCTTCATTATCCCATATGCATCGGAGCTGTTCCCGGAGGGGTGTGATTGCCCAGATGTTAAGTGCACACCTGGCTGGGTGTGGCAGGTGCACCAGGGAAGGCACTGGTCCCTCAGTGGCCCTGTCATTTTCCTCTTTGGTGGTGAACTTGGCTCTGCTTCATCTTCTTTTTGAACCACCGCACGTGACTGTGTTTTCACGGCTGGCCTTCCTATCCGGGACGGGCGTGGGGACGACAGGGGCACGTGGTTCCTGGTGACGGGGCTTACTTCAGGGATGCACAGCAGGGGGGCAGGAAGCCGCTCCCCGGCCACAGCCGCGCTCCACCTGCGCCAGAGGCTTCCCCAGCTGGGCTGTGGCGGGGTTGCCAGGACCCAGGAGCGGCCTCTCCGAGCGGGCTTCTCTATTTACCGCGTGGCTCTCCTCCCAGAGGCCCCGGCCAGCCTGCCCCCTCTGCCCCGCGGCAGCCCCTGGCGGGCGGCGTTCTCCACGGACCTCGCCGAGCAGGGTCCTCGCTGGTCACGGCTGCTTTTAGCTGTGAGCCTTTCCTGGACAGTGTGAGCTCGTAGAGTCGGGCTGCACCTACCTGGCTGGATGCCGCGAGGCTGTCTGACGACTCCCTCCACCTGCGTTGAGTCCACACCGCGGCCGCCTCTGCAGAGCCTGCAGCAGGGAGCCTGTGCGAGGGCCCCCCGCGACGACGCCCGGCCCGCTGCAGTGCAGGGTGTCTGCTGAATTGTCCGCCTCCTGGACTGGCCGCGTTTCTCGCTCCACCGACCCCTTCTTGGGCACACGCAGTGGGTGGCCCTGCGGGACCTGACCCGGGGGCCCTGGGCTCCCTAGAGCTGGGTGTCGTCCAGGGAACGCTGGCCTAAATCACAGGTCAGTAAGGCTTCAGTGGGTACCGAGAGCTACAGGCATCGGATGGGCATTTGTGCTTGATCTGCTAAGGCAGTCATCAGGGATAACGGCTGACGTCGTGAAGGATGGAGCCCCAGGTTCAGCAGACCTTCAGGCTGCGCTTCCTGACCCACATCCAGCACGGCCTTAAACCTGGGAAACTTCTGTTGTGGACTCTTTCTCAATCGTCTCCTTCGCCGCCTCTCATTTCGTAATCGCGGCTCCTCTCCATAGCGTGTCCATCTTCCGCCTATTCAGTTGTTGGGTCACCTCTCCACTCACGTTCCCCAGGGCTGCTGCCTGAGACACTTTCTTCTGTCTCAGCCGTTTCCCGATCCATTGCTTCCTTAGCGTTTGCACAGGTGTTCCTTCTCCCGGCCCCCTGGCTCCCCCACCCTTCCTGAGTAGACCCCGAGCACGTCCTGGGGCAGGCGGCTGCGCTTACCTTGTTTCCATTAGATCCATTCATTCAACAGTTCCATATTGTGCACCTGCCGAATGCAGGATCGGGGCTGCCGTCTTACGTTTAGGAGGGACACTTAGCCAAGACAGACAGACGTCTCCAGAGCAGCGTGCTGGAGACGGGGCTTTGTCAGGGAAAACCTGGTCACCTGTGCGGGCTTGGAAGAACGAGGGATTAACTGTGTTCTCTTGGAAGTCCTCCGTGATCTTCAGGACGTGGTATCGTTGGTCCAGTATTCCTTTAGGTTTCAGCAGTTTTCATAAGGGGAGTGTGGCACCCTCTGTCTCCAGGTGTGCCCGAGGCCCCGCACAGATGCCCTGGCTCTCCTCGTGCCCTGCTCGGAAACCAAGCCCATCTCGGGGCAGCAGGGAAGGGTGCAGTTAGGGGCTGCTCGTGTTCTGGCTCCTGGTTCTACTTGTATGACTATATGGTACTCTGTCCCTTCCAGGAGTCCCATCGCAAAGGGAATGGCTGAAAGGGTGATAACCGTGGCACAAGGTAGCAAGGAGAGGCTCCGGGGAGTTTCCCTTCACTGTATTTCACTCCGTGACGGTTGGAATTAACACTATTTAAAGACATTTGCTCCATTTCAAACTATTTGGGCTCTTTCCTCTCTCAGGCAGTTATTCCTTAGTAGATGCTGTTACTGGAAAGAGTTGTTTTGTTTTTGCTTTTTTTTTTTTTTAAATCTTAAGCATGAGAGAACACTAACTTATTTACCCTTTGGTTTCTGTCTGCAAAGCCTACCGGAGAAAAATAGAAATCATGCATTTTTCTGGAACATTTTCTCATACAAGCATTAGAGCAAAGTATATCCTCTCCATTTTTTCTCCTTCTCTGGTACCCCAAGACGAATTTCTTTCTTTAGAGGGAGAAGTGATTTTTAAAAGACTTGAACAACATGCTAATCTTTCCTTCTGATAGCCCCTGGTTGAATTACCCCTGAATTTGAAGCATTTACTGGTGAAATGATACTTGACATTAACTGGTGTTGTCTGGAAATATTTCTAGCACCTGGGGAGAAAATAAAGGCGGGTATTCATAACACAACCACTGTGCGGCTGAATTGTCCATTTTCTTCAAAACCAACTTGAATTATTCTTGCTTCATGCTGATTGGCTTTCTCCTGAGAGACCACTTTTAAACAATAGAAAGATTTGCACCGCTGGCAGAAGTTAAATTTTGTAGTAGCACTGTCATGAAAAAGCTTTGGTTTGGGTATTGCTCTGCTCAGCTGGTTGGCAGAACCAACTGGGGGCTTTGGCTTGGGATTTTTTCCTTGTGCCGAATGACAGAAGGCGATCTCATATCCATGCACAGCAAATACTCTTCATGCCTATAAAGCCCTACTTAGACTTGGCCTCAAGGTAGATGAACAGAATTTTCTAGAAAGGAATTTTCTAGACAAGCTTTAGGTTTTGCATCTCAAGCTATTTTTGATTTGGCAAACTGCTTTTGGCCTTTGGCAGGTAAAAACAGACAATAAAAATTATGAAAATATATGGAGACTTAGTCAACAGTAATAAAGTTCTTCCCTTCATGTCAGTCTTTGTGACTCACAGAAACGTGGAAATATTTAGTTTCTTCTTTTCTTTTAGGAGGTACCTGGAACCTCATACATGGGAGGCAGGTGCTCAACCACCGAGCTAGGTCCACCCCCTTTACTTTTTTTAATGGAAAACTGCATAGCACAGGAAACTATGGAGCAGTTGCCTCATTCTTTAATTGAAGCATTTGTTCTTGAATAACACCTTAGTTAAAATGAAAATCCACATCCTGTGATATGGTGTAGGAGAAAGAATAAGGAACTTACCTCAAGAATCCTGGGGTTCACCCACTCCAGAGACGCACAGGGCACTGCTGGACCTGCGTGAGCCTCCCAAGTAGTTTAGAGCCTGCAAGTGCTTCCCTAACTATTCTGCAGACACTCTGTCTCCTTGTGCTGTCGGCGAAGGTGGATGTGGCGATTCTTGCCCAGAAATTGTGCATCTTGTTTTCCCCTGGAGTTACAATTTACATGGCATACCTGTGTATTCAGCCAATATTCATTGAATCCCGGCGTGTGTACCATGGAACTTTATTTCTAGCAGTAGAAATAAATAATAAATATAGATTGAGCTTTCATATAAACACAATAAAAAGCAGAGTAAATTTAGAGAGATTGACTAAGGATGCCATATGGGGAAGGTTTATTTCTAAATTCAGGAGTGTCCTTACCTTTATTTAACCAGTGTTTCCTGAAAAGTGTTTTGTTTTGTTTTTGTAGATGTACACCTGTTCACAGAATGAGGGTTTTGTGAAACAAGCTGTGTTTGTCTGGGAAATGATGGACGAGATGTTTCCCCAGGGTCTCTAAGTTTTATGAATATAATTCCTAATTTGTTTGATGCTCATTTTTCCCGGGAGCCTGCAATTGAGTTATGGCACATGCTGAGTAGCTCACTTTCATTCAACAAAAATGGGTTGAATTCTTGCTTGTTCATTGTCCCTTTTTTAGATCCTTTAAGAAGAAAAAGTAAGGCCTAGAACTTACCTTCAGAGAGCTTGCAATCTAATATGTAATTTAAAGACATGAATAACTTTGATACAAGCAAGAAAATGCTCCCAGAGAGGAGCATATAGATAAAGTTCAGAGTCATTTTTCTCAAAGCATCTCCTGGTTAGACCCGAGGAATCAGGAACTCTGAGATTCAGCAGGTGGTGATGCTTGCTAAATGTTGAGACTCACAGCTCGAAGAAGTGGAGCTCACTTTTGGATGGGGGAGAATCACGGTGGGCTTCGTGGTGTAGGTGGCATTTTAGCTGAGCCATAGGAGAGGAGTGAAAATTGAAGACATGGATATGTAGAGAGCTGCGTTCTTTAATAGGAGGAGATCAGGCCAAGTCGCAGTGGAGATCGGAGGTCCAGTTTTAGCTTTTTTACTGGCCAGCTGTGCAACCTTATCCAAATCACTTAACCTGCTTCATCTGTTTCCTGGACTATAAAACTGTGTTGCTGGGCTGGACAATTTTATGGTCCTTTCAGCTGTAAAATTCGGTGACTTGACATGGCTGTGGCCCAGTATACCATCATATAATCTGAGTAATGGCGTGACGTAAATTATCTGTGACCCAGATACCTAGTATATGATCATAGATGCTCTCTAGCTACAGTGGGTTGTGCTAAAAAACAAATGGAGTGAACATTTTTGTCTCCTTTTCAGGCAGCCTTTAGCATCAGCCGGAGAGTAAAGTGCGATTCCCCGGCGGGTCGTAGGGACCGTCTGTCGCAGCCCTCAGGGCGTGAAGCCGTGCCAGGAGGATGGCAATTTGAGCATAGCAGAGCAGGCTGCCGGGGAAGCAGCTTGGTGGGGCCGGCTGCCGGGACTCGTCTTCTCAAGGGGAAATCGCTGCAAGTGCCGGGAACTGGAGGCCAGGCCGGGGAGTGGCTCCCCAAATCCACTGCGTCCCCGAGTTGCACGGGGGGCCCACGGGAGTCGGATCCACGGAACGGCGGCAGTGGCCTCCACCTGCGCACAGCGCCGCGGGCACTGGCCCCCGCCCCTGCCGGCGCGGGTCTGGGGTCTGCGGGGCCCTTTCACATGAGGGATGGGCTCCAGGGGACGGTCCCTACCGGCCCCCGTCCTCGCCCTGGTTTTCACTAGTTTTCCATTTCTGTCCCTTCTTCTGGACACTGTAGTGATCGTAATAGTGTCAGTTAATGTTTGCGGAAGCTTTCTGCAGGCCAGAACCTGCGCTGGGCCTTGGGCCGCGTGGCGGGACGCTTATAATCCAGAGTTGAAAGACGGGGAGCCCGGGCTTGGAAAGATTCGGGGAACAGCCCGAGGTCACCCCGCCAGCGAGCGGCGAAGCCTGGCTCCAGCGTACTCAGGTTTCCTGATCTGTGCCCTTTACCTTTCTAAGACAGCACTGCTCCTGTGCCTGTCGGGAAAAGGGCATCCTTTCCTTTACCTGTGTCTTTTCCTTTTGGAAAAGGAAGTGTCAGCATAGGTTTTGAATTTCCTTCCCTGCCTCGTGGCTTATAGACTGTGTCTTCTCTACAAACTGCCTTAGTTAATGACAGTAATATAACAGCAATTGTATAATATTTGCTGTGCCATGATCTGTTTTAAATGCTTCTGTTTATTCACTCATTCAATCCTATTTGGTAGGCATATTTGTCATCCCCGTTTTATAGAAGATACACCGAGGCACAGAGAGGTTCAGTGACCTGCCCGAGGTTACACAGCTAGGAAAATGGCAGGGCTGGGATTCAGATCCAGGCGGTCAGGTGGGAGGCCTGCGGCTGTAACCGCTGTGCTCTCCTGCCTCTGTGCGGGCGTGGACTCGGCTTCCGTCTGCAGTTCTCCCGAGCGCCGCCACCCGGGTGCTTGAGGGGACGCTCGTCAGGTCCTGCCCTGCTCTTGGTGCCATGGACTGTTACAGCGCCCCCCGCACCATCTCTGGATCTCAGAACACCTTAAAATGCATGAGATCGGCAGAGCCCGAGTGGGAAGGGGAGACTCGGATGTTAGCGGAGGCGCTGAGTGGCGCCGAGAGCAGCACGTGGTGCCAGCGACAGCAGGGCCCGCGGTCAGGGCCGCGCACTCAGGGACGCGGCGTCACGAGGGCGGCTGCCACCCTCGGCCGCGGGTGTTCGTCTTGCCCCGGTCCCTCCATGCCCACCCACGGGAGCGCCACGCCACGAGCCGCTCACGACGGTGCGTCATCTCCTCGGGGGTTTAGCAGCCATCGCTGATGAGGTTACTAAACTGTAGAAAGTAGGTTCTGGGGTTGGGGACTAAGCGCGCCTTTAAAATAATAATCCAGAAGCAGCAGAGTAAATCAGTGTGCAGAGCACCTGAAACACTGTGGCTATCAGATTAGCTCCCCAGATAGCGTGCCTTCAGTGTGGGGAAAAGCAGTACCATTTTAAAAACATCCTAACAGTTGTCCTGGCATGCTGAGAAAAGAAGCCAGAATTTTATTTCTAATATTTACTTTGCAGAGTTTTATAGAATTCCTGACTTACAGTGCTCCTTTATGTCCAAAATCCCTAGGAAAACAGCAAGGCTTTTTAATTAATTGGTGCCAGGTGGGACTTTTTTGAGAAAACAAAGATACAAAAATCGTAAGAGAATTTTATGGTTTCAGCCACAGAAGCCGATGGGCTTAGTTCTGCCCAGGTTTATTTTTATTTTTTGGTGTTAAATCCAAATTTTAGTACATGATGATACTCTTGCATTAAGCATGTTCTAAAGTATTTTCAATTTGCATTTAAGCTCACTGATTGTGGTTTTTACGAAAAAAAAATCCCAGTAGTGAGTCTTGCTCAATGAAGGACACAATATGCAAGAAATCAATTTTCAGGTAGTGAAACTGAATGACTTTTTTCATGTTGTGAAAAGCAGTCTTTGCTTTGAAGCATACACAAGGGGTTTGTAAAAGTAACTCCCCCCCCAAGGCACATAAATGTTTGCGTATAAACAGTTAACCACTTAGGAGGAGAGAGTCATGCCAGGGAGAGTAGAACGATGCCGGAAAATGAGGGTCCCTCGGAAACGATGATGGACCACCCCTCTAAACGGTCAATTTGAGGAAACACTGATGAGGTGACACACGGTTCAGTTTGTTCTCGGGGCCTTGGGGAGCCCTGTCATCTTTGGGGGCCTTGGGGTCCTCAGCGCAGGAGATTGGACCTGTGGTCCTAGAACTCCGAGAGCCTGTGCGGCTGCTGGCGCTGTCTCCTTTAGCTGTGGGCTGATGGGGTGGAAGGGCCAGTTCAGCTGCGCTAAGTTTGCCCTGGAGACAGTTGTCCTCTCCTCCGCTGGTGGCGTCCGGACTCCCTGGCACGCTGGAGGCGTCTCTGCAGCGTGGAACAGTGCTGGGGGGAGTGGAACAGTGCTGGGAGGAGCTGCGGCCGTCCACGCCCAGCAGGTACCTTGGCCTTTGGCCGTTCCCTTTGAGGAGCCTCGTCTCCCTCTGTGTTCACATGAACCTGAAAATGCTCCTCTGTTTTGGAGCATTTTCTGATTCTGAGATACAATTGTCTTGAGGCACGTGGGGTGCCAGTATAGCTTCGGCGTGTTTGCAGCCGTTATTCCTGACGATGAGTCTGTCTTCCCCATATTTCGACATGAGTGGGTTCCTCGAAAGAGGCATACTGGGGTGTCCAGCCTCCTGGTAGGACTTTGAGCCTGCCAAACTCAGGAGACCAGAATAGACCATTTTCCATCACAGATTGCTCTGAAATGACCATTGGTCCAGAGTGTCTTTCCAGGACCCTACAGAGGAGGCTGATCCTGGCCATCAGACGTTGTCCTTGCCTGGCCCCCTGCGCCGGCTCCCAAGGTCATCCTGCTTCACGCGTTTATACACCAGCATTGCTCAGTATAGCCAGCCCAGACCAGTTGCTTGTGAGACTACCTTAGGATTTAGGTTCTTTTATATGGATTATCCTATACCCTTGTTTTTTCAGCATTTTGCTATGTTTTCTGCCTATAAAATCCCTGCATTGTTATATTTTCATAACTTTCACTACCTGCCCACACAGAGTTTCCTATGTACTTAGCAGATGTTAGCAGATGTTAGCGGCAAGTCGTATCTCATCCCTGCCTGCAACCAAGCACTTAAATTAGCAGTAAACTAATATCTTCCTTTCCAACCTTGGATATGAAAGCATTCTATAAAGTACAGAAATAATTTGCACACTCTTAAGATGTTATACTTCTGTAGTGGATATTTTAACTTGTAGTGAGAACTAGTTTGAAATCAGAAAGGAGATCATGGAATGGAGATGCTGGGTGGGTTTTATGCTTTCCCATCAGTGGTGACTGCTGGCTAGTTCAATTGAATTAAACTACATCATACATGTTTCCAGGGGTCCTTAGTCACTTCAGTCTTGGTTAAAAATAAAGTGGCGGGAAAAGCTCGGCTCTTGTTTAAGGCGTGCTGGGTTTGAGAACCGGCTCTTCTGCTGTCCTGCCTCCGTGTTATGTAGGCCCTTCCAAGGACTCATGTACCTCCTCCTTCATCCCACACCCCGTAGAGGAGGGGGAAGAGAATGTGAGCGCTTGCCAGGGCGGCCTGGTTGAACAGCCCATATTTGGGAATTCTAAACTGCTGAGCCATTAGGATGTAAATAGACTTAACTACACCTTATTAAATAGTTCCTTTTTTCACTCTTTGAAAGGCTTGACAGATTTTATCCGTTAAAGTAGGAACCTTCTTTAATCTTTTAATTTGCATAGCTGTAAAACTGTGGAGACTAGAAATTGAATGGTAACTGAGAAAAAAAATTGGTAGTACTTCTTGTAATTCCTTAAATTTTTCTTGCATGAAACGGCTCTTATCTCATTTTCTCTGAATAGGGCAGCCTCTCCTGGATATCACTTAGATCATATATTCCTTAGGGACGGGCTTCTCCGCTTTGCATATTACGTGATGCTTTGTTCATGGTCGTGGCGTTGGATTATGCATAAATCTTGATTTAAAAGTAAGCACAACAATAGGTGCTAATACATTGGAAGCATTTACTTCAAAAGTTATGTAATTACTTATATAATTATTGGTAAACACTGTTCATTGAAAAATTATAAAATGCAAATAAGCTCCCAATCTCAAAACACAATTATTCCTTTGGATAAAAAATGCTGTTGTACATAAAAATTTTTACATATTAATAGCATCCTACCTCATACCACATATGCTGTTTTATGATATTTTTTTAACTTAGTATTATAGCTTTCTACATCTGAAAATGCAGATTTTTAGTATGCGTCTTAATGGCTGCATAGTATTTCACTTTATGAATGTGCACAAATTGTGTACTTTATTCTCTGTTAACAGACATTTACTATATTTTGAAAACTTTTTTTTTGTACTTTAAAGTCTGCTGGAATGAACATTTGTCTAATTATTTCCTTAGGGTAACCATCTAGAAGGTAATTACTGAGTCAAAGATAAATGCACTTTTGAAGACGTCTGATGCATATTGGTAAAATGACCATCAGGAGAAATCTTGTACCAATGAGCACTCCCGTCCCTGTAAAATTGTTCTTTAAAAAAATCAGCGAAGGCTAAATGCTGGTGATTCTGGATTCTGTATCGGGTGGTGGTGAGGTTTCTTATTGTTCCTCCATCGGTGCTTAGTGCAGTGGTTTTACGGTCAAGTTTCTAGAAAGCCCTCTGCTCCGTACCAGGTGCCTGCTCTTCCTCCCGCTTTCCTCCAGGTGATGTGTGTTCTCTCTTCCCCTCCAGGGTGCGAGGATGAGGTGATGGATGGCATCATGGGGTCCTGCGCGGGCTCGCGGCCTCCTCCCCCCGGCCTCGTCCTCCTGCTGCTCGAGCTCCTGGCCGCGGCCTCCCAGGGCCTGCCGGGCGCCGGGCCCGCGGGCTTCCGCTTCACGCATCCCGTCTACAACGCCACCGTGTACGAGAACTCGGCCGCCAGGACCTACGTCAGCGGCCAGGGCAGGATGGGCGTCACCTTGCTCGACCTGTCCTGGGACGTCAAGTACAGAATAGTGTCTGGGGACGAGGAGGGCTTTTTCAAAGCCGAGGAAGTCGTCATTGCCGACTTCTGCTTCCTCAGGATAAGAACCAAAGGTGGCAACTCTGCCATCCTCAATAGGGAAATCCAGGACAAGTATTTATTGATGGTGAAAGGGTCTGTGAGAGGAGAGGACTTGGAGGCGTGGACCAAAGTGAGCATCCGGGTGTTAGACATGAACGACCTGAGGCCCCTCTTCTCACCCACCACGTACTCGGTCACCATCGCAGAAAGCACGCCTCTCCGGACCAGCGTGGCCCAGGTCACGGCCACAGATGCCGATATCGGCTCCAACGGGGAGTTCTACTACTACTTCAAGAACAAAGTAGACCTCTTTTCTGTCCACCCCACGAGCGGCGTCATCTCTTTGAGCGGACGGTTAAATTACGATGAGAAGAATAGGTATGATCTGGAAATCTTGGCCGTGGACCGCGGGATGAAACTCTACGGGAACAACGGGGTGAGCAGCACCGCCAAGCTCTACGTTCACATCGAGCGCGTCAACGAGCACGCGCCCTCCATCCGTGCGGTCACTCACCTTCCGTCCCCGTCGGACAGAGAGCCCACGTACGCGGTGGTGACGGCCGACGACCCGGACGAGGGGGCCAATGGGGAGATCGACTCCGTTTCCATCGTGGCGGGGGATCCTTTAGATCAGTTTTTTCTGGCGAAGGAAGGAAAGTGGATGAACGAGTACAAGATCAAAGAGAGGAGGCGGGTAGACTGGGAGAGCTTTCCTCACGGTTACAACCTCTCTCTCCAAGCGAAAGACAGGGGGTCGCCGCAGAAGCTTTCAGCGGTGAAGATCGTCCACATCGCCAACCCCACAAGAGACACCGTGCCCGTTAGATTTGAAAAAGACGTGTACGACGTGAGCATTAGCGAATTTTCGCCTCCTGGTGTGGTGGTTGCTATAGTAAAACTGACTCCCGAACCGCTAGATGTGGAATACAGATTATCTCCCGGCGAGGACGTGGCGTCCTTCAGGATTAATCCCCGGTCGGGCCTGATTGTCACAGCCCGGCCGCTGAATACCATCAAGAAGGAGGTTTATACTCTGGGGGTGACAAACAAGGAAGGAGACCTGAAAGCACAGGTCACCGTTGGCATAGAAGATGCGAATGACCACACCCCGGAATTCCAGCAGCTGCTCTACGACGCTTTTGTGAATGAAAGCGTCCCTGTGGGAACCAGCGTCCTGACGGTGTCCGCTTCCGACGAGGACAAGGGCGAGAACGGCTACATCACCTACAGCATTGCCAGCCTGAACGTGTTGCCGTTTGCCATTAACCAGTTTACAGGTGTTATCAGCACAACTGAAGAACTGGACTTTGAATCTTGCCCGGAGACGTACAGGTTCACGGTGAGAGCCTCCGACTGGGGCTCCCCGTACCGCCACGAGAGCGAGGCAAACGTGACGATCCGGGTGGGCAACGTCAACGACAATGGCCCTCTCTTTGAGAAAGTGGCTTGCCAGGGCGTCATCTCCTATGACTTCCCAGTTGGGGGCCACATCACCGCTGTCTCAGCCATTGACATCGACGAGCTTGAGCTTGTCAAGTACAAAATCCTCTCTGGGAATGAACTCGGCTTCTTTTATTTAAACCCAGACTCCGGCGTCTTACAGCTTAAAAAGTCACTGATGAATTCTGGCATTAAAAATGGTAATTTTGGCCTCAGGATTACGGCAACTGACGGAGAGAATTTTGCCGACCCCATGTCTGTTAACATTTCCGTCCTGCACGGGAAGGCGTCTTCCAAGAGCTTCAGTTGCAGAGAAACGCGGGTAGCTCAAAAGCTGGCCGAGAAGCTGCTCATCAAGGCGAAAGCCAACGGGAAGCTGAACCTGGAAGATGGCTTTCTTGACTTTTATTCAGTTAACAGGCAAGGACCGCACTTTGACAAGTCTTTTCCTTCCGACGTGGCCGTGCGGGAGGATCTGCCGGTCGGGGCGAACATTCTGAAGATTACGGCCTCGGACGCCGACTCCGGCTTCAACGGGAAGGTGCTGTTCACCATCGCCGACGGCAACACCGACAGCTGCTTCGCCATAGACATGGAGACCGGGCAGCTCCGCGTCCTGATGCCCATGGATCGGGAGCGGACAGACCTGTACCTCCTCAACATCACCGTCTACGACTTGGGTAACCCGCAGAAGTCTTCATGGCGGCTGCTGACCGTCAACGTCGAAGACGCCAATGACAACAGCCCGCTCTTCCTGCAGGACACTTACTCTGTTCACATTCTTGAAAGCGCCAGTCTCGGCACCGAGATCATTCAAGTGGAAGCCAGAGACAAAGACCTGGGCTCCAACGGCGACGTGAGCTACTCGGTGTTGACAGACACGCGGCAGTTCGCCATCAACAGCTCAACGGGCATCGTTTCCGTGGCTGACCAGCTGGACCGGGAGTCCAAAGCAAACTACTCTTTGACAATCGAGGCCAGGGACAAGGCGGACAGCAGCCAGCAGCTGTTTTCGGTGGTCACCGTCCAGGTGGTCCTGGATGACGTCAACGACTGCGCCCCAGCCTTCCTCCCCAGCAGCTACAGCGTGAAAGTGCTCGAGGACCTCCCCGTGGGCACGGTCATCGCCTGGCTGGAGACCCACGACCCGGACCTGGGGCTGGGCGGCCAGGTGCGCTACTCTTTGGTGAATGACTACAATGGGAGATTTGAAATCGATAAAGCCAGTGGCGCCATCCGCTTGAGCAAAGAGCTCGACTACGAGAAGCAGCAGTTCTACAACCTCACAGTTCGGGCCAAGGACAAGGGGCGGCCGGTCTCTCTGTCATCGCTTTCCTTTGTGGAGGTGGAAGTGGTGGACGTCAACGAAAACCTCCATACTCCCTATTTCCCAGACTTTGCTGTCGTTGGATCTGTAAAAGAAAACTCGCGCATTGGAACAAGCGTGCTGCAGGTGACCGCCCGAGACGAGGACTCGGGGAGAGACGGAGAAATCCAGTACTCCATCAGGGATGGCAGTGGTCTTGGGAGGTTCAACATCGACGACGAGAGTGGTGAGTTGAGTGTTTATGCCACAGTGATGCTTCACATCTCTTGAATTGTCAACGTTAGAAAGGTACAGGGATTTTGGCACTAAAAGAGAATGACAAAATGAGGCTGTATGTAATGCAGAGGACGCAAGTTGATGCTTTTTCTTTGGCTGTGTCAGTTGTATGAAGGCTTGTTTATGCAATAATAGCCATAGGTTTCAGTGGAGTCCTTATTGGTTTCTTGTTTATTTTTCCTTCATTGCTACTGCTACCATGTTATCTTTTGATAAGCGTCATTGTCACATCTGTAGATTGCACTCTTGACCCTCACTACATTAAAGGCCCTGATGAAGTAAATTACATTTGAATTGGGTCTAAATCAGACGTGTGAAATGGATTTCTGAATGGATCTTGAATGTGAATCTTCCCCTTTGCAGCAGTGCTTTGCTGAGCGATTCTGCATCAGTTGCTTTGGCTTTTCATGTTTTACAGGCACGCCTGACCTTTGAATGACAGGTGTTTGCACTGTACGTGCTTTGTTGATTTATCCCCTACAAATGTTACAGAATAGAGAAGGCAGGTTCTGGATCTTATTTTTAAAAATTGATTTTAAGATTTTATTTATTTGAATTGATTTTTATAGGAAATATTTGAAAATGTGGGACAAAATTGTTGCAGTGTTTTCATTACTCTTACCTATCTGTTTACTTGTCATCACAGATACAGACATAGACTTTTTTCTGTACTCGTTATTGTCTTTAATTATATATGTTCCTGTGCACGTGCACATGTGTCCTTTAGTAGCACTTTGTGCATTTGTCTAGTCTTCTTAAGATTGTAGACATCTCAAGATCAAGGGCTGTGTCTTCCCTATTCTCATGTAAATGGTAACATTAGCACGTTACAGTGTTCGGCGCACATTTACATACATTAAATCATTTTTCGACACCTCTCAGAGGGTGCTTTGCTCCCACTGATGATGAGGATGAAATGCCATCTGAATGCACTGGGGGAGAAGTCAGCAGGGTGAGATGCACGTGGCCACAGTGAGGGGAAGGTGCGTCAGGACCCTGGGTCCTGCTTTAGCCGCACGCTGTGTTTTAGTGTTTATACTTTGCTATTTGGTTAGAATGTATTTCTTCTTTGAGGCACTAAACAGGAAAGGAAGGGAAGTAACCTTTGCTGAGTGTGTAAACTGTGCTAATACTTTCCTTCTAACAATGGTGACATCGTTGAATACTTACAAAGCGAACACACCAAACTGGGTTTTATTTAATGCTCTCTACAGTCCCAGGGGGTGGGATTAAAAATCATCAACTCGTGAACGTCTCTCAGAGAAGACAGGTCGTGTGGAGCCTCCTTTCAAACTTCGCTCCGTAACCAGGCGCCTACTCTGCCACTGCCCATCTAAGGAGGGGGATGTGTTTCCTTGCCTGTCCTTGGCTACACGATCTGCTAACTGTGAGGCCATGAAGCGTTAAGCAGGTTTCAATGTCCTTACAGCAGCCCTGGCCGTTGGAATTGCTGTTCTTTCTCTCTTTTTGCCTCGGTGACGTTTTTCCCTGTGGCCCTCCGTCTCCTGAGCTGTGCTCTGGAGCTCGGCTGAGTGGCTAGGTCGGTCATCAGGCGGGTGCTGAGCTGGCTTATTTGCCACTGCTCTCTCGATGACCGCATCAGGCCACACCAAATTGTTTCTCTCAGGAAATCGCATCTTGGGCTTCTGCCTCGTTTGATGCCGCGAAGGTCAGGAGCAATTGGGTGGGAGTGGCTTGGATTTTCCCCGTTTGGACCGCGTTATTTTGTGCTCATCTTGTGTTATTTTAGAAAACGTGTGTATTGTTTCATCCGACGATAAAGCTGCCCTTAAATTCTTCACTCCGAGAGTTTGACATCTTTTGCCTCTGCTGGAAACAACTAACTGCTCTGTATTTGTTCCATTATATTCTGGATTGTAGGAAATAAATTTGCTGTCAATAACAATAATGCCACTTACAGTTCAGCATTGATTCGCGGCTTAAAACCTCTTTCCTGTAAACATTAACTCCCCTGGGTTGTGTAAGGTCACGTGCCCATTAGAGGCTGTAGCTGGGTTTACAACCTGTACATCCTCAGTCCTAGCCCAGTGTTCTTCCCATTACTTTCAATACATATGTTTTTGATTTATCTCTCCAGAGGATTTTTTAATTTTTAAAAAAAGGGCAGCAGTTTATTTTATTTTCTCCCTTATTTCATTCTGTTCCCTTCTCAGAAAATCACACTATGGTTTTCTCTACATTATAGAAACAAAAAAGGTTTTGATTTGGTGTTGAAATCTTTTATGAAGATTAGATTTTCCATATAATAATATTCTTGACAATCTTACTTCCTTCTTTGGCGTCCAAGTGTAAGATGCCTGGATTGTACCAAGGAGAGGCTAGGGTTGTGGAAGAGTTGGGCTGTTGGGTATCCAGCCAGAGCAGTTCCCACCACGGTGCCGGCGTTGGCACTGCTCTGAAGGTCCAGCAGCGCTTTCCTTAAGTGCGGAACGTCATGGTCTGAGCTGGGGTAGAATGGATGGCTGTTTCAGGTTCAGGCTCTGCAGTCTTCATTTTACTGGTAGGTGTAGAATGGCCTAAACCTGATGATTTTTGCCTTTCAAACACCTTTAAACCAGCTGCCAAAGGTTATTTCATGGCTCGCGTTGGTGAATGGCGCTCAAACTTTGTTGTAGGTACGAATCCCCTGGGGAATTTGTCAGCAACGCAGATTCCCTGGCCCACTTTCCAAAGATCCTGGTTCAGTAGGTCTGAGGTGGGTGCCTGGGAATCTGCATTTAAGCACGCCAAGTGTTCCTTCTGCACATGGTTTGGAAACACTACCGCAGCTCAATTTACTTGGGTTCCTAAAACTGGCTGCCGGATTATGTCTTTCCTGTAAAGTCCCGTTTCTTACTCTTTTGAATGACAAAGTACTGAACCCAGGTTTTAGAAATAGCCCTTTCTAGTCAATTTTTACAACCCAGTAAATCTTTTCTTATTAATTAGTGGTGATATTTTGTTCTGAGTGCCTTTACTGATGATCAAAAATCTATTTCTGTGCTTCAGTGGTTGTGGTGCTTCTGTTTTGTGAAACTGCATGTGCTGGGATTACTTGATGCATTTAGAAGTTTTATGTTTGTGACTTTATTTTGAGCTCAGTGAACAAAACCATACGTTTGACATTCTTTACCAGGCATAGGCATTTAATAAATGTTTAATAATGTGCACAGTAAATGGATTAACTGGAGGCCCCCTATCTGTAGTGGATTTGATCACAATTTGAATCACTAGTCTGGAAGATGTAATTTAATCATTTTTTCCGTTACAAAGAATGCATTCTTTTTCCTTGCCTCAACAGGAATTCATATTCTTGACGACTCAGAGCTTTTAGAGGGTTTAGAAAAGAACATATTGTACATTTTAAGCTGTGATTTTCTATTAGATTCTCTTGTGACTGCAAACCTGAGTGATGATTTCACTGTTTTATTTATCTGAAGTTAATTAAGGAGATAGTTGACTGGGATGAACAGTTTCTGGTTCAGCACAATAATCATGGATAATTAGGAAGATATATTTCCAACCATTATTATTAATTGCATTATTTATTCCATTTATCAAAATATATATTATGTGCCAGTCACTGTGCTGGTGCTTTTTAAGTACTAATTGTCACAGTAATTCTGCAAGGTGGCGTGAGACCTCCTGAGGCTTGACCAGTCAAGGTGACACAGCTGGTCGATGGGGGAGCTGGATTGAAACTCAAGGGCGGTGGACAACGATTCTCTTACCTTTGCCCTCTTTTTCTCTCCAGCATGCCATTGTAACCTTGTTAAGCATACGTATTTGTCACGTTTTTCTGTGCTGTTGCTGCGTACCAGTCAGGGCCTTCTAGAAACAAAAGTCGGTGACTTTCTTGCTTCTGCCTCTGGGGGGACAGCTGAGGCAGCTCTGGCCCAGGCAGCGGGCTGACTCGGGCCTGCCCCGCACGCCTCCTCACTCCAGGACCCAGCCTGCAGGAGCACCCGCGGCACGAGGCGTCCAGGGTGGAGGCACAGCCCGAGGGGGCTCCTGCAGCCTCCTCTCAAACCCAGCCCGTGTTCCGCCGGCCAGAGCAGCCCAAGGGCCGAGCTCCACACCAGTGGGGCAGAGACTACTCCTCTACGGGGTGGAGGAGGGAATAACTGCCGAGTGGAAAGACAGCCCGACACAGCGACAGCAGCCCTCACGAATGTCCTCACGGTCTGTGGTGAACCGAGCGGTACCCGTGGGTGGGGCATTGGCAGGTAGCAAGGTGCACGGAGACGCAGGCCTCCCGTCGTCGAGAGTTCCGCAGTCCGAGAGCTCAGTGTGCAGCCACAGGGGCGGTGCCTGTGGCTGTGGTGACAACGGCTGGCACTCACTGTGTGCCACGCGCTGTGTGTGACATGCTGCGTAGATGGTGTCACTGTGTGTGGGACAGATTTTCCTCTTTACACCGAGGCTCGAGCGTGCCTTTCTCCCACTTACCAGTACTTAGCAAGCTCTTGATTCCAAATGTGGTAGTGGAGCGTAAGCCCTAGTGTGACTGGGATTCAAGTAGACACCCCAAAGAGGTGTCCAGGACATAGTAACTGCTACTTACTGACGGCAGAAACTTCCAGTGGTGAGGAAGTGTAGCTGCATAAATGCACCGCCTCGCACCTCCGGCTCCACTCTGCACCTGCCAGGAGGGTGAGCTGTGTGGCTGCCTCTGCGGCTTCCCCGGCAGGAACTCAAGGGGCGAAGGGCATGTGTAAACCTGGGACTCTCCACGCGGCTGTGGTGCACCGGCAGCTCCCCTCTGCTGGTGGGCGCTGGTGGCCCCCTGCTGGTACCACCTCTGGAGTACTGCATCATTTTATCAGTCTCCCCAAACCCTGCCCACACCTTCCTAAACAGTCTCTTTATTAAACTCCTCTCAGTTACTAAGTTTGGCATGCCATCTGTCTTCTGCCAGGACCCTGGCAGATAAAATAGTTTTCTTAGATAAATATTTCTAAAACACATGGTAAGTTTAAAAATATTTCTAAGACTGATGTTTTCCAGTAATTCCCATTAACGCCCGTCTCTGTAAAGTTGCTCTGGTGCGTTAGCACATTTTACTAGGGCCCTGGGGAAACGGTAGAGAGAGAATAATTATCTAATTCTTTCATTTTATGAGGAAAGAAAGTGAAACCAAAGGATTTTGTCTCCCCATCTGGCGTATGCTCTCTACATCTTCTCTATAGTCAAAGGACAGTTTTGCTTTGCTGAAGACTCCGTCCCAACAGGTGTAGATAAAAGAGGGGGTTGGCTGTAGGGTAGAGTACCAGGACCCTTCTAGCGCTAAAATGTTTTGCTGTACTTGGATCTCACATGAAGAGGATTCATTTCAGCTAGTGGCCAAGCAAAGAATAAAGACAAATAACCAGGTAGCTTTAATTCAGTTAGTTCAATTGAAGAACTGTTTACTGGCTGCCAGCACTGAGTCTAGCACCCTTTATCTGCAGCCCCCAATCGCCAGATAAGAGTGAAGTAATAAAAACCACGAAAGAGAAAACCTGCATGTAAGAAACGGGAGGAGGCTCAATTCAGCAACCAGGAGCCCCGCGCAAATCCTTCAAGAGGTGGTGAATTCCCACAGTAGCGTGTGTCTTGTTAATGTAGGATATTGTAAGCTGCTCTTTTCTCCTACTCAGAGACACCAGAACTCTTATTTTGTTATGTGTGGCTGTTAACCTTTCAAGCCTGTTTTCCGCAAACTTGCCTGGTAATCCCTCCTTGACAGGTTGAGGGGTAAGACAGACGCTGTTTGGCGGCTTTGGTGTAACTGATGACAAATTCGGACTAAGTCGTGTCCCCTGTCCCCCCTCTTTTTCCGAGATGGTATTCCACCCCACACCCCAGCACTCATCTGCATCAGAAGAGGCACGTTGAATTTTGGCCCAGGCTTGCCCCTGAGATTTTCCCTTTGGACCTGTGCAAGCAAAAGATAGGAATGAAATTATGATCAAGTGACAGCAACTGTACTTGGCTCTGGGGTTTTAACCACAGAGCAATGCTTTTTGACCATAATTATTCTAGAGCAAATAATGCTTCCCGCAGGAGCCCAAATACTGTACGACATTCAGATGAACTTGGTAGTTGTCATGGAAGTCAGGTGGGAGAGAGGATGAGGTGTTTCTGGAAAATCGTGAACTGTAGGTTTTTATTGCTCTTTTCAGCAAGTGCTTTCTTCTTGACATTTATTTATTTATTTATTTATTTATTTGACCCCTCCCCTCCACTGTTTACACTTACCATCTGCTATCTGTGGCTGTTCACTGTGTACTGGTCTTTTTTTTTTTTTTTAGGAGGTACTGGGAACCGAACCTGGGACCTCCTTTGTGGGAGAGAGGCAAATGCTCCCTTGAGCCACATCCACACCCTGCTTGTTGAGTTTTCCTCCTTGTGTCTCTTCACTGGGTCAACTTGGTGTGTCAGCTCACTGCGCCAGCCTGTCATATCAGCTTGCTGTCTTATTCATCTTCTTTAGGAGGCACTGGGAACCAAACCCAGGACCTCCCATCTGCTTCCCTAGGTTTAAATAGAGGACTGTTGTTTCAAATCTGTAACTGTGTCTGCATTGTGTATCAAGCGTGAGCTGCCATTGTACCTGTATACCTTGTAAATGATAAAAATAATGCCAACCATAAAGAGGTAATTCATAGAGGGTGGCAGGCCAAAACCTGGAAATTTGCATGTCTTTCCTCAGTAAGTAGTCTTCCTTTTACGTTTAATAATAGATGTTTTCATGATTCACCTGGTCCTTCAAGTCAGGGTTGTACTTACCTGGTGCCAACTGATGCTGAATTATTATTATTTCTAACAGAGAGGGAAAACTTCAGAGGCTTGGTGAGCAGAGCTCACAAACCACCAGAGGCTTGCTTTGTTTTTTAGTGGTTCTCCAGAAGGTAGTGGGGACATTTATGGCTAGACAGGACTGTGGATACCTTGCCTCTCACTTCAGTCTTCTGAAATATGTATTTTTGCAGGGGTTTTGAGTGCACATAGAAGGATACTTTCATTTATCATTACAGTTGGAAGAATTATAGAGTTTGATAAATATTTATGTGATGTCACTACATTCACAGTGTTTCACTGAAAATCAAATGAAATGAAAATGAAAATTGGCTGTAGTCTGTATTTTTAGCTTGCCAGTTTTTATTGAAACACATCCTATCGACAGAATCTACAAAGAGTGGTGTGTAGAATTCAGTTCAATTTATATTGAATTCTGGGCACTGGTATATGAATTATTGAATATAATAGAACTCTCCAAGTTTTCCCACTGGGTGTTGTAGGATTTAGTGGCTCCTCTAGGGACACTCTTTGTGATTAAATTCACAGATATTCATTTGCATATATAGTTAATATTCTGGTTGCTTTTAAAAAGCAATACACTGATGAAAATACTACTATGTAAGATAACATATTAAATATTAAATGATTTGAACCGAGAAGTGAATAAAGGTTGGAGCAATTAAGATACAAATTTGAGGCCCATGTACCCGCATGCACGTCCACAAACACACACTGAAAGGTATTGCAGCAAAGCATAAAGGCTTCGTAAGGTTCGCCCCTAAGGTTTATAAAACACAGCCCAAACTATTTTCACATTTTTTTCTTCACTTGCTTCCTTACAAGTCTACCACGTTAAGACCAGTGGTAGAGAGAGAAAAGCATGCAATTGCAGACCACGCGCGCCATTCATTGTGGCCACTGTCACCTTAGTCTCATCCTCTGGCCTTGTGGGATGATGTTTCGAGTTCTACTTGTCAGCAAGCCAGTGTGAGATAAAGCTGGAGTGTTCAGATGAGTTCACGATGCGTAAGCAAGGACTAACTGTTGAGGGGTGCTTAGCTGCAGAAAACAGCGCAGGTTTTGGAGGACTTGAGACCCATGTGATTTGGGGTGCCCACTTTGAGGAAAAGACGAAAAAGTTATTACTGTAAACATATTGTATTTGTTTGGAATGAGAAAGGAAATCATAGTAACAAAAGGCTAAAAGTCAATAAATATCACAAAACTAAGAAAAAATAATGTAATTTTATTAATTAAATGCCTGGCATGACTCTCTAATACTTTTTCATAGATTTTTTTTCATTGAATTTTGGTTTGATTGCCTTTTCATATGATAACACTTTTGTAATCATTTCTAAAGAATGTGTGGAAAGATATTTAGACTTCCTTTGGCATGGTTGATTGAAATTTGTTTTTCACTGTTGAAAGTTCAGAAGCGTTTCTTCAGAGTCACCACTTGTTAGAGATAAGGCCATGTAAATTTATAGAATTGGTGTCCCACTTGGAAAAACTTCTATCGGATTTCTTTCTCATGAGCTGTTACAGTATACTTGCTCACAGTAATACTGCTACAGATCCGTGGTCTATACACACGAAAATGCTAGTAATTTCTATATCTGAGTGTCCCACAAAAAAAAAAAAAAAAAAAAGAACTGCGGTGTGTTTCAATCGTATTTGCTGCATTATCCAGGAGAAAATGGCCATTTTAACTTGGTAGGCAAGCACCCAATCTTGCTGTCAGAAGTTTACACATCCATGGATGGGGTCCTTTTCCACAGACTTGCCTCTGCTCTGTGCATTTTGACCCTAGGTTCGCCTCCGCGGATGTGATGATCCTAGTACTGGCCGCCACAGGACTTGCTCATAGGGTGAGACAAATTCTGGTCCTTAACTTCCCGCTGCCCTGTCGGGTGTCTCAGCACAGCGGGGGGTGAGAGTCTTCTTAGAAGCATCCCTACCCCAGCACAGCCACCAGCAGTTTGTCTGTACCTGGAAGCGACGGTGAACCACTTACATAGAGCCCAGTAAGTGCACGCTATGGATATCTTTAATTTGCTGCTCCCTTAGCTAGATCCCCGTAACGTCTGCGGCCTTTCCTCCTGATCCCATGCAAAGTGTGGGGGAAAAGGAGGACAAGAGAGAGAAAGGAATTTTAACTGATTGTAAATATTTTATTTTTGCAAAATTTACAAAAAGCATGTGACTGTGAATCAGTGGGGCTTGGAAGCGTTGACTCAACGTTCAATCTCATTTTCCTAGCGATGTTAATTAATGTACATTTTTCTAAAAGAAGGAAGATCATCGGAGGATGTGGGCTGACCTGGGCCAGACCACAAAGTCTAGTCGCTATTGGAAAAATTGGTGCAAATGACATCTTGGCCAGGTTTGAGGTTGTTGTCACTCTCGTGTGTTATTGAACCAGCAAAGAGAACCAAGAATAAACGATAGAAGTTTTCACCCCAAAAGAGACCCCCTGGGAATTTAATCTAAATCATATGGAGCTTCACTTAACCATATATGCTCATTATTATTTATTACAAATATTAATCTAATGTATTATTTGTATAACTTACATGTCAGTAGTGTATTTTACAGTCAGTGACTCCATCCTGGTGGGCTGCTGGCATTCTTAGGATGTTTCTGGTTTCATTGGCTGGAACCTAAATAAAGCACTGTGATTAGTACAGACGAACCCTGACTTGAGGTCAGCGTTGATGGGGAGTTCTGTGCTTGGGAAATGCAGGTATGAGGCCCTGAGATCTCGAGTGAGGCTGTGCAGATGGAAAGTAAAGTTGAAGTTTTCCTTCACGGGTCTGGATGCCCCTACTCATTATAAATACAGTGCATCTTGCGCCAAACACGGGTGGAGTTACATACTTCTTTCCCTTACCCTGAAGATAATTCTAATGGATGAAAACACAATGATTAGATTTGGATAACCATTTTATAAAACATTGCTCTAAATGCTAAAAATGAGGGCAAACTTCTTCTGCCTGACTGTTTTTATGTTGATGGTAAATAGAACTGGAGAGAGAGTACATTCACATGACTAATTTCTTGTGTTTTACCACGAGGATAGTGTGAGCACTCAAGGGCTTTAATGCGAACCCAAATTTCTACAATTGGCAGTCATACAACATGACTCAAAATATCTAATAATACTTGAATTAATACAAAATTTCATAATTTGGTAGAATACTCTGAAGAACCCTGATGCAAATGGCCTTTGGGATCCTTCTAAAGATCCCTTACGAAGAATTTGCACTAATACATGTGAACTCTTCTCGTATTTTGACCCAAACATCATTTATTTTCACTTTGCATACATTTCTAATAAGCAAGAATTCCCGAAATTCTACAATATTTTAGAAGTTGCAAAGAAGAGATTCTGCTGCAGGTAAGTACGCTAACAGCAGTGAGAAATAACTCCATTAATCACGCAGCACATGAAATAAATAGCTGTCCCCACTCTGTGCTTATTATGTGCCAGGCATTTCCTCTCAACCCAAGGATTCCAGGAGGCAGGTGCTCTTATCCACAGCTTAGCAGACGGTGATCTTGAAGGACCTGTCCAAGGTTCCCGTGTGGGGTGGAGCGGGGCTTGAGTGCGGCAGGTGGACGCCGAGCCTGAGCACCGAGGGCTGCACTTAGACGCGGTGTGGACAGGCAGCCCTGGGAGTCTCCTTAGGGGCGTGCGCCCAGGGCCATGTCGCTTCATTACCGGGCGTGCAAGAGCAGGTCTGGAAATGAAGAGGCCAAAAGGTTTCCTAGAAAACAGCGCCTGAGGTGGTCTCTGGCCTCAGGTTTATTAGGGGTGCCATCCCAGGGGGGAACCGGGGAGGGGGCAGTGCTCCAAAATGTGTTCACCAAATGCAGTGCATGTGCCACACTGATGAAAGAGGTGGTTGATGTGGGAGGAGTGGGATGAGGGGGTGGGGGTAAATGGGGACCTCTTATGTTTTTTAATGTAACACTTTTTGTCATCTATGTATCTTTAAAAAAAAAGACAATAAATTTAAAAAATTAAAAAATTAAAAAATTACTGTAGAATTTCAGTAGAAGAAAGGCGACCAGCTGTAAAGCGGTGTGTTTCGCTGGTTGCAGCAGCCTGCTTCCCTGCCGCATAGCCTCTTGGACAGTTGGGTGAGAGATGGAGGGGAGGGCCAGCAATTCTCTGCTGACTGCCCCATCCCTGCCTCCAACAGGCCATGTCTGCCGTGCCGGGACATCAGCTCTGCACCCCCCCGGGTTGTGTTCTGGGAGCTGGGCAGCTGATAGGGAAACCAGTGCTTTTGTGGGTACAGAGAGGGGAAATAATTTGCCCAATTTTGCAAAGGTCCTAAGTACACAAGCCAGGGCTTTGGCTTCGGATCGCCTCACTCAGCAGTCCTTGCTCTCACCCTGACCGCGTAATGCTCCTTGGACAGGTACTTTGGTGAGCTCTTGGAAAAATGTCATCTCTCTCTACGTCCTGTTTTCCCATGTGCCTTTAAAGGGAACAACAGGGAAGCAGACTTGGCCCAGTGGTTAGGGCGTCCGTCTACCACATGGGAGGTTCGCGTTTCAAACCCCGGGCCTCCTTGACCCGTGTGGAGCTGGCCCACGCACAGTGCTGATGCGTGCAAGCAGTGCCCTGCCACACAGGGGTGTCCCCCGAGTAGGGGAGCCCCACGCACAAGGAGTGCGCCCCGTAAGGAGGGCCGCTCAGTGCGAAAGAAAGTGCAGCCTGCCCAAGAATGGTGCAGCACACACGGAGAGCTGACACAGCAAGATGACACAACAAAAAGAAACACAGATTCCCATCTATTTGATAAGGATAGAAGCAGTCACAGAAGAACAAACAACGAAGGGACACAGAGAGCAGACAACTCGGGGGGGGGGGGAGAGAAATAAATCTTTAAAAAGATAAAGGGAGCAACAATATTCATTATTATTATTGTTATTCATAATTATATATGTTAAATACCTACTAAATGCCAGGCATTGCTCTAGTGTATTAAAACAGTGAGCCCAAAAGGACAAAAATACTTATCCTTGTAGCATTCTAGTGGAATAATATCTAGCTTGTTAGTTGATTTTACATGCTAAGAGAAAAATAATGCAAGAGGTAAGAGAGAATGAAAGTGCTGACAGGTGGTGGGTTTCAAGAAAGCTCTCTAAGAGCTTTCTTCAAAGCTTCAAGGTCTTGAAGGAATTTTAGATTTTTAAAATTCGTTATTTCTACTTGGAGCAGGGCAAGAAAGATGGAGAGGGCATTTGGTTAATAAGCCACAGACATACCTGCTAACTACTCTTAGAGAGTAAAACAACACCACTCTTACCTGTAGGAAGAATCTGACTTACAAGACACAACTGTGAATGTAGATTTGTTTAAACACAGAGGTATCATACCTATCTTAAAAGTATATCCCAGTGAATCAAAAGTCTTAATAGAAATGGACCTCATCTCAAATTTCTCAGCTCCAGCTTGTCTGCATCAGAAGAGGGACAGTGTTTCAACACCCTCCCACTCTTGTTAATTACATACATAAACGCCATCTTCCTTCTGGAGGCGCATTTTACTGAACACTCTTACGCCATTGTGCTTTCGTTATTGTGGAATGTATTATCTTTAAACATATTGGACTGAGCAGCTGCTATGTCAGATGTGTTGTCCTAGTTACTGGGGGTAGAGCCTCTTCGCTTAGAGAATTTCTTTCTAGTTGCGAGTCGAAGGAATGCAGCAGGAGAAGTGGAAGTGTGTTGTTTTGTTTAGCAAAATACAGACAGACACACAGTGCTGAATTATTAATTTTCCATCAATTATGGTAATGTACTATTTTTACTGCTAAAATTATAATTGAGTTGAGTTCTTTTGTTGCTCAACAACTCCTGGGAGCCCACGGGACCCAGAGCCCTAGAGGTGCTTGCGGACGGTTTGACTTGCTGAGATGAAGGGACCTTCTGTGCCACACCTGAGGACCTGTTTGTGACTGTGCATCCCATTTTGCTCAAAGCCACTTTGAAGATTCTGACGGTGCTTTTGCTGGCTTAGGCTGTCGTCATTGTCGGCATGTGTTGCTGAGATGTGGAGTACGGACGTGGCTGTACGTTAACGTAACCTCTCACTGGAATGGCCACTGCTGGTTTTCTCTGTGTGCACTTTAGGTATTTATGTATTTACAACTTAGGATTTCAAATTCTGTTGTTTACTGGCCTAAAATATTCATATCTAATATTTGAAGTAAAGATGAAACACTTTTAAAAAAATCACACATCCTCAGCTTTAGTCACATAATCTTTAAACTAATTCATTATTAGCATATGCAAACCCTCTTTCTCCCAGAGTGGTTTGCTACTCTACAATTATGATGTTGCTTTTAGTAAGATAAATATGCCCCACATTAAAACACTAGACATTAAAATGAGGAACAGTAACATTGTTGTTATAAAATATTAGAGAGCTATGATACACACAAACAAACACAAACCATCCCCTCATGGCTCCAAGCCTACATGGCAAACAAAACCATGCTCCTACGTTCTCCAGTTTCCTTAGGCTGAATGCTGGGTGTTAAAAGTTCTCTGCTGGATGAACTGACCAGGCCACTTAGGGATAAGTGGAGAAAAAGAGGTTTCTGCTTTCTTTTGTCCTGATAAAACCAGTGCAGTTTCTCCAGCTGTGAGGTTAAGTTTCCAGCCCTTTAGTAAAATTTAATTGTCTGCTGTCTGATCCTAGTTTTGGTTTCACGCAGAAGAACTTGCAGTAGGAAGGGCTGCTGGGCAGCAAGCACGGATGTGCCGTAGACTGTCAGGCAAACGGCTAATCGCTCTCGGGACCTCGGGTGCTCACATGACATAGACTTGGTGATCAGGTTTGGGTAGGTGGCCATAACTCTCAGGAAGATTCCTCTGTGCTGCAGGGGAATAGCTCCTGGTCAGTTCATGGGGTTCTTATTTAAAATGCTAGAAGCAGCCCACTGCAGTGTTTTGGCTTCTGAGCCAAGTAAGGGTCAGAAGGCCCCTTTCCCTCCAAATGGAACCTAAGATCTCTCACTTTGGATAGTGGGCAAGGTTTTGTTTGCTTAAGTTTTCACTGTTGTTTTCTCTCTTTCAGTATTTTGGAATCACTCTGATTTGGCAAATCTTGCAGACTATATGAGCTGCAAATAATTATACTGAGAAATACAGAAAACATTGAGCAAGAGGCTATTGGATTTCCATAAGTAAGCAAAATATATTCTAAGAGCTCATGGGTGAAAATTGCTTTTTATTTAATGAGTCATTTTTATTGGAAGGTAATGATTATGTCCAGGCCATAAATACACTGTAAATTCCCTTCAGCGGGCTTTAAAAAGATGACTTTCAATTGGAAGCACCTTGAAAGGTTATTGATGTATGGATATAAAAGTTCAAACCTTGCACTCTCCGCATGTGTGAACGTGAAGGAGGAGGTGCAGCCCACCGAGGGCTCGTGCATGGAACAAATGTTTCCTACAGCAATGCGAGGAGGGGCGTGCAGCAGTTCAGTGGCGGCGCCTTTCCCAGTGCTGGAGCCTGCATCGTCTTACCGTCACAAGCCTTCTGAGTTACCTAGCACACTCCCTGTTTTACACAGGACAGAACTGAGCTCTGACGCCCAGACAGGTGTGGTGACTTGCCCGTTTACTTCATCTTTCCAGCATATCATACTGCCTCTTTTTGGGTTAACGATTAGCAATGGAAGAGAGGGTCCTCAAAGTCAGACTGTGTTTTCCTTTTGGAATATTAAACTAGGAACAGGAATAATTGGCAGTGTTTTAATTTAATTATCTCTGCAGGATAATTTTTAAAACTCAAACTGCATTCCACGTACACAGAAGAAATAAAAACTGTTGTCCAGTCACTTAAGCATATTCAGATTCTGGGTTCTGAATTATGTCTATATTAAGATTCTATTCATGGGGATTGGATGTTGCTCAGTGGTTGAGCACCTGCTTCCCATGCACGAGGTCCTGGGTTCAATCTCTGGTACCTCCTAAAATAAAAAATTAAATACTATTACCACGAGTGTATGGGTGGCTTGCTCTTTTGAAAAAAAAGAAAAAAAAGATTCTATTCAACTTCCCAGATAGCCCCTGATGAAACTTTTCCAGCTATTATTTGTACTAATAAGTGCCCCACTGGCTGTTTCCCAGAGGCCCTGGGGGCAGCTGGTTTTGTTGTAATTGCTGAGCCTGCCAGAGGTGTGGTGTTACAGGCCAGCTTGAACCTCCACCCTGCTGGCAGGGCTTCCTCTTGGTTCAGCATCAGCTGTAAATGTGTCTTTTCCCTTCTTCTTGCTTGTGAGCTCTTTGAAGGTGGGATTGTTTTCGGTTTCACTGTCATGTCCTTTGTCTGGTTCAGTGGGAATCGGGCATATGAGCACTGCCCAGTAGGTACTTTCAGAAGGTAAAGGAGAGGAGCAGGGCTGGCTATTTTTATCTAATAGCTGCCCTGGATAGCTGCCTCATTCCTTTCCAAAGCTTGGATTAGATGAAGGAGAGGTGTTGGCTGGCTACAGCTTTACCTCTGAGCATGTGGGCATATGTTCAGGTAACTTCTTTGTTCTTCTGTGGCTCAAGCTTAGAATAATGTGTATGTAGGTGACAAAAAATAGAGAGATGAAGATCTGGGAAAGTTTCACTGAAAATACTGCAATTTGCAGGTTAATTTTCCCCACCCATTTTAGATGGTTATAAAATTAATAATAGCTTGTATTTTAAAAATATTTGAGTTTTTAAGAATTTCTCTACTTCTCATTGACTACATCAGGACTTGGAGCTTATATTTATGGTATCTTTCCACCTACCCTAACACAGTAAAAAATGCCCACACACTTGCCTATCGCTTTCTAAGAAATGCAATCATCTCGGATTTCCAGTGTTTTCTTATCACCTGGCTCGCTCTTTTCCTTATATTATTGTTCATATTCTCTTGGCCTGTTTGTAGGATGATTCTTTTTATATTTTTATTTATCTAGGATACTATCCTCAAGGGAGTTATTTTATTGTCTTTCTTCTCACCTATCTATCTTTAGGTAAAGCATCATAAACATATTAGTAGCAACTGCAGCTTGCCAAGTCCCCTATGCCACTGCCTCGAATTTTAGGTTCGTTTCAGCCAGCAGATTTTTATATAAGACATGCTGTACTATTCTGACTATGCAAGGGTCTCTTTTCACTAGCATCTTAAGGATCTTCTGAATATCCTCACCCTCAAAGTCCCTCCATACCTATTTTAAATACATTGACCTCATTGGTATTTCTTTGTGAAAGTACTTTAGCATATTTCCAACTTAGGAATTTGGCTGTGTTTTACTTGGCTAAGGCTGCCAATGCAAAATCCAGAAATGGGTTGGCTTTTGGAAAGGGAATTTATTAGGGTAAAAACTTACAGCCCGAAGGCTATGAAAATGTCCAGATCAAGGCACCATCAGGGATGATTTCTCACCAAAGCTTGGCTGCTGCTGGGATCTTAGACTCCTGCCACATGGTGAGGCAAAATGGGAGCTCTTGGTGTGGGTCTCCCTTCTCCTCCAGGCTGCTTTCTCCCAGAGCTCAGCTGTGGATGGTCAAGCTCGAGGCGGGGCTGGTCTTCAGCTTTGAGCTGCACCTAGCCTCTCAGGGGCCTCTTTCCATGCCTCTGCTCTGCTGATTCCAGCCTCCAGCCTCTGGGACCTCTCTCAGCCTCTTGGGGCTTCTTTGTCTTTCTGCAACTGCAGACAATCACATGGCAGGGTGAAAATAAGAGCTTCCCTTCTCTGTTTGTTTCTGTTTTCAGTTCTCTGTTTATATAAGACCCAGCAAGAGGGTGGAGACCCACCCTAGGTCATGTCCAATCAAAAGCCCTAAAGCAATATAATCAAGTGATCTAATCAAAATGTCCCTTAACTGTATCTAATGCAATCAAAGGGACCTATACCCACAGGAATGGATTAGTTCAAAGAACAGGATCTTTTCTGGGATTCAGAAAACTTCCAACTGTCACAGGCTGTGCCATCTTTTTTCCCTCCATATGCTTTCTGTAGTCGACAGTTTTCCGACTTCTTTAAAAATATTTTGTCTTCTCCTTCAACTTGGGAATGCATAGTTTCATGCTTGCTCCACAACTGGGTTTGTGTTATAGCTAAATGTGTTATTTTACATATAGCATGAAGTATGTAGCCTGTTTTCCTTAAATACTTATTTCAACATTCTTCATTCCAAAATGAACGGAATGGGCCTTACTGGCTCTCAGTGCTATGTAGCCTCATAACTTCCAACATTGTACATCTGAAACACGAAGGCCTTTCATTGTCAAACATTGCTGCGTTTGCCAAGCCATAGCTTTGCTTCTCTTCTGCAGGTGACACAAGCTGCCCGTGACCGTGTTATCTTTTCGCAGGGCCAGCAGAAAGGTCCCACCGACAGGAAGGCCTCAGACCAGGCAGATCCGAGGCTCTTTGGTAGTAAACTAGTCCAGGGTAACTGATCAGTCTATCTTTGCTTCTACCAGATTCACTTTGCTAGACTATAGATGGGAGAAGGTCTGAGACCTTGGACAAGGGCAGGGCATTTTCAGAAAACCGGGAGACTCTTATGAACAAGTGGGAGAAAGGTTGGCAGGTCAGCTCTCTGCTTTGGCTTCTTCGTCTGTGCTTATATTCCCTGCCAGGATCTTGGGAGGTATGACCAAGCATCATAAGTACTACAAAATAATCTGTCTTTTTTTCATGTGGACCTAAGCTTTATATTTGGCACTGTTTCAAAATTGCTAAAACTAAGAGAGGGTCCTTGGAGTCTGGATTCTTGGTGTCCCAGAGTGGGGTTGTGAGGTCAGGTGGGGGGGAAGGTCAGCCTGAGAGGCAGGTTAGGTCACCAACAAAGAACTTTTGCAGGAGGAAGCCGGGGAGGCAAGGCTGGGTGGAGATGCTGGGTTGGACTCCCATCGTATGAGCTTACGCCTGGTAGGTGTGTGCCCTTCCAGGTGAGTCCATGTTCCAAGTGAAGTTCTGCTGTCAGGACAACTGATGTCAAATCCGGAGCAAGGATTTTGTGGCAGGAAGGCTGAAGGTGAACAGAAATGTGAATGCACAGAGTGCCCTGTGTGTGGATGAGTATAGCCTGTTGCCCTCAACCCCCTTCTGGGGTGGACCTCTGACAGACTCCGTGGCGCAGTGCCTGGAGTGCCTGGCTCGAAACTCTTAGGTCTTGTGCTCCTGAATCAGAGCCGCGTGCCCTCCCTCTCCCAGCCCCATTCTCCTCTTCTGGCATGACCTGGTCGTCTGCGTGGTCGGTCAGCCACAGTTCATACCGCCGTTGCTTTTCTTTTTGGAATGCCACGTTGATTGTGCTCCACCCTGGGAAGTGGTGCCCGTGGGAGGCTCGCGTGTGACCTGGCGAGGCATAATTTTTCACACTTCAGGGATCAGGAGGTGTCCCCAGCATAATTCAGCTTTCGCCAGAGAGCGGAGGCTAAAGCCAGCCCCCCTTGCTCACAGGCCACCTCCCTACGGGGAGAATGTCTCTTGATAACACTGCGGTGTTTGCTTTAGCAGCTAGAATTTCTTTATAGGTTGGACAAGATAGAGGGTCAGGTTTCCGTGTGTGGGAGAGGCAGTGCTGACTCCCCGTCCATGCCCTCCCACCTGCAGCTGACTTTTCCATATCAGTGGCTGGCGGTGGAATGATTTCTTTCGGGAAGCCTTCACATTTTCCCGTTTTGTTCTTTGCAAGCAGAGAGCATAGGCATTTTAAAGAACCTCAGTGTTGAAAGAGAAGGGGGGCATCCTGTGGACTGACGCTCCTTTTGTTTTATAAATCCAAGGGGTGAGGCTCAAGAATAAAGCCATGTCTTGATTTATCTTCCCTGTAGTCATGGAAGAGAGATGTTAATTTTCTAATCTTTGACATGAATTTTAAAAAGTAAACCCATGTATTTTGTCTAAGCAGGTAGTCAGGTAGCTAAAATATAATAAATTGATGAAATGTTTTTTATTTAAAATTTTAACTTTTTGATGAATCCTAGTAACTCTCTGTGAAAAAAATAGAAAGTTGATGGATTCTTCCCCCATTTTAAGTACCTAATTCCATTTTTTTTTTCATAAAGGGAAACATTTATCGAAAAGTTATTACAGGAATAAGAGTATGTGAGGCATTAAAAAGAGAATGGAGGGGACATGAGACGTCTTTTTCTCAAACATTAGAGTGTAGTTTATATATTCCAGTAGGCTCTCTGCTCTACATTTTGTGGATTCTGCTTTGCAGTATTAAAGTTGCTTCCGGAGGCCAAGATCTCATGAAATTCTGGTATGACAAGGAGAAAACTGAACTCTTTGCCTCAGATCAGTTGCATGTAATGTTAAGAGACGGCACATGTCGTGAAATGCCTCAAGTTAAGGGGCAGGAGCTGGATTTTCCTTTGATTCCAGATTTTAATATTGACCTCCAGTGTTTAACCGTACAAAGACACGGCTTCACATCTATTTGTAATTTCCTCAAGTTTGCAAGTTGCACAAGTCTTAAACTGGCCTTTAGAAGTGGATTTCAGAGTTGGCATTTAAAAAGCATAAAAACCATCAGAACTCTTAGTTGGGGGTCGCCCTGCTTGTCATTTTAAGCACAAGCAATATTTACATTGCCCTTTTTTTCAATATTTGCACAGTTTTCACTTGGTGAGTCTGGTTATTATTAAAGTGACAAAGCTAATGGACTCACCTGCCGCGGTGCTGGCTCCCAGGAAGGCACCTTGGAAACAGCCTTTTCCGGTTCCTGAGAAGAGGCCCTGCCTCACAAGAGGTAGGAAAGGGTGGACTGGAAGACTCCCTTCCACCTCAGTGCCCCTGGGTCTTACCCTTCTGCCACCGTCGACAGGCCCTTCAGCCTCCAGTTTGAATTAATTTTAAGAGCTTCTCCTTGGCCTTTCCCTTTGTTAAAAACAAAACAAAACGACTTTCTGGAGGCCCGATGGCCGTTTCCGTGAGCCTTCTGTGAAGGATGCTTCCTGACACGTCATGACACAGGTCACGGTTGGTCTTTTCGTGTGAAATGCTTTGGTTCATTGTTTCCTAAAAGGTGGGCTGCAGCAGGGCTGGGGGGTGCCCAGGCATCTGCATTTTTGACCAGCTTTCCAGAGGATTCTGAGGCAGGTGGTGCGCAGACCCTACTTGGAGAAACTCCATGTTCGCTTATTGAAAGAACTTGGGGCCTCGATGTTGCCATGCAGTGTATTTGTTGTCCCTCCCAGTTTAGAGCCGTGGAAATTTGGTGAGAAGTCCATGCCCTAAGCCAATCGTTAGGAAACTCGCTGACAGATTCAAAGACTGAATTGAGAGCCCCTAGGCCCGCTGCTGGAGACGGCTCCCAGGCTGACACACTGCCCGTGAGCCCTGAAATGCACTCATTCTGGATGTCTTACCGGCTTGTCATTCCGCCCACGTTCCCATCCTGTCCTCTGGGGTCTCGTGAGAGAGCTTGTCAGAGGCCTAGCTGACATTCAGATATGCTAGAGCTACACCGTTTCCCTGATCCACCAGTTTAGCCAGCATACTGTTAGAAAGGGAAGGAAACAAAAGAAAATGAGGAAGACAAAAGAAGGAAAAGGAGATTGATTTGGCCTGATGTCCATTTTCCTGCTTACCCAAAGATAGAAATTTGAAGCAACGCTTATCTTTGGTTGTTTCCTCTGAACCCTCAGATGGTGAGATACACTTGTCAGCAGTCACTGCAGCCTAACAAAGAAGTCCACGTTCATTTTTTCAGAAAGGTTTCCCCTCCCCACAGGAGCATGTGGCTGCATGTATGATGTCGTGGCAGTCGGCCTCGCTCTCTGTGATGGGAAGGGGCATCGCTGAATTCCAAAGCAGCTGTTTTTGGGGAGACGTGCAGAGAGGGGGATTTCCCTGTAAAAATCTCAAAAGGTTCCCACTGGTGGGCCACACGTCCCTTCTCATCCCCGGGGCGCGGCCCCTGCTTATGGCTGAATGGTCCGAGAGGCTTGTGTACTTGGGAGAAGAGGTGGAGAACCACCGGCCCAAAGAGAAAGGGGCGTTGCGTTCCTGACATACATTTTGATGAGAAAAGGACATTTCCCAGCAGGTTTATTTCCCGGAAAAGCAAAGCCAAAAAAATAGGATTTATATGTGTGTTTCAGAATTCTGACCACGAAACCACAGAAAAGAACTTTGACAGAAAATAATTTTGGCAAAAATAATGTTTCGTGGAAGTCGGGGGACGGCCTGCTTTGTGGAGAGATTGCACAGCAGGTGGAATGCAGCAGGCTCAGGAGCTGGCGCCTGGGCCGCGGGGAGAGCCTGCACGGCTCACCCTGGAGGTGAGATGGTTCCGAAGCGCTGCCCTCCTGACGCACAGAGCACAGAAGCGGGGAAGCAAATTAGTGATGTCCAAGTGGAATCTAAAGTAGACTACTCAGAGCAGGGGAGGAGTGTGCTGGGACCCGGAAAGCTCCCCATGGGCTGTCGGGACGGCGTGGAGACCTTCTCCAGCTCTAGCCCGTTACCCGAAGCTCTCCGCCAGGGCCAGCTTTTCCAGCAGGGTGGCGGGGCTGGGCTTTGGGAGATGTGGGTCAGCCCTACGGCCGAGTGCCCCGCACTGCACTGTGCCGACACGCAGAAGGCAGAGCAGGAGCTAGGCTGGGCCGGCCTGCGCCGTCGCCCCACGCGAGGGGCTGGGGTGGGCGCCCCGCCGTCGCCCGCCTGCTGGCGCGCCGCTCGGAGCTGAATTCTTCCACCTGGCAGTCACACTGCAGCGGTGTTCCCGGGACGGCAGCTCTGGGCCCCCGGCCTTGTGCCTATTCTTTATTCTGTCTCATTTCAGAGGCCTGGGGAGACATTTGAGCAATTAAATTACAGTATCACCTCTGCTGGCTGGGGATGTGGCCGAGGTGGCCGCAGCACAGGACATCGGTGGAGAGACCGGAAGTGGACTCGGGCTGACGTCAGACACTCGACTCCTGGCATTTTATTACTTCTCAGTGCTCTTTCTCGCTATTATAGCAACTCTCTTGACTGCACTTTCAGTCAACTTTTTTCTGTTATTTTTGTGTTCAAGATTAGATAACTCATTGCAGGAAAACCTGAAACTATGAATAAGCTAAAGAGAAAGCAATTAAAATTTAAAAGCGAGAAAAGAGCTCACCCTTTCTGTCACCATTCAGAGAACTCTTAAAATTTGGGGCAGCAAACAGGAGGCAGTTTGACCTAGTGGCTGAGAACGTTTGGGTCTCTGGAACCAGCCACCTGGAATGAAATCTGGCTCTGCCACTTCTCAGCTGGGATTTGGGCAAATTATTTGATCTCCCATATCCCGGTTCCCTTATTTGTAAAATAGGGGTGCTTACTCAAGAAAATGCCTGACACCCATGAAACACTTTGAATGCATTGAACATTCCTTTACTATTGGTTGGAGAAGACACAGAATGAGTGGTCAGGTGAGATGCGTCTCATGTGGTAGACGGTTCATGGATCTGAACCCACATTGCCTGCAGCACCAGCACAAATGGGCTTGCTTGGCCCAGTGTGGACAGTCAGGGCCATGTAAGCATTGGTCGTTATTGCCTGACATGCTGTCGGTATTCATTAAATGTTTGTTGAACAAAACTCCTGCCCCTGAGTAGTTTAAACTTGTACAGGGAAGACAGGAGCATATTCGTGGAACAGTGAATGCGTTGTAAGTTGCTTGGTCCCCAGTTTGAGGGAGCGTTCCCTTGGGACGCATCTTTTTGAGAGGTTTCCTGCGTGCATTGGCTGATTAAGCTCCTCCAGGTGCTGCTCGAGTGCCAGCGTGACCCGCCTGGGCCCAGCTCCAGAGCCCCCCATCCAGGCAGGGGCTGTGCCGGGGCTACTGCCCTCCACCTGTTCACTTTCTGTCTCAGCAGGTGCTCCCTGATGCTTCCTGTGTGGCAGGACTGTGTCAGATCCTGGAGACCCATGGCCAGTGAGACTCTTGTCTTGTTAGGGAGACCTGTGCCCAAAGAGGCCTTAGAATGCCCTGACCAGTGCTGTGAGCCGGTGGTGGCAGGGACTGTGGCGGCCCAGGGTGGGGTGGGCATCAGAGCGTGCTGCCACAAGGACTGTACCAAGTCCATCGGGAAGTCGGTGTCAGCCTCACATGAGGGAACACATCACAGGCCACGCAAGAGCAGCATTTGCCAAGAGTGAGGAAGAGCAGGGCAGGTACGTGGTCCTCGGTAACTCAGGTGCCTAGAGCTATGGGGAGAGGAGGGGTTGAGGAGGCTTTCCTTTAAGTAAATTCTGCATGGCTTGCCTGCCATTGCCTGAATTTTAACCAGGGAGGGACACGACCAGAGCTGCATATGGAAAAGGGAGCCGGACGCCGAGGGTGCCTGGGCAAGAGGTGGGGGTGGGCTGGGGTCAGGGAGACCACTCGCAGGAGATCCAGAGATGAGGGGCCACAGGGAGGGGGGCCATGGGAATGGAGCAGGTGGCCGAGTCCAGGCTGTAAGAGGCTCTTCAAGGAATTTGGTAACACATGCTTTCACTTGCCAGCACCCACCCACAAAAACCGTCTTAAATAAAAAAGAGGAGCAGTTTTAAAAACGATATCGAGGAGGGAGAAGGCCTAAGACTTGCTGACCGCTGGGTGTGTCTCTGTGTGAGCTTGTGTGTGCAGGGAGGACCTAAAAGAGGAGTTAAGGTGGTTCTCAAGCTTCGGGCTCTGCGTGGGTGGCTGGACTGGGGAGGCCTCTTCTCTGGGTTAGAAGTATAGCGGGAGAGCGAGGTTTCGGTGGAGAGTGTAGCGGTAGACTGTGAGGAGCCCTGACACCCAGGCAGGGCTTCCCAGCAGCAGTGCGCGAGGAGGGCCCGGCCCGGAGCGGGGCTGGGAAGCCGGGTTTCTTTGTGCAGGTCATCTTGGGGTGAGATCGATACGCACCTCTTGCTTTTTCCTCCTTAGGTAGCTTCTTGGATTTCTGTCTTCTTAGCGTGATTGTCCTGTCAATAAAGAACCGTGGTACGCTGTCTTTGTTTTAAATACAGTACAAGGATCTTTTCTGCTGAAGGAAATTAATCTGAACAACTAATTTTCATTTTTTGGGCATTTTGCCAGGCTATTTGAGACATCACTTAGAAGAAGAAAGAAGTAGATTAGCTCTGACTATGATTTTTGATGTTTTGGCTCGAAGCTGATAAAATGATGACACTTTTATGATTTTAGCATGGCTTTTTGGATATAACTATCTGTGTGGGGGGAAGGTAAGGACACGCCAGTTCCTTAGGAAAATGTGTCCTGAACTTGTGGCAGTGCCTGGCCCTCCCTCTGCTCATGTTGAACTTGAGGTCACTTTAAACACCGCTCTCCAGAGAGGTGTCCCCTGGTTCCTCAACATCACCGAAGGGCCAGAAGGTGATACTTGCTTCTCTTTTGTACTTAGAGATCTCAGTGTCTTGAATCAAGATGTTTTCTGGAAGAGAAACATAGTAGGGAAGCAATAGGCAGAAAAATGAAGACCTGGCTCTAACTGATTTCCTAATTGTTCTAAGGCTACATTCTTCAGACACGGCAATTGGTTTCATGTTTCAGCAGCCTCTATTGAGGACTGAATATTGTGTGTTAGATATTGTGGTAAGTTTCCTAGTGGGAGATATATATCTAAAATAACAAGGCATAGTCGTCCTGAGCTGAAGAAGCTTTTTAACGTCCTGGGGAAGATGCAATTGTCAACAAGTATTAATAAATGCAAAGCGTTGAGGTAAGTGGAGTAATACAAGTGTGCACAGTGTATTTTGGGGATTCAGGCGCCACTGCCTCGGGCGTGCGGAGATCTCTTGACAGTCGCAGGGGCATTTGGGCAGCCTGCATGCCGTCTGCCTTTCTGAACTAGATGGCACGCTGGCTGACTCGTGTTTCTTTCGCCGAAATGGACTTCCTCTATGTTTTATCTGTGCTTCATTGAAGCAGTTTCTGCTTTGGCTTTGAATCACGTTTTCTTACCTCTGCGTCTTCTCGTGCCCTGTTCTAGAGCATCGCCAGGGCCAGAGCCCTGTCCCTGTCCACCTCTCTCACCCCCGCCATGTCCAGAAGACATTATAATGATGGATGAGTTCACTCACTCTATTCTCAGAACTTCACTTTAATGCAGATCTTCTTACTAGCTCTACTTTTATAGCTAAGAAAACTAAAACGCAGAGCACTAGAAACTTGTCTGAGGGTCACACCGCCAAGTGAGGGTCAAAACCAAAAACAGGTCTTCTGATACTAACTCTCAGGCTCTCGTCCCTAATCCAGCCTCTTCACCAGCATCGCCTGCCTTGGGAAAGTGTGGCACGACATCCCTGTGAATGCTCTGGGAACCGTCAGCCGAGACACACTGGTTACAATACACCTGACTGTCTCGGTTTGGGTTTTCCAGAATTTGAGTTTGGGGAAGTTATTTGGGGGTGCAAACAGCACTGGTGAGGATATAAGGAAGAAATTCAGGAAAGGAAAGCACCGATAAAGGATGATTACTAGCCTTTTAGTAGTGGACAGTGGACAGCTGGGGCTCGATCTGGTGGAGAACCTCTGGGAAACTGTAAATAACACACTGAGAATTGTTCCCTCAAGGTGAGGGAGCTGAAGAGTTGCGCTTCTGTCTCTGCTCAGCTGTTGATTGCGGGCTGCTGGAGAGATGCGGCGTTGAGGTCTTGTCAATTTCAGCTTGCTCTGGGGTGGGCAGAGTGGTCTTAATTAGTTCCAGGAAAAAATGCCAGACCTAGAGATGTAGATGTGGTGAGAAGTCACCCATAGACCTGAAATTACAGATCCGGGGAAGCAGGGGACACTGGCAGCATCTCTCACCACCCACTCTCCTTGCGGGGAGTCGAGCTCATAGGTGCGTTTCTTGGGCATCTGGGTTTTGCCCAGAGGGGGTATAACAGTGACTGCAACTATTCTCTGTCCTGGCACTGAGCCAGGTGTTTCATAAACACCCCCATTTGTTTTATCCTTATAACACCATAAAAGAAGTTTTCTTCTGCTTGATTCACAGATGAGAAAATGATAGAGGAACTTAGAATCTTGTTGAGGAGAGAAGGCGCACATGCAAGTAAAGTTAAGTGAAAATAGGTTAAAAAAAAAATGGACTAATGATATTAGAAATGCCTTATTGCAGAACATACTTAGTTGCCGGGTGCATAGTACGTAACAACAATTATCATTTATGTAAGGCTGTGGACGGACTTAGTTTTGGTGAAGTACTTGATAATAATTTAATCTTCATGATAGCCATTAGAGGTGGGCTCTAATATTGTTCCCTTTTACTGACAATAACATTGAGGCAGAGAAGTTAATTGCCCATGATCACCTATGAGTGTCAGAAATTGAAACCAACATCTCTCTGATTCCAGTGCTCATTCTCCGGAACACTGGAATCCGAGGCTTCCACTGATGGCTGTCTGCAGGCTATGCTGCTTATGCATCATTCACCAGAACTGGTATTTCCCTGTGCCCCAAGATTTGGCCGAAACTTGTTGCTGCATCCCTCCTTTTATGTCTCAGGATAGTCATCAGCCCTGCAAAGCCTTCGCCTGGTTGGGGCTCACTATACTTCAAAAATGAGAAGTGAAGGTGCTCTCAGGTGGCTCTCTGGAAGAGGTGGGGCTGCAGCAGCATCCTGAGGGGTGGGTAGGGTGCTGGAGGCCTTGAGGAGCTCTCCAGGCAGAGGGAGCGGGGGAGCCGAGTCTTGGCCCTGGGAAGGCACGGTTTGTGTTGGGCAAGGAAGGGAGTAAGCCAGGCCATCCTGCGGTCAGTTTGGGGCTGGAATATGTCCTTGGGGCTTTGAATCCAGATCGAGGAGCTTGGATGTTAGCCTCTGGGCATTAGAGAGCCACCAAAGCTGTGTTTTTTGATTTCTACAATGGCTCGATGGCATTGGCACATAGATATATGACTGACTTTATTTTCAAAAGCAGCTCCAGAGAGGATAAGTAATTTGCCCAGGCTACTTAACCAAGAAGAGGTTGAGCCCAGCAGGCATGGATTTAGGTCAGAGACAGAAGTCTTGTGCTCTTCCAGCTCAGCCAGGCTGCCCGGTAGCCTTGGGGACCTCTGCCGCCCCCTGTGAGCACACCGACTGGAGGGTAGGCAGCCTCCAGCCGGGATCCAGGCGGCCAGCTGCTAAGGATCTTCAGGTGCGTGCTTGCTCATTATGCTAATTCCTGCCTCTACTATAAAGTGAGGTCTGGGTTAATCACCCTTGACCTTGGGCCCCAAGGTTGAATGGAAATAGTTCTTTGTCTCAGCATCTTAGCTCTTGGATCTGTGCTTTGTGAAAGGATCAAGTAACTTAGGGAAGGCGATTTGCCTCCTTTGTGTGGGTTCTGATTTTGTACGCTAGGTTTAGCTCTGTACTCCTTCACCTCCATCGTTTGTCTACTTCTCATTCAGTGATGACAAATGCAGACTGTGCAGACATTTGATGTTCAGCATCGACAGCGATACAGTTTTACTCATTCAGTCGCTCCAGCCTGGAGATGTATCTAGGTTAGCGTAAAGCGGCCACATTTCCTCTGACTTGGGCCTGTCCCTCCTGGAGGTAGGCTTGGAACTCAGCGTAGTGGCGGGGTCCATTAAAATCAGCAATTGTTTGAGGCAGAGTGAGTGCCCTCATGCTCTGTCGCTCGAGAAGGAATGAATCCACGGCACGCAGCGGTCTGCTCCTGTCCAGTGGAGCGGTGCTGGTCGGCTGTGCCTGTGCCCCCAGCATTCCCACCTTCCGGGCGGACACAGACGTCCCTCTCGACACTCTCTCTTCTCATTCACCTGTGTGCACGTGAATGTGCACATGTACGATATATTCCAGCCCCACTGAATTGGATTCCGTTTCCAGAACGTGTGGTGCGTTTTCTTGCCTGCAAGTACCGATGGTTGTTGTTATTGTTAATGATGATAACAATAGGAAAAGTAATGACAGTGACCGCTGTTGGTTATTGAGGGAGAAGCTATTACCGTCTTCTCATGGTGTCCCTGAGGCAGGGGCGTTGGGTGGAGCAGGGCCAGTCTCGTCCTGACCCTACGGCTGCTCCTTGGCCTTGGCCCTGCTTCCTTAGCACAGTGCTTCCGTCCCTTGCTCTCAACACCTCTCCTGGGCCGTCTGTGTGAGCGCCGCCCTCCCACCCTGCACCCTGCACCCTGCACCCTGTCCAGGCGTCCCTGCCCGGGCCTCTGAGGCCTTAGAGCAGCATGCTGCCCGCCGCGCTCTGCTTGTGGCTTAGCCGGCGAGGCCCTCACAGGCACAGCCACCGTCACATCTGTCTTGTTTAGTGTCGTGTCCCCTGGGCTGAGCAGAGTACGCGACTGTCATCGCCCAGTAGAGAGGGAATGAGTGACGGAAATGACTCGACAGCTGTGGACGGAGCGTGCCTACCCCAGCCCCACCAGCTGTTTTAGGTCGAGACCCCTGGCACTCGTGCCCTTTCTGCCCATAACAGGGGACCAGTAGATACTTGTCGACTGAATGAATGACTCCGATGACGATGAGCCGGAGCAGTTTGCAATGGGGAGCTCTTGGGGGCAGGTTGCCAAGGGCCAGTGGCCTCTGCGGCCCGTTTTGGTGTCGCTTACAGGTCCGCTTGCCTCTGGTGGCTGTCAGCTCGGTGGAAGGCGCGTCATGACTCCTGTGCTCTGGGTGGAACACCAGCTATGTGCGTGGAGAGCAAATTCATCTTCTCCTTGCTCTTCCACGCCCACATGGTGGTATACCTTTCCAGACAGAGGAAACTGGTCTTTGGAAGACAGGCCTTAGCTGCTTTGTGTGTGTGTTTGCGCCCGTGCACGTCTGCCTGTGGGGTTGGGGAGGGACTCTGTTGTGCCACCAGCCTCTCTGTGAAAGGCGTCCGCACATCACAGTGAAACGTGGCATCAAAGCAGCAGTGGCACTCGTGCTCCCACTTGGATGTCTGGGCTACGCAGCATCTGCTGATGCTCCGAGACTGCTCTGCCAGGGTTTCGCTGCCAAACCCTCCAAACCGTATGTTCTCATCAGCAGGAGGACCTGCATCCCCAGTCTTCTGGGGGCAATGCATCGTCGATCGACCGCCGACGTCCCTGTCAGGAAGGTGCAGCTTGTGTTTGGCTTTGGTGACCAAGGGGAGGGGAGGCTATGCTTTGCAATTTTGATTTTGCTAACAAAAGGTATTAAAATAATGTTGAATTTACTTCAGATCCATGATAATTGACAATGTAAATAATACACTAATTAATTATGAAGAGCACAGCATTTTTCCAAGGCCTAATCTCCTGACTCTTTGTTAGTGAGAAACATCATTAAACAGAATAGCGTGCAGGGCGTTCCTTGGAAGCCGTTGTTTTTAAGTGCCTTAACTTCTAGTTGGGGAAAACTCCACTTTCCTTTGGCACTGATGTGTGAATTTTATATGCCACTGACATACTGTCTTGCACTGTCTGGAGAGTTGTTCTTGATTGCTTTCTCATAGGTGTCAGGTGTATATGTTTTGTTCTCCACTGCCTCTTCCTCCTGAAGAAGTCATAAGCTCGTCAAGGGGAGGAAATGCATCTTCTGGCCCTTTCCCTCCCAAGAATCCTGTGCAGTGCTGTGCACTTAGGAGGTGCTCAGTAAGTCACTCAATGAGAGAAGAATGTTGAAAAATAAGATTCGTTTAGGGGGCCTTTCAGTATGGGTAAGTCACCCGCAGATTCTAAAAATTCAAGCTTCTATATATTTAGAAGAACAGTTGTTCTTCAAAATATAGCAAGAATTAAAACATAAATCTCTTTCAAGTTAGAGTCACAGTCCATCCAGAGTATCTGTGATGGGCAACAATTAATTCAAAAAATTTTTTCTTAATATGCCATAGAGTATTTATACCTACTTATATAGATGAGGGATATTGGAAATCCTCCTCCCTAACTCCTTTATTTAAAACTAATTAAACGTATGCTATTAAGGCAGGGATTTTGATCTGTTTTGCTCCCTGCTATCCCAGGGGATTAAAGAGTACCTAGCATGTCTTAGGTGTTGGATATTTGCTGAATGAATGAGTGAATGAACCCCAGATCCTTCCTAGGCCATCTTCAGTTTCGTACTATTAGTTACAATGTTTTCAGTAGAACCATGTGGTTTTTTTCCCTCCAGTTCCTACATATATTCCCTTTTTGTCCTTTACTAATTTCTGTTTGGCTTTCTGTAACAATTAAAAGTCTCAGAGTTTAAACACAAGTGTGAACTCTTTCATGGCGTCGACTTACATCTGTCACGGGCCTCAATAAATACTTGTTCAAGCACGGCAGCCCTCGCGTGACAACGGCCTCCCTTCACTTGTGGGCTCGGTTTTGCTCCTTTGTGTTTCTAAAACGAGACTCCTGCGCCCTGGCCGCGGCCTCCTGCCACTGCCCGCCAGGAGCCGCCCCAGCCCTCGCTCTCGCTCCTTCCCTCTTTGCCTGCTGCTCCCTGCCTTCCCGGCCTGCATCTTCCAGACCCAGAGCCGGAGCCTCCTGGGCCCCGCGCCCGGGTGCGCGCGCGTCTCCCCTCGGGGCCGCTGGAAGACCCAGAGCCGGAGCCTCCTGGGACCCGCGCCCGGGTGCGCGCCCAGGCCTGGCGCGCGCGTCTCCCCTGTGAGCGGCTGGAAGACCCAGAGCCGGAGCCTCCTGGGACCCGCGCCCGGGTGCGCGCCCAGGCCTGGCGCGCGTCTCCCCTCGGGGCCGCGCCTCTGAGGCCTGGTGAGCGCCCATGTGTCCTTCCTTCTCTCCCCACACAGTTCCCCCACCCGAGTCAGTGCCCAGGGCAGTCCAGACGCGGAGACGCGAACGGAAGGAGTAAGGGATCCTTTCCTCCCCGGAAAGAAGGGTGGGCCCAGACCCCAGCTGCAGGGAACGGCGAAGCGCGCCCTCGAGCCGGGCCGTTGCAGTTGCCTTCTCCTGGATCCTCACGACCTCCGTGAGGTGAGCACCGCGGGCTCTGCTCGGTTCCGGGGAGGCAGACCCAGCTCCTTGTAGCAGTGAAGCGCCACGAGGCCCAAGCCCGGATGTGCTCGCCCGCCTGCGCCCTGCCCTGCTCGCCCTGCTGCCCCACTGCCCGCTCAGCCGGAGGGCAGACTTCGCACGTCCCCGGGCTGGCGTGCTCCCATCCAGCCGCCGGTGGGCGAGCCCCTCTGTGCGGAGGGCAGCGGGGAGGGCTGCGCGAGCGTGGGCGCGCAGCGGGACGGTGCCCTCCCCGCCTCGCCCAGGGCCAGGCCGCCGCAGCCCGTCGGGAGGGGGTGAGACGCGGAGCCGCGGCCCGCGCGCGCTCCTGCCCCTCCTGACGGGCGAGGCGTCGGCCTGGCGTGGTTGTCCCGCTGCCCCCTCATGGGAGAGGCTTTCAAGGAGTGAGGGTTGCTGATCAGGAGATTCTCTCAGCTACTAACTGTCGGACCCTGCGTCCCCTGTTTGGAACCCCGGGCAGCAGTGTGGGCCATCTGGACGGTGGCAGGGGGGAAACTGTTGACGGAGTGCTTCTTGGTTTAGCCTTTGTGGGAAAAAAAATTAACTGGGATTTTGGGGATTTGGGCATTAAGCAATACATTTGCCCAGATGTTAAACGTTAATTTCTAAGGGGTGGGGAGACCCTGGTTATGGTATGTGAGGGAAGCTTAAAGGGAATTAGCTTAATTGTGTAGGAATATTAAGCAGTCTTTTGCCGTCTGTTGTCAACAGCACACAGGTCCCTTAAGGTCCTTTTCCATTACTCTGGTTTTCTTCCTGTCTGGATAGAGTTCCCAAAGTCATTAATATGCCTCACATAGTTGCTTTTGAAGCTTTGACTAGGTTAAATCATTTTTACTTATGCAAAGTAGATTAGCTAAAACCTTTTCCTCCAATACCTGCCCCAAACAGTTCTTTTGTTTTCTCTTGCAAGTGATACATGGCCAGTCTCACACAGTTTATCACCAGATCACCAGCTACTCTATTTAATTGAGCTCTTCTGTCCACCCACCTTCCCAGAAAAGCTCATTTTTTTTCAGGAACTGTCACCCCGACCCCCAATCTTACAAATGTTCCACCTCTCTTCTTTCCCAGAATTTCTTTTTCTTTTTTTTTCCTTTTGGTCTGTCTCCTGTCGTAAGGCGATTGCCAAGCTATTGAGAGTATATTTGTGATATGGAGCACTGTTTTACAAATTTCTTTTGATCACAACCCAAAGTAGAGACCCAGAATACACAAACACACAGTCATACACATATCACAAAAGCTTTTGCAAAACTACCCTTAAATAATCTCCTGCTGTTTCTTCTGTTCTACTCTATTCTGTTCTCTTCTTTCATTTAAAGATTTTGGTTGCTGATCAATAAATTGATTCCACATCAGTTTGAAAATATTGGTTAGAAAATGGTCCTAAGTTTAAATCCTGGATTCTCTGATTTTCAGTTTCCTTTAATAATAAATGGAGATTACCATGGTAAATTAAATACAATAAAAACAGTAAAAATTAGCAGGAAATTGTGAGCAGTACCTTTTAATCTGCTCAATGAAATTACAGAGACTTTTCATATATGATGCAACCAAGACTTAGAGTTGTTGGTTAATCAAAAAATTCAGTTAAAGCAGGGGATTATTAATAATTATATACACTCATATATACATACCTTACAAGATATAAATTACTCATTTGTTCACCTTTTTTTTCATTATTACTTTATGTCTCTTTGTTGTGAAAGTTTATTGGTTATTTATTCTCTTTTTCCTCTAAATTCGCAGTTCCCTTCCCAGTCTCCTTTATATCTGGTGACTGCCCAGCCTATTTTATTAGAGGATCAGAATTATTGGTTTCTCCAATCCTTAGATGTAAGGCCAAGAGTTTTTTTTTGTTTTTGTTGTTTTCTTTTGCTAAGAGTCTCAAGAATTGACATTTGATATCATCTTCCTTGCATAAAGCCTACATCTTCTCCAGTTTCCCTCTGGAGATTTTTAAAAACTAGAGTGAAAATTAAAAACATTTACAAAGCAATCTGTGTGTAGAATTCTAAATGTTAATTATTTTCCTGTAAAGATGTACAGTTGTCCTGCCCAGTTCTAATTTGATGACTGATATTTAAAAATTTACTTTCCTTCAACGTCATTTTCTTTCTTTTCATGCCCACAGTTCTTTGACTTGCACAGTATATAATTTAATTACACACTTTTGCTGATAGTAGAACTGGCGTACCTTGTTTGGGGCACAAACCCAGCTTAGCTGCGAGAAGCATATGGCTGAGTTGGCGGGGGCAGAAGAGGTGATGTCTTGGGGAGACATTAAGTCACGCGCAGCATCCTGGCTGCGGTGGGTGCGTAGTTCACGGGGAATGGGGAGCCAAGAGTTGCTCTGGTGAGCTGGTTAAGAGACGACCACTCACACAGGGCAGTTCTCAGTGTCCCCAGTGGAGGGTTCTGCAGCCTTCTCCACCTGTGCACCCCTCAGGTGCCGAGTTTGTGGTTGAGAAGGCAGAACCAGCCAAGAAGGAGTGAATCAGTGTGGAGGGAGAGGGGAGTTGCCATGAGTGTGTTTCTTTGCACACACTGCACGTCCAGGGCATGGACTTGGGATGATGCTCTCCCCTTGGTGGCTCCTTTGACCAGCATCCCCCAGATTGTCAGGGGAGAACGCACACCTCACCGTGGGGGAATTCTCTGTATGCTTAGGTGGTTCTTTGCCTGTGTCAGTCGTTGTATCTACCAAAATGCGTTTGAAAAGGCAGATGTGGGTCTTCATTAGGTATTTATTGTGAAATGCCAAGTGATGATTTATTAACTTGGTTGAGGTGATGCCAAAGAAATCCACAGGAGGTCTGTAGCCCGGGCTGGAAAGCACGGGGAGCTGTCTTCTTAGCTGCGGACCACTTACCCAGGGGAGAACTGTGCCTTGACTGTGGCTGTGCTCCTTTGGTGTTCTCCCTGCCGATCACCGTCACACAAAACAGGGAGGCCTGGCGCTGGAAGGCATTGGTGAGAGACAACAAGCATCTGACAAGCAGACCATGCAAGAACGCAAAGTAAGGACTCCTGAAGCCCAAAGGATTGTGGGCTGGCGTTAGACAGTCCTATTGTTGTACATTTATTGAAGTAGTTACTCTTCTTCAGGTGTGCGTTTCTTACAAACAACCCTAGGAGGAAGGAAATTTCTACCCATCTATTTTTCTTATAAAAACTGAACTGGAATCCATTCAAGTATTAACTAACAACAGAGTAAACCACCCAAATAGAAGGATGGTAAAAGAAATTAATTAAGGGTAATATATAATAAAATATTGAAAAAAATCAAAGTAATCAACAAAATCAAAAGTGGATGCTATAATGCTTAATTTTGAGACCGTTAATAAAATTGACAAATCTCTGTCAGGTTTGATCAAGAAAAGATGAAAGGAAACAAAAAAGAGTAATATTCAATAGGAGACATAATTACAGGTTTAGTAGAAATTAAAAGATGTGTCTGAGTATGCGCACACCCTCACCAAGAGAATGATACGAATAATAATGTGCCAGTAATTTTGAAAATCTAAATGAAATGGCCAAAGTACAGAAAGCTACTTAGATGATTATAATTGCCCCAAAGGAAACAGAAAACCTGAGAAGATGAGAGCCGTGGAGGAGAATTCAGGTTTCAGTGCCAACATGCAAAGCATTTGGAAATCATTGCTCCTAACCTTATAAGGAAAGAAAGAAAGAAAGAAAAAAAAAACTGGACAAACTGGAAATCAGTGGCTTTTCTGGGACTCACAAGAGAACTGAAGACGCAGGGAAACGTCCACCCAGTGATCTGGAGAGGCGGGCCTGATGGCTCCACAGGGGACTTAGCACCGAGGCTGGCTTCCCTGGAGCAGAAGCACCAGGTGCCAAGAGCTGTTAGCAGCGTTTCAATAATGTTGATGCATTGCGCGAGGCTGCGTGCAGACCGGTGTGGTGCTGAGAAGCTTCTAGGGGACGCAGTCTTGGGGAATACTCACACTTCCACAGACCCTTCCTCAGGAGCCCCACTGGGTCCTCCTAGGGAGAATCCGAGAATGCTCCCCCATGGGCCCGGGCTGGAGGTGGGGGTGCCGTGGGGATTTCCCCTGGGAAGGTCTTCTCCAGGGGAAATCTGGAACCTTACCGCCGCCGTGGGAAGGGAGCTCGGCTGGCTCCAGCCGACCTCAGCTCTTGAACTCTCTCACGTGAGCAGAAGCCGCAGTCCACAAGGAGCAGACCAGAGGAGGCAGACTGGAAATGCTGAGCCAGGAGCAGGACTTGGAATTACTGGACAGGGATTTAAAAATAACTGTGATTGCTATATTAAAGACACTAATGGAAAAAGTGAATAATGGATTATGCCAGCAGGGAGGTGGAAATTCTAGGAATCAAAAGGAAATGGTAGAAATAGGAAGCAAAGGAATAAAGGCTCCTAGGTAGACTCCACAGAAAGAAAGGAACAGTGAACTTGAAGATAATTTGATAACATATGCCAAACTGAAACATAAAGGAAGAGTGGAAAATAACACACAGAACATCCCAGAACTGTGGCACAGCATTATAAGGTTTAACATATATGTGTAATCGGACCACCAAAAGGAAAAAAGAGAGAGGCAGAAGAAATATTTGAAGAATAGTGTTCAAGAACTTTTGAAATTTAATGACACCAAACCACAGATTGAAGAAACTCAGAGAATAGGAAGCAGGATGTGGCAGTTTGATATTGTTTATGAATTCCAAAAATAGATATCGAATTATGTTTGTAAACTGGTCTGTCGCTCCAGGCACATTAGATTGTATAGGATGCAGAGGTTTGCTTTTACTTGATTAACGGCTGAGGCTTTGATTGGGCCACGTCAGTAGGATGTTGAGTCCCTGCGCCCTCGGTGGTGGGGACTCACAGAGAAACCACACTGCAGAGAAGGGGGTGGGTTTTTTTGTCCTGGAGCCTGGGAATTAAACAGAAAAGCAGATATGTACAGAAGGAGAGAAGGCTCAACTGGACACAGCAGAGGCCCTGGGAAGAGAGATGAGCCATTTGTCTGAGAGTCTACAGCTGGCCTTGAGGAGTGAGCAGAGCAGCTGAGCCTGGAGAGAAATGAGCCCCGGGAAGAGAGGAACCCAGGAAGCCTGAACCCTGGCAGACGTCGGCAGCCGTCTTGCTCCAACACATAAAAATAGACTCTGGCAAGGGAAGTAACTTATGCTTTACTGCCTGGTATGTGTAAGCTCCTACCCTAAATAAATACCCTTTATAAAAGCCAACAGATTTCTGGTATTTTGCATCAACACCCCTTTGGCTGACTAGTATGCAGGATAAATGCCAAAAAACCACCACACAGAAGACATGTATTCAAACTGCAGAAAGCCAAAGGCAAGGTGCACGTACTGAAGGAAGACAGAGTGCAAAATCTAAAGAACTGGAGTCAGAAGTCAAAAACATCCAGTCTCCCTTCCCACCTCCGCCAACACTGTCTCCCCCACTCCCAGGAAACCAGGTCCGTCGGTTTTACAGGCAAGTTTCACCTAGTTCTCCAGGGGAACATAATCTCTCTTTTATGCAGTCTTCCAGGGAATTGAAAAAATGGGAAAGGAGCAAGGAGAAACACACACTTTGTTTTAGAAGGCTAACCTTTTCACCCAAACTGGACAAGCCCAGGATAAAAAAGAAAATTGCAGGTCATGATCACTTGTGAACATAAATGTGAAAATTCTCAATAAAATATTAGCAACTGAACCCAACAGTTAATCTTAAAAATACATTATGTCCAAGCAGGTTTTATCTTAGGCGATGGCTTAGCCTTAAGAATTTATCAGGTTAAAAGAACTGATGAACAAGTTAAAGAGGAGAGGTTGAGCCATTTGCTCCGTCATGTGGTTGTTAAATGGTCGTGTTATTTCAGCTGGTCTACCCTTCTGCCTCTGAAGAGAGACCAACAAAAAGGGGGAGGAGAGAGGAGCAAACGCAGCTGAATGGTGAGCCAGGGAGAAAGACTGGGGTTCCGGCTCGTGGTATTCGTTTAGCTGGCCCCCTTTTATTGTAGCCAGTCTCTGGAGTTCCCACTCTCAGTGCCGTCCTCGATTGCTCCATTCCTAGGCTTCTCACTGACTAGTGTTTCCCTGAGCCAGACTTACTCCCTCTTATTCTGTCAAAAGGGGGGTTGCCCTTGGCAGCACCAGAGGAGGCTCACAGAACCCGCTAGTTAAATCGGACGTGTTGGCGGGGCAGCCGTTGCAGAGTGTAAATACAGTAGGTGCTCAGAGGTGAGAGCGGGGCGGGGCGGGAGGGGCAGTCCAGGAGGAGATCGTGAAAGCCGGGCTGGCCGTGGGCTCTGAGGGTGGGCGTTTGGGGAGGGCGCTGCTTCTCAAGGCGCTGGGCCGGCGGCAGCGCGGGTGAGGTGTGCAGGTCGGGATCCGGCAGGGCGCATCGGGGTCTGCTCAGCCGGAGGCGGCTCCTCCACCATGGAGCGGACGTGGAGAAGGAGGGTGTGGAGCAAACCCTGCAGCCTGTTCTGTGGAGGAAGTCAGGTAAGAGCTTCGGAACTCGCATCTAGGAGTACGCTCAGTCGGTCCGTTCGCCGCCACGCACAGAACACCATTGCGAGTGAGAGGACAAGTGGTAAAAGGGCCTATTCGTTCTAGCAGTGGACGAAAGTACAGCGCTGATGTGGCGGCGGTGGCCGCTGTCGTCGCTGAGGGCAGGGAGAGGGAAAAGCAGGTGTAATACGGGGGCATTTTCAGGACTTGGGAATCGTCTGAATGACATTGCAATGACAGATACAGGCCATTATAAATCTTCCCATAACCTACAGAATTGTGTGTTGGGGGCAGTAAACCACAATGTAAACATAATCCATGCTCAGTGGCAATGCCCCAAAATGCGTTCATCACAGTGATGGATGTTGTTTATGTGGGAAAATGTGTCTGGTATTGGGAATGGAGCATATGGGAATCCCTATATTTTTTATGTAATATTTATGTAATCTAAGTATCTTTTAAAAAATAGAAAAATATATTTAAAAATAAATAAAGCAAAAAAAAAAAAAAAAAAAGGCATTATCCCTGCTTTCCAGGACAGACATGCCTGTAACTGAAATGCAGTGTGACGGGCTAAACGGGTGGAACGGGTGACTGCGTACAGCAGGACCAAAAGTAGGGGTGCTTACTTCTATTAGGAGGAGCAAGAAAAATGACGGGCTGGGAAAAGCTGGTCCACGGCAGCCGCCCTGGAGCACGTGGCGTGGACATCCTCTTTGTCAGACCCTCGCCCGTCTCTGGGCTTGAGAAGGTCCTTGGGCGCCTCCCACCTGTTTGAAACAGGCTGCGGCCTCGTCTCCGGGCCCGGCTGCCTGGGTACGTAGGCGCTGGGTGAAGGCGGCCCCGGCGGTTCCTCCAGAACGCCTCATAGGCCCTGCCCTGCCTGTCTTCTCCCTGGCCTTTTGTCCACAAGGAGATGCGCCTTTGACGTGGAGTAGACGTCGTTGCTTCTGCCGTCCGCGTGCGTCTCTGCGTGGCACCCAGCGTGGCGGACGCCGTCCCACGCCGCCCTGGGGAGCAGAGTGCCCTCCCAAGTGGCCTGGGAGCACAGCTGGAGCAGCACCTGCTGTGAGGCGACATGCACGGTGGCACGGCCTGGCGCATGCGCTTGAGGAAATCAAGTGTCTGTTGGTCAGGAGCGTGCTGTCACACGGGCGCGTCCAGGACTCGCTCCAGCAACATCCAGGACTCGCCTTGGGAGGCCGCTCCAGCGTGTGCACCGAGAGCCGTTAACCAACTGGAGAACCCTCCTTAAAATGTGTATTTGATGGGCAGATAAGGTGGGGAAGAGGAATGGTTAGAAATTTTGCATCCTTTGGTTATTTGTGGGGGTATAAAATTCTTTGTGACCAGTAACATTTAGCTTTCTTTTAGCAAACTTGTTTTGTCTTGGGCTTCTCCCAGTTTCCCAGGGATCTGTGAACATTTTTAAACTTTCAGTATTTTTAAAACATATTCTTGAGATCTGTCTCTATTATTATAAAAGCATAAAAAAAAGCTTCATTCTTCGGGCCATGAGTACATGTTGCTTGATTTTTCTCATGTTGCTTATGTATCCTTCCTTCGAAGAGCCCAATTTTTGTTTTTCAATCTGGCAGCAGCAGAAATGTAAAAGGAATCTGTTTTACCATTCAAGCTGTACATCCTCTGATTTAGTCTTAATGTTCCCATGGTGATGGTCTTATTCTATGTGAAATAAACTGTTTTAGGAGTTGGAAGTCCAGAGAACGGGAGCTATTTTATTTCTAGCTCCTTGTGTTACCCCAGGCCCTGATAAAATGGTCTTTTAGCAGCAGTTTATATACTTCCCTTCTGATTGTATTTTCGGCACATGGAGGGTCCTTGAAAATTCCTCCGTAACCACTTGTTCCTTTCTCGAGTTGTATCTCCTAAACTAGAGTAACCGGGGAACACCTTCTCGCTTCCCTAAGTGCCATCCCGTTCTTGGCTTCCTGCGCGCAGTGAATCGCTGACCGGAAGCCCACACGGTCGCGCACGTCGGGGACCCTCAGAACGCAGAGGTCGTTTGCGCAGCGTCCTCCAGTCGTTGGCCCCGTGTGGCCCAGCCTGGGGGGCTCCTTCCTGCAGCCCCTCTCCAGCGACCAGCAGAAGCAGCACCCTGGGCGGTGGGCCCGTCGGAGCCCCTCTTTCCGTGGTTCCTCTGGAGTCCGGTAACCGAGTCCCCACACTGGCTGGGAAAGGCCTGTCCTCGCAGGCTGCGCCGAGCCCCTCCAGATCAGTGCCTTGTCCTAGCCAGCGGAGGGAGCCACCCTGCAGAGCCGCACGGGGCCTGCGTTTTCTTCATGGCACGGTCGAGTCAGTGGTTTATAAGTTTCTTTTCTTAATCTAAGGCTCAACCCTTGGAGACTACCAGAAAAGGGGGCACAGGAGGCTCAACTCCTTAAAGATGGAAATTATTCGAGCTGCCAGATCCCAACCTCCTGGGTCCTGTCTCTGCTCAGGTTTGTACCAGGTTATTTTATTTGACAGCTCAAGTCTTTAGGAGCTTGTGTAAGAGCAGAGGAAGGGAGAGTGTGTGTTGAAGAGAGACAGAAAGAGAGGAGATGGATTATTAGCACCTAAAAGTCATTGTTTAGAAAATGTATTCATTCATTGCCAGTGAGGATTGACAAAACACTGAGTGCCAGCCTGTGCCAGAGATGCTAGAGCTGGGACACAGTGTGAGCAGCAGGGCAGGCACAGTTCTCAGAAAGCTTCTTGGAATTGTGCTCTTCTGTTCCTTAGTGTCTTCCAGATGCTGGACTGCTGGCGAGCACAAAGTAGGTGTGCGATAAATATTTGTGGAAGGAAAACAGGAATAGATATTAAAATGAATTTAGGGGGAAGTGGATTTGGCCCAATGGATAGGGTGTCCACCTACCACATGGGAGGTCCAAGGTTCAAACCCCGGGCCTCCTGACCCATGTGGTGAGCTGGCCCACGTGCAGTGCTGATGCATGCAAGGAGTGCCCTGCCATGCAGGGGTGTCCCTAGCGTAGGGGAGTCCCACACGCAAGGAGTGCACCCCATAAGGAGAGCTGCCCAGCACGGAAGAAGTGCAGCCTGCCCAGGAATGGTGCCACCCACACAGAGAGCTGACAGAGCAAGATGATGCAACAAAAAGAGACACAGATTCCTGGTGCCGCTGACAAGAATGCAGGCAGACACAGAAGAACACACAGTGAATGGACAGAGAGAGTAGACAACTGAGACAGGGGGTGGGAAGGGGAGAGAAATAAATTTTTAAAAATAAATTTTTATTAAAAAAAAATGAATTTAGGGAAGTGGATATGGCTCAAGCAATTGAGCTCCTGCCTACCACATGAGAGGTCCTTGGTTTGGTTCCCACTACCTAATGGAGAAGATGAGCAAGACAGCAGGTGGTGCGACAGGCTGGCACAGCAAGCTGATGTAACAGGGAGACACAAAGAGGAAACACAATGAGATACACAACAAAGCGGGGGGGGCGGGGCATAGCTCAAGCCATTGAGTGCCTCTCTCCCATGTGGGAGGTCCCAGGTTCGGTTCCTGGTGCATCCTAAAGAGAAGGCAAACAGACACAGCACAAAGCAACTAGACACAGAGCAGAGGGTTAGCACAAACAGCGAGGGACAGGGTGAATAAAAAATCAGATCTTTAAAAAAAAAAAGAATTTAGTTGCTATCAGCTATGTGTAATTTCCCAAGTTTGTCAGTGCTTCTACCTTAGCTTTATTTGTACGTTTACTGTAGTTTGCCTGTATAACCCTGGGTGGAACTGAGAAGAGATGCCCCTGATTACAGAAATACAACTAGTCAGGGCTGATCACATTGAAATCTAATGCAGACACCTAATTTAACAAGGAGAGAAAAATTACCCAAACAAGAGCATGTGTAATTATGCTAAATTTCATGACTTTGGGGTCATAAATGGATTTTGCTTCATGTTTATCTGACACGAATTAATTCCAGTTGTTGCGATGGCTAAGCGTGGCTTGTGTGGTCCGTCGTAGTAAGAGGGCATTAATTCCTGTTAAATTATGATGCGCCTCCTGCAGAATCATGCCTTCCTTTCATATGGATGCAACTAGTAAGGAGACGCATATAGACCAGGGAGGTTGGAAGGAGGCTTTCGCTGCAGAAACTGGTGGGGAAGGGGCCTGGCCACCCCACGGGGATGGGCAGGGCTTGGGGTTCAAAGTCCAGTTCTTTCGGGGTCCAGCTGTTTAACGTCCGGCAAGCCGCTTAAGCTCTCAGAGCCTTAGTTCCCCTAACTATACCGTAGGGGTAAAGTGATGAGTCAAATAACCGTGGGATCGACCGAGCTCAGGGCAGATCGCAGACAGCACACTTGGCAAATGCCAGCCCTCCATTTTCTCCTGCACCCCTTTACACCCATTTGTCCCTTTCGTTCCTTCGCCGGGGCGCCGGATTCGCAGTTGTGTTTTGGTGTTAATGACCCTTTCACTGTCTAGTGGATCGTAGTCCAGGACGGCAGAACAATCTCCAGACGCATGGATCAAATCTAGACTGTGTGATTATTTGATTAAGTGATGTAAAGAAAATGAGCGGATTAGCAGCTTGTTACCACTAATGGAAATTATGGAATACTGAAGCTAGGGAAGGCACTTTTAATAATTTGAGTAAATGAGAGAATGACCTTAATTCTGTTCTTTAAAATGACGGCATTCAGTTAAGGGCTTGCTTTGATGAGAAAATAAAATGGAGTAATTTCCAGCAGAATTCAATTTAAAAATTATGCTGTCTCTAAATATTATTTTCTTTAATAATCCCGTCAACTGTTAATGAATTAAACATTATACATATAGAAGTGTTGTGATTTCCTGTGCTGCAAGTAAGTCTCACGAGAAAAGATTCATCTTCTTGGGGCTCTCTTTTCATGGTATTTGAAATTGGTTCCTCTGGCAAGTGTTATGTATAATTTTTATTCATGATTTTAGTGCAGATGTTAGTAAATGTCACCACAGTATATTTGTTTTCTTTATTAATCTGAATTAATGAAGTTTCCTTATACACATTTATAAAAATAAAAATCGATATAAACGCACATGTCTGTGGCTTTGAGCATTGGTGTTGGTAAAGAAATAAGCGTATTTTTCTCCCCGTGCATTTAGGAAAAAGCCTTCATTGCGTGCTGCCCCAGCTGCATTCCTGTACCTCTGTAGATCTCCTTCGCGTGCTGTTTGTGCCGTGTGGATAAGCCCTCTCATGAGCTAATATCAGTCCTCCCAGCAATGACTGGGATTCCCTCAGCTCACCAAGTGCCTCTTTCATTCATTCAGCTTGTGGAGGAGTTGTCAGTTGGTGCTATTTGGTGTGACAGGAGGGAGGGAAAAAAGCTCTTCTTTAAAGTGCTGTCAAATCATTATCTTTTTTTTTTTTGGTGCAAGTCCTTGTATTTGGTATTTAAAAGAAACCCTGTATTTTAGGGCATTGAGTACACAAGTAGATCAGCTCCATGAGATAATGACCGTATTTCACTGTCATAAGCCTGAGATTGCAGAGGAGGGCTCGCAGCTTAGAGTTGCTCCTTGCTGTGGTTTCTAGATGGAGTGAACTCCTATTTTGTTTGTATTTTCTTTCGTGTTTTGCCAGCCTCCACCAGCTTTCTGTACCAGCGGTTTTTAACAGGTCTTTAATATCCTTGAATAGTGTGTAGCAGAATGGACATCATCATTTTTACTGCTAAGTTGTGCTGGTGCCTTTATCTACTCATTTGCAAGAATTGGTAAATAAGGAGCCTGCATTGTTTATGGGAAAGAAAGAACTGTGTGAAACAAGCAAGGATTAAAATGTAGAGAATAAACTCAAGTCCATTTTTTAGGTCTCTTTTACTTGAAGGTCTTTTTAGTATTATGACTATGCCTGTTCTTTTGGGCTAGTTGGGTTTGTTTTATTTTTTTATTTTTGTTTCGTTAATCATCAAATGTACTGAAACTGGGAGATCTTATGGATTCAGAAATCATTTGTGTTTCCTGCTTTGGCTTTCTCACCTGCTCTAGGTGGTGTGGTTGGTTTTTTGTTTTTTGGCTTTGTTTTGTTAATTGTCAAATGTTCTGAAACTGCAAGATCTCACAAATTCAGAAATTGTGTTTTCTGCTTTGACTTCCTCACCTGCTCACTGATTCTGTTACGTGACAATTTAAAAGTACTTGAAATTGTTCGTGGTGTGTGTGGGTTTGGGGGCAGGTGGGAGTCATCACTCTGGGACTGATTTGGCGTAGGTGTGGCTTTACTCAAACTTCCGTGACCTCTGAGAGATTGTGATATGATGTCCTAGTGCTAGACATGTGGTTCATCAAATACCTTTGTTGAGGGGAAGCAGATGTGGCTCAAGTGATTGAGCTCCCACCTACCACATAGGTCCCTGGATCATTTCCTGGTGCCTCCTAAAGAAGATGAGCAAGACAGTGAGCTGGCATGTTGGGCACATGTGGAGAGCTGACATGAGATGAAGCAATGAGGGACACAAGAAGGAAAACATAATGGGAGACACAACAACAAAGCAGGGAATGGAGGTGGCTCATGCAAGTAGGTGCCTCCTTCCCACATCGGAGATCCCAGGTTCAGTTCTTTGCCTCAAGGAAGATGAACAGACACAGCAAGTGCAAACAACGGGGGGTGGGGTAGGGGTGAGGGGGTGGAGGGCTTGGAAGTAAGTAAATCTTTTTTAAAAAATGCCTTTGTTGAGTGAACCTGAATTAACCCGAAGCCCGAAAAACATTCTTCTGGTATTCCGTTAAGAGGTCCTTAGTTTTGTTGTCAAAGAAATTCTTTTGTCATTTTGTGCCTTTAGTTCTTAGCCAATTAGTAAGCTAAGTAGCTGATGGCGGTGGGAAGGAAGGTGAGTTTACTGAATAATTTGCCAGATCAGTTTCTGGCCCAGACTGCAGCTGCAACCAGGGTGATTTCAGACTTGCCAGGCCTTTATTTGCTCATTGCCCTTCCTGGCCTCCCTGCCAGAATCAGGCAAAATAAACAATAAAAAACAGGGTTCCTTTTCTGCGTTTTTCTTAGATTGTAGTCTTCGGGACACAAGCCATAGCTCTACTCTAATGAGGGGAAATAAACCTTATGGGAAGGAAATTTTCATGTTATCATATTAGATTTTATTTCTTCATTTTGAATGTTTGGTACTGTTGGGACCTGTGGCAGCTCTGTGTTCATAGATCAAAAGGTCTTAAAACTGTGGAAGGAAACAGGGCAAAGAAATTCATGAGAAATTTAAAAATCAGAGGAGCCCTCTAGGTAAATTAAACTGACCTACTTTTTAAAGGAAAAAGATAAAAGCAGTGTTTCTTGATGCTGCCGGTTACTTGTGCTGTGTGAGGTACTGCAGAAATTTCAAAGTCAGCTCAGACCAGAGCCAGGCAGGGAAATATACAAAATACTGTGGTGGAAGAAGAAAAGCAGTGGCAAATGGGCAGGTGCCCAGAGAAGCACAGACACGTTTTTTGAGCAGTAAGGGTCGGGAAAGGTTGTGGCTCGTCCAACACCACTCAGTGGCTGTCTGCTGACCACTGCTTGGTGGAAGTGCAATTTCTCCGGCCCACCTTGACCTCTGCCCCAGGAAACTCTGTTTGGACAAGATCTTGCTAAAATTTGGAAAGCGCTGGTCCTGCTCAGGAGAAGGAAGGAATCAAGAGTTTCGGAGGAAGGGGTGTAACTGGACGCAGCGGGCATAGAAGCAGGCACAGCAGGAAGGTAAAGTTCACGAAGTCCTTAAGCCGCCACCTCCTCTAGTGCCTCCAAACTCCTGTAAAGAAAGATTTATGTCGCATTTCATCTACATTCATCTTGCTTGCGCATAATAAGCCCGTTTCCCTCTGTTTTCATTCTCAGTGGAATTGTGAATCACCGTGATCGTATTTTGTGTAATAGCCTTTGCTGTATTTCAAGGAGGATTTTAAGTTCCCTACTGTCTTTTCTTCCCCGGGCTAATTAATCCTCATACATCAGCCTTTCCCTTCCCTTCCAGCGCCTTCATCATTTTCATTGCCCTTGTCTGGGCTTTCCCAAACTTCCCCTCTTTCTCCAAAGTTACAGGACCCCCTGAGCCCGGAGCCGAGGCTGTGCCCGCTCTGGAAGGGCAGCCCCTTCCCCCAGGCGCTGTCTCCTTTCCAGGCGCTTCCCCCAGGTGCTTTCTCCTTTCCAGGCGCTGCCCAGAGGGGTCTGGGCTGTGGCGGGTGTTTCAACCCCTGGCCGTGGACTCCGGGGTCAGATGCTGCTTACAGGGGCCTCTCGGGCCCCTCGAGCCACTGCGTGCTGGAGGGTCGGGAACAGCCACGATCCCCACGTTGATGCGTTCCTTTTCACGCTAATGTATTTAGCTCTAATGTGGATTAAGCAAATTCAAAATCTGTTAAAACCTTGTGTTGTCGTAATTGCCTCAGAGTCTGTCAAGCGGGCCGTCTTTCTCCAGCTGAACCTCGGTGTTCCTGTCACTTCGTTGTGTTCAGGTTTCCGCGGGTGGGGACGGGAAAGGCTGTTTCGAGTCTCCTCACCCCGATTTGGCCGTCCCTATGCTGTATCATGCCTCTTCTATTGGATGTCTAGAATTTCAGCTCTTTCTGCTTCAACTAAGTGCAGTATGAGAGGAAATATCCCAAGGTGGGTTTGCTGATCAGCATACATTTGAAAATGTAAGAAGCTTCTCTATGTAACCATTTGAGCTTCCCCCAAGAACGTCATTTCCATATTCGTTGACAGGCGGGAGAGGAAAACGGCTGGTCCAAGGGCCGGCCGGTGCTGAAGGCTGAATGATGGCTCCTCGGGGAGCTGCGAGGATGGGCGGGCGGGCTCGCGGGACCCTTGCAGGGTCGCGGAGTGGCAGGCCCCTTCCCCAGGCCCACTGGGTCTGCGTGCCGCGGGCGGCCCAGGCGCGGGCGGGCCCGAGGGGAGAGGTGCCCGCTGGCCGGGCGCAGCGGCGTCTCTGTGGGTCTGATAGCCGCGGCCCGGCCTCCGCCAGGGCCTGCCCAGCCGGGCCCCACATCCTCGGAGGACTTCTCATCGCGCACGTGGGGCGCCAGGTCCTACCTGCCGGCGCTGTTGGTCTCCCACCGTTAGACTTTGCGGTGCGCGCTCCTGCTTGAGCCAAGTTCACCCACCTAAAAGAAAACCGCCTGGGAGAGATTGCCGCCCCCACCTCCCCGAATCGGCAGAGAACTCGGAGTTCCAGAAGACCAAGACTGCAGCAGAAGACAGTGACCCGTGAGCGCGGCGTTTAAGGAGAGCTCCAGCAAAGCGCCCTGCGGGCTGGTGATCTGCGCAAGGCCTCCTTGATGATGCAACAGAAGGGTCGACTTGCCCTGCAGCTTCCCTGTTGTCGAGCCCAGACATGGGTGGGTTTCCATGACATAATAAATTTCATTACTTTCACAGGATTTTCAGTTTAGTCTGTTCCTTCGTATTTTAACTTTTTAAGCCATCGCATCAGTTTTGTATTTTCTTGCTACTTCTTGGCCAAGGGGGAGTACAGCACGAGGGCTTGGCTGACCATCTTTTCTTGGAAACACGTTTGACAAAGCTGAATACAATAAAAGGATAATTTTCTCAGCAGGAGAACAAAACACTACCCTCTTGCAACTGGACTTTAAAAAATCTAAAGAATACATTTGGCTTGCATTTTAATATTTTTGCAGTGACATCTCTGCTGCAGAACATTCCCAACTGAAAAATACAAAACTTTCTTTTTCTGGTGCGCTAGGAAAAAATACATTCTCCTGCCAATTTCAGCATGAATAACCACGATGGCTGTTTAACTTGTTCTCTTTGTAATTTACAAGCCTAGAATAATCCTGCTATTTCACCATCTCAAATGTGTTCTCATTTGATCTAATTTATTCAGCACTGAGCGCTGATGGCATTCCACAGATTGATCAGCCTCTTCGCGTTACATGCCTTGGATCCTGCATTCTTCGATGTGTGTGTGTTCTTGGCATGACCGAATCAGGATGGGCACGGGGTCAGAATCCTCAGCGTGGGAGCAGATTCCCCGGGCCCTTAGCTCGCCTCTCCTCTTGCCTCACTGGAGCGGCAGAAGTGCGTTTGATTCTCGCCGTCTTGGCGATGGTTTCAAAAGGGTGACATGTGGCTAGACCCCACTCCTCCATGTTTCAGATGACACTGGCTGTGACTTAGGAGGACACTCGGTCACCGTGGTTGAAAACGGCATTAGCAGTGTCAGAAGGGAACAAGCGTATCTCTGGGCCTGAGCCCTTGTGCCAGCAGATGGTTCCGAGCCTCTGAGTTGAGGACTAGGTGGGGTTCCCTGGTACAGCTGGCTTTGCAGAGCCTGGTCCAAGGTGAGCCCTGACAGGGGCTTTGTCTCAGGTTCTCCCGCTTTGAAGGTGAGAAGGTGAGAAGAACCATGGAGGGAATTGTGCCCATATTCCAGTTAAATAACGATTCTTGTTTTAGTTTGACCCCATTCATTATCATTCAAAGCCAGCCCTCTTCACACAGACAGGACCCATCAAAGCCTTTTTAAAATAAAATATCCCTGTTAGGATGAAAACAAATTAATTTTATGACCCTTGAGTCCATGCATTTTACATATTTTTCTCCAACTGACAAAACGAATGTGCAGTGTTTTCCTAAGTGCATGTAAGAAATCACAGGCAGAACCCCCCGGATCGGATTATTAATTTAGAAACTTGGTCAATGCGCTGGGCTTGAGATGTCGGAGAGCTCAAAGAGAAAATTATCACAGCCCCTTGAGAGCGGTGAACGTCTTAGCAAACCGCCCCCTTTAGAAGCGCGTGATGGATGGGATTCTAGCGGGTCACCTGTTTAGTAGGTCCCACTTGCGGGGACACACACGCAGGAGTTGACGCATCCGTCTGGTGATGACTCCTCTGGCACCTTCGCAGGGCAGAGCCCTGGATCCCGCTGAGAACGCGGCCTGGCCGACTCTGGTGGGAGCAGAGGGCGTGTGCCCCGGCAGAAGCCGCAGGTGAGGCCGAGGCCTGGGGATCTGGCCCAGGCAGCTGGGGCGCGCCTTGGAGATGCCCCTGGCAGAGCAGCCCGCGGGCGGGAGAGAGGGAGCGAGGGCGCGACCGTGGAGGGGAGCGCTGACGACCTGGCGGTTGTTCGGTTGTGTAGGTTTTCTTCTGCAGTTTGGAAATGGATTCCTAGTCCCCGCTACTTTTCCGTAGCTTGTTGTTTTGATAGTTTTAAGATTTCATGGTGGTATTTTTTCTGACTTTAAAAATGCTATCATTATGCAAAGTTATTTCTGAATCACAGCTGTGGGGAAGGAGTTCACTGTCAGCTTGTTACAAGGTTGTGTTTCTCATTAGATAACTAAACCCGGTCCAGGCGCTCAGTTTCAAGTTGTGCGCTATCGAGTTCAATATCAGCAACTTTGCTTTGGGTGTCTCTTAGGTGCCATGTATCTTGGGGATATAGAAGTGAGAAAACAGGGACTCTGTTCCCATAGCACGTTTTACAGAGTAAGGAAACGGATATCTAAGGCACCAATTGTACAAGAGCGTGATGAGTGAGCACCACAGAAAGAGGTGTACAGATTTAGAAGGCAGGAGGCCATGGCTAACTTTCCTGGAGGGGGTGTGAATCAGGGAAGTTTTCAGAGGCAGTGATAGCTGAAGGGCTTTGACAGGTAGGTAGGAGCTCACCGACAAGGAAAATGTGCACAGTGGAGAACGTACTGAGCAGAGCCAAGCATGTACAAAGGTCTATAGGTGGGATTTATGTCCCATTATACCACGCGTGATGGGAAAGAACTGAATGTCAAAAAAGGAAAAAAGAAAAGGAAAGGAAAAAAGCCCCAAAGGTATAGCTACTGATTTTACCAGTTGTCCTTAAACTGAGGTGCAAATTATCTCCATAAATTCAGAAGAGGAAACCACAGCAGTAGGTTTAGAGGGTGCTTTGTCTTTAAACTGCAATTTGCAGGGAAGAACGAGGAGGCCTTTTCAGTGAGGGCTACTTAGTACCTTGCTGCTCAGCCGGCCGTGCCCGCCTCCCAGGGCAGCAGTGAGGAAGACGTTGGTTTTACTCGGGGTAGATGGTGCCGCCTCGGGCACATTCTCACTGGCTCAGATTCAGCCCCCAGCAGGTGCTCAGCGAATACTTGTTGAGTGAATGGGGAGGGTGGAATTCCAGATCCTGTTCCGGTATTGATTTGAGTCACCTAAGAGAGTCTTAGCTGCCCATTGATCAAAGTGAGCTGTTTGTACAACACATAAATTCTGTTCCGCCTTTGGTTCCATCACCTACCAAATCACTGTTTCGTACATTTTCATACGAAATTCCCACCTCCTGGATAATCGAGGTGTTCCCTGTCACTTACTAGATGCACGTATGTGATAGTAACCCCATACTCTGAAGAGGCCAGCTTTTACTGGGCCAGAGAAGAACTGTATTTAAAAATGAATGCTTATGTAAATAGAATTATAACAATAACTACGATAAAAAAACTTCAATGATAGAGTTAAACACACCCCTCCAAAAATACAAACGAAACAGGAAACAGCCATTTCCATCATCACGCCAGCAGGTATCCGTTAGGGTTTGTGCCTCGTCGCAGTCCTTGTTGTCCTCCAGGTGTGGCCCGGCCATGCCACGCGGTTGAGAAGTGATGCACTCCTTTGGCCAAGGCACCGTCATAGCAGGCCAGTCTCCCTGTGTTTGGAGGGCCGCGGGCTGACCTGAAGTGCTTACTGACCTGCTGCTCCAGGGGCCACTCCAGCCACACGTGTTCCTTGCCTGCCTGCGAGACAGAGGCAGAATGGAGTTTGCTTCAGGACTTTACTTGGGTTTTTAATGGAAGTTCTGTTTCCAAAACCCGTTCTTTAATATTTTTTTTAGTTTACTCAGCCTGGCTGGAATCAACATGTGTGTCTATTCATTTAGGAAATGTGGATGGGGTGCCCAGTCTTTGCTGGGAATGGCATTCGGTGCTGTGTGTGAATAGCAAAGCTGGGGGCCCTGCCTTCCCAGGAGCCTTCGGTCTTTGCAAAACCAAGGTGTGCCTGTTGTAGCTGTTAGGAATTCCCTGGAGAGAGCCCATCCTATCCCCAGTCTATCCCCTAAATAGTTACAAACCAAAGAAAGCCTCTTCACCAGGGCCCGGGCCTTGCCCTGCCGCCTGGAATCAAGTCAGGAAGCCTGAGTGGAGCCCTGGGGTGCAGGCCGCTCGGTTGCCTACCCCTCCTTAGTAACTGTGCGGCACATTCTTAGCGCTCTCTGGGGAACCTTTGGAAACGGGGGCCGTCCCCATGGTTTCCTCTTCCTTACGTAAGCGTGCTACTAGTGAACAGCTTTCTTGAACACCTGCAGCTTCGCGGTGCAGGGCGGGGCGCTCCCTGGCCGTCTCTGGAGCATTCTTGAACGTGTGCAGGAGACTTCCACAGGTCTAATAGACCTGGCTTCCAGGAAAGCCTTGTGGCAGGTTACAAGAGGTGGTGTTTAGAGCCCTGCGTAGATTCGGGGCTGCTTGTGCGCCGCCTGCCGTGCCGGGATGCCCCGAGCAAAGAGTCTGGGGCTGGAGAAACCTGAGGATTCCCATGACGGTGAATTATTAGGTATAAAGCAGAGAGAGGAGGAGTTCACTGCGTTCCTTTTGGACACCAGATTTCTTAAACCTTGGTGTGGGAGGAGTCTGTGGAGGGGTCATCGTGGGACTGCAGGGTCAGGGCACAACTGAAGCGGTCTGCGGGGGACCCCGTTACGGCACAGAGTCGAGGGCGGGTGGTCTCCTTGGCACTGGCGTAGCAAGAGGGCAAGGGGCGCGCGAAGTCCCACGGGGCAGGGCTTGGGGCGGCAGGAGGCTGCCCTGGGTGGGGTGATAGGTGGCAGCTCCATGCACCCCACTTCCTGTGGAGAGGAGGCAAACCTGTACCCTTCGCCTGGGGTCTCCCTGGGGGAGGAGGGGGCCGGCCCCTGAGAATTCCTGTTCTGATCCGCATCTGGGCGCCTTCCAGGTTTCGGGGCTGAGGTCTGGCAGGGCCTTCTCCTCCGACTGCCGTCTCGCCCGGGCTGTGGAAGGCACACAGTAGAGAGGCAGGGATGGCTGCTTAGCTCGTGTCTGTGACTTCGCCGGAGACGGAGTGGGCTTGGTGAGGCTGGGTGCTGGCCCTGCCAGGCGCCTGGGGTGACGGGATAGGCAGGGTGGCCGAGGGTTTCTGAATTTCCACTTTCTGATCTTTGTGTTTATTCCTGTGGCCACTGATGTGTGCCTGTTCATCTCCAGCTGTGTGCCTGTCACAGGGCCCTGACCAGTCTTTTTTTTTTAAAGATTTATTTATTTATTTAATTCCCCCCCTCCCCCGGTTGTCTGTTCTTTGTGTCTTTTTGCTGCATCTTGTTTCTTTGTCCGCTTCTGTTGTCATCAGCGGCACGGGAAGTGTGGGCGGCGCCATTCCTGGGCAGGCTGCTCTTTCTTTTCACGCTGGGTGGCTTTCCTCACGGGCGCACTCCTTGCGCGTGGGGCACCCCCACGCGGGGGACACCCTTGCGTGGCACGGCACTCCTTGCGCGCATCAGCACTGCGCATGGCCAGCTGCACACGGGTCAAGGAGGCCCGGGGTTTGAACCACGGACCTCCCATGTGGTAGACGGACGCCCTAACCACTGGGCCAAAGTCCGTTTCCCCCGACCAGTGTTTAGATCAGTCACAATCCGGAACTGGTGAGATAGTGGCCGTTGTCGATGCCACCCCTTGGCTAAATGACAACATCGCAGCCCCTCGCTGGGCCGCCGGAAGACCTGCCGTGCTCCTGGGTTATCTTCTGAGGGTGAGTTGGACCCTGGGTTTCCAGGAGAGAGCGTTTCCTTCAGGACTGCCCAAGCCCACTCTGATTTCTGTGGGTGATTAGAAGATCGAGTCTAATCCCTCAGAGCAGGGGCCAGCTAACTGCAGCCTGCAGGCTGGCCGCCTGGTTTTGGAAATAAAATTTTAATGGGCTACAGCCGCGTCCATTCATTTTCACATCGTCTGTGGCTGCTTGTGCACAACAGCAGAGCTGAATTGTTGCGACAGAGACCATCTGCCCTCGAAGCCTGAAATATTTACTGACTGGCCCATTACAGACAGAGTTTGCCAGCCCCTCTCTTAGATTATTGCCCATGCGTGCTGCTGATTAAGACCGTTTAGCTGATAATTAGAAGTCATAAAAAGAAAGGGGCTGGTTGGAAGTCTATTCATAAGGGTTTTGCTTCCCCAAAGTCGTCTGAACTTTTTTTGACCGCTCAATAACGATGAAGTGGGAGAAAGGCTGAGCCAAGATTTCCTTCACTTGGCTCCGTCCATTCTCAGTTTAGGGATCCGTCTGATAGCCCTGTTTCGTTTCCCGCCTGTATTAAATTATATGGAGTGGGATTTCACATCAAAGTTCTGGCCCAGAAGGACTGAACGGTTCCAGCAGACGTGGCTAGAGTGAGCGCCCAGCCCCTTCGCTCCCTTTGATGGGGGCAGGGAGGCAGAGAGAACTATCCATCATAACTACATCTTGACTACTAATAATTTAAATACTACAAATTCCAGAACTTTGGCAGCTTGACTCAGTAAATCTTTCCTGTCTTTCCTTTCTTAAACAGGGGAAAATATACAAACAGATTAAAGTGCACTTACAAACGCAGCTGGCTTGGTGTTAAGCTCCCAAAGGAGCACTTGATTCCCAATTATGCTATTTTTCCCTTTTATCAAATTGCTAAGAAACAGTAACTCAATTGATTTAAATGATTTCTATCACACATAGCCTTTAAGACAAGTAATCGGTTTATTATGCTCAGTCATAACGACTGTATTTTACTTCTATGAATGGTATTTTCAGCAGTGCTCATAAAATACCCAGTTAGACTTCATTTATTAACTTTCTCAGTTTCCATTAACGGATGTTTTCCTGTCTCAGATAATTCTCCTGCCTCTTGGTATTGCATAACTCAAGAGAAATGTGTCTTTCAAAAGAATAAACAAATCGTAACTTGAGGTTTGGATAAGGTGATTTAGTTTGAATACATCTTAAATAATTCTTCAGGTTTTGTTTTAGCTCAATTTCACTTTTAATGTTCTAACTTGAATGTCACTCCAAATATGACTTGAATATCACTTTGAATTTGATCATTTTTGGGGGATTTGCCTTTTAATCATTTCTTTGCTGACAGCCTAATTGTAAAACAAAACACAGCATTTTTGTTTTCTTCTATTTTTTAGATAAGATATGATTTATTTTTCACTTACTCAGCTCTTGACCATAAAGTTAATTAGAAAAGACTTTTGTTCCCCTATTAATATAAGATCGATTTGTGTTTAATTCTCCAGTGAACCTCTTAAGTGTTGTTGAAACTGTCTAGGTTTGCACAAGGCATCCGAATTGTTTTCTCAGCTCCCTCCTGTTTTATTGGTCAGTGACCAAGTATATAGTAACTGAGCAATTGGATGCTTACTTGGGTTATGAAATTTGCATTAGTAACTTTTGGAGACCTTGAATTTTTGTTTCAAAACAGACTTGAAGAGGAAGCTTTCTGAAACATACTTTGGGTTAAAAAATATATTGCATTTTATTGAATAACAGTTGACCTCAGACACATGGGAGATCCGTTTCCCTCCGGCCCTATCTCGTGTTTCTGTTCCCTTAAAGACTGAGGATACTTTCCATTTGTAAGGGGGCAGAGGAGGTGAAATGGAGAAAGGGGGTTCGTTGCCTGGGCCCCGGGCAGAGCACCAGCCCCGGAGCTGAGCTCTGCCCTGCGTCGCTCCTCTCCTAGGCTGCTGCGTTTCTGCGCCCTCTGACGGAGGAAGTGCTGAGACGTGCCAGCTCATCTTTGTCGTCGTCCCCCAGCAGGTGTGCTGGGACAGTCTTGGACACAAGGCTGACCGGCCCTGCAGGTCACAGCTCTGCATCGTACCCTTCGTCTGCTTGTTGGCCCACTGTAAGAGAAGTCCCATTGGCTCTGGCCAGCACGCGGTCCAGAGCCACCCCTGCAAAGCAGCAGCCGGTTTGCTCGTCCCTCAGAGCCTCTTCCACAGCTGCTTGTCTTTGTTTTAGTTCTAACCCAGATGCTGCTCCTTGCCTTCTGCCTGCTGCTTCCGTCCCCCCTCTGTGCCCTGTCCCGCTTGTCCTTCTGGACCCTTCTCCACGATTCAGTTCCTGGGAGCACCTTTCCTTAGGAAAGTGCTCCCGACACACCAGCCTCTTCCAGCTTGAGCCTTTTCCCACCCTGAAGCCGCGGGAGGCCCTTGCAAGGGGCCGGGCTTGGAATGGGCTTTGGAGGGCACCTGGGGTGGGAGAGGAAAGAGAGGGCCCTCTGGGCTGAGGTGGGAGGTCCCAGAGGGCGGGGGCAGAGGCCGGGGTGAGGCTGCGGTCAGAGGCCAGGGGTGAGGCTGGGGACAGAGCCTGGGGTGAGGCTGGGGATGAGGCTGGAGACACTGTGGTCAGAGGCATAGGCCAGGGATGAGGCCGCGGTCAGAGGCCGGGGGCAGCAGGTGTGTTTACGTGGAAGAGTGAGCTTGGCTGGGCACAGGAGGGTGTTCGTGAGAGTGAGAACAGGCCAATGAGGAGACAGCCAGGCCACGCAGCACTGGACAGCGGGCAGCTTGGGGCTGGGGGTCCGAGGAGCTCGTGTCCTGGCGGCCAGGGAAGCGCGCCTGGCCCTGTGATCACACCTGGGCTCTGCAGAGCCTGCGGACAGGGAGATTGATGGCACTGAGGAGGGTGGAGCTGGAGGCCGAGTCCCTCTGGCAGCTTGTCGTTCACTCTCCTGATTCCTGGGGAACTCTAGACGTGCCTGAGGAAAAACACCTTGGAGTCGCCTTCTCCGCTCTCCTGTTGACTGCGGGGAGCAGAGGCCAGTGGACTCTGAGGCACGGCCTCTCCTCCTCCCCCTGCTCCTGCCCTGTCACAGTGTGTCAACAAACACACTGGACAACCAGTTTCCCCTAGTCAGGGCTTTTCACACTGAGTTACGACCCCTCCATAGGTCACGCAGTGAAGGTAGGGGGACTCAGAGAGCATTTGCAATGACATATAATAAAATATAAAATATCCCACCGACAGGAGGCTAATGTTTTCAGTTTTCACTACTGGACTGAAGGTGTTTCTTTTAACAAACTGGAATTTTCACATAGGTTTTCTGTGTTTGTGGTATAACTTACACACGGACCTTGATTCTGAAGTTGATTCATTATCTGTCTCGTTTTGTATTTCTACTCTCTATAAAAGTATCAGTAGTTTAGTTTAGAAACTAAAAATTAAATTTTGAGTCTTTTTATCTTTTATTCACATTTTATTTTTTTCTTTATAATTCAACTTTTGAAAATATATTAACTGGCTCTTTTTTCAATCATGTGGCCATCTGTGTAACAAAGTAGTTAAAAACTCATTGAGAATCTTTCCAGCAAAACTTGTGTCTGGGTCTCGGCTAAATACTTAAAGGGTAATATGGTTTTGTTGTTCAGTGTCTCCTCCTAAAGAGTACTTCTGTATTGTAATTTATTTTTACTGTGCCTTAAATACACATGTAAATAAGACCTAAGTAATAAAGAAAAAAATACCTAATAAGGATCAGTTTTCTTTTGTGACATGGAATATATCTCTTACTGTGGGTCACAAAGATGTTTGAATATAATGTTGCAAGAGTAAGTGGCTCATTAATTTGGGATACCTTAAATCTCTCTTTAGCTCTGTGTGTAGGGTGATCATGTAGTTTATCATCCAAACCACAGCATATTTCAGAAGGAAAGGGGTAACTTCTAATAATTATACCAGGACAACAGGTGTCAGGAAAATTAGGAAATACAGTCATCCCACCTAAGGCCAACAGAAGACAGATGACATTGCTACGAAGCTTTCTCAGGGCCCAGAGGCCTGTGCTGCACTTAGGGTGCTGGTCAGGGTTACGTTTGAGCGTGGACTTCCACTCATAGTTATTAGCAACAGACTTGTTGGATATTGCCAGTTTGACCTTGTAGCTTCTTAAAACAATGAAAGAAAAGTTTTGACATCTCCCACGAGGTTGATTCAGAGAATATTTTAACTAGATGTGAATTACATGTACTTGTCTTTATTTAAAACTCTTTTTAATGGTTTAAGCAAAAAAGATAATGTTCGGAGAAGAATGTTACCAAATAGCTTGTCTGCTCAGGACACCTTGTTTTTTCCTGTAGAAAGTGCCTTAAAAATAACTTTATCAGTACCCAATGACATGCCATTTCTCCTGTTTTGGAATAAACTGATGGCTCTGACAAGCTGCCAAAGAATCCATGAAAGCTTGGATTCCTCCTAAGTCTCAGAAACCACTGGGTAACTTTGCTACTGTAACAGAGTGGCTGGTGAGCCCTTAACAGAAAATTTTCACATTGCCAGGGTCTTTGAGGAAGGAGAAAGAATATGCAAAGTTCCATAATGAAAAATGACTAAGCAAAATTCTTATTCCTTCATCTTTGCTGACCAGAAGATATTCAGCCTAGTGCTTAATTCTTTGGGTTTTGTGCTTTTTCTAGTTTGGAATGTATTATTTGCTTATTATGGAAAATATGAAAACTAGAGAAGACATACATATGAAGAAGGAGAAGAATTTGAAAATGGTAACTAATCACATAATCATTAACTTTGAAGTATTTCCCTATCATCTTTTTTTCTTCTATGAATTTAAAAAACTAATTGAGATTGCATTGATTATATACCTCTATGCCTTGCATTTTTATCAGGTGGCAAATACTTCCCAGTCGCAATAACTATAGATTATGTGTAATGTCTCCATAATATTTTATCACATGGGTTTGTCACATCTAAGTTGTTTTCCAGTTCTTTTCCACTGTTAGAAATAATGCCTCAGTGAAGAGATTTATGAATGAAGCTTTTCTGCTTTTTGGGTGTTTTGTTTGTGTTTGTTTTGAATGTCAAAAAGAAAGTTCTCGTGGTTGCATAAGTCTCCTTCCTGTTTGTTTTTGGATATTGGAGTTATACATTTCCTCCTGGGCTCTGCCTGCTCTGGTCTTGAACTTGTCTGGAGAGGCCCCAGCCATCAGCATCTGTTGACCTGAGCTGCTGGGTAAGTGGCAACCAAAAGTTCTCAGGGGAGCCGTTAGCTGAGCTGAGGGAACCTCAGAGGGTGCTGATCAGAGAGGGAAACGGCAGGCTTGGTCTCAGCGTGCCTGGCCTAGGGGGCTGGTGGATCCAGCCTGCAGAGCACTCGGTCCAGGAAAGTAAGGTAATGGTAAAATGGAAACCACCCTTGGGAAACGGGTGCAGGACATTGTGGATGTGAGTCCTAGCAGGGAGGGCTGTGCTGTCTTAGAATCTCACCTGCGTCAGCTGAAGTATAATAAGGGCACACGTCTTATAGAGTTCTTTTACTCTTTAAAATAAATCAGTGGTAAATGCAGTCTTCAACAGTGGTTAGTTTGAAGGGCCTAAAGTTGCATTATTTCCACTTAAAATATGGTCATGCAGCTTGTGCTCAGGCCAGGAGGTGCCGTCCTTCTAGAGGCCCTTGAGGATGATACAGTGTGGACCTACCCTGAGTAGCACGGAGGGAATCAGAATCTCTCCTGCCATTGCCGTTACCCTCTAAAGACTTTGATGCTGGTTTGTAGCACAGTGCTAGAGCCAGGTGGACGTTGACTCAAAATCAGTAAATCCTACTTAATAGCTCTGTACCATGAGCTACTAACATTAGTCTCATTCTGTTTCTTCCTCCTTAATGTGGATACACAAAATCTGCTTCACAGAGTTTTTGGGGGGACTGGATAATGTACTTCTAGCAGTTAGCAGATTGCTTGGGATATAGTAAGTACTCATTGAATGTTATCTCTCTTTTTAGCAATGGATGGCCCAGTTGATCTCTCACCTGGTGGCCTCACCTGTGGAATGTCGGGTAACAGTGCGCGGCTCCTCCTGGGTACCTGCGCTGTCATCCCATCCGTCAACACCTGTCATTCAGAGGCAGAGCCAGAGGTGGTCCAGCGTTGGAGGGTTACTGCAGCTTTCTTCTTTAGGACTCTCCCTCCTGTCCTGCCTCCTTATATTGTTATAGTCTACTCTGTACTCAGTGCCGTGCTAGGGGCTGGGGATTTTAAGTTGGCTAAAACACTCTTCCTGCCCTTACAACATCGTTTTGCAGTCTAATACTTCTTGGAATACTAAAATGCAGTCAGTCCTCATTTCACTGTGGTTATGTTCTATAAAGTCACCTGAACACTGAATTAGCAAATACTGAAACTCTGCTCTCAGGGGAAATACAGGGTTAGGTTACTGTGAGTCTGTAGTCGCAACATTGTCATCAACCGATCAATGCAGAACATTGTTGTTTTCTGTTGAAAGAAACAGCATTTCACCTATTTTGCTGACTCATTTGCATTGAACGTACAGCTAAGCGCATCCCTGAATAAAACGCACCTGACACCCGCATGTTCTCCATAAGGCACATCATGCCCTTCGTGCACTTAGGAACACTAGACGGCACTTCAGCACTACGCTCGGGGGACATTTTAAACACAGTTATGAAAACCATGGCACTAAAATAACACAGAAGATACTTGTTTGCAGTCTGGGAGTTGAAACAGGAAGACAGAGCAACCGAAACCTGGTTCGACTGCACTGGGGACGCGCATGTCAGGCAGCTCAAATTTTTTACCACTCTGCACATGTCCGTGGCTGACTGCAAAAGTGCCACAGAAATGGATTGTTGGCTAAAAAATTTTTTTTTTTTTTAAGATTTATTGATTTATTTATTTAATTCCCCCCCCTCCCCTGGTTGTCTGTTCTTGGTGTCTATTTGCTGCGTCTTGTTTCTTTGTCCGCTTCTGTTGTCGTCAGCGGCACGGGAAGTGTGGGCGGCGCCATTCCTGGGCAGGCTGCTCTTTCTTTTCACGCTGGGCGGCTTTCCTCACGGGCGCACTCCTTGCGCGTGGGGCTCCCCCACGCGGGGGACACCCTTGCATGGCACGGCACTCCTTGCGCGCATCAGCGCTGCACGTGGCCAGCTCCACACGGGTCAAGGAGGCCCGGGGTTTGAACCGCGGACCTCGCATATGGTAGACGGACGCCCTAACCACTGGGCCAAAGTCCGTTTCCCAGTTGGCTAAAAATTAATTTTAGCAAGTAGACGATTTTGTAGATATGAAATCCATGAATAATGAGTACTGACTGTATAAATGCATAAATTAAAGCACATTTGTTTGACGTACTCTCCCATTCATCCGTGTCACCTCCTAACCATTCAGAGGCCAGAGGCCTCTTTTTCCTCTCGTAAGTTTGATACCCGAAGTCATCTTTGCTTTGATAGGCGTCCCTTTGTGAAAGAAAGGGCTCCCACTGTCTAAACTGCAGATGTCGTCTGGCATGGTTAGCATAATTTCAGGGACTGAGCTCTTGGTTCCCTGTTCCCCAGCGCTGTTACTTCAGTGCCTGGCATCAGGCTCCACTTTTCTTGTGGGCAAGGTTGAAAATCTGTATCTTGGTGCTACCAAGATGCTCCTCCAGCTCGGCATCCCGTGCCAGCTCTGGTGCCTCTCAGTTCCATTTGGCCCACTGCTTCCTCGTTTCTGGCTCATGTTTTCTTCCATGCTCCTGAATGTCTTGCTCTTCTGCTTCCTGTTCTGTGTTGTTCTCCTTCCTGAGCCTGAACACAAGCTGGGGTAGTGTGATGTGTTGCACAGCAGCAGTGCAATGAAAAATCAAGGTGACCGTGTTGATTTATCTTAGCAGGTGCCATGAGAACCTCAGGGAATTTGTCTTGGATGAACTAGCAGGACTATGACCCTGGCTTCCCAGTGCTGTCTCAAGTCCTGCCCTGGCATTTTTGGTTAATATTTATATTGGCATTTTTGTCAATGGGCAGATCCCTGAGAATAGTAATAGCAAGGGCATTTATTCGGTATGTTCTGCTTTTTCATTTCTGACGCAAGTGAACTTGGAGAAATAGGTATTTTTCCCCAAGTAATGTTCTGAATAGGTAGCTGACTTTCGGCATCGTTTTGAAGGGATGCAAATGACTTGAAAAAATTGAAGAAGCTCTTAAAATCTCAAAGAAAGTCAGAGTTGAAAATGCTTTCATGGTTATTCAACCCACCTGCACTCATTTTAACAATGAAGATCGATCCATAAGGCCAAGTTAACATATTACCCAGTGGTAATTGTGCCGTCGTGGACTCTGGAATCAGATGGACTTGGTTTGAAACCATCTCTCCTCTCTCTTAATAGCTTTGTTACTTTGGGCAAATTATTTAACTTGTCCAAACTCCAGTTTTCTCGTCTATGGCAATGGGGACATTTTCTCCATGAAACTTAGAGAGCTGTTGTGAATTAAATGAGATGAGGCCGTCCTGCTTGGTGCCCTTGGAATACACGCTCAGTGGACGTGAGCTGTTATTATGATGGAGTGATGGAGAAGGGCAGGGATGTATCCACGCTGAGCAGGGCTGCCACGTTGGACGAGATTTTCAGCAGGTGTCAGTAGTGGGTGAGGATAGTCCAGGAAGGAAGGATGCGAGCAGAGACAGGGAATTAGGGACACCGGAAATAACCCAGCTTGGCTAACGCGTGTAATGCATGAACGCAAGAAGTGGGAGGCAAGCTCTGAAAAAAGTAGTTGAGACCTGATGGTGGAGTGTCTTGAAGGGTGGGACATGAAATTTGAGCTTCAGCTGTTAACCTCTAGGGGGTCACCGTATGGCTTTGATTAGCATGTGTGTGTCTGGGAAAGTGAGAGATCACACGTGCGAGAGGGACAGACAGAAGGAAAGATGGGTAGGCCTGGACTAGGGGAGGGTAATTGGGTGATGCTGTGAAGGAGAGGGAGGCGATGATTTGAAAAGGTAGAAGCAGGAAGGCAGGGGCGTCTGGAGGTGCATGTTGAAAACTTGGCAATGCGCCTCTCCTGGCCCTGCTCTTCTACGTTTAGAAAGTACACGGAAACAGTAGTTGGAGAGGTAAAAAAGTTGTGTGTTCAAGCATGTTCACCATAATAGTGTTTATAATACATAAAAGCAAAATTAGGAAAACAACCTGATATCCAATAACAGGGGCTTGGTTAAATAAATAATGAGACCACTATATCATTTCATTTTCTATCACGATTACACATGATGTCATTTATTAGCATGGAAAGATAACCAAGATATTGCTAAAATTACTTTAGAGCTGTGAAGGATTATATTGCTGTGATCTCATTTTAAAAATGTGGGAGGGCATCATTGTAAGAGCCTAGGAAAGACGATGCTTGTCTTTGAGTGTTTGTGTCATAGGTGATGTTTTGGACGTTATTTTTTATGTATTGCTTGAATTTTAATTTTATGATCAAAACACAATTTTATTTCAAAAATACAAAATGAAAACTTAGACTACCTAGGAAATTCCTGCTGTGTTGTGGACGTTACCTCCTAGCGCGAGATTCTGTCAGCTGGAGAGGAAGAAGGGTGAGGGAGGGGAGAGCAGGCGACCTCGGCCTGGGGCTGTTCTCAGGGCTCTATTCGAGGAGACCCTGCGGTGCTTCTCCCGGAGAGAAAAGCAGGACTCCACCTTGATGGCGACTGGATTTAAGAGCTGTTGTGAACCGCTGGCCACTGCAGAGTTGGAGAAGGCCCAGGACAGCGTTTCCTTGATGTCTTCCCTCGAGCTGGAAGCACAGCTGGAGGCAAGGATTTGAAGGCCAGCAGATGGTTAGGGGGTGGTCCCGGGACCTTGGTGAGGGCTCAGGACGGGGCTGGAGGAGAGAAGTGAGGGCTCACTGAGCCAAAGGGGGCTCTGGAAGGCTCAGAGCAGCCCTCCACTCCGCCCGCTCAGGGGCAGGGTGCCGGCGTGGCTGTCCTCGGCTCTCTGGCCATCCTTCCGGAAGCATTCGTCCCGGCCCTTCCCTTTAGCCCTGCACGGCAAAGCACGCTCTTGCGGCTGGAACAAAAAGCTCTCAGGCAGGGAGGCCGTGGCAGTGCTCGGAGGTGAGTCGTGGGTTCAGCGTGTCGCCAGGGAAGATTCTAGACCAAAGGGACGTCTCCACTAAATGCCTGGCCAGTGGCAGGGGCATGGATCTGAGGAACGGAGATGCGGAGGACAAAGCCGGTTGGAAGGCGCTGCCTTGGGAGTGGGTGAAGGGGGAGTTCCGGGAAGGAAGGGCGGGGAAAAGGGGAGCATTGCTTTCCCGGGAAGCCGCAGGGGGCTTGGCCTGGGGCGGGAGGGACAGGCCTGGCCCGCAGCCGGGAGGATGGCTCCAGCCCTGCTCTGCTGTTCCCCGGCTGGGACCTCAGGCCCAGCCCGTGCCCTCAGGGCGGCAGGTCCTGGCCCTGGGAAGTGAGCCGGGTGTGGAATCCCTTCCTGCACCGCAGCACAGTTGGAACGAGTCGCTGGGGGTTCCAGCGGCTCCACAGCGCGCCAGTCATTAATTCCTAAGTGTCTCGCACGTTAAACCGAGGGGTAATCTAGTTTCACAGTTAACTACAGTGCTAATTTAAATTACTTTTGAAATTAGAATGTTAATAGAATAAACGCGCTGGGTCGCACGGATGCACTCCCAGCACCCTGCCCTGCGCCGATGCCGCTGCTGGCGCACGCTCCCGCCCTCCACTGGCTGTTTCCCTTCCTTCTGGTCTTCTACCCTGGCTTGGACTCTAGAACTATATTTATTTAGTGTTAGTTTGCTTTTATCTGTGGCTGTTTTGGCAGAAGGAATTATATCTGTTTCGCTGACAGAGAGGTTTATGTGGAGCATGTGTTCTGAAAGATTAATTTAAGCCGTTGCTTCTGAAACAATTGGATCTTGCTTTCCATAGTAATGAAAAATGAATAATCAAAAGCAGTAAATTGTACCTGGAAGATACTCCATACTTCTTACGGCCTTTTGGCCCTGGCTGTGAGTTATCGCTGACCCCCGAGTGGGGGTGTGGGGAGGAGCAGCCGGGCTCCCGGCCTGTCCAGGCTCTAATGCAGGTGTTCGCCTCTTGATTGATTTTGTTGCTTCCTGTCAGAACCTAGACAATCTGCTGTCTGTCCCACTGATTTAAAACCAAAACTGGCATCTCATGCCAATTAGGGAGTCTGTTTAAATAGCCATAAAACAGGCCTTTTCTCTTTCTGTCCCTTGACCACAGTGCACAGCTAAATGGACTAGAGAGGGGATTTAAAATACAAATAGGTAGCAACCTGAGTTTAACCTAGACCCAGTGATAGGACAGGGAGGCTCCTTGGAATATGTCTTTCCCAGCGCCTCGTTACTTTCCTGGGCATGCATGCTACTTGAGCAGACTCTAGAAAGACACCCCAGAGACAGGCTCTCCCTTCAGCTAGCAGCCGTCTGCAGGCTCAGTCTTGACCTGAGGTCGCTCTAGAAAGGAGGTGTTTTCTAATTTAGTGCACCTCTATCATGAGGTGTTCCATGGTTTCCATTTAGATGCAAGCCACAGGAAATACGTTTGAGGACCTGTGATATTTAGATTGTTACGCGTAACGGCACCAAAAATTAAACACATAAATAAATGTAAGTAAATTCATTCATGAATAAACCGACTGTCTGCACCTTCTTTGCCTCGAAGAATCTGAAGATTCTTCTGGTCAATGTAGACTTAATGTCCTTGCAAAGCAGTGGTTGGACACGGGCACCAGGAGTTTCCTACAAAGCTGATGACAGAGAGAAGCGAGCCAGACTTCTTCCCTCGAGGCATCTGCCCGGGCTCTCCTACGAGGAAGGCTGAACTTCCACGGGACTGGACCAAAGAGCAGGCCTCATTCTCCTCTGTGAAGCTTGCTGGAGGCAGCCACGTCTTGGTAGTCAACAGACCCTCAGATGAGCTCTCTGCAGGCCTGAGCGCCCATTTTACCATGGTCCTTATTCACTGAGATACTTGAGCCGAGGTGTTTGACCTCGCCATGCTCCAGCATCCTAGGAGAGCTAAAATTCCCTTCTTGTCTATGTCCAAAAGATGTCTCTAATAACAAATGAAATGTTGTGTGGTATGCAGAAGCTCTTTGACACCTCTACACTGAAATGCAAATACAAATTAGGGGGTATAGCAGTTTGATATTACTGGTGAATTCCAAAAAGAAATTTTGGCTTATGTTTGTCAACAGGTCTATTTCCTCTGTGCATACTAGATAGGATTGGATTCAGAGGTTTCACTATTACTTGATTAAATTATGGTTAAGGCTTTGATTGGGTCATGTCAGTAGGACTTTGCATCTCCGCCCCCTTGGTGGACGTGGACTCACAGAGAAACTGTGCCGAAGAGAAGGAAGGTTGGAGTTTTGAGCTGGAGCCCTGGAAGAAGCACGCAGAGGAACAAGGTGGCTGAGCCCGGAGAGAATCGAGCCCCGGGAAGAGAGGAACCCAGGAAGCCTGAATCCTGGCGGATGTCGGCAGCCATCTTGCCCCAACACGTGGCCACAGACTTTGGTGAGGGAAGTAACTTATGCTTTATGGCCTGGTACCTGTAAGGTCCTACCCCAAATAAATAACCTTTATAAAAACCAACAGATTGCTGGTATTTTGCATCAGATCCCCTTCGGCTAACTAATACAGGGGGCTTGTGTTGATCTACCTGCCAAAGTAGATTCCTCTTATCTGTCTCTGTTGATTCTATTGTAATAGTAAATATATCGACTTAAAAGTTTCAGTCAGGAAATATTTTTATGTCTTGTACCTTAGTGTGCATTTGTGTTTCCAAACCTAGAAGTGCAATTTTGAAAGCCCCTAAATCAGTGAGAGAAAAATCAAGTCAGCAAAGCAGTCTTTCAAGAGCAGAGAGGCTCTTTAGTTTATTGTTTCTAAAAATAAGCCGTCCTAATTTGGCACAGCTGGTGGGGAGCAGGGACCGAGTGTTGGGAGCCGAGTGTCGCCAGCGCAGGCTGCCCTGCATTGTCGAGCGCTTGTGGAGCTCCTGAGGAAACTCCTGGCATATGTGCTTTGTTCTAACGGCTTAACACGGCTCTTTTATTTGCTTTTTTATTCTATTTTTATAGAAATGTTCAGGTTCTTCTGATTCTTTTAAACTGTTGCCAGTATGTATGTGATTTAAACCCTTAACTTGGCCGTAAGAACACAAGTTGAAAACCAAAGACGAATAGCCGTGTGGTCTCTTCCACGTGAGAATTGTCCAGTTCATATTTCAAGTCACCAAGGCCAGTCCAGCCAGAAGCATGTATTTTACTTCGGTTCCAAACATTCCATTTTGAGATATCTCCTCAAGGGAGGGCTTTTGCAGGAAACCAATCTATTCTATGTGAGATTCCTCAATGAGCTTTTCACTTTGAATCACTTTGAATCCAAAATGCCATGCTGTTCTGGTGGTGTGATGACAGTAAGAACAAGAAGGAGGAAACGAGGGGAAGAGGGGCTGAAGGGGAAGAGGTGGTCCCAGTGATGCCCTTCAAATTGTTCATTCCCTTTTAACTTAAAAAGTGCCATTATGTGTGAACAGCTACTTTAGCACAACACCCCAGTGAGATTGTTGATGCCATAGAGGAGGAAACAGGCTTTTTGAAGAGATTTCTTACATCCTATAGTTAAAAGTGGCAGAGTGAGGGCTTCAACTTCTGCTCAAAGTCTTCATCTACATGTATAAATAAGATTTTGTGCATCCTATAGAAGAGTGTATCATCCCTGTAAACTCGGGGGTCGAAATGTGCCCGTGCTTCCTGCTGAGCTGTTATTCTCAGACCTCAGTCATTTGGCACTGTCCCCTTGGAGAAGTGACATGCCCAATAGCAGTTACTCAGTTCAGTTACCTGGTTAGATGGTCAGGCTGAGCCCCCAGAGGTGAAGCAACAGTTATGAAGTAAAAGACTGCCGACTTGAACCCAGATCTCCTGTCCACTGCTCTTTAATTTTTGCTATAATACTGGAGTGTATTTTTCCTTTTCTCAACAAATTTGCATTGGCTAAGTAACGCAGAATTTACAGTGGGAGATAATCCATTTGAAAAAGGACCAGTGTCTGGCAAAGAGAAAGTGCTCTACAGAAATATAGTAAATAAATGAAATAAAAATTATGTCATGAGAAGAAAAAAATGAGACATAAAGTAATTGTTAGACCCCATCTCAGGCATATCAGTCATATACAGAATATCTCCACAGAGCTCTCAAGAAAAAAATATTTTATATGAAGCTAGCTAAGTTTGTTGAGAAAAAAATAATACAAAAGATAGTTTATGTTCTTTTGTTAGAAGCACACTAATTTTTAGAAACGGATGACTTGAATTTGCGGAAGTCAGATATGAATCCCCAGAATATTTGCTTGTTTCAGCTTTCAGTGCACTCACCCATCCCTCACTCAAAGATGCACCAAGAAATTAGCAGAAACTGCAAAATAAAAATGTAACAACTACACTCTTTCCATGGCTTCTGTATTAAAGGGCCAAGGTTCTGTCATTTTATTTATTTTTTTTAAAGATTTATTTTTATTTATTTCTCTCCCCTCCCCCGCCCCAGTGTCTGTTCTCTGTGTCTATTCGCTGTGTGTTCTTCTTTGTCAGCTTCTGTTGTTGTCAGCGGTACGGGAATCTGTGTTTCTTTTTGTTACGTCATCTTGCTGCTTCCGTTCTCCATGTGTGTGGCGCCGTTCCTGGGCAGGCTGCACTCTATTTCGCGCTGGGTGGCTCTCCTTACAGGGCTCACTCCTTGTGCGTGGGGCTCCCCTACGCGGGGGACACCCCTGTGTAGCACGGCATTTCTTGCACGCATCAGCACTGCACATGGGCCAGCTCCACATGGGTCAAGGAGGCCCATGTGGTAGACAGACACCCTAACCACTGGGCCAAGTCCGCTTCCCGAGGTTCTGTCATTTTAATGGCATGCAATCAAATTCAGAAGCCACAAATTAGGCTGGTGAATCTCAAACATGACTGTATTTCAGAATAATTTAGGATTTTATCTTTTAACAAAATGTAGGCTCAAGCCACCATCCCATGTGAGTGGAATAAAAAACCAAAAAGGAAAGAAGGTCCAACAATGAGCCCTTGATACTAATGACTATGCTTGTGAGTCTGTGCACCTAGTCTGTGCCTAGAGCTGCAGGGTGCCTAAGAGTTACCTCCCGAGAGCCTCTGTGTTGCTCAAATGTGGCCAGTCTCGAAACCAAACTCAGCATGTAAATGCGTTGCCTTCCTCCGCCCCCAGAGCATGGGACATGACTCCCGGGGATGAACCTCCCTGGTGCCGAAGGATTACTACCAAGTACCAGCTGATGATGTAACTAGAAAATGTCCTTGAATAAAAGGGTCAACTCAGACCAGCAGAATATCTCAGTCTACATATAATACCAGGAGTTAAAAATGCTTTTTGACCTGAATAAAAGAGGGAAATGGATAGGACAAATGAGTTTATATGGCTATGAGTCTCCAAAAAGAGCCAGGAGGTTATCAGAGGGGTCGCCCTTATGCATACCTGAGCAGAGTCCCAGAGACAGAGAAAGTAGATACAATCCCAGGTATTGGTTCTTCTGAGGCTACAGAGACCCACAGATTCTATGGTCATGGCAGATGGAGTTCAGTGCCATGTTAGTTGGCCCCACTTTGGAGTTTGTGTTTCTGTGTGATGGAGCTGGACTCAGATGTGATCTTTGTCCACAAGCCTCTCCTGTTACTTTTACCGGATCTGTAGTTGGTGCTGGGGTTTATTTTATACCCAGGGGACCTGAATCTCTGGACTGACCATGTGATAGCCAGGCCCTGAGCCTCAACAAACTTGCAACTCCTACACTCTGGTTTGTTGGACTTACCCCACTCAGCTAACATGGAGGTGAAGAAGGTCAACCACCACACCAGGGAGCCAAGAGTACCTATAACTGAAAGCGGGAGAATTGCATCTAGCATCCATGTGGAATCTAAGTCCCCTCTTGATATAGATGTGGAGTGGACACATTCCAGGATCCACAGGATGGAGAAATAGAGTATGGATTAGAGTGGACTTACTGATATTCTATTCATGAACTATTGTGATTAGTAATCAAAGAAAATGTGGCATTGGTGTGGAGAAAGTGGCCATGGTGGCTGCTGGGAGTAGGGAGTGGGAGGAAGAGATGTGATGTGGGGGCATTTTCGGGACTTGGAATTGTCCTGGGTGGTGCTGCATGGACAGTTACCAGACATTGTATGTCCTCCCATGGCCCACTGGGTGGACTGAGGGAGAGTGTGGGCTATGGTGAGGACCGTAGACCATGAGGTGCCACGGTGCTCAGAGATGTATTCACCAAATGCAATGAATGTCTCATGATGATGGAGGAGATTGTTGTTATGGGCGGAGGAGTGGGGTGAGGGGGGTGGGGGGTATATGGGGACCTTGAATTTTTGGAATGTAACATTAAAAAAATAAAGACAAAAAAAAATCTCTGGCGATGGCGCCACAGTAGCTGTGGAAGTTTCCCTGGGAAATTTTGATGGGCAGTTTGAGTTGAGAGCCACTGGTTTGTTCTCCCAGAAAAATTCAAAACTGGCTCCTCTAAGGGAGGTAAACACATCTTCCAGTACAGAGCCCGCTGGGTTTGTTGACGCTCGCTGCTCACACCGCAGAAGACATTCTGTACTGCTCAGTAGTGGGCAAACCTAGCTGATCCTAGGGTCCTCTAACTATTTAAAAACACTGATTTGAGGAGAGCTACCCCACAGGGCTTCTGATTTGGTGAGTCCCTAGGGATTTGGGGCCCCAGGGCAGGAGTTTGTATGCTTCAGAGGGTCTGTAAGTGATCCTGATGAGACTTTAGATTAAGAATGACCCAGTGTTTGCTTTCTAAATATTGACGCATAATGTATTTTATATGTATTTACTTATTGTCTTCAACAAGGAAAAATTGCCTATAAATGCGCCTACAAGGAACCTGTTTGTGGGTCTGCTTCTGGATGGTTTCCTTGGGGTCTTTTTTCTTCATTAGACTCTTCAAGAAGAAAATGTTAAAGGACAATGAAAGTGATTTTCACTGTAGGTGTGGGATTTTGCAGTTTGGGGTTTGTGGTAATGATCTCAGGTTAATCAGTAGTTTTCTTATTCTAAAACCTGCTGTCGGGGGCCAGCGGTCTGCTGCTTTCAAATTACACCTTTTACGACTGAAGTGTGAATTGACCTCCTAACTCACTTGTTTGCTAATCATTCTTCCTTCTGAATATGCTAATCATCCTCTTTGGAGAATTTCCTTCTCCTATGGGGTCTCTAGTACAGGGCAACATGCCTTGACCTAAAACACTGATCCCCAGCTAAGATCAGGTAGGAAGGAGAAAAAAGGATGTCAAATTAGATGTCAAATAATCCCATCCGTCACAAATGATGCATGGTGCTTTACAATGAGTGATCTCAGAATGTTCCTGGGATAGGTCATCATCCTCCTGGTTTCTGGTGAAGGAAACTGAGGCCCAGTGAGCACAGGTGAGAGGTATCGAGGCACTCACCCAGCACCTGGCTGTTACGGGGCCGAGGCCCTTGGACTCCTGACACAGGCTCCTAGCAACCATTCCTTTCTCCTGACCCTGTCGCTCGCCCACAACTCCAGGAGCCTCTTTCTCAGTTTGTTTTCTCCTCTTTCAGATTTTGCTAGCTTGGTTTTCAAGTTTCCTAACCAATATCAGGTTAAAGGAAGTTTCTCAATCAACTATGCCAAGGCCAGAAATTATGAAATAGATGTTTTCAGGGCAATTGGTCCCTTTACACAATTATTTTCACTCCCAAAAAAGACATACTAATAATTGCTTTAATATAGCAGTCGTCTCTAATACATCTTCCTGTGTGTTAAATCATAAAGGGATCCATATGTCTACAGACTATATTATTAATCCCACACTCTTAAAAATCTATTTTTATCTTTGCCTACTATTTTCTAGTCTTTGGTCTGCCGGTGTTTCTATATAATTGCAAATGGAACATATATAGATTTTATATTCAGGTTTTCTCCTCTGTAAAAGCATTTTCTGTGGTTTCAAGTAGTTCCTAGTTATCAGAGTAACTGCAGTTGATACTTTGAGGTGACATCTAAATTTGCAGCCTCATGTCTCAGCATTTCCATTACTTTTTTCCTCTTAAAAACTGGATTGTAAGCTTTTTGAATTTGACCTGCTGTTTAAAGTTCATCTCTAAATTTGCAGAGCTGTGAGTATTGCAGGGCAAATTAGGTAGCCAATAAATGTTGGTTGAATGTAGCCTAATAGTATTAAAATATCCTTAAACTGAAAATGCAAAATATATATATACATACACAAATAATCTCAAAACAATCCTATGACATACCTGCTTGCACTTGCGTGTGTGTGTATGTTTGTGTACTAGTTACTAGCATATGTTTGAGAGTCAGGCTGATTTGGGCTAAAATCTTTGCTTCACTCGTCACTCTGGGGGGTGGGGGACGTTAACTTGGCCTTCTCAACTACCAGTTTTTTTTTCTTTGAGGCAAGGACAATAGTATCTACTTGTAGTTGGAGATTAGAGGAGAGACTTGAGGTGGAATGTTTCAGACAAGGTCAGCCTGGCCTTCCAAAATGCTCAGTAACAGCTAAAAAGTATTATAATGAAAATTTTGTTTCCCCTAAACTGAAATACAGACACAGTGTACGGCAAGGTAATGCCTCTAAATGTGAAGAGCTAAGGGAAGGAGTTTCTTGGGTCTTATTGGGAAAGAAAAAAATGAGCTGCTTTTGCTAATCCAGGCAAGATTTCTCTGTGTCCATTGCCAAAACAAGTGTCTTCGGTAAGCCTGTCCATCTGATGCTCCTGAGCCAGGATCAGACTTCAGGGATGGGGACGTGTTTTTGGAAAGAGAAGTGGAAAGTGAAAAACCAGAAGGGCTTTCCCAAGGCTGAGTGCTTGAGCAGTGGAAGGGCCTGTGGAGAGCAGCTGGTATCTTTGCAGAAGGCAGGCCTCAGAATAAAAAGCTGCAAAAGCGACATCCACACTTAGGCCCAAATTGACCTTGAGTTCTTAAAGGTCATTCTACAGCTGAGGGGAGTTTTGTGGGAGGCAGTGGAGTGAGGCTGCTGGGGAGGAGACATCCTTGGTTCAGGTCCTGACTTCCACTCGCTAAGTCCATGACCTTGGGCAAGTCGTTCTGCTTCTCTGTGTCTGCTTCCCTTAGCTGTAAAACAAGGATTAAAAAAGCACATACCTCCTAGGTGTGTTGTGAAGACCGAGTAAATTAATTTGTGCGTGTGCGTAGAACAATATGTGGCTGTAAGTGAGCATTCTGTCAAGTGAACTGCCATAGTCTACCCAACCCTTAAGGGCGGAATCACCAGTTTTAATTTCTCCAAGCCCCCCTTCATGTTTGTACTTGGATTTATGTGCATTGCCATTAAGAAGTAACTTGCCAGTTTCTGGTTTTCTAAGTCAGATTAAAGGATGGCATTATGAATGAGCCTGTTGTGTTATTAAATTGCAGTTATGGAAACAGTTCCTCTTTGTAGTAAGAATTGTCATCCTTACTTCCAGCCTTTAAGATACAGAACATGCTCTCTGACGGGCAGGAGCAGCGCCGGGCACCTTGGCAGGCAGTGCACAGCAAGCTCCTTCCTCAGGTCGGCGCGCGAGTCGTCCTTTGGTGGAGATGTCGGTTCAGGATTCAGGTGGCACTGCTCCCTGGGTGAACCCTTCCTCCCCACAGCTGGAGCTCCACGTTGGTGTGAACGCCCCACCCTTTTTAAACTTCCTGTCCTTGCTGTCTGCTGGCAGTGTGCTGGGAACACAGGAAGGTGCTTCCCCGCTTCCTCCCTCCCTGCTCTTTTGCATTCAGAACCTCAGGGATTTCACTGGTCACCAAGCCCTGATGAGAGCCACTCATCTCTGCGGTCTGCTGTTAGTGTTTTTTCCATTCTGTTATTCTAAATTGTGCGACAAGCTCACCAGTGTCGCCACTCAGGTAGAGGCAGAGGACCACGTGTGGCAGGGGGGCTGGCGGTTGCCCCCACGCCCTCTTGGCTTGACCCCTGGGCAGGGCGTGGGAGCATCAGATTCAGCCAAACGGCTGGGCTCAGTGCTAGGAGAATTCAGATGCTCCTTGTTTACCCAAAAACCTGATCCCTACTTGCAGATTGTCCTGCTCTTCCCAGCCAGAGTTCTGAACAATTTGAGGATAAAGTGAAATAGTAAAGGTGGAGGCTAAAATATCATCTGTATCAATCAGAAATGCTACATTGGAGGATACAGAGGATATAGGTGGGTGTGAGAGCCAAACGAGCTTGCAAATACTGAACCTCAGAATTAGGCAGGTGTACACACTAGTCACAACAGCTTTGGAAACCCCTTTACCTTCTCCCCATGCCCCTTCCTGTGGGCAGCTCAACCCAAGAGGAAGAGGTGTGGAGCTGGGTGGACTGTACCCAGTTATTACTCCTAAAAGCACTCCGAGAGGTGAAAGCAACGCGTCATTTGTTGGAGAGAGGCCAGGAGCATGTTTAGGAAAAGCATGTCCTCGTGTAAACCAGGATGGGGTAAAGTTCACAGGAGGAAACTGAGGCACAGAGAAGTTTAGTAACCTGTAAAATCCTTTCCAACTACTTAGCAGCGGGGCTAAAATTTGAATATAAGGTTTTCATTTGTTAAAAGAAAACTTTTCATGCAATTTAGGATCTCACAACATTATTGGATGATTCATGAATCAGGCAGCATCCCACTTGGAAAATGGAGGAGAGCTCTGTTGAAGGCGTGGACACGGGGTGGACGTGGAAGCAAGCGAGGACCTGCTGGGAATGGCCGGCATCAAGTCTCCTTTACACGGGCGTCTTGCACAGTGGGGAGCAGATATGCATGGAGTAGCATGGCACACTCTCCAGACCGGTGAGCTGTCTCTCCTGGGCGGGACTGCCTGTGCCTGGTGCTGCTCACCTGCAGTTTCGTGGGGCAGCACGCCTCTGCAGGGCCCTGGGGACTATGGAAAGCCCTTCCTGGCAATGGCCAGTGCAGGGAAGCATTTTGTTTTCTTAAGACATTCGTCCTATCTTATACTGGGTTAGGTGTTTTCCTCCAAATTGAAAAACTGTAATTATGATATAGGAGAGAGCCGTGAGAGGTCATTCGTTTCATTCTATAGAATCTAAAACAAGATTTTGCGTAAACTATCCGAGAAAGATAGCTGAATATATTCCCCCTTAGCTTTGCCACCTCTCTTCTCTTCTGCTAATTCTCTGTTGAAAGTTCTGGCTGCGTTATCTTCCTCAGGGTAAGCTATTTCCTTCTCTTACAGCTATCCTGGTCACTGGACATTTTATGCCAAAGCCCATATCCGAGAAACTTGCTTTCAGGACCCAGACTATTCTGACATCAGCTTTCTTCCAAATCCCTTGCCTTGTGTTACTACTCCTCTGCCAGAGGCAAAACTGCCCTGGGCTGCTGAGCTGTGGACTGTCTGAACTGAGTGTCGTTTACATTGGAAATCCGTCTGAGGTCACATTAACTGCTTTGAGCCATTGTTTTAAAAAAAATCCCCTTCTTTCAAATATGATGAACATAAAGTTTAATATTTGAAATTCTTAACTGCATTTTAAAAATTAATTTATTGAAGTATATCACTCATATATAAACACACATCAACAATTAGTGTGTAGTGATAGTTGTGAATTCACAGAACAAACACATGTAACATCATACAGGACTCCCATGACCAACCCCATACCCCCACCATGCACTGCTACCAAGCCTTTTCAATGAATGATTAAAGAGCATTGTTAAAACATTACTCCCAAACAAAGTATTTTTTATCCCACCCCACCCCACCATTATCTTTGTATCATTAATATATGAAAATACATAAACAAATGTATAGTAAAAGTTTTAAACTTACAAAGCAAACATGCATAACATCACACAGGAGTCCCATACATCAACCCTCCACCAATATCTTGCATTGTCATGAGATGTTTGTTAAAAATTATAAAAGAATATGGTCAAAATCTTACTACTAATCATACTCCTTATCTTACATTTGGTGTGTTTTTCCCCCATCCCACCCTATTATTATTTTTTAAATATTGACAGAAGTTGTAAACTTATAAAACAGTCATGCACATGTGTCGAATTCTCAAACAACACCCCTCTATCAACATACCACAATGTAGTGGAACATTTGTTAGAGGTAAGATAATATCATCTGATTGTTACCACATCCATAGTGTACATTTGGCTCACATTTTTCATACTGCCTCATTACCAACACATCTCTGGCATAGATGTAAGAATATTGCATTATTACTGCTAACCACAGTTCATAGGTCCAGTTGTATCTTTCCCATGCTTCTCCACATTCCCACCAGCCTGCAGTAGTGATGTATATTTGTTCTAGCTCACAAAGGACACTCTTGCATCTGTACCATCAACAATTCTTACCCACCTCTCGGTTTACTGTGCAATTCAGTTCCTAGATTATTCTCTAGCATTCTGTCAGTTGGCATTTACATCCCTAGACTATCGTTTTCAGCCACACCCCCATTTATAAACCAGCTGTTACTCACTATTTGTTACCAACCACTTTATACATTTCCACACTTTTACAGTACAACTAATTAAAACTTCTACATACATTAAACATCAGTAGTCCATCTCAGTCCTCCTCTTATCTCCTGTAAGAATCCACCACATACCACCAGGTCTTGAAGATATTTTCCTACAATTTCTACTAGGAGTTTTATGGTTCTTACTATTATTTTTAGGTTTTTGATCCATTTTGAGTTCATTTTTGGATAAGGTATGAGATAGGGGTCCTCTTTCCTTCCATTGGCTATGGAAATCCAGTTCTCTCAACACCATTTGTTGAATGCACTGTTCTGCCCAAGCTGTGTGGGTTTGACAGGCTAGTCAAAAATCAACTGACCATACATGTGAGGGTCTGTTTCTGGACCATCAGTTTGGTTCCATTAGTCTATGTGTCTGTCTTCATGCCAGTACCATGCTGTTTTTACCACTATAGGTAATATGATTGAAAGTCTGGAGATGAGGGTTTGCTTTTACTTTTTAAGATGTTTCTGGTTATTCAGGACCCCTTACCCTTTCAAATAAATTTGGTAATCGTGTTTTCAATTTTTAAAAAAATGCTGGTGGAATTTTTATCAGGATTGCATTGAATCTGTATATCAATTTGAGTAGAATTTGACATCTTAATGATATTTAGTCTTCCAATCCATGAACATGGAATGTTCTTTTAGTTATTTAGGTCTTTTTTGATTTCTTTTAACATTGAGATGTGGTTTTCTGAATATAAGTGCTTTACATTGTTGGATAAGTTTAGTCCTGACAATTTGAATTTTATCTGTCATATTTTGTTTTCACCACTCTTTTGACACTTTTAGATACTTTTATCGATATAATCTTCATCCCTAGACTCTCTCCCAGGCCTCTCTCTCCTATCTTTTCTTTTCGGGCTCTAGCACACACTTTAGTATTTCCTGAAAATCTGTTCTCTTCCTTAGAAATTCTCTCAGTTTCTGTTTATCTGTGAATATTCTAACGTTGCCCTCATTTTTGAGAGTCTTGCTGGATATAAGATTTTGGCTGGAAGTTTTTCTCTTGTAGTATCTTATATATATATCAGACCACTGTCTGCTTGCCTCCATGGTTTCTGGTGATAAATCAGCACCTAATCTTATTGGTATCCCTTATATGTTATGCATTGCTTTTCTCTTGCTGCTCTCAGAATTCTTTCTTTGTCTTTGGACTTTGACTTTCTGATTACTATGTGTCTCAGAGTTGGTCTATTCAGATTTTTCAGATGGGAGTACGTTGTGCTTCTTGGACAGGGATATCTATGTTCTTCAATAGGGTTGGGAAATTTTCTACCGTTATTTCTTCAACTATTCCTTCTGCCTCTTCTCCCTTCTCTTCTCCTGGGACACCCATGACATGTATGTTTGCATGCCTTTTGCTGTCATTCAGTTCCCTGAGACCTTGTTCAAATTTTTCTATTCTTTTCTTCATCTGTTCTTTTGTATGTTCACTTTCAGGGGCCATTTCTTCAAGCTCACTAATCCTTCTGCCTCCTCATATCTGCTATTATAAGACTCCAATGTTTTTAAAATTTTATTTATTGCCCCTTTCCTTCCCTTAAATCTGCTGTTTTTGTATCTGTGCTTTCAAATTCTTCTTTGTGCTCACCCAGTGCCTTCTTAATTCCCTTAATCTCTTTAGCCATCTCATTGAATTTATTAAGGAGATTTGTTTGAATATCTATGATTAGCTGTCTCAATTCCTTTATGTCATCTGGAGGCTTATCTTCTCCTTTAAAGGGACCATATCTTCCTGTGTTCTGGTGTGGATTATAATTTTTTGTTGGTGTCTTGGCATCTGGCTTTATTTATTTATTCTGGGTGAGGTTTTTTCCTTTAGTTTAGGGCTCCCTGCCCGTTCTTCCTTGCTGGCTGTGCAATAGCAACCAAGGATGTAGTTGGTGCTGTAAGCTGTGGCACCTCCGGCTGCCCTCATTGTGCTAGGGACTGCTGAAGCTTCTCCCAACTTTCTCCTTTGCCAATGGTGGGGACGAGTCACAGCTGTGTGGAATAACCCAAGTCATGCAGGCCTAGACTGTAGTTGCCCAGAGAGACTGATGAAACTCCACAGCCCTTTCTCCCCTGCCTGGGGTGAGGATGGAGCTGCAGGTGTGGGCAGCAATCTAGGCAGTATGCATTCAAGATGACCGCAGTTGCCCCGGCAGACTTCTGATTTTTCAGTCTGTGTCAGTCAAAGGTACCTGCAAGTACCTGGATAGGCTGGTCCAGGGCCCATCAGCCTCTTGCCTCCAAGAGGAGGTAGGGCTGAAGCCTGGGCTATGGCTGCAGGCTGATCTGGGTGAAAGAAACCAGTTCCTACCATAACTTTGATTTTCGGTCCTGGCTTCCCCTCAGTCTGAGGGCAGAGTCAAAATGGTGGCCACTGGCCTCTTTCTGACTTGGACAGATTCACACCCCAGCTGTCCCCAGGGTTATAGCTTAGCCAGCCAAGTCTACTAATCAGTAGCTGAAATCAATGGCCAATCGTCGTCTTCTCTCCTGGTTTTGGGAAATGGAGCTTCCAATTCCAGCCACAGAGTAGCTCCTGGGACGGCTGGTGCTGCCGGAGTAGGATAATCACTGGCTTCCGTGGCTTGGGCGGTAATTTCCCGGAAAGGCTGGCGCAGGGTCCTGCATCTTCCTCCCTGCTGGTGGTGGCACTGGGGCCTAGGCTAGAGCTGCAGTCTGACCTGGATGGAAAAAGCCAGTCCCCCCCAGCACTGGGGTGTTCAGTCCACCACGCTTCCCCTCGTGCCAGGCATGGAGTTAAGATGGCGGCTCCCGGTCTCTTTCTGGCCTGGATAGGCTCAGTCTTTAGCTGTTCTCAGGATTATACTCAATCCTGCCGAATTTACTCATCAATAGCTGAAGTTGGTGCCCAACCTTCTCTTCATCCCCCGTTTTTGGGGAAGTGGAGCTTTCGATTCCAGCCACAGAACAGCTCCCGAGGTGGCTCATGCCTCCAGTGGAGGATGGGCACCGGCCTCCAGGGCATGGAGCCTCTACTTACGAGTCTTCTCTGCAGGTGGGCATCTCCTCCTTCCCCTCCTTCAAGTATGTGGCAGGATGCTCTTCTGGCTTCCTGGAGCCCCCAAACAGGTGTTTCAGCTAGCTCCAGAGAGCTCTGGGTGTTTGCTAACTGCCCTGTAGCAGGAGCTGACTCTAGGAGCCCCTTAGTCCACTGCCATCTTGCTGGTTGTCCCTCTTAATTGCATTTTTTCACTTTTGCCGTTGGCTGATGAGCTGCATACTCCTTGAGAGCATTTGGTATGGCCTTCCAGGAGGGTGTTGGTATCCTGCTCTCAAACTGTGTTCCCATGGAGAGTGCTGCTTCTTGTGGCTGTGTGTGTGGGATTTACGGATGCCGTTCCCAGTCGGAGCCTTCTGGAAGATCTTCATGGGTGAGCTAGAGAGCGGGATTCGAGGAAGGAAATGCCACAGCCTCCTGTTCACACCAGGCCTTGGGAAACACACGGGGCTGGAAGCAATTAGAGCAGCAAGATTTGCTGCCTATGGCGTGTGGGTGAAAAAAGGTGCATTTTGTTCCCAGGCTTAGACACAGGAATTTGGAATTGTATCTTCTTTGGGTTTATCAGAAAAAGTATAGTCCAGAAGCTGTGCTGTGCTTGGTATCCCAAAATCTACCTCTTGGATGGCAATTTTAGGAGCCTAAACTATCCCTTGCCTTTACGGTTATGCTAAACTGGTGATGTGTGCAAGGTGTAAGTTATGTTCTCTTGAAATATTGCATAGGTTTGTCTTGTTTAGAATTGTTTTTCAGTATGTTCCATTTTAGCTGCAATATGGAAAGTTCTGTTAAACTTGTGTTCCTAAACTTGGCTTCCTCAAGAAATTTTAAACCAGAACCCTGATCCTAACTGGTCAAGAATCAGGAGGTGCCTGAGACCACAGTGGATTTGCAGCGAAGTTTACGTGGTTTTGTAACGTGACTGCTCGTGTACTTGCCTGCCTGAAAGGAGTTTCCGTTCTGAGGGACCCTGGAGAGAGATCGCCTTCTCCTCGTGTGGTGAAGAAGCATTGCTGGTTTATGGTGAGGTTGGCCGGGGCTCCCTCTGGGGAGCTTGTCCCGAGCTCTTCAATTTGGTCGTGGAGCTCGTGACGCTCCCAACCCAGCCCCGCAGAGAAGGTTGTAGGCAGCCCCCGTGAGGCACCCTGTCTTTGATTCCCTTGAGCTGGCGTTATTCTTTGGACTGTCAGACTGGCCCCTTTGGATATTTCTATGACCTTGAAAATTAGAATAATTAAGTTTCCTCTGGCACAGCAGGACTTGATATATGTAATTAACAGCAGCCAGCATTCCCTGGAGAACAAATTTATGCAAGACATTAAAGGAGGAAAGAAAGAAACCTTTTGAATGAGGGGAAGTGAACATTAGTTATTATTAGCGTGGCAGTATTTGGAGGTTCCTTATCATGTGTGCATAGACATTTCTCCGAAATTTAATACTGCATTTTCCCTCCGGTTTTTTTTTTTTTTTTTTTTGGTAGTACTCACCTAGTGAAACCAAGGGACGTGAATAATAGGCAATAGAATTAATAAATAGGGATACGAACTGAAAAACTCCTTTTTAGGGGAAAACATTAGTTGTGGGCTATATTTAATTTATTACAACAAAAGCAGGTTTTAGACCACAACAGACATGTATGTGCATTTTATGTTTCCTAGTTGTGACAGAGCCTTGCCCTGAGTTGGTCCCATACAAGGTGCCTAGGAAATGTTCAGTGGGTATTTTTGAGTGAACTATGTACATGCCTTTATAAACACTTCACAGCAACTCTGATCCTGAATAGCATTATTTTCTCTGGGATATTTTCTTTAAATGCAGGTAGATAGAGAGATAGGAGATGGATGGACAGACAGATACCGCGGTCCCTTAGCACACAGTTCAGCGTGGCTGTCCGTCGATGACTCTGAGTGCTTGCTCTCGGCCAGTGGGAGGTGAGGGCAGGATGGACGCGCAGCCAGGGTGCATCCACGTCCCACATGGTAGGTGCTCTCAGCTGCTGAGTTCTCCTAATGGTAGTGTGGAAACTGATGCCAAAAAGCATGCGAGTGGCGGTGTTTGACTGCACAGAAGGATGAACACAGAGTATCAGGGTAACTGAAAACTCCTGGGTTTTAGAGTGGCTTCAGATGCCTTCAAGGAGGTGACCTGGGAACCCGGGAGCAGAGACTGTCGGCGGCTGGAGATCAGTGGGAATCCTCTGTGGCGAGGCAGGGCCCTGGGGAGGCGCTGGCCACTCACTCAGGAATCGAGTGGGTGGAGAGCGTGGCTGGGAAGAGGTCTCGGAGGAGCGTGGAAGGGGCTGCTGGAGCTGCCGTGACCGCTCTCGTGGCCTCGTGGGCAGCAGCTGTGCTGTGATGAGCAAGAGGGCATGGGAGGGCCTGAGCGCGGGGATACCCTCCATGGCTGTCCTCATGGAGACCCTTTTTCTACTACTGACCCACCTCACTGCTGCTCAGCTCCTTTGGCCCCCAAGTAAATCACTACTAAGAAGACCTGAACATTAAGAAATTAACCAAGAGGTGTTGCCAGGGCCTGGATTCAGGGAACGAGTCACAGCAAGGCAGATTATTGCTCAAATGCTGTTTTTCTTCCTTCTCATCAGAAAAACCAGGTGCCACAAGCTAAGTAGTCATCAGGCCTAGCCCCTCTCTGCAGGCTTTTTAATGTGCTACGTAGCACCCCAAGACCACTGTTCCCATGTAGAAGGTACATCTTTTTATGCTTCTCCAGGGCTTCTCCAGGAATTCAAATTAAGGGGAGTTGTTTCCCAAAGCTGTTCTGAAAAAGCAGTAGTTCTACAAGGTGCTCCATGGGGGAAAGCAAAAAAAAGCTATGTGTGGTCAAGCACGCCTGACAACCAGAGACTACTTTATCTTCTTCTTTTGAGAATCACAGAAGTACTGAACTAAAGAAATTTACTTTATTTAAACTTAGTTTAAACATAAGCAGTTAGTTGTAGTCACCATGATGGAAAACATATAAAATAGTTATTGTCTACCATGCTTATTTTCAAAAAACACATGTGACTTGTGGACCTTATGGTCCAAATCAGCCTTAACCAAGAGATATAAAATGTGAGCCACATAATGTAATTTTAAATTTTCTAGTACCGCATAAAAAGAGTAAAAAGAAATAGATGAGATTAATTTTATTAAGATGTTTTAGTTAATCCACTATGTGCAAATCTTATTTCAAAATGCAATCAGTATAAAACTTAAGATAGTTTTTTTTTTTCCTACTAAGTCTTCAAAATCCAGTGCACTGTTTACACTTTGAGCACACCTTAATTAAGACTAGCTGCATTTCAAGAGGCAGTGGAATCCGTCCTGATTTCATCCCCATAATATCTGGAGCAGGCCAGCCTCTGGGAATCCAATGGGAAAAGACATGTAGGCAGGCCGCATTTATACTTCTTTGATGTTTATGTTTGATTCAGCTCCAGAGTCAAGTTTGTCCCATGGGGAGAGAAAGCGGCTGGTGGAAGCTTTTTATGCCGTGATGAAAATCAGCAGGGAGACCCTCCAAAACCTCATCTAACTTGGTCGGGACCAAATTTACTTTTATTTAGAGCTGGTGCTTGAGTTGACTTTTCTAGTGCTGGAACCCTGCTAAGCATGTAGATGTGGTAATAAAATATATTGCCACGTGTTAGATGGAACCATTCAACAGGTCTGTGAAAGCCAGAGAAATTTCAGAGGCCGTGTAATTAGAGTAGATGTGTGTGCACGTGTCTTTTCTAAATAACTAATAATTGTAATAGTTAAGATTTACTTAGTGTTTTCCTGTGCCTGGCTCTGTTTAATCTGTACCTTTCTTTTAAGTCTTGCAATTCTATGAGCTGCCTCATTTTGCAGAACAAGGAAATACGGTTTACGCAGTTGAGGGAAACCTGAGCAAGTGTCCGTAGCTGCCAGCCCTGCTCGTTGTGGCATGCAGATGCGTCACGAGTGCGGGCGTCCCGCGGCTCTCCTGTGCTGGGACTCGGCCCTGGAGTCAGCCAAGAGGGCCCAGGCAGGTGGCCAGGCTGCTGAGTGACCAGCAGGCGGGACCGCATCTCTGGGGAAGTATCGCTGAATGTGCTTGACACCAGGATGGTGGTTACGGGCTTGCTCCAGTTCCGTGACTGTGACGACCACTACATTTCAGATTCAAAGACTGAACTTAGTCCTGGAGAACCGGGATTATTTTCTGGATGTAGCTTCAGTGTACCCACGCCTTGCAATTTCAACATGATAACTCTCTCTGTTCCCAGAAATTGTCGTTCTGACAAGCTCCTGCTGCAGCCGCTTCATTAATCTTACTCTGCCAGTACACCTGTTCACTGCTGTGCAGTGTCAGCTGTTGTCATACGGTAATTATGTTGTTAATTCATGGGCTGATGTTTTCTAGGCTGAAGCATGACTTCCTGTAGGTAGCGATCTGGGAAATCAGATCTAGGAGGCAAGGAAAACACTGATGATTGTCTGTTTCTCCTGGCTTGGTTAAGTGACATTACTTTGGGTGGAAAGAATACCATTTGTTGAATGTGGTCCTTTTCATGGGACCACTTAGCAGCAGAAATTCAGTTCATTGAATGGTGGTAAAAAGCATGTACTGCTGAGTGAGACTCAACTTGACCTGAATTTTATCTTTCTTCCTTACTTTGGAATCTTGAAGTTATTTAACTTCTCTGTATTTGAGTTTCCTTATTACATAATGGAAGTAATAATTGAGCCAACCTCATAAGATAGAAACTTTTAGCTCTACAACACTCTACAAATGTAAACATCTTTTATTATTAATTAGCAAATGGGTATCAATTCCTACTTCTGCTTAACAATGTGGGAAAGCTTCTTGCAGAAGACGGTGTTTTAGTTGAGCTTTGGGTAAGAAGAGTACATAAGTAGGGAAGATAAGAGGTTGTTGCAGATGGGAAAACGAACAGCATGTGTGGCGCAGTGTGGCTTAGAGCCTTGAGTTCTAAGAATCTGCAGAGGAGATTTTGCCTTTCAGTTCTTCATGATGTTGTGACTCCTGAAGGACTTGGCCTAGAATCTTTGCTCTGCTGCAAACCACTTGGTGTCTTCTTCTATAATAATAGCACACACATCATAGGGTCACTGGTGATTAAATGAGCTGGAGTTTATCAAATTCTTAAACCAGTGTCTGACCCATGGTGAGTGCTAAAGAGCAATTAGCTATCTTTATATAACTTACGGAGTTGATAGTTTCAGTGGGGAGGCAGATACAGCACATTAAATAGTAATAAGCAACCTGTGATTCAGTTGCGAAATGTATCATGTAACTTCTAATTAAGGACTGTAATTTCCAACATTTTCACCCCTAAGTACCTCCTTATTATTCCCTCCACCACTGACTGTTAAAAAACAAACCAACACCGAAAAGACACTTTCATTTTGCTTCTAATTACAAAAGCAACGAATGGACACCACAGAGTAGACAAATTATAAAATATAGGTAAGCAAAGTGAAGAGTAAAATAAAACACAGACCCCTAATTATTCTACTCTGATATGACTGTTGACCTTGTGGGAATAACTACTGCTAGAAACTTAATCTGCAGCTTCTCCTATCTTTGTTTTTATGTGTGTACAATTTTTTTAAAAATGGGATTTTACTATCCATGCTGTTCTGCAGCCTATTTTATACTTAATAGTCAACTGGGAATGTTTTTATATATCTATAAATATTTCGCAACAACAAATGCTTTTTAATAATTAAGCAGTATTCCATTTTATGGATTGCAGTAGTTCACTCAGTCCATTTCCACCACTGGAAATGGTTTAGGTGGTTTCCATTTTTTTCCTGCTGTGGTAGGCAGCAATATAAGACTATCTTATCCCTCAGTGCAGCCACTGCAGTGATTTTGTTTGACCTAAACTCCTGGATAAGAAAATAAGGTCTGAGCGAGGCGGTAAGAGCCAGTGGGAAACTTGTCCACCTCTCGGGCAGGCAGGGCTTAGGAGCGAGGTGACCCCTCGTGTGGACAGTGTAAAATGTGATGTGTACGAGAACGGGCAAGGCGAGCACGCGGAGCCTGGAGAGCCTGCAGAGGAAGACTGGAAAGGTCCTGCACTTGTCAGGAGAGACTTCTGGGGCACTGGTCCCTGCGCCCTCTTTACCTGTTCGTCTGTGAGGTCAGAGGAGGTATCCAGAGCACCTTCTCGAAACCGACGTTTTGGGTGATGAGTAACAACAAATAGGCCAAGAGAAAACGAGAGGGTGCTTCAGAAGGGGAAATAGCGTGCGGGACTGGTGGGCTTGGACCCAGGGTCTGAGGAGCTCGCAGTGTGCTTTGTCGTCGTGCTCCCTCTGGGAAGCCTCGGGTAGCTTTGCAAAGCAGCCCTGGTGCGTCCTGGTTGCCCCAAGACATGAGGAACAATCCACTAAAAATTACAGCATCTGCAAATCAGTCCCATCTCCCAGAATGCAAATGGATTTAATGTAACCACACATAACAGTAAAGAACGTGAAATAGCTTCGACCGCTGGGCCAGAGCTGAGGCAGCAGCACCCCTCTCTCTCTCACCCGGCTGGGGGTCCAGCTTGAGAAGAAGGCATCACTGTCCGCTTCGAAGTCTCCACCGTATGCACAGAAAAGAAAATCTCTTGTTTTGTCCAACACACCAACTACTGTTTCCTCCCCTTTCCGCTTTTTCCTGCTATGGTAAATAGCATTATGATTATGAAGACATGTGCCATTCCAGTTCAGTTGTAAATATTTCAACTAATGGAATTTTATTGTCTTTTTGCCCTGGGGATTGGAGCAGAGGGCTTAGAACCATACTCGACTAACAGATGAATAATAAACGCCACGGTGCCCGTTAGTCTCTATTTGGAAGCAGCTTTCCCTTGCTCTCCCGGGTTCTGACATTTACTGACATTCTTTCTTGAGTGTGTAGGTTTGTATAGCTGCACTTTCCATGGAAACATTTTCTTTAAATGCCCAGCTCCCAGAAGTTACATTTTTCTCTCCTCTTTGCTCAGGAGGGAAGCATATTCTCACAAGAATGAGGTCGAGCTTGTTTTTGGCGATTTGCTGTGAAGCTCTCACGTGCACCCTCAATTTCTTCTTTTTCCCTTCCCAGCCACCAAGCAGAGCGACCTTGATTTATGCCCCTCATTGGCCCAGTGTCCAGTTGTGACTTGTTTTAAGGATGGTTGGCTTTTCGTTTGCTTCTCCAAGGACCTCTCATGTGGTGGCCTTATAGCGTGTGATATACGCGAATGAGGAGTGACAGAGGCCGCATGACTTTGCAGGGTCAGGGGGGGGCACGCTGAGGAAGGGATGGAACTAGTGCTTCAGGGACCACCAGGGTCCCGACTCGGGGGCTGTGCCAGTTGTCCATTGTCTTCATTCAGTGAGTGTTCAGCAGACAACCTTGGATGTCATGGACACTTCTTGCCGAATCTGAATCAGTGCACAATTTGCAATTGTTTATTATAATGTGTTCGGCACATTTATCATATTTTCCTATATTGAGACAACGTGGGCACAGAGAGTCCCCAGTTCGTGTCCTCTGAGCTTTTCTACTGCACAGCCTGAGGGACCAGGAGCTGTACCCAGGCTTACGACTCAGAGCAGTAGAAGGGCCGTGCTGGAGCACGGCAGGAGGGACAGGTGCGGGATGAGGGGCGCTAAGGGGCCCCGTGAGCGCAGGAGGAAGGGCAGGTGCGGGATGGGGGGGGGCGCCAAGGGGCCCTGTGAGCACAGGAGGAAGGGCAGGTGCGGGATGGGGGGCGCTAAGGGGCCCCGTGAGCGCAGGAGGAAGGGCAGGTACAGGATGGGGGCACTAGAGGGACCCCGTGAGCACAGGAGGAAGGGCAGGTGCGGGATGAGGGGTGCTAGAGGGGCCCCATGAGCACAGGAGGAAGGGCAGGTGCGGGATGGGGGCGCTAAGGGGCCCCGTGAGCACAGGAGGAAGGGCAGGTGCGGGATGGGGGCGCTAGAGGGGCCCCGTGAATAGGGCAGGAAGGGCAGGTGCGGGATGGGGGGCTCCCGCAGCGGAACAGCAGGGCCAGGGCAGCTCAGCCCTGTGCCCTGAAAACGGGCTGGGTGGCCGCCTTGGAGGAGGGGAGGCAGCTCCGCCCCTGCCGCCTCCCGGCTGGCTGCCTGGCCGAGCCTGAGAGCCCCTGTCCACAGGAGGGTGACCACGCCTCCTGCGCGCCTGCCTTGGGGGCTGTTGTCCGGCCGCCTGAGTCGGCCCCTCGCGTCTGGAAAACCCTCACTGCCCCGTGTAGCGCAGGATGGCGCGGGCACGCCTTCGTTGATAGAATGTGTTAACGTAGTACGTGGGTGATTTCTGTCAAACTTACTTTTTATCTGAGGGGTTGTGGGTTTACAAAACAGCCGTACATACCATCCAGGGTTCCCATACACGGCCCCCACCTTACATTGTTGTGACGCATTTGTTACAAATGATGAAAGACTGTTCTTGATGTGAGAGCAGAGGGGTCTCGTCCATTCCCGCCCCTTTTCGGGTAGAGCTGGTATCTCACTTAACCTGGGAGCCAGCTGTGGTTTGATGCCATGATGCCGTCTCTTTGGCCAAACGTCAAAGCCACCTTTCCCTGGGTCCCGAGGATGGGGAGCTGGCTGCTTGAGGACCCAGGCGTGTTTGCCATGGCTGCAAAGGCTAGTCATTTTTAACTTTGTGTGCTGTCTCTGGACACAAAGACACTTGGAGCTCCTTCTATGTGTGATATTAAACAATACTTAGTTCAAGGCAATGGAAAAGTGTATTTCCCTTTGTTTCGTCTTTATTGCAGGGTTTATTTCTTGCTTTAAAAAGCAGCTGTTCCCAGGTCTTCTTTCCTCCAGTGATGTCCACCTTGGATATTTGGACACAGCTTCATTTTAGACCATGCTCTGTAAAGTGAGTCCTGGGATATGGATTTAGTGTCTGTTTGAAAAGTTAGAAAGATGGAAGTGTAAATACTGAATCCACATATTAAAGAAAGGATAGGTAGTTACGCACGTATCTGGTTCCTGGCGTGCGTTGATGTGTTTTTATTTTCTCGGGAACGAGGGGTGCTCTTCAAAGGGAGGTGCGGTTTGGGAAATCAGATCTCAGCAGGCGCAGGGCAGGGATCCCTGTGTCGCCATGTTCCGCACAGCTCCGGCTCGAGCACGCGGGCCAGCGAGCCGCTGGGCCACGTACACCCGTCAGGGCCACACGAATGAATGCCCGGGACCGCCGGTTCCGCACTGCGACGGTATTGGTGGGTTGGATTTCACTTTTTAAAAAAAAGTGGTACTTTGGTAAGCGAGAGAGCACTCACGTGAAATTGAAAACTTCTGAGAACAGGATTAGATAGTGTGCTCGTACCTGCTTGTGGCCTACCAGCTCACAGCCGCGTGGCTGTGAGACGCGTGGCGAAGCTGGGACTCCCACTGAGGGAGGGACTTTGCACCCGGCCGAGACGTGCTCACACACAGACAGCCGCAGTACCAGGACCTCGGGCCCGTTGGACGCGTGCTGTGGAAGCTGCGTAGCTGAGCTCTCATGGCACTGTGGACACATGGTAGGGAGCTTTTTGATGTAGCATGTTTCTTGGTAAGGGGATTCCGCTCCTGAATAAACCTTCACCACTGCCAAACAGCTATGCTGTGAAGTCACCCAGAAACCAAGTAGGTCCTTCTGTGCTGAACTCTATGAACCAGGACATGTTTGAGAGGCCGTGCTGGGCCCTAGTGAACCTGTGGCTGCAGGAAAAGCAGGGATGCCGATCCTGACTTTACTTAAAATTTTGATATTTTATTTGTCATGGATCGCATGAATTTTGATTTTTTAAAAATTTACAAGATATCGTTTATCTGGAATCCGGAGTCTGCTTCTGTCGCCCCTTTAGGTTTTCCGCCCAGGACAAGTTCCCCGCTGGCCTCGCTCTGGCCCCGGCTCCATGGAAGAGTCCTTCGCATTTCTCTGGGAAATGGGGGAGAAGGCTGTGGTGCTCCCCCGTGCGCCTGCTCCAGCGCTTCTTCCTCGCCGCCTCCCGAAGCCTGGTTATGTGGTCGTAACTGAGGCCGATAAAGTCCCCCCATTCGCGGAATTAATTGTCTGGAAGTGAAGATACACAAAACCATATTAAACGCATTTATAAAACCCAGAGTAAACACATTTATAAAACTTAGTGTAAACATGTTTATAAATAATTTTTTGTTTTATTTGTGCAAAGAACTGTGAACAGAGAGCACATTGTGATAGGCTAAAGAATGGAGGACGTGGTGATGGAGAAGCTTACTTAGAGTAGCTAGGAATCGCTTCAGAGAGGAGCAGGGAATCCGGGAGAGAAGCAGACAGGACAATAATGTCCACCCTTTGGCACTGGAAGTAACAATCTGCCGAAATAAAGACCTGAGGCTGAGCAAACCTCTTTGCTGTATCCACTGGGAGTTTCAGGATCAAAATCCTGTGCTCTGAAAATGTGTTTTTCTACTGTGTGTGTTTTTGTGTTGTTAATTCCCTTTTCTCTAGCTTATGATGAAAATGTCAGCTTGATTCAGCATTCAGGAGCTGTTATGTGTAACGGTAAGGAGGCTTGTGCATGCTTCTCTTTTGGGGAATGGCAGGCCAAGGAGAAACCAGAGTGAACAAGCCCCAAGGGACAGAGTGGAGGACCCCTTAGAGAGCTACCCCCAAGGACAGTCTGCTCTCTTCTGAGTCCTCTGGTAAGACCTAGGAGTTGTGTGCATTGTTTTATCTGGAACCATCCCTTTGCTCATTCTGCAGAGTTCAGTACCTCATTATCAGTTACCTTCCATGTTCTAACATCCTGATGCAGTGACTAATTCTCTTTTGTTAATGCTTTTCATTAAGAAGTTATTTCAGAAAATAGAATTCTGACAAAATGTAAGAGTTAAGAAGAGCGTATCTGTCTTATTCCGTGGCCAACAGTGCATCTGACTCCTCACGTCCTCCTCTGTCTTTCGCCTCAGAAGGAAACACTACTCTCCTGCACCGCTCTGTTGTCCATTAGGCATCTTCCATGCTGCCCTTATTTTCTGCACACACACACTGGTGTCTGCGGCGGCTGAGAACTGATGCTCTGTGCACGAGTCCCACGCCATGCCCAGTGTGGAGAGGCCCCTTCTTGCCAGTGTGTGGGATGGCAGGGCGCGGCTTGATGTGCTTTGGAAGCACTGTAGAATGGAGTGAAATGTTTATTTTGCTTGGGTACTCTGTGAGGCTTCACATATGAGCAAATATGGGTCCCAGTACTTGAAAGACGCCTAATAAATATGTACGAGTGAAAGATTTATAGACCATACACTAAATGAAGACTCTGGAATGCGCTCAGTTACACTGGCCTTTTCTATACAAATGAGGGGAAGATATTCTTTAACAAGTTGTCGAATCATGCGTGCGTTCATTGGGAGGTAAGTTAGCACAGTGATGAAGCACCCTGATCTGGACCTGTGACCCATGTGCCAATGCCAGCTCCACCAGCCTGGGAGACTCTGAGCCCTCAGACTTCAGTTTCCTCATTGGTGAAGTGGGGATAACATTAGAATCTACCTCATAGGGTTTCTGTGAGAATAAATAATCCGGGTGAAGCCCCTAGTGCAGTGACTGGCAGCTAATCAGTGTCCAATAAATGGAGCTGTTTTTACCAGCGTCAGAAGTGGCTTGGAAATTTTGTTAAAATGCCAGTGCTTGATTCCCACTGAGGCCCACTTAGTCGGCCTCTAGGTTCAGGCCAGAGAAACTGTGCTTCTAGCAAGCACACCAGGTTCTTCTTACACAGGCAATCTGGCACACGTTTCTGTAGTGGGGTTTCTCACGTTCAAGACTGAAAGGAATAAATGCTTGAATATTAAAGTTGGAAAAACATGGATTTTAATTGCAGTCTTCTATCCCTTCCTTTCTGTCTGATTTTGGACCATTACCTGAATTCCCTGAGCCTCGGCTTCCTAACTTTAAAGAGAGAACATACCTTCTAGATTAAGGAGACAATGGAACGTCAGGTACTAGACACTCAGGCGCGCGAAGTGCTCGGTAAAGCATGGCCTCTGCTCTAAGGAGCAGTGCCAGCCACTGTACGAGGCGCTGGTTAGAGACCAGAGGCCTTTAGGTCAGAGTGCACGTGATCCAGGCTGGAGAGTGCTCTCCAGATGCCTGGTCCGGCCTGGTGGAGGGCTTGCCCCTTTAGCATTCCCGGCAGGTAGCGGCTGCCTCGCTGTTAGGCAGCTCTCTACGAGAGCTCCTCCTTACAGCCAGCCAGAGCCGCCTCCTTGGCGTTCTAGCGATTGGTCCCTGCACGTTGGTCCCTCGGGCCCCTGAAAGTGAGCTTGTCCTTGGTGGAAGCTGCCGTCTTAAAGAAGCCGAAGGCAGATCTCATACGCCGCGACTTTACTTTCTCAGGTCCACAACCCCAGCTTCTTCAGTTTTTTTGTGGATCTGATGACCTGGGCTCCTCCATGCCCACATTCTGCCCCCACTAGCAGGGGTCCCTTCAGCTGTGGGGATGTGTAGGAAAAGCTGTAGGGGCGTGGATGCCCCAGCAGAGTATGTGTAGGGCCACTTGAAAGCCCTCTCTGGGAACCATTTCTCATAAAATCCTGCCCCTGCATCTGATAATTTTTATTGGCCTGTAATGCTGAAGCAGATAGATTGGACTATTGTAGAAGAACACTGAAAGGATGAATAGGAAAAATATGTGCTTTCTGAACAGGTCTCAGAATATCCTGGAATCTTAATCTAAGTCTTCAATTTCTGTTTAAAAATTATTTCTTTGGAATGCAGACATAGCTCTAGCCTATAAGGCTCATTGCTCATGCCTTCCCTCTGCTCATAAAACTAAAAATGCCCTGGGACTTGTTTGAGAAGACTATGCCATTTAAACCCTGAGAGCTAATGAGAAGGCCAAAGCATACATTTGATAAGCTTTGTCATCTTTTTGTCTGCAGATCATAGACCTTGCATTTTAATTTACTATACATAATGCTTTCTTAATGAGTTCCAGTGGATGGCCATTGAAACATGCTGGAGCAGCTGCCGACGTGATTATGGGGGGAAAAAGCACGTTTATTTGATTTACGCGATATGCAGTAAGGGTAACTAATATTTGCAGCCAGGGTACAATAACAGCAAGGAAAAAAAAATCTTCAGTATTACTGTGGACAGGAGAAAGGTGCTAAATCAATTTATTTTTCCTGTACGTGTGAAAACTGCTAATTGCAAGCTAATGGAATTGCATTTCAGTGTTGAGCATCTTGCTAGACAACAGTGTGCTTTATGCCAGAAAGTTCATATTAGGCAATGCAATTATCAGAGTTATTTTTTAAGTGAAAATTGAGTTGAGGCTTCCTAGTACTGACTTTGGCTAAGTTATAAAGCTTTGCCTTTAAAGAGGAAAGAAAAGACTGGAGGCAGCTCCTTAGAACATGAACAAAACCAGAGATGGAATCACCACAGTCATGAACAAGAGTTATAGGGCTCTGGTGCTGGTAAATGTCGAAAGCCACTTGGATATACGTTGCCTCATTTAAGTCTGTGCTGTATTGTTCCCATTTTTCAGATGATGAAACCAAAGCTTTACGGGCTTAATTAATATGTCCAAGTTAGGAAATGATCAAATGATGATTTGAACTCCGGCTCTCTGGCTCTAAATTTTATTTTCAGGGATAATACTACCTGTCTTATTTTAGAGCATTGTGGTCTCAAAAAAATCATGATATGAAAGTAGTCATCAAGTCATAAAGTGCTCTCTCTATGGATATATAGGACGCTTATTACCGTTATCAAGATAAGGCCAGAGGGTGGGAAAGCAAAGTGGAAAATAATCAAAAGCCTGAAGTCGAAGGGGGAAGGCAAGTAAGAAGAAAATGGTTTCTGATCTGCCCCCTCCACACGGCGCATCCCGCCTGGTCCCCATCATCGCTGCCGGTCACTTAGCCAGGTCGCTTCCTTTCCGGAAGCCTTGGGGCACGGGTGGTAATTTCCATCTTCTCCCTCTCTCTCACTTACACACAGGCCCCTCTGCTCCCACGCTCCTTAGTTATTTCACCGCTCCCCTTCGCCTGTTGTCTCCTTGTGCTATCCCGTGAGCCCGGATCTCAGCTTCACTCGTTCCTCTGTGTAAAGAGTACAACCCAGGACCAGCTCATGCACCGTCACACCGCGCTCTCCCTTGGCCCAGGCACGTCGGAGTGTGTCGGGCTCTTGGTGGCGTCGCTGTCTCTTGGTGGTGCTCGCTTTGGCTGCACCCACCCCCTGTGCCTGAGCCTGCTTGGCCTGAGCCGTCCGAGGCCCCGAGGCCCCCTGGACAGTGAGTGTGGTGAAGGCCTGGCCGTACCACCACGCGCCCTCATCTGGAGGCAGCCACATCCCCGTCTGCCAGAGCTTTCGTTTTCGCCAACCGTAGGGCTTCATTGTTAGCACCCTCCTAGAAGAAAGGAAAATGTAAGTGGGGATGCCTAGTTCCGTATCAAAAGCCTTGGGGTGAGCTGTTTTGGGATTCCGTATTTTTTAGAATGTTTGAGAGGCGAGGGGGGGTCTTACATTCTAACGTAGGTGTGGTGCCCTCAGCAGGGTCCAGGGCAGCTCCTCTTGGTCAAGTATGTTACTATTTCAGCAGCAAAACAGATGGAGGGTCCCACTAGCGGGCGAGTTTAACGGCCTCACCTCGGGCCCGGTGGGTCTGAGTCATTAAATGGCTCCTGGTTACATCAGGGTTTGCAGGGAAAGGGCTTCTCAGAGCTTTGGGGATTTCAGAATGGTGGCTGGCTCAGGGGCGGCAGCCTGCGGTCCCAGGAGAGTCACCGTGTGGTAACTCTCCATCCTTGTACCTTTCTGTGAACGCTTGGCTGTTCATTCTTTCCCTCGACAGCAGTTCAATACTCCTACAGTGAAATTCAAGGTGAATGTGGCTGGCCTAGCCCGGTGCTTTAAACACTTAGTGAAAACCATCAACAATTCTCTCGTCATACAACCTCTTAATTATACCATCTACCACGAACAGGCGCTCAGAATATTCTGAAGAATTTTCTCCCTTTTCCTTCTGGGAAACTGAGGCAAGATCCGCATAAAGGCACACAAAGTTTGGAGGGTGTGTGTAGCTTTAGAGGTTTTGTGTCAGTCTCTTCAGATCATATATTTTCTTCATATCCTTTCTCCCCCTGAATGGCGGCCACAGCCAAGCTACTGAGGTGTCTTGCCATCCCAAAGTCATTTCCAAATGTGTTCTGAGTTTCAGACCCGAATAATAATTTCCCAGCTTGGTTTCATTGTCTTTTCAGGCCATAGCTTTAACGAGCCATAGGGCCGATCAAGGTCATTGTATATGTTAGTGATGATTAAAAGAGAAAAGGCAGGCATGTGGGATGTTGATTGTGTCATTCAAAAACCCAAAATTGTTCAGGAACTCATAAATTAGCCCTGTTTAATGTTTATGAAGATAATTAGGTAAAGATTGCTTCACAGTAATAACTGTTATAAAAATGAGACCTTTTTAAAACCCTGATTTATAAAGCACTTATTTGCCTTCGTGAATTTTGGGGGCTGATTTATAAGCTGATTCACCATCTGTCTCTTCTTGGCAAAACAAAGGAGAAATGGTTGGATACTATTTTAGGAGCTAGACTAAAATATTGTATATTTTACATGAGCACAAAACAGGAGCTAGTTTTGTCTTTGACCATGAGCAACTTCTTTTTATAAAGTGTCTTCATTATTATATTAAATACTTAGTGATTATTTAAGGTGAAAAATATTCTAAATATAAAAAGTGAAGTTTGAAACCATATGGTGTTTCTACTAGACTTCTAGTCAAAGCTGCAAGAGTAAGCTCTTAGAGGAAGCATTCGTTTAGTTTACAGTATTGTAGAGGTTAACTATCTGGGGCCTATTATCCAAAGATGCAGCAATTACAAGTGTGGAAAGAACCACTGTATATCTGTGACTAATGTCCTCCATGTGCTGAATGCCTCCAGCACATGCCACAAGCTTCTTTATTTTCATTATCTCTAAAGGCCCAACAGCTATGCAAGGTCCAGGCTGTGTTATTATTCCATTCTTATGATGAAATAATCAAGGCTGAAGAGACTGAGTAATGTGCCCAAGGCTCGACCCCAGGGCTGTCTGACTCTGGAGGAAATGCTCTCCCTTCTATTCCAACCTTGATTCTTCTAAAATTTTGGATAATTGCAAGCAAATGTTTTTTAAACCAGTTGGCATATACCAATAGTCCAGACCATCAGACTTTTGGGTCAAGGTATTTTAAATTCAATCTTATTCTGAGTCATTCTCTCCTACTGTCAGCTACATAAAAATGTACTTATTTCACAGCCCTCAGAATTTAGTTCTAGCTGTATTTTCTACTTAGATCTGGCTTGATTCTCCTTAAACTGTCCTGAAATGTAAGCATGAATGTATAAACCGTATTTCCACTCCAGGACTATGATACAAATTGCCTTTCCCATCCCCTGTCTGTTTGTCTTAATTGTCTCATTTGTCTTGCTTAGATTGTAAGTGCTTTGGGAAACACTGAGACCTGCAGTCTGTGAAACCCACAGAACTTCTAGGGTTATTATTTTCTATTAGGTGAAGCAGCAGTCATCCAAGGGTGATAATTTTCTGTGGTTTTGGACAAAATGTCTGGTCTTGGGAGCAGAAGCCCTATACACACGGACACCCTGCTCTTATTTGAAGTTTTGAATGCTGCGCAATCTTGTGCTCTCAAAATTCTGTCTCTTAGTTTCCTCCTGATAGTACAATTCTGGAAGTCTCCCTATTTATGTGCATAATTTAAAAAAAATTTTATATCCTCTGTAGAAAAATATATCTGTAAAAAGAAGAAATACACTTGTGATCTTATAAACTAGTAATAATTTCATTTAGCGTTCTATTTCTCGAGAATTTTATTGCAATGAATATATTTTGAACATTCTTCTATACATTAACATTCTTCCATAGCTTCAGTTTTAATGTCTGCATAGCTGTTTTATGGATAGGCCAGTCCCATCTTTTGGAGAATTTCATGATTTTTTTTTCTTTTTATTGCTATTATTTGAGTACATTGCTTGTAATATTTTCTGATTATAATCATTGTTTTTGCAGCCTAAATCTTTAAGCACACTTTCATTCCTTTCTTAGTTTTAAGAGATTGAGGTATAATTGTTAGGTCAAAGTGTATGTGCTTTTTGTGTTTTTTTTTCAGTTTTTATTGTATTTTTTTGAAGACACGTAGATCATAAAAAATGTTACATTAAAATATATGTGTTTTAAGGGCCTTTAAACATACTACTAATTTGTTTTCTATAGAAGTCTTAAACAAAGGATTGGTACCTAAATATGCATATGAATCCTACAAAATCTAGAAAAAAATAGTGTAATAGAAAAATGACAAATGTTATTATATGACTAAACAATTTATGGAAAAGTAAACCAAAAGGAGCAGTAAACATGAAAACATGCTTGTCCTGACTGGTAATCAAGGAAACACAAATTAAAATCATGATTACCAGTTCACACCCCTCAGGTGGGGAAAAATTAAGTATTAGCTATAACCAAGTGGTTTTGAGGCTGTGAATCAACATAAATACATACACGACTGGCGAGAGTGTAAATTGGTTCAACAACTTTGGAGAATGATTTGACTATGTCTAGTAAAGGAAGTTTGAAAATTTCCTAAGCTAATGAGTACCTGAGAAAACTCTACAGGTGCATGAGATGTTATTACAGCAATGCTTCTAATGGCAAGAAACTGAGAAAAACTTAAAAGTCTATCTTGGAAGAATGGATAAATAAAAGTATAATACATTCATGCAGTTGCACACGACACACCTATGAAAATGAATAAAATAGAGCTACATTTATCAATATAAATCTCAAAAAATATTGTCAACGGTAAAATGGAGACCTCAAAAGAGACTTCTTTTTATGTTATGTATATAATTTATATAATGTATAAAACATGCAGAATATTATCATAAATTGTTTTCGGGAACATTCACATGCAACAAATATATTAAAAGCATGTGTAAAACCCATGATAAGGGGGTAGGGGGTTTAGTGGTGGGTGGGTTGATGGTGGTGCAAGGATGTGAGTGGGGCTGATGGTGCTGGAATGTGAGGGGGAGCAGGTGGGGCTTGGGCTGGCCTGTCCATGGCACTGGGGGAGGGCTGGAGGAAGGAGCAGGTGACCTCTGGGGATCTGCAGGTCTGTGGTTAAAACTACAACGGTGGGAATGTTCTTTTGGCAAATATGGCAGGGGAGGGTCACCGGTGCAGGGCGTCAGGGGTGGGAGGATATGTGGGAAAGGGTGCACCTGGGCATGCTTCTGTGGAATACGAAAGTGTTCATCTTGTCATAGTGTGTTATCTCAGTAGGTGGAGACCCACACAGTAAACAAGAAAATATTAAACTCCCACCTGGGGAGTCCTGTTACATTTTCAAATCAAGGGGTAAGAATGCCTACATATGGAAGTGCCTAATAAAAGAGAACAGAACAGTATGTTAAACCCTCAATATTAATGCATGTAACTTTTAACCATATTCTTCAAAAATTGAAACCTAGTGATGGCCACAGGTTCTGAGGAGAGGGGGACGGAGGAGTGGGTGCAGCAGAGGGCATTTTGCGGGCATTGGAATTGTTCTGCATGAGCTCAAAATGACAGGGCCAGCTCATTATGCATGTGTCAGAACCTACAGGAGTGGTTGGTGCAAAGTGTGAACCGTGATGCAGACAGTTGGCCATGGTTAGTAACAATGCTTCAATGTTTATTCATCAGTTGTAGCAAAGGCACCCTATACATGTAGGATTTTATTGGTAGTGGAGGATGTGTTGGGGGTAATGGAAATCCCCTATATTTTCTGTGACTTTCCATAGACTAAAGCTTCTTGGAATAAGAAGATACTGAGGGAACATACAGAAGAAATTGTCAATAAACATAAAAGATAACAGAAAAAAAGCATGGGTGAGAATGAGATATTCACCATGGCGATGCTATGTAGAGGAAATAGAAGGGGCTTCAGTAATATCTGTCGTTTTAGCTCCTGTGCTGGATGAGTAGGGCATGGATATTATTCCTCTACACTTTTTAACCTGAAATGCATAATCATGGTAAAGTGAGTGATTTGTAACCCACCTGTACCATTGCTAATTATCCATTCCCCCATAGCCACACGCTTTTTAGTTTGCCTTGTGATAGGCCCCAAGCCAGTTGAAGGCACTCACAAGTGCTAAGGGCAGTGGAACAGGATTTCCTCTGTAAAAAGCCACCTGTTCCTGGAGACACCCATATTTCCATCTGGGCTAATAATGCAAGTCTGTGCTTGTTTTTGTGTCAACTGTGTGCAGCACACAGTGCCGGGCCCAGGACAGAGGGCATGAGGTACCGTCTCAGACTGAGGAGCCCACAGTGGGTCTGAACTTCATGCATGAAGGCTGACCTAACATCCTTCAGGCTCTGAAGCCCCTTTTCACTGAAAACTATCAACAGTCATGGCACCCAGCCCTGCTCCCTCCGGTTTGGCTCTGCCTTTATCTCTCTGTATGGTTAGAGTTCTCCAGAGAAAGACCCAACAGGAGATTATTGGGGGACGGGGAGGGTGTCTGTGTGAGTGTGAAGAGATTTATTTCAGGGAATTGGCTCATACAACTTGGTGTACCGATAAACCAAAATCTAGAATTTCTTCTTCCTCAGGGAAACCTCAGGTTTTACTATTAAGGTCTGTCAACTGATTGAATGGAGCCCACCATAGTGCCACGGGTAATCACCCTCACTTAAAGTTAACTGATTGTAGAGGTTTTAACCACATCTACAAAATACTGTTGTGTTCGCAGCAGCTGGCCCCATAGCTTCGCCAAGCTGACACACACAAATCAGCCATCACGCGTCTCACACAGGGCGAGGGGGACTGTTGTAAAGCCCAGCTCCAGCTGCGGCTCTTCTGCACTTAAGCTCTGGTGATGCTGGATGCTACCCGTCCAGGTCCTGAGCTTAGTGTCCGAGGCCTGTGTGACCTGAGCTAGGCCCACGCCCTGCCCAGCTCCACACTCTGCAGGCCAAGCCGGTTCTAGGCGGGCTGCTCACTCTTGCATTCATCCGGGACTTCCCGGATACTTCCGCCTTTAGGAATTTTCTTCCACCTCTACCTGCTTAGCAAGCCCTCATCCTTTGCGGCTTAGCTCACGTGGAAGCCCTCTCACTGTGCTTCTGCGCCCCTGCGCACATCGGGGTCTGCGCGTTACCGCCCTCGGCCGCAACTCTTGGTTTGTGGCTATAGCTCCCTGATTAGACTTACAAGCTTCTTAGGGCCAGAGACTGCCTCATGTTTGTGCACCCAGTGGCACAGTATTTACCATACAGCAAGACCTCGGTAAATGTTTGCTGGTTTAATTGGAATTAGCAGCGATCTCGGGCGTATTTGTGCGAGTGTGTTTGTGAAGTTGGTAGAGCAGAGCAGTCCGCCCCCCGTCTTTTGCATTTCATCCTGTTCTTTAGGGTCCTTGCTTAGGTAATGCCGAGTATTCTGAAGCTCCATCCAGTCATTACGGGGTGGGGAACATCACCTAGCGCATCTTCACCTGCACCCTGCGGACACACGTGCTTTATTTCTTCATCTTGGGCATCAGCACAGACAGAAAGCGATGGGCTTCAGGGCTCAGGCCTGTGAGAATGTACAGCAAATCTCTCCAGGAGTTTGAGAGACATCGACTGGCCTTCTTTGGCTTTTCTTTGAATTCCTAAAACTGGGGTCGCAGTGATCACGTATTCCACAGCGACGTGGGAGGCGCAGGCCCCCTCAGAGAAAGCGCCGTGCGAGCAGAGGCGGCGGGAACCCAGCGCGCCCCCCGCGTGCTGTCCCCACGACGCCGTTCCTGCCGCCCTGGCCCAGGGCAGCGTTCTCGTCCTTCTGTGAGGGAGGACTACGAGAGAGCGACTTCCGGTTGCCGGGCATCTGCCGTCACGTGAGGGCCTTCCGGCACTTCCGCTGCCAGCAGCCGTGCGCGGCCGGGCCACAAACAGCGCACAGACGCCTGGCCTCGAGGGAACGCTCCGTCAAACAGGAGCTCGTCGCCTGCCCTCGTCGGAAGACGGCGGCGCGGACGCCACAAGGGCTCAGGCCGCCCGAGCGGCCGCCGCACCGCGGGGCCCAGGCTTCCCTTGCGGTTGTCCCCTCCCGGGGGCAGTGCTGCCGTGCCCACGCCGGCCCTGCCAGGTAGCAGGCCGCGGGACTCTGTCTGCTCGGGGGAGCGGGTGCGGGGGCGGAACGTGTCTTCCTCAGAAGTGCTCGGCCGGGAGCAGGGGCGCGGGAAGAGGCGTGCGCATGCGCGTGTGCTCCCAGCGAGCATCGAGGGTATGAGGAGCTGCGCTGCAAACCTCAGCGTGCCACAGCTGCGTCAGCCCTGGGCGTGGGCGGAGGGTGGGCACAGACCACCCTAACTGGTCAAGATTCCTGTGCTGATTGTGCTCCAGGTGCTGGGAGGGCAGGGGTGAGCGGGGTAGACGTCCCCTCTGCTCTAAAGGTGCTGAGGGTTTATGCAGGAGGGAGACCCCAAGGCCCGTATCAGGGTGACGAGTGGCTGGACGGGGCGCCCAGGAGCCCCACACAGGCCTGCTGGAGCCGGGGGCTGGGGAGGCCTCTGAGCAGGCCCAGCCAAACCAGCCCCAAGCAGAGAGGAGAGCTGCGGAGGCGCGTTCCTTTCCACGCAGGTGTCGGGTCCTCGGGGGCTGCTGGCCAGGGAAGGAAGAAGCCGCAGGCTGCCCTTTGACACCTTTACACTCTGTCTTCCTCACTGAGTCTATTCATTGTCTGCTGTTTAGAAAAAACATGCAATGCTTCATCAGGGTGCGCTACATTGCCTTTCTCAGATACCCATTGGTCTTAAATCTCTCTTCTCCGTGGCCCGGTTGATAGGGGTCACTGCTATAAGCCCTGTCATCGTGGATCTTGATTAAAGGCCATTTTATTTTAATTTTTGAAAATAATTTATTTTTTAAAAGATACTTAGATTGGGTAGATGTTATGGAGAATATATAGGGGATTCCCATATGCCCCACTTCTCTTGCTTCCCACATTTTCCCACATTGACAACATCTTTCATTGGTGAGCTACATTCATTGCAATTGACAAACATTTTGGAGCATTGCCACACAGCATGGGTTATAGTTTACATTGTAGTTTACACTCTCTCCCACTTCTGTAGGTTATGGCAGGATATGTAATGGCGTGTATCTGTCGTTGCAATGTCATTCATATACATAGGATGGGATATTACTCTGCTGTAAGAAGGAATAAAGGCTATTTTAGTATGTGCTTGTCTCACCATCTTCAGGGCAAGGTGCTGGACAGTGGGGAGTATGTCTCTGATCTAGTCCTGGGGTACCACTCGCTCCTAGTTCTCCTATCTCTTTGGAGTTCCTGGGAGTCTCTGCATCTTTCTCCATCCTTGTGCCATTTTTAGAGACCCCTCCCAAGCCACTCCACTCCCCCTTCGGCAGAGCACTCAATATACCAGTGACATTCCACTCTCAATCCTCTTCGAGCTGCTTATTGTTTGTCTTTGTGTCACTGATGAACAATAGACATGAGCATATCCTAGGAATCTGCCTTGGACTGTTTGTTATTCAATGGTGGGGCCCCGGGGTCAAGAGGAAGGTGAAGCAGTTCCGAGAGAACCTACATATCTGTGACAAGCTGACTATAGGACCTCCTACGGGGACAAAGTCTCGAAATGCCCCCTTTTATGGTGGAAGGTCTCAGTTCCTCATTTTACAAAATAATGCTCTTTGTTCTTCAGCAATTACTAGTTTGCCAGAGGAAGGCAACAAACAACCCTAGCAGAACAAGGAAGATACAGAGAATATTCCAAATTCTTAGAAGGAGATTTTTGAATATCATTAAATGCACTTGATGTGTACACATTTGGAGCATATTTTAGACCTCAAGTTATGGACTAGAATGATCATGGCCAAATATAAATTGAAATGTGTTTTTAGGGAGTCACTTCCGTACAAAGCCCCATAAAGAGACATCTTGAGTGAGTAGGTCATAAAAGCAAGTGAAAAGGAAGAAATCAAAGACCAAAGGTTAATGTGGAGCCAGGGAGGAAGGGTAAGTGATTTATGAGACAACTCAAGCGAGCGATCAACTCCTTCTCAGGGCTCCCGGGTCTGATGGAGGCCCTGGATGGGCTGGCAGTGAGTGTGTGTGTTTCCACGTGGTGTGAGGACATGCTGGGGGCCGGGGAAGGGCTCCAAGGCTGGGCGAGTGGGCAGTAAAGAGACGTCTATAACACACTGAGAGTCCGACTTGGAAGGTACCATTCAAGAGGGCCATTTCTGGCTTACTTTGGCTTTGGCTAGATCACTGTCTGCTTGTTGAAGCCACCTGAGCAGGCCAGCTGAAAGCAGTTGACATGTCAGAGATAACATAATATCCATTACTTGTGCACTCTGGCATACGGGTTCATATAAGCTCTTTCATCTGCATATGTTTGGGTCATAAGAATTACAGCAAAATTAAGTACGTTTCTGTCCTTCGGTGGCTGCTGTTCTTTATTGTGGAGTCGGAAAGTTGGTGTGGGATTTTATTGGGCTTACTAGAGCAGCACACACTCATACCCGTAAACATACAGTGAGCACAAAATGGTGCAGTGGCACAAGGCACTGCAGAAAGTGGAAAGCGGTTTTCTCTGCAGTTCATTTGGAGGGGCATGGAAGATATTTAATGCATTTACTCTATCAAAACACATACCTGGGTTCTGTGGTCTTGAAAGGGCTCTTTGAGAAAGAACAGCTCATCTCTGCCCTCATGAAGCTGCCAACTTTTATAAACCAGGGTGCCAAAAGAGCTTGAGCAAAATGGTGGATGAAGAAGAAAAACTCAGTCTTCCTGAAGTGCGCTGGGTATTACAACTACTTTGCATTAGAGGATAAAGTTGAAGAAAGTGGTATGAAGGAGCCAAAAACTAAATTTCTTCTGGAAAAGTATAGGAAGCTGTCCGTATTCCAGTCAAGTATACCTGCTGTGATTCTCTCCTCCATTTATTTCATCTGCCACGTTGCCTACCTTGCAGGGCCTTGTTTTTAATTCTGAATTGAATGAACTGCCAAGAGCCCAAGGTAGTAATGTAAAATGTAAGTGATATACTTTAGTTGCCTTGAAAAGTCCTCCATATGCTACCTGTTTCTGAATACCTGATGGAAAGTCATTGATGAATTTCATCAGCAAACCAAAAGGGACCACAATTAGTCCTTCGTTTATTATTTCTAATTGAGAGTGTCTGAGAGCAACAGTTTTATTTAAAATATTAATACTTTCCCACAGAAGAGTGGGGGATTTCTTTGGTAATGTGCGACTGTTTGTTCTACATAAGAGGTGACAGTGTAGATTTCACTATTTTGGGGTTTCCAGTATGAAAAACAGTTTTGTCCATGACCTCATACTTTATGTAGGTAGCATTCTAAAAATAAAAACTGTCAGACTCCTACTTTAGGCACTGAATAGGTAAGTACAAAAAGAGATGTGTAACCTAAACTGCCAAGTAAGCCTGGCTTTCCCCTCCTCTCTAGGTAATTCTTATACCTCTCCTTTTGTGAGCATTTGTTCTTATAAACACATCTTTAATTTAAATGCCTTGCCATGTTCGTTTCCTCCCCTTATTTGTCTCACTAGAATCAACTGATCACTCGCCCCTTAGAGCTTACCTCTCGTCTATCATTTAATGATGGATCGTGACTGTTTATTTCATTGTCCGTGTCCAGGCCTGGATGTGAGCGACTTGAAAGCATAAAATGTGCTCTTCATCGTTGTAGCTCTTACACCTAGCACAGCTGGGCCCGACCCCACTGCAGAGGCAGGCAGCGGAGGGTGGAAGCTGGTCAGGGTTCACTGAATTCCTCCTGTTCCGTACTAGAACATGAGCTCAGTCAGGCAGCTCAGGCTATGCAAGTCGTAATCGGCCTTGACCTCGCTTGGCTTACAAAAGCCTGCTCGGGGGTCTGTCAGGATGCAGCAGGGCGGGGTCTCTGAAGCCACGGGGCTCGTTGGGCATCTGTAAGGCTGTCCGTGAGCACAGCCTTCCTTGTAGAAGCCTGTGAGGGAGCTAGCAAGGCCCACTCTGGCGCAGCAGAGTTGTCTAAGGCAGCTAGCTCTTGGTTGGGCACTGGCTGTGGGAGGCCAGGCAGGCATTTCAAAATGAATCGAAGTTTCCTGAACTCTGAAGATCCTAGCTCCAGTATTCACGATACTTATTCCAAAGACTCTACCTTGAGCTGATAACTGAATTCACTACTTTGGTTCCCTCTTGAGCCAGTTTTACTCTCAACTCTAAAGTTTCTGTGGATAAGATCATCTGCCCAGTCACCCAGTCTTGAAATATTGGAGTCAACTTTATTTTTTATTTATTTATTTTACTTCTTCCTGGACTGCCCTATTTAGTCTGTTGTTGTCAAAAGGGTTTCATTTCAGCTTGATGCTAGGCATTCATCTTTTTCTTACAGTTTTACCGTCATTGCCCTTCTGCTCACTTAGCCCTAGTAACTGTTATTTTCTACACAGCCTTCTTCTTGGGTGGCATGTACATCTGAAATTTTTCCATATACTAGTTGAGGGCCCATGGGAATCTCTTTAAATATCTCTCATATTTTTTCCCATTGAAAAATAATATATAGTAATGTCTTATTCATATTGTGTTATTGCATATTATTGAGAGATGTTAATCTCTCAGTACTAGTCCAAGTTTAATAACTGAAAATCATGAAATTTATCCAAACATGTCATCAAGGGTTAGGAAGTGGTGAGTTGACCAGGTGTGGTTGAAAATGGTTATTCGAAAAAGCAAACATTTTTTGTGTTTACACCCTACTGAAATGTAAACAAATAGCATTATGCATATAACAATACTGCACTATTTAGCCCCAACCCTTCCTTCCCCTGCCCTGCATTTATTAGCTCTCCTTTCATAATTTTTTAGCTTTTCTTTCTAAGAAGATGTAGACTTCTTAGGGCAGAAATTGAATGCCTGGGTTCTAATCATGTGTAGCACAAGGCATGTCTTTAATGAGCCAGTTGAGCTTGACAATATTAGATTGTTTTGACCTCTAAAAATGGCAGCTTCCAGTTGTCCAGCCTATAACAGCCACCCTCGATTGATGGTGTTTAAAATGTTCCCATTCACTTAATTTCTGTGGGAAGAACATCCCTTGATGAAAAGGTTTACCTGTTTAGTGGCAAAAACAAACCAAAACAAATCAGACAAAACGAAACTGTGAACACTTGTAAGAACACTTTGATTTTCTAAACTCCTGTCAGGTGAATTTGAAATAATGACCCTGCCTTGCTTCTATTCATTTTCCTGGACCTCAGTGTGGAAAACTAGAACAACGTTGATGTGTCCACCCCCCTCAGTCCTGTGATGCACACATCTCACACATGCCTGCACAGAGTTCAGAAAGAACTCTGAAGCTTGCGCGTGGGTGGCTGGAGACCAGGGTTTCCCCCCAGATCAGCTGCGAGTCACTTTAGCTGGGCCACTTCTTCTTATAAATAAGATGATTAGTCCCAGCACCCTCCACAGCCCTTCTCAACCCCGTGAAATTCTCCTGTTGAGAAGAACCTAACAGTTGAGAAGTTTTCATGGTAATCTGTTGTTCACTCTACCAGTTGGGAAACTTGGTTTCTGAAGGATTTTTCTAGAGTGCAGAGTTCCCCTTTCATTATAAAAGAGGAATCATCCCTTCATACTGAAGCCACCCCTCTTGCCGTGTGGGTAGCCGTGTGGCAACTCTGGCAGGAGTCAGCTCTTGGGCAGGAGGCAGGAAGGCCTGGCGCAATGGCACGTTTGGTGCCCTGACTCTGCGGGAGCCGACCCCCTGGTTGTGAGGGGGGAGGAGAGACAGGGCGGAGGTGGGTGTCAGCATTCCCCACATGGCTACAGGGGGATGTAAAAGCCATGATGGCTTTGCCCTTCTATATGTGTAGCATTTATAACTTGTCTGCTTTTCCAGTTGTTACCACACTTTTCATTTATTCCAAAAAAAAAAAAAAAACAACGTTTATTGAGCACTTACTGTGTGCCAGGCATTCTGGAGACATACATCAAGCAATTTCAACTTGTGTTGTAGAAAGTGCTACAAGTGTTGGCTCAGGGTGCTTCGAAAGCATGGAACGGGCATGCCCTTCCTCCCATTGTCCATGCATGAAGCATCATGGGGCCATCTCCTGAAAGAACGTCAGTGTGCCTAGGGCGTAAGGAATAGGAGAGCAGTCAGGGTGGAGGAGAAGGCAAGCCTTAAGTGGCGGCCAGCTCATGCAAGGCCTTTTAGGCCATTGATGGGTTTGAGTGGTTGTCCATGTAAGGACTCCACACCCCAAACAGCCTCCTGATATGAATAGAAAAGAGCTTATGATTCCCATTTTACAGATTTTATAAATGACAGTAGTTTGGCTAAGATATGTCAGACTCTCATGTTTTAGAAGGCTTCCACTTTAACACATTCATTCACTAACAGGCACCACGGACCAGAGAAGTAAACTTTAAATGGGGCAAGTTCAAATACTTGATATAATTTGGAGCCAGGTACCTACGTGTACCTTGAATTATGGAGCAAACCAATAATGGAGCTTTTGTGCTGGATTTAAGAATAATGGAGCATCAAAGGGCTCATGGTATCGAAATTGCGCTCTCAAGGTTTTTTGTTTTTTTTTAGGGTTTTTAAAAAAATTTATTGAAGTATATTGCTCATACATAAACATACATAAACAATAAGTTTATAGTAAGAGTTGTGAAGTTGCAAAAAACAAGCATATATAACATCACACAGGACTCTCATAACTCACCCTACCACCAATACCTTGCATTGTTGTTAAACCTTTTTCACTAATGATTAAAGAGCATTGTCAAAATATTACTACTAACCAAAGTATTTTCCCCCAGCCCACCCTATTGTTATTGTTATTTATTTATTTATTTTTTTAAAGATTTATTTATTTATTTAATTTCCCCCCCTCCCCTGGTTGTCTGTTCTTGGTGTCTATTTGCTGCATCTTGTCCGCTTCTGTTGTCATCAGCGGCACGGGAAGTGTGGGCGGCGCCATTCCTGGGCAGGCTGCTCTTTCTTTTCACGCTGGGCGGCTCTCCTTACGGGTGCACTCCTTGCGCGTGGGGCTCCCCCACGCGGGGGACACCCTTGCGTGGCACGGCACTCCTTGTGCGCATCAGCACTGCGCATGGGCCAGCTCCACACGGGTCAAGGAGGCCCGGGGTTTGAACCGCGGACCTCCCATATGGTAGACGGACGCCCTAACCACTGGGCCAAAGTCCGTTTCCCAGTTATTGTTATTTTTATATCATTTATATATGAACATATATAAACAAAAACAATAAACAAGTATATAGTAAAAGTTGTGAATTTACAAAGCAAACATGCATAACATTGTACAGGGGTCCCACTCATGAACCCTCCACCAACACCTTACATTGTCGTGAAATGTTGGTTACCAATTATAAAAGAATATTGTCAAAATGTTAATACTGATTATAGTACTTATCTTACATTTGGTGTGTTTTTTCCCCCAATCCACCGTAATATTATTTTTAAAATATATTTTTTATGGCAGAAGTTGTAAACTTATAAAACAGTTGTGCACATGTGCAGAATTCCCAAACAACACACTTCTATCAACATACCACACTTGGTATAATATTTGTTACAGATAAGATAATATCATCTGATTGTTACCATGTCCATAGTGTTCATTTAGCACACATTTTCCATACTGACCCATTATCAATGCAGTCCATCTTTGTCACAGATGCAAGAATATTATCACTGCTAACCACAATCCATAGGTCTCTCCAGTTGTATTTTTCCCATGCTTCTCCATATTCTCTGCACCTGCAGTAATGAGGTACATTTAACTAGCTCACAAAGGACACTCTTACCTCTGTACCATCAACCACAATTCTCATCCACCGCTTGGTTTACTGTGCTATTCAGTTCCTAGTTTATGCTCTAGCATTCTGTCAATGGACATTTACATAACTAGACTACCATTTTCAGCCACATCCCCATTTATAAACTGGCTGTTACTCACTATTTGTTACCATCCCATACATATCCACACTTTTACAGTAAAGCTAATTAAAACTTCTGCCTACATTAAACATCAGTAGTCTGTCTCAGTCCTCCTCTTATCTCCTTTAAGAATCCACCACCTACTACCAGGTCTTGAAGATATTTTCCTACAATTTCTTCTGGAAACTCTATGGTTCTTCCTTTTATTTTTAGGTTTTTGATCCATTTTAAGTTAAATTTTGGATAAGGTGTGAGATAGAGGTCCTCTTTCCTTCCTTTGGGTATGGATATCCCGTCTTCTCAGCATCATTTGTTGAATAGACTTTCTGCCCAAGCTGTGTGGGTTTGACAGGCTAGTCAAACATCACTTGATCATAATGTGAGGGTCTGTTTCTGAACCATCAGTTTGGTTCCATTGATCTATGTGTCTGTCTTTATGCCTACAACATGCTGTTTTGATCACTGTAGCTAGGTAATATGATTTAAAGTCTGGAGATGAGGGTTTGCTTTTCCTTTTTAAGATGTTTCTGACTATTCAGGACCCTTACCTTTCCAAAAATATTTGATAATCCTGTTTTCAACTTAAAAAAATGGTGGTGGAATTTTTATCTGAATTGCATTGACTCTGTATATTAATTTGTGTAGAATTGACATCTTAATGATATTTAGTCTTCCAATCCATGAACATGAAATGTTCTTCCACTTATTTAGGTCTTTTTATAATTTCTTTTAACATCAAATTGCAGTTTTCTGAATACAAGTGTTTTACATCTTTGGTTAACTTTATTCTATTAACTATTTGAGTTTTATCTGTTATATTTTATTTTCACCACTCTTGTGACACATGTAGTTATGTTTATTGATATAATCTTCATCCCTAGACTCTCTTCCAGGCCTCTCTCTCCTGTCTTTTCTTTTCAGGCTCTAGCACACCCTTTAATATTTCCTGAAAATCTGGTCTCTTCATTACATAGTCTCTCAGTTTCTGTTTATTTGTGAATATTCTAATCTCACCATTTTTGTAAAACAGTCTTGCTGGATATAAGATTCTTGGCAGGCAGTTTTTCTCTTGTAGCATCATAAATATATCATGCCACTGTCTTCTTGCCTGTATGGTTTCTGGTGAGAAATCAGCACTTCATCTTATTGGGTATCCCTTATATGTTATATTGCTTTTTTTCTTACTGTTCTCAGAATTCTCTCTTTTTCTTTGGCATGTGACATCCTGATTAGTGTGTGTCTCAGAGTTGGTCTATTCAGATTTTTTTAGATGTGAGTACATTGTACTTCTTGGACATGGATCTCTATGTCCTTCAACAGGGTTGGGAAATTTTCTACTATTATTTCTTCATATATACCCTTTGGCCCTTTTCCCTTCTCTTCTCCTTCTCGGACACACATGACACGTATATTTGCACCTCTTTTGCTGTCATTTAGTTCCCTGAGACCTTGTTCAATTTTTTCCATTTTTTTCTTCATCTGTTCTTTTGTATGTTCACTTTCAGAGGCCATTTCTTCAAGCTCACCAATCCTTTCTTCTGCCTCCTCAAATCTACTAATACATGATTCCAATGTTTTTTAATTTCATTGATTGCACCTTTCATACCCATAAATCTGTTTTTCTATGTACGCTTTCAAATTCATCTTTGTGCTCATCCACTGTCATCTTAATATCCTTAATCTCTTTAGCCATCTCATTGAATTTATTAAGGAGATTTGTTTGAACATCTATGATTAGTTGCCTTAACTCCTTTTATGTTATCTGGAGGCTTATCTTCATCCTTTAAAGGGGCCATATCTTTCTGTGTTTTGGTGTGGATTGTAATTTTTTTTTTTTGGTGTCTTGGTATCTGGCTTACTAGAGTATTTATTCTGGGTGCAGTTTACATTTTAGTTTGGGGCTTCCTGCCCTTTCTCCCTTGCTGCTTGTGCAGTAGGAGCCAAGGATGTAGTTGGTGCTATAAGCTGTGGAGGCTCAAGCTGCCCTCATTGCCCCAAGGACCAGTGAAGCTTCTTCCAACTTTTTCCTTTGCCAGGGGTAGGGACAGAGTCACAGCTGTGTGGAATATTCCAAGTTGTACAGTTCTAGACTATAGTTGCCCATAGAGACTGATGAAGTCACACCCCTTTTTCCCCTGCTTGGGGCAGTGTTGGAGCTGTAGGTCTGGGCAGCAGTCTATGCAGTGTGGGTCCAAGATGACCACAGTTGCTCCAATAGTCTTCTGATTATTCAGTCTGTGCCAGCCAAAAGTACCTGCAGTTACCTGGATAGGCTGGTGCAGGGCTCCTCAGCCTCCTCCCTACCAGAGGCGGGGCTGAAGCCTAGGCTAGGGCTGCAGGCTGATCTGGGTGAAAGAAACTGGTCCCTATCATCTCTGTGATTTTCGGTCAGCCCGGCTTCCCCTCAGACTGGAGGTGGAGTCAAAATGGTGGTTACCAGCCTCTTTCCAACTTGGGCAGATTCACACCCCAGCTATTGCCAGGGTTATATCTTAGCCACCTGAGTTTACTAATCAGCAGCCAAAATCAGTGGCCAACTGTCTCCTCCTCCCCTGTTTCTGGGAAATGGAGCTTCCAATTCCAGCCACAGAATAGCTCCTGGGACGGCTCATGCCACCAGAGTAGGATAATCATTGGCCTCTGTGTCTTGGCCAGTAATTTCCCGGAGGGGCTGGCGTAGGTCCCTGCAGCTTCCTCCCTGCTGGAGGTGGGTCTAGGCTAGACCTGCAGTCTGACCGGGATGGAAAGAAGCTAGCCCCCACCAGCACTGGGGTGTTTAGTCCACCCCGCTTCCCCTCGTGCCACTAGCGGAGTTAAGATGGCGGCTCCCGGTCTTTTTCTGACTTGGACAGGCTTAAACTTTAGCTGTCTCAGGATTATACTGTAGCCTGCTGATTTATTCCTCAGTAGCTGAAGTTGGTGCTCAACTGTCTCTTCATCCCCTGTTTTTGTGAAGTTGAACCTCCAATTCCAGTCGCGCAGCAGCTCCTGAGGCAGCTTGTGCCTCCATGGAGATTGGGCACTGGCCTCCATGGAGTGGAGCGCTCTGCTTAAGAGTCTTCTCTGCAGATGGGCAGTCTCCTTTTTCCATTTTTTCAAGGATATGGCAGGATGCTCTTCTGGTCTCCTGGAGCCCCCAAACAGGTGCTGCAACTAGCTCCAGAGAGCTCTGGGTATTTATTAACTGCCTAGTAGCAGGAGCTGACTCTAATGCTGCCATGTTGCTGGTTGTGATTCATAAGTTTTTTGGAACGGAATCCTGGAGGTGAAAGGCAGGAGAAGCAGCTGACTTTGTGCCCTACTTTGCTGGTGGGTTTACATGAAATAGGTTTTCTAGTTCTCTTTAGGATTACGAGCAAAAGTACTTAAATTTCCATATGTTCCCTTTCAGTAGCAGTGTATAATGCCTGTGGATTTTCCAGGAACATCACTCTGATCTCCAGGGCCATGTAAATGGAAGCAATGCACATTTTATTATGAATATAAGTGAATGTAAATGCTTCGTTATAAGCACAAGGGGACTTGTCCAGTTGCTGATTTTGACTGTCATAAAATACTCTGGTTGAATGCTCTATAACCAAAAAAAAAAAAAAAAAAAAGTGAATACTCTGGAGTGAAATTATGACTTCATGGAGGAAAACAGTAAGAGGAGATACTTAGGGGAGTTCATGCAATGTTTGTTGTGTCAGTGAGTCTTTGGTTGAGGGAAGCTCCTAAACTGCTGTTTTGTCCAGCCTTTTGGTTTTGCTAAGTGAGGAGAAATGGTGGCAAATACATGTTTCTTCCTTGAAAAAGATGATAGAGTGTGCTTCAATTCATGAGCAGACTGGTCAAGGTAATCTTTGCTTCGTTTCATTGTTTGCTAAGTTTGCTTCTTCTGTATGAGATATGCATTGCAAAGAAAATGATAAATCATTCCAAAAGTCAGTCAAACAGGAGTAGTGCTCTTTCTACCACTTGCTAGTCCAAATAAAATACCTTGGCAATGATAATTAAATTATTATATAGGTTGAAAAATTAGGTTTGTGGAGAGTATCCAACTTTTCCTATTATATAGATATCCTGGGAACGTTTCTAACTTTGTATTATTGTTTCAGAAATCAAATCCCAAAGCCTTGAAGAAAAAAGAGCAAAGGCTGTCAGGTTATAGGAAATATAAATTCAAGGGCATAGTGTATTACCTTTCTTAGTGCATTCTTGCATTAATCCAATTTATTTGTTTAGAAAAATTTTGAAGACTTCCTACTTGAAGCTGGATTTGGATTTGTTCACTTAGTGTTATTAAATGAAAACTGCAGAGTACCATTGTATGTGTTCAGATAATTTGTCAGAATTTTAAAAAGTAAATGGAGAATAAAATGAATCGAGTCAGCATCCAAAATATAATTATTTCATGCTTTCAGCCCTAGTTCACCCAACTACTGCTCCTTTTTAATTGTTATCCTTTATGAGATTTCAGAACAGGGGAGGTTCAAGTTGCTGACTAGAAAGAAGAAAAACACCAGATATTTGCATCTTGTGGCCAGTGAAACACATGGTAGCAAACAGACTATCTGAAATGAAGACTACTAATTAAAGGCTTTGCCATCTTAAGATCTACTTTAAAAGGTGTTGTTGCATGGTCTTGTCCCTTGGTACGGAGGAAGGAGAGTTTTCTGAGGCTGGTGAGGACATGGCTGCCCTGGAGAAGGACTCTGAGGAGGATGGTGTGGATTCAGTTGAAGGAGAGGGTGAGGAAGGAGAGGAATATTAGTACCCTTTTCTCAGCCCTCGTGCATGCCTCACTCCCAGTACGTGAGCTTCTCCATTAGCTGACAAAGTATTTAAGCTCTCTGGTTAGGTTGTCTTCACTTGATTGTGATCATGTCTTATTTTTCCACGTGTATCTGTAAAGTTTTCAATCATGTCTCACAGTAAAGGCTTTAAGAAAGGGTGAAAAAAAACATTGTTATTACAAAATGGATACGTTTCCATGAATTCTCCCCCCACCCATACACACACAAAGGATAGTTTAGAATATTAAAGTCTTATTTCATTTTGCTCCATGTAGATAAATATTATTAATAACTTGATGCTTATTTTTTTAAGATTTTTTAAAATACATATAATTTACTTAGAGAAATGGCATGATGCTATATGTATTAAACTGTTCTTGTTTACCTAATTATACATTTGGGCATCTGCCATGCCAGTGCACATAGGTAGATCTCATTCTTTTTATTTATTTTTATTTTTACTTTTTTCCATTCTTTTTAACATGGTAAGAATGTTTTATACCACAAGCCCTGCTTTTGTTAGTGGACATTTGGATTGTTTCCAGTTTTTCACAACTTCTAAGATTATTACAATGAAGGTCTTAAGCACTTATGAGGGAGTTTCTGTGGGTTAAAATTTTTAAGAGTGGTATTACAGGTTTAATAATAATAGCATAATGGTTGTTAGCTTTTGGGATCTTACTGTGGGTCACGTTTTCTGCTAAGCACGTGCAGTATTCCTTTTAATTCTTCCAGCAACCCTGTTAAATAGGTTCTCTTATGTTTCACCATCTTACCGATGAGAAATTGAGTCTTACTGAGATCAGAAAAACTCCCTTAGCAGGGAAGCGGTGGAACCTGGACTCAGACCCAGGACCTTCTGAGTCTGCTCCTCACCTCTTCCCTTCTGGCCCGCCATCGCCAGGCTCGCAGCAGCTGCAGAGGCACTCCGTCCAGAGGCCTTCCCTCTTCTCAGCCGGAGCTTCTGCCCCCAGAACCCCTCGGAGCTGCTGTCCTGGCGGTCCGGCCCCAGGACCTCTCCTTTCACCTTTCACCTTTCACCTTTCACCTTCCCACTTGGAGGCAGGCCTCAGCAGCCAGCCCTTCGCTCCCTGCCACCCACACCTTCTAGGTGCCACATTGGCCTCCGTCCCGGGACTGCCCTCCAGGCAGGAGGGGCAGCCCCCGAGTGAGAGAGGGAGAGGGGGGATTCCGGGATTTATACCCTCTGTCCTGCCAGGCAGCAGATCCAGCTGACCCGCCAGCCCAGAAGCAGTCCCCAGGAGCAGCGGTCCTCATAAAGAAGGGGAAAAGAGAAGGAAAAGGTTACTGCATACACCACACGGAAAGAGTCAGAGATGTGCTTTGGTATTTTGAGTTACAACCAGGACCGGAAACAGGCAAATAAGTAAACATGGGACGGAGGCGTTGCCATTCAGGGAAACTCACCTTGCAGGGGAAACCCCCTCCAGGGCTGATGGGTAGACCAGCTCAGTGCCCGGAGTGTATGGGCAGCACCGCGTGTTCGTGGGCTTTGAGCTGTGTGGTTGCGGTTCACTTGTCTGAACATATCCTGAATGTCCATCATAACCAGCCCTCTCCGTCTTTCCTCACGCTGCCCCTTCAAACACATCTTTTCTATCTAATATCGTTCCTTATTTCTAAACAAAATTATTTTGTGTCTGCGTTTCTGTGGCTTTCTGTCTACCACGCTGTGTGCTCTGTGCAGTAGGAGTCCTATCTCACTTTTCTTTTAGCCTCATCTCTATTTCTACCTTCTTTTAGCCTCATCTCTATTTCTACCTCCTTCATTCCTTCCTTTAGCCTCTCCAGATCTACCAAGCACCTCATCCGTGCCAAACACTGCCAAGCACATCGTGTCCCGAGAGGAATGATGCTGTATGTGCAAGATACAGCCTCTCCCCTCACCAGACTTGTAGGGTGAGAGAAAGTTCCAGAAAACTTACATCCTTGTATACTTTCTGGCATAGCAAATGCACTTAAAAATGCTTATTTATTACTTTTCTTCATTAAATGCTTACAGATAAGTAAACTTATCTGTAAGTTACAGATAAGTTATCTGTAAACTTATCTGTAAGGATTATCAGCTGACTTAGTCATAGAACTTGACTTGCAGTTGCCTATTGCATCGTGCTATTCCCACTGGACAACTAATGCATTTGTTACTGTTTTACGCATGAAGGTGAGAGCGATATGTCAGATCTCATAATCACTGTTCCCAATGATCCTAAGACTTAGCATGTGAGACAGACAGGTTGTCAAGAGCTGTGGTTCCTTCACTTTTTCAATGTGAATATCTGCATGAACGTTCTAAAAGATCATCTTTTCCCAAAGCATGTGAAAATATTTCTTGTTCCTTTTTGTTTTACTTTTTATTTACTTTCTTATGCTAGAATTGATACCATAAAGTATACTCTTAACTTGGGCAAATTTTTCCCATGTTTAGTATTTTTACTAGTGTTTGATGATTTTAAGAGAGAGAAAACCTCTGGAATGTATTCTTAAAGAATGTTGATGGGGTACCAGTGTGCAGCTGGATGTGTAGATAGAGGTACAACATGCAGCTCAAGATGTAATAGACCAGGGAAAAGGAGAAAATGAAATGTACTTTAGAAGAATGGAATATCGCCCTTTTTAGTTCTCCTCAGAGAAGGAAAAACAAAGATTTAAATGGTTGGATGATGAAAGCTGATGACACTACATCAGATTTATCTTGTGGAAATTACTGAACTGCAGAAAAAAATCATTTAACCTAAAATGCACAGCTTATTGTATGTAAGGTATATTAGAAGGAATGAGCACTCTTGCTATCTCACTTCAGAGCAATAACTGTAAATTTCACCCTATATGTTCCTTTCTACCTTGCCTCTTCAGCTAATAACTACCATTAATAATATTCTGAAACCAGACACTCTGGTTGCTCGATTTTAACTGTAGCACGTTTGGAGGTGAACTGGATTTATTTGTTCATAAAGAAGTTAATTGGGCAAGTAATTTTTGAGAAACGCCTTTGGAAATGTGTATGTGGTGAGAGTGGGTGATTGAGTGAGTGAGGGTGTACATATATATTTGTTCACCCAGAATATTGCTTGGTATGTAATTTTTGGAGAACAAAATTTACAGGGTAAAATATACAGAAGTAACGTTTATCTGTGCCCCCTCTATGAAAAAACAATTGATTTTAAATAAAATAACTCTACGAATTAAAACGAAGCTGTATGTGTAATGGTAGCCAATAATGTAATGAAAACGGCATTCTTTAACTCCTTGGGATCTTGGTATTGGTTTCTATATGTGTTTGTGCCTCACTCTCGGGAAGCTGCACACGTGGTAGGTATGAAATAGATGTTGAAGATGGAATAAATGTGCGTGTCTTCCTTTGGCAGATTTCATTTGGAAGAAGTGAGAGAGACTGAAGGGTCAGGTCCTGAGCAAAGTCCAGAAAATAAGCATCTCCGAAGTCATGTTTCTCTAGAGACCGAAAAGGACGAGACCGAAGTTGCCTTTAGGCAGTTGAAGGAGTTGGACCATGTATTGATAGACTCTCTTATTTTAATCATCTTAATGAAGACTCCAAATCCAGTAGACTGCACAGAAGTTAAAGGGCCTAAGCACCAGATTAGGTGAACAGCTAATTCTATGGTCAAGTGCATATTACATGAATGAAAACATTTGTACCCACCCAACACACACAAGCACACAAATAAAGTTACAAAGTCATAGCACTGAACAGCCACAGGCCCCATGGGAAATTTCAGTTGGATGCTGGAGCAGGTCAGAAAGGCAAGGAATCTGCACTCAGTTGCAGAGAATAAAATGCCAGCATTTGTAGATCCTTAGAATTATTGTGCTTTTAAAAAATAACCACTAATGATTTGATGACAGGACTTCTGACTGGGCAGCTGGCTGTTTGCAACATGAGCACAACTCTATAAATCTGTTCCTAGATTAATACTGCTCATTAATAGGTAATTCTGAGCATATTCTACATGCAGGGGGAAGTGGGGGAAAAGATAAAGGGCAAGCTGTGAGCTCAGATTTCATACGGTTTAGCTGTACTTGAACAAAGGGGTTTTCAGGCTGACATTTTACACTAACTTTCATCAGAAGGAGATACAGAAAGGATAGGGATAATTTCTATGAATTCCTCTAAGGACTCGTACACTAAATAGAAAAGAATCTGCTGTTTTTTTGGTAGACTCATCTTTGTTTTGCTTTAATTTGCTCTCAGAATAAAACACTCTGGAATTGTCCTTTGGGGGGCTGTTACTGTGGATTGGTTAGTTACTTTATTGACTATGTATTAACTCTCTGAACTACATGTTCTGCCTATTTCTTCACTAAATTATGCTTTCAGACCTAGGCAGATGGTGGTGCCTGTTTCTGAGGGGCATTTTGTTTCATATGTGTGTTTGTGTGCATGCGTATGTGTTTTACATGAGTCTCCTATTTATTGGGCCATGTCCTTCTCATATTTCAGTAGTGAATAATGGTCAAATGGCAAAGTACAGTGAAAACAGTGTAACATTTGATTTAATTAATTTACTCACTATTGCTGTAGTTCATACAACAGGCATTTATTCCAGATATTTCTGTTTTTCCTGATTGTTCTACCCAAATAACAATGCCCAGAACTCCAAAGCCAATGACAAGAAGTTTGGTCACCTCCAGAGGTTTCCTCGTGTCCTCCTTTATTGTCCCTTCACAGCTGTTATCTAAGTCTTTGCTTTGCCTTTGCACAGCCAAAAATCCGTTCAAATGATTTTTCTAAGCAAGACAGATTTCTTCCCTAAAAGGTACATTCTGATCTCTACTTTCATGTGCACAGAGAACTAGAGGAGTCTTTAAAATTAGTTTTCCCTTATATTCTACCAAGATCTTGGCCCAGTATCCCACTCCCACCCAATCCCTAATAACCAGTGTTCTCTTAAGTGAAAAGCTTTTCCCAAATCTTGGGAAATCTAACCTTGACTGGAGAATACATGCTCTGGAGACCTTCCGCGCTGGCTTGATGATGTTTAGCAAGCGCGTGGAGATTGCCTCCAGACGACAGCCAGCGAGAAGCTGGGGCCCGAGGCTCTATGACCTGAGGTCTGCCGGCAACCTGAAGAGCCTGCAAGTCGATTCTTCCCCACCCAAGCCTCCCACCGAGACTGCAGCCCACTTGACACCTCGACCGTGGCCTTAGGAATCCCTGAGCAGAGGACCCAGTTACAGGTGCCCAGATTCCTGACCCACAGAAACCATGAGAGACTACTTGAATGCTGGTTCAGGCTGCTGAGTTAGTGGTGATGTGTTACGTATCAACAGATAACCAATGCATCCCCCCACATTTTCTGATTCAGTAGTTCTGGGGTAGGCCCAAGGATTTGCTTTTATAAGAAGTTCCCAAAGAACAGTAAGGCTATTGGTCTAGGACCCTACTTTGGTAATCACTGGCCTAGACCCTAGACACTACATTATTTCCTACTTGTTCTCCCCATACACTCTTTGAATCTCATGACTGCATTTTCTACAGGGTAGCCAGATAATTTCTCAAAACACAAATATCATACTACTACTTCCTAAAATTCAGCAACTTCCCACTGCTTTAAAAAAGAGACCCAAATCCATTCCTCAGCCTGCAAGTTGCATGTTCTCGGGTTGCAACCTCTCCGGCCTTCCCTCTGCTTTTTCTCCCTCTAGCCCCTAGGCACATAGGCCTCCTCTTCCTTCCACCTCCTGCCTGGGGCCACCACCAACTTTGGGCTAATTTCTAATCTCTTTGGATTTACTCCTGCTCACTTTTGAGCTCAAAAGTTACCTTCTCAGCAAACCCTTCCCAGAATTTAGCCTGTGTGGGAGTCTTTGTCCCACACGCTGACTGGGGAACTCCAAGAGTGGTGTCTCAGATCCATCCATTTGTGTGTGAATCTCAGCTCCACCATCTCCTAGCTGTGGAGGGTTGAACAAATTAGTTAAACTTTCCCTGTCTCCGTTTCCTCAACGTTAACGTGATGATTTGTAGGGTACTTCCTCAAATTAGGAAAATTCTCATCCTCATCATCACCAGGGGGCCTGCAGCTAACAGGGCACCTCCTCCAGGGAGGAGCAGAGGCACAGAACGGTCCTGGCAGATCGAGCTCGCAGGACGTGGTGGCGGCTGCTCTTTTGTGTTGGTATGACTCTCGTGCTCTCTCACAGGCCCACGGTCCTTTATGTTATGGCTGGAAACTTTGCATTTCTTAGTGTGAATGCCCATCTGGACTCTCGGATAATAAATTGCACAAGATTGAAAACTACCCCACTCTTCATCTCCCAGTAGCCCCACTGCTCAAAGTGATACCTGGCACATCATCGACAATTAGAAATATAATACATACTTGATGCACGTGTGAGTGGTAACAGGGCCAGTCCCCAAATCCTGGGCGCCTAATCCCAGATCAGTGTGTATTCTTTCCTTGAGTTCAGAATGCATTCTCCTCTGTATTTCAGTTCCTAATCGTATCAGACCTTTCACTCCCTCCCTTCACCTGCCGGGTGGTGGCGAGATCACATGGAGAATTCTTCAGGACTTCTCCCCAGACCTGGGGTTTCGGTGGAGCCTGTATCATCAAAAACGGATTGTTTTTGCCATGGTTCATAGAGGACAGGTAGTCTTCGAACAGTTGTCCTCGGGTCAAACACTTGGGCGTCTTTGTGAGTGTCTTTCCAAGGTTGTGATGTCTATGAAGTGCTCACAGGGCATTGTTCTAAACAAAACCATGAGACTAGGTTTTTCTGAGAGCAGTTGCTGTGTGCCCAGAACTAGTGACTCTTCCACAGGTTTGGTCAGAGTGCTGGAAAATGCATTACGACAGAGCTGGAGAGTAGCTTAATTCCCTCCTTGATTCCAAAGAGAGAAACACACTTGGTGTGTTTTTGCTTTCAACCAAGAGCAACAAAAGAGATGGTTCAGAAAACTAGAGTCTGCAAGGTTCTCGGGAGATGTCCTCCTCCCTGCCCTGGTTCTTTCACCAGTCCTCTGGAAGTACTTGTGACTGCCTGGGTTTAATTAAGAGTTTTCACGTTCAGTTATGGAAGGGGCCCATCACTCCCCCTTGGTTTATTCCTTCATCTGATTTGGGTTGAAGTATACATTTTTTTCTGAATTAATTATAATTGCTCTTGACAAAAGAAACAGTTCTTTTTTATGTCTGCAAATCCTTAATGCTGGCTTCTATGCAAGAAATGATGATAGCCACTGACATAATCAGTTCTAATGGTCTCTACTGTCTACCTAACTTTGCATATAGGAATGTAATTCACATTTCAAAAAGAATGGGGATGAATGGCTCTTTGTTCTGTGCTTAAAATATTATTTCAGTGCTCACTGGAAAGAGTCTGTTAATGCTACAGGGTAAAGGACGTGGATTTGGGTCTGAACTTTACTTTCCCATGGGAACTTGGGGATATTCTTTAGCTCTCTCAGGTCGTCTCCTCATCCTTCAGAGGAGAAAACACCTTCCCGAGCATGGATGGCCACTGAAGGAAACTCCGTGTGTGAAGGGACTTTGTAAGCCATAAAGTATTCTTCACATGTAAGGGCTATTATTTGTGGTATATATAACCCTCACAGGATTTGACCTTTTCTGAATTTGTTTGGATGCTGCATTCAGGAAAGAAAGCTCGATTTGTGTTATTGGTCCTTGGAGCAGGAAACATCGTCCATGCGAGTGTTTAGCACTTAGGATTCATAGGGTGTTGTCACACTCACGACCCCGTTCCTGGCTTTCCAGTGAAGGGAAGGGACTCTTCCCGGGCAGCTTGATGTATGCATTTCATTTAACCCGGAAAACTTGTGAGATGGCCAGGAGTAGCTCCACTTTGTAGATAAGAAAACCTCGGATCAAGGTCCAAGTTCACACAGCTTGAAATTAGATCTTCATAATTCATCAATCCCTTGACCTCGTCAGCATAGTTCTCTGTTGTGGAAGGAGATTGTAAACAGTAGAGCAGGAGGCCTTGAGTTTGCCAGAGTGGACCATTAGGCATGTTCGTTTAAATCTTAACCTTCCTTAGGTTAACAGAGAAACATGGGACTAGAAGGGGCCATCAGTGATTTATTCCTCTTCTTACATCTAAGGCTGGGCACAGACCTAGCACCCAAGTACTCTAGCCCAGTGGTCTTAAAGTGGGGCCAGTTTTGGGCCCACGGGACATTCGACAGTGTCTGGAGAGGTTTTGTGTTGTTGTAACTGGCTGAGTTCCACTGGCCTCTAGTGCTTTGAGGTTGGGGTGCTGTTCCATCCTAAAATGCACTTCCCATGCAATAAAGAAGCGTACAGCTTCTATTGTGCCTAGCAGTGGAAGGAACCGTATCATTCATGTGGAGAATGTGGCCACGGTAGTTGCTGAGGGCAGGGAGAGGGTAGAAGAGGTACGATGTAGGGGCTTTTTCAGGACTTAGAGTTGTCCTAAATGATATTGCAGGGACAGATGCTGGACATTATATATCCTGCCATAGCTCACTGAATGTACCTGGGAAGAGTGTAAACTACAATGTAAACTATAATGCTCCAAAATGTATTCACCAAATGCAATGAATGTGCCACAATGATGAAAGAGGTTGTTGATGTGGGAGGAGTGGGGGTAGGGTATATGGGAACCTCTTGTATTATTTAACTGAACATTTTTTATGATCTGTGTATCTTTAAAAAAAAGGCAATTAAATTAAAAAAAATGTTTTTAAAGAAAAAAAAATACAAAGCATCCAGCCCAGATGTCCCTAGTGGCAAGGATGGGTGTCCTGACTTTAGCTGGAGGAGCGAGGGCAAGCTTCCTGGGGGCTGGAACGCCACAGCAGGTGTTCGAAGGACCACTTAGAAACCTCCAGCAGACAAGGGGGACGGTATTGCACACGACACGTAGGCGGTCTGAAATTGTGCTTCCTGTGGAGAAATTCCCTAGCTCGTTTCTAGGAGGGGAAGTAGAGGGATGACACTCAAGTGGCGATCGCCATGAAACAGCTGGGTTGTAAATTCAGTTTACTCCCATGAACATCATCAGTTCTTGAGACAATCATGCGGAAACGATGCTAGATTCATGATACAAGCAGACCTTCGGTGTCTGGACTTGACGGAGTCGCGTGTCCTTCCTTGCGTGGGGACCCAGTCACACCCGGGCGGGTTACCACCGAGAGCTGACTCCTTTCTTGGCCCCTGTGTGCTCAGTCCCTGTGTGGTCTCTGCTCCAGGAAGGTTGGATGCAGGAGCATACAGAAGTGTCCGCAGGGTATTCTTACGCAGTATTGTAGGCTGTGGCCCTCTAGGCAGTGCAAGTTGCTAGGCCTGTGTGCTTCTGAACAACTGATAATTATATGTGTTCATTTCACAGGAGATCACCCTCTTTTTTATAGCCCCACAGCTCCGTACAGATCAAACCAATTCTATTCATTGTGTTCATCAACCTTCTTCTTTTTGTTCTTTTTTAAATTCTGGCAAACCTTTATTTGAATCTTGGCTTTGGCACTTGATTGCTGTGTACTCCTGGCAGATGTCTTAACCTCGAGATCATGATACCCAGCAAGGAAATATGCAGAGAGCTTAAAGCAGTGAGGGTAGGTAGGCTAAATAAACGGCAGCTCTATGATTGTTTCTGTAATGACAGTGACAATGGAAACGTGCATGCATCTGGATGTGATTTGGAGGATATGAAGCTGGGTGCCCTGTCTTTCGGAGCTCCTTCTGAAGGACCCTTCCCATCCTGATAGCTGACACTGCCGAGTCCCACCAACCTTGTAGAAGGCAGTGGGAAGCCTGAGCTCTGTGACCAGGGTAAGGTATTTAACTTCTGGTCTCACCAGGTGATTTGTGAGAATTAAATGGAATAAAACATTAGAAGTTCTTGGCACACAGTAGCCACTGAACAGATGCTGGTCCCCTTCTCCCCGGAAAAGTCATCATCGAGACGTTAGGTGGATTGTACTGCTGGCAAAAACAAATAAGGCTAAATAAAATCCAGGGGTGAAAATAAGGGGAAATTCAGAGTTTTTGTTTTCTTCTGATTTTTTTTTTAAGTCTTGAAAAAATTACAGACTCTTCTCGCCCTCAGATGTCAGGTGACTTGCCATCATGCCAGGTGACATTTGTTTTCCGCTTTGCTCTCTAGTTCTAGCACGTGGCATTCTCACGGGCGGTTTGGCCCTGGGTGAAGGCGTCTCAGCCCTGCAGCAGCCATTCCCCCAGGCAGTAACCCCAACCCCAGCTTGACCTCCCAGTCTCCCACCTGGCTCATTCCCCTCTGCCCTCGCTCCTGGGGTCTTCTCAGACCTGGACGGGGACAGAATCTTGGCTCCTGGCCCTCCTCTGAGCGACACACGCCCTCCTGGTCTTTACAGGTGGTGTGTGGAGCCCTGTCTCGGGCGCTGAGGCCAGGCTCGGACCCCAGCTGAACCCACGCCCTCAGGCTTCCGCCGCCTGCTGCTGCGTCCCCGCTTGCCGCCGCCTGGCGCTCCTTGAACTGCTGAGGTCTTCCGTGCGCGCCGACTGCACCGCCCTCCGTCCTCAAGAGCACTTGGCTCTCCCACTGCAAAACACAGGGCTGCGTTAATACTCACCCGGTGCTGTTCGCGGACATGCGTGTCCCCAGGAAATCCCGAGCTCTTAGAGCAGAGACTGTGAAAACGTGGGTCTTGGTTGAATCCACGGCCCCTGCGATGTGAGCCCAGAGTGGGAAAGACGCAGAAGGGACTTGACATCTGACAGATACAAGGCGATGCGTGGCGCCCTCGGGCTTCACCGTCTCGTGGCCTCTGGAAGTAGCCCCTCAGGAAGCAGAGCTGCCAGGAGGTGCAAGAGGCTCAGGCCCAGCTGAGCAGCAGGGGCGGGGGACGCTGCAGGGGACACGGCCCAAGGGGGCGAGGGGGGCCGGGCAGGGCTGTGGTTAATACCATCTACCGAGAGAGAATGCGCTTGGCCCGCCGGAGGCCCCTAGTCGTGGGTGACACTAGCTTTAGCCGCGGGCGTGGTGCTGTGCGTACCCTGTGGCATCCTTTCGTCCCTGCCCGTATCTGTTACGCTGTTGAACAGCGTCTACCCCCATCAGTGCCATCACCGTGGTTATTAACAAGCACTTGGGTGCCAAGGGCCGGTGGGCATTTGGTATGTATTTTATTGCTTATTTTTTCCCAATGACCCATAAGAGGCTCTATCATCATACATACTACACAGATGAGGAAATTAGAGAATGTAATATTTTACAAACTAAGAAAGCGCTGGCACTGAGATTTAAAGTCCAGCAGTCCCACTGCAGAACGCGCGTTCTTTGCCCTAGCTCCCGTCTGTGCTGGGAACTCCTACATGAAGCTTTCGTGAGTGTTAGGAGAGCCTTAGCAAGACATGTGGAGAATGGGTTTCCTACCTTGAAAAACATCGATATTTCAAGGGTCCAAATCTTGGCTACCCAGAAAAGGTGCATAGGACCAAATGACATACTAGTAATCCTGATAACATGAGTTTTATGCCTAAAGGATGAGACCACGGAGCATAGTTTAGGGGTAGCATGAAACTGGTTTAGAAGATAGATTTTGATGTCTTTCTTTTTTAAAGTGGTCAGGGGAAAAAATATAAACATTTGAAATGCAAAAAAAAATCAGTATGTAATTTTTCTTTCTCACTAGTCCATAACTTCCTCAAGAATAGGTAGCATTTTCTGCCTAATAATATATCATTGTATGTGCCTAGCAAATTATACTTTCCAACATGCTTTTGTAAACTCATCTCCTTTAATCCTCACAGAAACCCTGAGAGGTAGGCAGGGCAAAGAATATTATTCTTTGAATAGATGAGATGGCTCTTAGGTAGGGTGAATTTCCCAAGGTCACGCAATTAGTGACAGGGTCGGGGCTTGAATCTAGCTCTTGGCTCAGTGTGGGTCGACCACATGCCAACTTCATTGGGACTGGACAACTGCAACAATTTGTGTGCAGTGAATTGTTCAAATCCTAACTGGTTGATTTGGCTCAAAACACTTGAAGATGCATTTCACTATAATTTTCATTGTTTTTTCTCAAGTAGCCTAGATTCACATAATCTCTGTAGCAGTTTGATATTATTGATGAATTCCAAAAAGAAATATTGCATTACGTGTGTAAACTGGTCTTTTCCTCTGGGCTTATGAGATTATATTGGATTCAGAGGTTTGCTTGATTAAGTAAACCTTGTGTCAGTAAGGTTGAGTCCTGTCCTCCCCAAAAGTGGGGACTTGCAGATAAAAGCCATGGCAAAGGACAGAGTTGGGGCTTTTAATGTTGGAGTTCTGATGTTGGGATTTGATGCTGAAGTCTTAACCTGGAGCCCCAGGGAGAGAGAGAGAGCTGTTCACCTGATAGTCTACAGCTGACCTTGTGGAGAGAGGCAAAGCCTAGAGAGCCTCAGAGTCTACAGCTGACCTAGTGGAGCAAACAGGAGCTGAGCCCAGAGGAGCCCAGGAAGCCTGAACCCTGGCAGACGTCGGCAGCCATCTTGCTCCAACACGTGTAAATAGACTTTGGCGAGGGAAGTAACTTATGCTTTTTGGCCTGGTGTCCATAAGCTCCTACCCCAAATGCATACCCTTTATAAAAGCCAACCAGTGTCTGGTATTTTGCATCAGCAACCCTTTGGCTGACTAATACAATCTCTCTCCTACTGATGTGCAGGAGAGAAGAAGAAAGGAAACCATTGATCAGTTTTGAAAGTTGTTTTCTTAGATACCTGGAAAATTTTCATAACAGGGAAAATTGCTCATTTCTGCCAATGACTGAGACCTCCTCATTCATTGCTGGGAACAGTCACTGTCCCTGTAGAATGGATTCCAGCCTGAAGGTGGAGTGGATGCCCCTCCAACGGCAGTGACTCCCGAGACATAACATCCATTCGCAGGTCCTGAGAGGATAATAAACTGTGTACACAAAATATTCTTTTCAGATCGTTGATAGAGCTCTTTGTAGTGTGAGCCACATGGGCTGGGGATGATTTTGGTCATTAGCGCTTAACTATTTGAACCCAAATCAGCTGGTTTAAATCAGAGGGGGAGAGATGCTTCCAAGTTTTGGCTCTTTATTTTCGGTAATCTGTAAAATCTCCATTAGATGTGCATTTTCTCTGGTGTTGATCCATCCAGAAATGAGCACTGACAATTTTTGGGACATAAATGCAGGGCTGTTGATGGATTAAATCTGTTGTGTGGAGTAGGATCACTCTGCCCAGACTTAACCCACTCGGTCAGCTGTCCCACCTACTGAATGGACGTTTAATAAACGCTACGTGTTTTACAGAATATGCAGAATTGTGCTTGGAGAATATTCGGGCTGAATTGAGGGTTGGCTACTGATTACACGCTACGTGTTTCACAGAATATGCAGAATTGTGCTTGGAGAATATTCGGGCTGAATTGAGGGTTGGCTACTGATTACACCCTACGTGTTTCACAGAATATGCAGAATTGTGCTTGGAGAATATTCGGGCTGAATTGAGGGTTGGCTACTGATTATGCCCCCAGTGCCTGCACGCACTAGTAAATGTCCCCTGCATGAGTGAGGGCAGCATCACGGACCTCGGAGCCCTGCAGCCCCTGCCCCTCCACCCCACGTGCTGCCGCGCCCCTCCCTGCTTCTGGCCCTGGCGCCCACCCATTACAAGCACGCCAGACCCTTTCCCTCCTTCTTGAACACCTCCCTCACTACCCCCTCTCCTGCCTGGCAGGCTTATTCACTGAGACCCCAGATCACATCCTCTTGCTCCGTCAGGCCACAGAGTCCCCGCTGGCACCGCTTTCTCCTGCTCACGCTCTGGTCTTACCTAGCACGCCCTATGGCCACGCGTCTGGGAGCCTTTCCTGAATTCCCTTCCAGCTGTGAGTGCCCCTAGGCTGTGTGTGCGGGTGCAGGGTCTGCTTTACTCGCATTTGAGGTTTTATCTCCGTGCCTTGGTGAGCACCCAGTAGACACTTGCCAGTTCTTTCCTGAGCTGAATGAAGGAAAGAATACTGCATACAGACCAGTGGTATCAGGCTTTCAACCTGCTTTACTAAAGGAGGAGGAGGATTAAGTTTTATAATCTGCAAGTGGAATTTAAGGACACTGTCCCCTGCATTTGGAGAGAGCTGCCAGAGAGCACTGGTGACAACATTCCAGAGCCCACAAGTGCTAAAAATTTTGCCTACCATTCATGGTAAAAATTGTGAAGAAGATGCACATGTGTTTAATATGCCATGCTTTCCCCAGCGATTGCTTTAACCCTTAACGTGCCACAGGCTGGCCTTTATCTGGTCTTTATTCGCCTCCTCACTTTGGTTGGAAGGTGTTTTGCCCTGAACCTCTCTTTGGTGATGGAATTAGCCGCATTTGTCTAGAGCTTATCAAGAGTTCTGTAGCTGGGTCCATCCTCTCTGGGACTGGTTTCCATAGTTGCCAGCCCTTCTACTTCCATAACGAATTCCATGCCTGCCCAGCGCCTGTCATCAGACTGCACCGCCGTGGCAGACTTTGTCCCTTTTCCCTCTGTACCCTGTTCTTTGCATCGGGGAAGGGAACTACGGCTGTCTCCGTGATGCTTGGCACTTAGAGTCTGAGCACATTTTTGTTAGATAAATGAATGTATCAGGAGGGTTATTTTTACAGAAAGAGTGCAAATCAAAGTTAATGCATTTTAAATATCACCAGCAGGTGCTTCGTGCAGAGCTTTTGGTTAGAGAAATATTGTTTTAGTATGGAAAATTCTATCCTGATAAAAACTGAAGTCGATGCAGCTCCTGCACAGAGCCTTCTCCTTCAGTTCTTAGTTCCCCTTTGGGATAGGTGGTGGTCTCAGCCCAATTCTATGCAGGAGGACTCTGAGGCTCTGAGGAGTCAGCTTGCCTGGGGAGGGGGCGTGTGTCACACAGCTAGTTGTTGATGGAGTCAGAACTTCTCCCAAGTCTCTCTCCAAGTTTTATGCCATGACCTCATCTGGTCATTACTGAGTGTACATAAATCGGTTAGAATCCATCAATCCAGAACTTACCAGGTGCAATGGATGTGTCATGATGATGGGAGAGAGTGTTGCTGTGGGGGGAGTGGGGGGCGGGGGCGGTGGGGTTGAATGGGACCTCATATTTTTCATAACGTAATTTTAAAAAATAAATAATTAAAAAAAAAAAGAAAATTGTATAGTCTAAAATATAAACCACAGTGTAAACCCAAATGTTACCTTGTTTGAAAACTATTGTCTCAATATCTGTAAATCAGTTTCAGTAAATATGGTATGAATATGTAAAAAGAAAGAAAAAAAGACTGATGAGTTTTCCCCTGAAGTAAAACTTGATTTCTTCTTAAAAAAAAAAAAAAAAAAGAATCCATCAATCCATAGAACAAGGGACACTGCAGGAAGGAATCTAGTCTGTGGTCATGTTTGTAACATCTGGCTTAAAAGCAAAAAATGGACTCGAGAGCGTGTCCGTGGTTCTTCTCTCCCTGCTGGCCTGTCCCCTGGCGCCTTGTCCCCTGAATTAAAGCAGTGGATGCGTGGGGAGAGCGCCCTACAAGTAAAAGTACACGTAAGTGCTGGAGCCTGCTCCTGGAGCCCTCTTGCTCCTGGAATTCCTTCGGCAGCTGTTGAGGAGGGTGCGTGGTGCCCTGTGCGTGCCCTCGGTACTCTACTCAACACTGAACAGCTTGCTCCTAAAATGTAGCTTCCCCTCTGCCCCAGGGCCCCTGGGTCGTCCCCGGCGGCTCCTCTGGAGGCGGGCACAGGGCCACAGCCCTGGTGGGCAGCACGGGGCAGCGGCCAGCGGGGGTGGCCTGCGGCCCCACGGCAGACAGCTCTGACCTGCCCGGTGCCAGCAGTGCAGGAGCTTCTTAAGTAGACAACGATGTGATCCGGGCCATGGAAATAGGGCTTTCATCTTGGGGTTGGCTATGAGCTCCAGCATTCTCACTGGAAGGGTTTTAAAGTTGAAAAGGCAAAAAACAAAGGCCTCCTGCGACTTGCAGGAAAAGGCTCCATGCGGGCAGGTCAAGGTGGCCATGCAGGTCCTAGAGACAGCCACCGTGGTGGCTTTCGTCAGCCGGAGACGCGTGTGCATCTGCGCTGACCTTGTCGGAGACCCCACCCTGCACGCCGTGGCTGGTGGGTGCCGTTCTTTCTTCATGCCGTCCAAACCAGGGGCTCTTAACCAGGGGCCCGTGAGCTTGAACTGAAATTCAGAAGAACATGATTCTTGTGGGTGCACATTGGTGCGGGTGTGATGTATTCATTAAATGATACACAGTGTAGTGTGGACTTAGTACGGGGTCCGTGGTTTTCACCTGACTGGCAGAAGGGTCCACAGAACAAAAAGGCGAAGAATCCCTGATCTAAATGAAAGACTCCTCATGGGAAACCTGGGTGTTTGCTAAGTAATCTAGTGTCTACAGTTATGGTCCTCCGTGCTACAAAAGAAGAGGTGCTGGAGAACTTAAATGTCTCACCGACTAGGGGACCCAGGTTTTGTGCTCTTCGCTAGCCCTGTGGTCATCATGCCCTTGGCGTTGACCTTCATGGTGGGACCCCACCACGGAGAGACAAACGTTCTTGTGTACCTGACAGTCTGCTCTATGAAGGGAGCATTTCAGTCTCCCGTGTGAAATGCCTGGGCTAGTAGAGAACAATTTGCTGGAAAGCCGGTGCCAGGACCCCCCGCCTGGATTCTGCTGCTAGCACGCAGGTTCATTACCTGAATAATTGAATATGCCTCGGACATAGCCAACCCCTCTGTCGTGGTGCCATATGTTACATAGTCTTCACGACATCAGTTTTGGCTTGCTCAGCTGTTCTTTATGGGGAGTGGTAGGATATGCCTGTCGATGATCTCACTGGTTCTTTGAGTGGCTTCCTTACCATTGCAGTGGGGATGTTTTTAATGCATGCCTTTAAAGGGTCAATTTTAGTCTAGCAAGTCTGCCATTGTCTCTTTGAAAAGGTGAGAAAGCAGTGAATGGCAATCTTTCTAACATGTATGAAATTCTTAATAATAATGGAGGCTCAAGTTGGGGAATTGAACAACACATTGGTGAAAATAGCTCCTGAGGAAATGGAAATCTGTCAGCTTTAAAAAAAAAATCAAAGTTCAATCTATAGTTCTGCTATAAGGTGAGTTTGAAACTAGAATGTATCTGTAAAAGCAGTAACCTCAAATAAGGTTGTCAGAAGACAATCTTTTTAAAGATTTCCCTAATTGGGATCAAACGTATTACTTTTCTTACATTTAAACAAAGGTAGCTCACTAAAATGATTCAAATAATATGTGGCTGATTTCTATTCACACTACAGTATTTTAGAGATATTTTACTTTTGCATCCTTTAACTAAAACTAAATGTTCTAATGACAATTTCAAGTCTATAAAAATGCTTTATATCTTCATTTATCTTCTCTGTCAGTTCCTGACCGTTTTAAAGCTTTTCAATTAAAAAAAAAAAACAAACTTTATGCTGTGGTTTACCCTGCCTATATTTAAAACAGTGACTTTAAGTTTCACATGTTTGTAGGGTAGTCAGCTGCTTATTCCTTTTATATTTACATTGCAGTTTTGGGGGTTTTGTTTTGTGCTACTTTGGTTGGTGTCATTTAGCAAACATTTATCAAAGACCAAGCCTGCAGTCCAGGCCGGGCTGTGCTGCTGACACGGAGGTGGTTACGGCACCACTTCTGACCTTCAGGAGATGTGTTAAAAGAAAACCGCTGTGCATCATGATGAGGACTTTATTCGTGGTGCACCATTTTATTCTGTTTTATGTTATTGGAAATCCAGTGGAGAGCATGACTAATTCCTCTGGGAGGCAGAGTCAGGGCAGAAAAGGAGCTGGAAACATCGCCATATGGTGGGCGCGGGCTGCCACATTTCATTTCATCTCCTTAGCTTGGACTCATTTATTTTGTTATAGTTTTTAAATCACAATGATTCATTTACTATATAACTGCTATTTATAAGTGATAGCTAAATGAAGTCTTATCAAATAGAACCCAGCCAAATTTCCCTTTAACACCCATAGAACAAACAGCAGTGGCTTTCATTATTCAGGAACCACTTTGAAGGTGCCTAGTGGAAGATTTCTAATTTTGATGAAAATCCACTTTTAATTCCCTGGCTTTAGGATACTGTGTGGAGGCAAGGCATTTGCAGAGTGAGTGAGCTTAGCGGACTGCGACTCCATCGTTCTCTTTGCATCGTCTTGTACACAAGCACAGCCTTGATTGCTTCCTGGGAGATGGCCATCATTTGAAAGATTAAGTCTTGGAAAAACTTGGCAAGCCAGTTAACTTGTATTGTGAGAGAACGCACAAGAAGTGTGACTTTTATCAGACAAGCGATGGCATAGGATTGAAAGAGCCTGTAACCTCACCTGAGATGCAGGGAACTAAAGCAGGCCATTCCCTCCCGTTACAAACGTCTGGTAAAGACAGAAGTTGTCATGTTCAGACCGGGACTGTACTGAAGTCTAATAAGCAAGCTGTGTAAGTAATAGTAAGGTAAGTAGCATAAAATTCAAACTGCTTCTCACACTACTTGGGCTGTCACATGCCATGCTGAATCTGCAGCACTTGAGAAAGTACCTGAATGTGGTAGAGGCTCAATGACTATCTGTTGGCCGGATTTAGAAAGTCTTGTTGACATTAAAATGCTAAGACTCTTCACACAAATGACATATGTGTTTTCTTTTTTTACCTTTAAGGATAGCATCCCAAGGCCCATATAACATTAGTTTAGTTTATGTTACTATATAATTTAGTTTTAATTTTAGATATCTTGTTATATATAAGATAGTTTGTCTTCTAGCAATGGATTTGTGTTGTAGATGAAAAGTACCTATACCTGTTAGGACAGAATTGGTGCTTTAATATGCTGGGCAACAGAATTAAGCTGATTGTAAATGAAGTTTGAAGGAGGAAAAATAAAAAGAAAGGTTTGAAAATAGTGAAATCTCTTAACTCCTATTAAGTCCTAATGTACATTGTTCCTTCGTGTCCTCTTGCTTTCCCTCTCTCTCTTCCTTTTTGAAAAATCCTTCCTGGAAGTTTTTCAGTTATTGGAAAAAAGTAGCAAGAGGTAATTTTTTCAAACCAAACGTGACAGAACACACATCGGCATTCAGGAATTAGATTTTTGCAGTAGGTAATGGTGCAATTGGTTTTGCCAGCAGCAGAATGTAGAATCCTATTAGAGATGGGGAAAAGGAAAAGTATCACCTTAATTTACCTGCAGGCCGTAGAGCAATAACTTCAGGTGCCTAGGGCTGCCTGTGTAAAGATTTTCTAATCACACAGTAAAAACATTTTTAGTCTACTGCCTGCTTTAGAGGAGAGAAGACTCTCCTAAGTTAAGAAATGAAATTCATCCAGCAGACAGTCTGGCAATCCTGATATGCTATTCTTAATCTTTGTCAACATTAGATCTGTTAAAGAAATTTAGCAAGCTACAATGAGATCAAATTTCCCCCCTGTGTTCCCCTGTTCATTGCATTAAAATTAGACTGCGGCCTTTGAATAAGGCTGATGTTGCTCAAGAAGGGATTTTCCAACATTAAGGGAAGTTGGAGTTTCATTCCACACCCTCTGGTTGGATTCCTTTCCTGCAGGCTGCTGTCTATTGTCCTGTACCTTTGGGACTGAACTCATTACAGTCACCATCAAACGAAAAAGTCTTCAGCCGGGGTTCTCTCTCGGTTGCTTTCTGACTGTATGGGGAGTGTGATCTTTAATTAGTTCAGGTTGGAAAATATTGCAAAGAATTTCCAAGGCAAATTTTGCCTCGTCGTCTAGGTCAGCAAATGCAATTCTGTTTTAATTGTGGCTGAGCTATTGTCTCACACAAGTATCCTGGAGTGCCTTTTACCAATTAATGGTAATATACTACTGGGAAATCATGTTGCCTTGTGGAGGCCTGTAAACAGCGATGGCCTAATAAGCTGCCTATTAATAGTAAGACAGAGTCAGGGACCTGCTGCCATTAAATGGCGTTATTCATGTGTGAAAGCCTTCCAGTACCTACTTTAAGGAATCTCAACCGTCAGTTCTGTGAGTGTGAATGTTGGAGTGCATGTACGTTATTCCCTGTCTTTTTCTACTTCTCCCTGCTGCGCTCCTTTCTAATATGAATTTCCCTTTTCTGCCAATTCTGTGATTGACTGGGTTCAGGGAAGCAACATGTGCCCGTCGTTGCCTTTGAACTTGTACTTCAGATGGGTGGCGTTTTATTTCTTCTGCCTCTCAGCTCATCATCAATTCTAACAGTGCATTTTGGCATGTGCAAATTAATAATCATTCAGTCAAAATGAATACGGCGACCTCTTTGCCCACACTGTGTAGTAAAAGGAGAAGGATGCAGTGCTCATGTCCCCAAGGACTTTACAGTTTAATGAGAGAAGCAAAAATGTGTGTTTTTGTATATATATTCCCAGCTGCCTCTAATAGTCTGTCAACATACAATAGTTGAATGTAACCACATGCTTCTTACATTTGCATGTGGTATACTCCTGAGAATAATAGTTAATTTTATGAAAGGCAGACTTAAGAATTGAAGTGACCTCTCCAGGATGGAAAGCTGGGCCAAAAGCAAGGCAAAAAGTATTACAGGGATAAAAATAAATCTTTAAATTAAAAAAAGAAGTGGCTGTAGAAATGCAGGATGGGAGATGTCCTAGCAGTTCATTTGAAAAATAACTTGTTTTACGTGATCTTTACCTGGCGATGAAGCAGCGTGTGAAGTGTTTGTTCCTAAGAAGCTGTTTTAGTTTCTGGCTGCTAAAAGAAATGCTGCGTAATAGGTAGGCTTAAACAGTGGGCATAGATTGGCTCCCGACTTTGAGTCTCGGAGACGTCCGAAGTCACCGTGTGGTCAAGGCAGTGTTTCTCCCGGAAGACGGTGGTGTTGTGGGCACGGCGGCCTGTGGTCCTGGGCTCTTGGTTTTCCTGTCACACGGCATGCACATGGCAAAATAGGGACTGGACATGAGAAAGAACTTCCTACTAATAGCATTCAGGACTGCCTAATGGTGGAACAGGACGTGTGGCTCGCGCATCGTGAGATCAAAGGCACGCTAGAACTGGGGCCGGCTGTAGGTGGGCCTTTGGATTTGATGACCGTAATGACTTAGGATTCTGATATTCTCAAGATATGACAAATGGACATAGAAGCAAATCCTGAATCCATCCTTACTGACACCATGACCTTGTCCACATGGCTTCAACTTTAAAAGCCTGTTTCCTTATCTCTAACATGAATTTAATATGGTGTCTGTAAGTCCAGTGTAGTAAGCATGCAATAAAAGTTAACTTTTATTGCTCCCAACTTTATCCACCTACTCTCCCTTCTAGTCTGAGAAGTGAGACAAATCAGTTTAAGATCCGCTGGTGGAATGCCGATGCTCCGTTCCCAGTTCCTTTGTGTTGTTGGCCAAGGCTCCGTCTTTGACGTGGGTGTTGAGAAGCGGTTAGCAGTTTGAATAGAGAGCGGGGCAAAAGACAAGTTCCAATCTGCTTGGCTTGGTTTTATCTCTGGGTCTTGGAGCCTAACGTTCGATTTCTGCTTCTTAGGAAGATAACTGCTTATAATATGCACCTTGCCTTATGATGGAAAACAATTGTAATGATTTTTAAGAATTTAAAAAATTTAAATACTATTCACATCAATAATTGCTAATATTAAAAGAGTGCTTGTTCTGTGTCAGGAACTGTGGTAAGTGTTTTACATAGTAAACAATTAACGTTTGTGGCTGTTATTATTTCAGGTAAGTTAAACACGTCATATTCTTTAAACCTGGAGCAACTTTTTGAGGTATCCCTCTTCTATGGACAGGAAAGTGGTGCTTAGAGATATTGTTAGAACCTTATTTGCACAAGGGCATTGTCCCCAGCATAAATGGCAGAGATAAGATTAGGCTCTTTCACCCTGAACTTTCACTGCCTGACTCCAGGTCCAGAGTCCTTTACGTTATATCAACAGTTTTCCAACATTTTGGCTATGACCCTCACTAAGAAATATATTTTCTTTCACAACCCTTTCTTGGTGTCTTTGCTCTCTCTCACACATACATACACCACATAAGTTTTACAAAGCATTATTTGTTCTTATTACATACAACACATTCTGATATTTCTATTCTGTTGTATTTCATCATTAAATTGATTTTGCCTCTTATTAATTGATCATTACTATTATAATTTTTAAAATTAATCACCCTTGCTTTTGTATTCCTATAGGAATAAAACTTTCTGTTCATTGGATGGATTATAATCCTCATATTTTTAAAGGGATTTGCTTCTGACTCTTAAAGCAGTACCATGTCACAGCGGCAGAGGTTATGGGGAAGGAGAACCACATTGTATGAATCATGTTGTCCAGATGAATTACTGCTGTCACTTGAATTAAAACAGATACATTGTTCCAAGTCAAGCTCCTAAGTGATTTGAACATTTCTAGTGGAGATTGTGAATTATTACATAATGGGAGCTAAATAGTTGTAGTTTTTCATGTTCCAGCTACTACAGCTGTCAGGTTCCAGCCACACACAACAGCCACACCGTGCCTGGAAGTCTTAACGGGAGAGCCAGACGACCCCGTGGAGCCTCCTCGGGAGGACAGTGCTGGACTGGGCATGGAGGGAGCAGGTCTACCTTGTTTTAATGATGTTCTCCACCCGTCTTTTTTGAGTGCTTCTCAACAACTAAGCCTGTTTTTAGGTGTCATGTGAAATCTTTCTGCTCTCTGCTCAGAGATTGGGTTTGATTTCGCAAAGAGGAGTAAGGTATTCCAAAGGCCTGTTGCTTGTAAACATCTACTACTTAGGAGTTTAGTGCCAGTTCTCTGCAGAAACATGCAAATGGCTGCTCAGCTCCAGCCACGAAAAAGGGTTTTTGTAGCTGATTGTAAATGCCTGTTCTGGACCCGTCTGTGAAGCACTCCTGACACTGGTTATCCGTAGACCTATTACACGTTCGCTTCCCCCTCCTTGCTGTGGCCTCTCTTTCTACAAGGACAGTTATCCTGGTGGACTTTAATCTTCCCAATAAGACTGACCTGTCGGCTTGTTCCCTGGCCGCAGCTCATGAACTTCGCCCTTTTGTGCGATCCTCGTTTGCCGAGTGATCGTGTGTGTCAGTCCTCTGAGTACGGAAGATGAATGAGACATTTACCGCTTTTAAGGTACTCATGCAGGAGTCCTGCTCATGAGAAAACTGCCAAGTAGCACATTACATGCCATGGTAATGGAAGGTATAGATATAGGGTGGAATACTTGGCCAGTTGTGTTTTCACAAAAGAGGAAGCGCCCAATTTGTCTTAATGGTGGCATTCCCAGCAAAAGGAGTAACATGGAGCAAGTGGGAAACAGAATTTTAGCCAGATCTGGGGTGTTTGGAATATATGGGAGGATGCGGCAAGTGGTGGTGGGAGAGGAGGTCAGAGAGAAGCGGGGAAAGGTGCTGGGAAGGGCCCCGTGAGCCCACTGAGGCTGCCTCTGTGCCTTTTGAGCTGGCTTCCAATGCTGCCGTGCCCATCAGCCGGGGTGCAGGCCAGCCTGCTCTGGGGACAACCCTTCAGGCCCAGCAGGGGCTCCCTGGGCAGTTGCCCTTGGCCTTCTGAAGCTGGCTGCGGGAGCCTGAGCGGACAGTGCACTTGACCCCTGACTCAGCATCTGGCAGTGTGGTGGGTGCATCATGGAGAGGGCTGGAGCTGGCGGTGCCCGTGGCCACTGGAGCGCCTCGCCGTCCTCTCTGGTGTCTGCCATGGAACGGGCTCAGAGCCCTGTGTCTGCCACAGCTTTCGCAGGATACGTGAGACCCTACCAACCAGGGAGGAGTGTAGATTGTCTCTGCTGGGCCCCTGCTATTTTTTTTTTTTAGATAGATTTATTTTTATTTATTTCTCTCCCCTTCCCCCTGCCCCAGTTGTCTATTCTCTGTCTATTTGCTGCGTGTTCTTTTTGTCCACTTCTGTCGTCAGCAGCACCTGGAATCTGTGTTTCTTTCTGGTGCGTCATCTTGTTGTGTCAGCTCTCTGTGTGTGTGGCGCCATTCCTGGGCAGGCTGCTCTTTCTTTTGCTCTGAATGGCTCTGCTTACGGGGTGCACTCCTTGTGGGGACACCCCTGCGTGGCACGGCACTCCTTGTGCACATCAACACTGCGCACGGGCCAGCTCCACACGGGTCAAGGAGGCCCGGGGTTTGAACCACGGACCTCCCATGTGGTAGGCGGATGCCCTAACCACTGGGCCAAGTCCACTTCCCAAGGGCCCCTGCTATTTCAAACTTCCCTTTCAACACCTCCTCCCAGTCCTACTCTCCTGGGGCTAACTAGGTGTTTTCTTTTGGTTTTCAACTTGTTGCCACATGTTGGACACCGTTGATGGATGTGACAAATGGGAATCATTCTCTGCTGGGCTCCCTGCACAGTCACGGAAACTCCACCGGAGGGGAAACATCATCCACTCACTCAACATATACTGGCTGTCCAGGTACTGTGTATACTAACTGCAGATGCTGGATGGCTGTTGAGTAAAAGGCAGAATCCTCTCTGCCCTTGGAGAGAGTACAGTTCGTCTAATGGAGGGACAGTCGCTCAACCCGTGATTATGTCCACGTGGTGCTGAAGCCACTCCCACAAAGCTCCGGGTGTCTATGGCTCTGGCACATGCCTGGGTTTTCAGCGGGTAGCTGGTCAGCCACAAGCCCACGAAGCAAGACGTCCCACAGGCACCGCATTTCCGTTAGTCTTCCTTTCGGTTGCAGTCTTGCCTGGGCGCCTGGGGTTTCGCTGCTGCTGGACTTGGACGTGCAGGTGCACAGCAGGAGGAAGGGTGGCTGCGGGGATGGCCTGGAACCCAGCGGCCCTCCCCTCTCTTCTCTGTGATCCTCATTTGCCGGGAATGTCTAAGGAAATATTTTAACTTCCTCTAGAGCCTCACATGTTGGGTGATAACACCCACATACTGGTCTTGTACATTTGTGTTTCTGTGGATCAACATTCCCTTGGATATTGGATATTTTAGTCACAGTATCCTATTAAGACACTCTCTATACCTAGCATCCAAGCCCTTTACTTGAGCTATTCACACACATTTTTTTTAAACAGTGTGTCAATATAAGCTTAGAACATTTTCCATATTATTGTGAATTTTCACGATACACATTATTACCACTTTTTAAAAAAGTTTCTAAAATAGTTGTTTCTGATTGTATGCATGTGGCTTGCTTCTCATTATGGACAGTCCCTAAATAAATATTCTTACAAAGGGAGCAAAATCAACATGATTTTTTATTTCAGTCTTAAGAAAACTGCACAGCAACGTGTTCTCAAATCTCAATCATTTGTTCTAAAACTAACATTTAGGCGTATTGCTATTTACACGGCTTAGCGTCATTAAGCACCTTAAATATAGAATTGTGAAAGCGCGATGCTGTCTGCAGCATGGGTGCTGCATGGGAAAACAGCCTTCTCTTCTCTCTTCTTCGCGTTGCTGGCCCACGTCATCTGAATATTCACCACAAACCCGAGCTTTGTGCCCACGCACGCGGCAGTCTGTGTTGAGGGCTGTAACGGGCAAGATTGTCCTCTTACCTCCTTGGATTCTGTCCTAGCAGTGAAGTGGCATTTATCTGTGTCTTGTCAGTGCCTCCGGTGCCGTCGACAAGGCAAGTGGCACGTTTCATCTCAATTAGGGAGGGAGGATGAATACCAGGCAGCGTGTGTGTCAGAGGTTAGCGCGATCTAATGGGATGAAATGTGAATGAAAATTGGAAAACAATCCAAGAAATCTATAGAAGATGAGCGGGGGAGAAACTCAATTAGAGAAAGCAGTACTCCTTTCTCCCTTGGGCCTGGGTATTTTTGTGTGCTATTGTAGTGGCTTATTTGGTTATAAATAGGAAAGCAAAGAGTGTATTGTTTCCACTGGAAAGAAAAGTAAGGTCGTTTCAAAGATTTCATTCACGTGCTCTAATGCTGATGTTAGTCTGCATAACCTAAGCTGCCTAACCTAATTACCTAAGTGTGACATTGTCCCTGGGATTTCAACAGCACTGGTCAAAGAAAAAAGTAATTTGGTGAGATTTAACCTGAAAGAATGGGGATGAAAGAAAACCAGAAGTTCTGTATGATGTTTTCTCATGGTAATCTTTTAAATTACAAACTTGTCATAAGAAATGTAGTTATGAGTTTTTAGGTCACACAACATGAATATAGGAGGGGGAAAAAACAACAATGCTAAACTTAGACCCCAATTCACCTTCCTTTGTTTGATCTGTGTTTTGCTGTTTACCTAGAATGTGTTTTGCCAAGGGAATAAATTCAGCTATTTTGGTAGAAGCAGCCTCTGCCTTATATGTGCAGTTATCTGTGCAACCCCAGTAAAAATATTTCCTTGGTAAGTGTCATATCAGCTGGGAAAGTCAGAGTGCATTCACTTGAGAAGAGAGTAGGTGAGCCGTACTTTATTTTGTTAGAAGGTTTCTGAAGGCTGCTTGCTGCTTCTCCTTAAGAATTAGTACTAAGGTATGAGATTTATATCTGGGTGGATGTGGCTTTACTTTTTTCATATTCTCATATGGAAAAATGAAAAAGTGTTCTTTTTGACTTGGAGAAACAGTTTCCCCAAAAAGGGAAGATTTCCACAAATTCCCATATAAAAGAAGAGAAATTCAAGTGGACCAGCCCCATTTTTAGGAGTAGCGTTTGCATTAGCCACGTGCAGTGTGGAATACATGTCTGTGCTTTTGAGAGTGTGCACGTGCACTCCACAGCATTTGCTCAGTGTTCCCCTTCAGGGGATCCTCCCTGCCTCCCGCCCACTGGGAATTGCACCCAGGCGCGTGGGAAGCAGGTGCTCAACCACTCAGCTGTCTCTGCTCCCAGTGAGAGTTGGTTTTTTCATTTGTTTGTTCATTTTCAAGGAGGTACTGGGGATGGACCCTGGGACCTCATGTAAGAATGCTTTATTCTCACTTCTACAAAGCAAAACTAAAATTCCCAGCCCAAGTGAAGACTGGTGTATAGATGCTCTTCTCAGCGACCCTGGACACTCCTTGTGCTGAATTAGTGTTGGTAGAAAATTAGTTTAAAATTGGAATAGCGTATGACTAATATCTGACATAGTGTTCTTACTTGAAGAATGAATGGCAGGTTATGTTCCGGCACATCATTTAAAAATCACATGGCACAGTTCACGGCCGAAGAATTTGGTTTTGTGGACAAACTTTAATTTAGTTTATTATATCTTGATCCAATGAGATCTTATGTTTTTGACAAAATTTCCAGTAGCCTCTCTGCCAATACTGTTTGGTCTCTTCACAAAAATGATATTTTACCACTCAAATGATGTAAATAAAAGGAGGCACAGTTTAAATGTGTTTATTTATGTGTAAACTGTAATTTCTCTAGATGCTAAGTTGTAGTATTATAATACAAATCTTAGAAAGTTCTAGTCAGAATGTTATTTAAAATAAAAACTGTAGTAACTACATCCTACGAAGAGTGTTGTGAAAATCTCTGAGCCAGCACAAGTATTTGACATAAAAATTCAGTTTAGAATAAAATAACTTATAGTCCCAACACTACCACCTTCTATGTGAACTTGAGAAAGACAATGTAGAAACAAAAATTTTCCCTTTTTGTGTCTTAAGTTTCTACATCCGTATTATGAGGAAATGAATCCACAATCTCTAAGATTCTAGTTCTCAAGATCCATGATTGAAAAACAGAAGACTTGGAGCACTTCACACAAAGAAGGAAAACATGCAATCACTCAGCATTTTGAATTCCTATGTATGCTGCTTTTCTAGGTCTTTGCTGTCCAGTACTGTAGCTACCAGGCACAGATCATTATTGAGCACTTGAAATGCACTGTAAGTGTGAAATACACCAGATTACAGTGACTTACTGTGAAAAAGAATGTACAATATCTCATTAAGAATGTTTATATAAATTACATGTTGAAATGATGTTTTTGATTTTTTTTCAGTTAAATAAATTGCATTATCAAAATTGAAAAATAAAACTGATGGCAGGAGTTTTAATTAGAGGCAGTTGAATCAAACACATTTAGAACTGTACATACCATTGACTCAATTCTACCTTAGGGATTTATTGTGAGGAATAACTGAAAAAAGATATAGATTACAAGGATACTTGTCTAAGCTTGAGTTATAATAGTGAAAAGTAAAAAATAACCCAACATCTAGCAAGAGGAGCTTCACTAAATAAATGATTAATATCATATGAATATTTCAACAAATCAACTAGTATGTATTGAGCATCTAGTGTGTGCCAAGCACTGTTCTAGGGTATGCAGCAGTTATCTCACTGACAAAATTCTTGCCCATAGGGTGCTTTCTTTTTAACATATTATTGGGATACTGGGCAAATGGGCAGTACTACACAAACATTAAAAGTGATCAGCGAGGACTAGTATTGATCTGGAAGGATGTTCATTATGCAAGGGTAAGTGAGGATCCGCAATCATAGGAAGACATGCTGCTTCAGGGATAAAATAGTATCTATTTCTGTGCATGTGTGTGTATGTATACACATATAGGTATATGCATATCAATACACACACATATACACATATAACATACATATATAATGTGTACATGTATAATATATGTGCACATATTTGTAACAAAGACAGTACACCGAGAATAATATGAGCTGTTACCTCCAGGTCATGAGATAACGGGTGCTTTTTCCTTTTACTTAAAGGTATTGTATATTTTCTCCTACAATGAAGTCAGCATTAACTATTGAAAAAAAGATTTACCTAATAAGCAGTTTGAACGCTCCAAGAGCACTGCTAGACAAAAGATCTATCAGCTATCTATCTGTCTATCTGTCTGTCTGTCTGTCTATCTATCTATCTATCTATCTATCTATCTATCTATCTATCTATCTATCTATCTAACTATCTATCAAATATCATTGAAATATAGGAACAGTAAAAGCCTCAGCTTCCCTCAAATTACTATTCTTTTGTTGTCTACCGTTGATGTCAGAAAATATATCTACATATTTAACTGAAATCCTTTGTGCTGCAGTTTATGCTTATTTCTTCTTTTGAGAAAATAGAATCACTGCCCTTCATTTAATAGCCTCCACATTTCTAGACACCTGTCTTATTTCCTATATTATCTGAATGTTTTTTAAAAATGCTTTTTATTTAGCATATGGATCCCATCATGGTTCTGTGGATGGTGGGTTTGCAAATTAGCATGGACTACAGAAAGGATTTGGGGCTTGCAGTGACCTGGGTCATAGGAAAGAAAACACTGCAAGAGGCTGGATGGATTGGCCGCAGCCTGGCGCTCTTCAGCCTCACAGGCTAGAGACAGTGCAGGTGCTCATCTGAGCCCATGAAAAACTGGCCTGAGAAATTAAACCTTAGAAAGCTAAGTACCCAGTGTGCTTTCTGCTCCTGCAGAGCTTCATGGCAGGGAGGCTTTAGGACATGCAGCGAGGGTTCGGGTCCCAAGCAGAAGGGAGAGCTGTCTGTTTTCATTAACTCCAAATAAAAGCTCGAATTCAGCCTGCAGCCCTTCTGCCCTCACCGTACGTGCAGCTTTGCAGCTTCGAACCTTGTGAAATAAGCAGAATGAAGGCAGCTTTGGTTGCAGAACATACATAATTGTCCCCAGCCACTGGGTTATGGGTTTTTCTTCTCTTCCTGCAAAGATAAAGGATGTTTAATCCATGGGGTTGGTGTGAGGGGAGAACAGAATAGGACAAAAATGTCCAGGGTGCATGAGAACCAGCCTGGGGAGCGCCCCCATGGGCGCGGGGTGCCACTCCCCGGGGCACCTCCAGGCACCTGGCAGACCGTCTGCCCTGCGACCCCGTGGGCAGTGCCCCAGGAAAATGACGGCAGATGCGCGCATGTCCTCGTCGGCTGGCCCTCTGCTTCCAGGTCTGCGGTGTTACCATGGCTCCTTCTGTATTCCAGGTAGCAGCCGACAACCCAAGCTGGACACACTTCAGAAGATGACTTTATTAATTAGGATAACTCACAGATGGAGAGCTGCATTTCAGAGCCAGTTAACTACCAGTTCTGCATATACTTTAGAGAGAGCCCTAAGGTAGATTCCCAGCTCTGTCTATCCCCATTTTATTACACCAGTGGAGGGCGTTCATGAACACGCGTGTGCCGGCAGCTCGCGGGCAGTGAGACTCCCGGCCCTCCAGGAACAGCAGGTGGAAGGAGAGGTCTTCTTGGCGGTGGACGCTCCCGGGCTGTGCCAGGTGTGGAAGTACAGGGTGTCACAGGCGTTTAGAGTCCGCCTCTTTGTAAATCAACACAGGTGCTCTTTGCAGAAATCGCTTTCTGTGTTTTTAAGGTTTTTTAAAATTCCATATAGATGTACCAAGATGTGTTAGGGGTCTCCAGAGAAACAGAACCAACAGGATATATATGTAAATATCAAGAGATGTATTGCTCCCAATTCAGTACTCTGAATTGTGTGAATTAAAAATAAATACATTTTATACTCCGTAGTCAGGTGAATGGCTTCTTGCTTTTTACTTTTTTTCTTGATGGTAACAATATATGAGAGAATTATTTTGCCCATATTCTCACTACTCAAAAAACTTTCTTGCCAGTATGATAAGCAAAAAATGGTATTTATATGCATGCATCAAGAGATTTATTTTATATATACCAGGAGATTTATTTTAGGAATTACCTCACATGAGCATGGGAATTTGAGCATCTAAATTCTATAGGGAGGGGCACAGACTGGAGACTCCAGTAAGGGCTTTGATGACTTCCCCTGGAGAAGCTGACTGGCTGAAGTCGAGGTGAAAATTCTTTCTGAGGACTGAAATCAGTTTTCCCTTTAAGGTCTACAGCTGATTGGATGACACTTTTCTCACCGTTGAAGGTAATCTTCGTTGACTGTAGGTATAAACAGCCATAGATGCAGTCAACTGGCTAACGATTTAAATCCATGGGACGTCCACACAGAAACAGTGAGGCCAGAGATTGCTTGACCAACCAACTGTTTGCCATAACCTAATCGAGTGGATTCATGAACTTAACTACCTCACAAAATATACTAAGAAGTACATTTTTATGACTTCACAGATCCAATTTGGAGAACCCCAAATAGGAAATTATAATATTAACTGAATAATGTTATACTCAATGACCCTTCTTCGTCAGAAGAAAATATTTCTTTAGATGTGAAATCCTTTGTGGGTTTAAGGAGAAAATATAGTGTTTTGGTTAACAAATGGTCTAGATTTTGACAGAAAAGAATTTGAGAGCTGGCTCTTCTATTTACTGCCTGAATGATCATGGGCAAGTTGTGTAACCTGAATCTCAGCTCCTTATCTATCCAATGGGGATAATAGTAACTGCCTCATGGATGCTTAGCCTTAATACATGGTTGCTGCATGAATAAGGACTCCAGAAATTTAACGAAGGATGTGCGGATTGCACTTATCATAGTGCCAGACATACAATGACTAGATAGTGGTGGGTGTGGTAGTGAGCTCTATTTGCAGATGATGTGATCATCTAAGTAGAATACCCCATGGAATACATCAAAAAATCTGTTAGAACTAGTAACTAAGTTTAAGAATGTTGTAAGATATAATCAGTTGTATTTTATATACTACCGAGAAGCTATTCAATATGAAATAAAAATTCAAGTAATCATACCATTTATAATCATATCAAAATATGAAAAATTTGAATTTTTAAATGATTGAAATTATTATAAAGTGTTGCATTTATTGAATAGCCCAGACTTAATACTATGAAATGCTTAGGGACAAATTTAACAAAAGCTGTGCATAATCTGTAATATATACTGAAAGCTACAAAACATTGCTTAGAGAAATAAAAGAATATGTAACTAAATGGAATGATATACCATTTTCATGGATCAGTAGACTCAACATTCTTAGACGTTGATTCTTTCCAAATTGATCTATAGAGCCAACACAAGCCCGGTCAAAACATTGCTGGGTTGTTCTAAGCTTTATATGGATTCTAAAGCTGATTCTAAAGTTCACATGGTAGCACAAAGGATCTGGAATAGCCCAGGCAACTTGGAAAAAGAAGGCAAGGTTGGAGGTCTTACATATCCTGATTTCAAGATGAAAAGCCACAGTAATCAAGGAAGTGTGAAATTAGCATAAAATGGACAGTGCAAAAATAGACCCATACATATATGGTCAATTGACTTTTGACAAAGATGTGAAAGTAATTCAGTGGAGAAAGGATAGTCTTTACAACAATTGTACCATGTAGAAATATTAACTCAGAATAGATCACAGATCTAAATATAAAACCTAAGACTATTGGACTTTTAGGAAAAAACATAGGAGAAAACCTGTGTAAACAAAGATTTCTTAGACTCATCAAAAAATGTTTCTTTCCATGAAAAAAACATTGGGAAATTAGGTATCATCAAAATGAAAAATTTGTCATCTTCAAAGACACTAGATAGAGAGTAAAAAAGATAAGCCACAAAGTGGGAGGAAATAGTTTCAAAACACATATCTGATAAATAACTTTTATCCAGAATATATTAAAGAACTCTCAAAACTCAAACAAAAAATCCAATTTTAAAAATGGTAAAATATTTGAACACTTAACCAATGGATATATAAAATGGTAAATAAGCATTTCAAAATGCTCCACATCATTTGGAAAATGCAAATTAAATTTACAGGAGATACCATTACATACCCAGGAGAATATCTAAAATTAAGACTGACCATACTAAGTGTTGGTGAAATGTGGTGGTACTGGAACTCTCCAAATTTACTTCTACTGGGAATATAAAATGGTGCAAACTATTTGGAAAATGGCTTGTTAGTTTTTTTTAAAGTTAAACATATTCCTACTATGTGACCTAGCCGTGTCTACCACTATGTAATCACTCAGGAATAATGAAAACATGTCCTTACAAAACTTGTACTCAGGTGTTCTTAGCAGCTTTATTTGTAGTAACCAAAAACTGGAAACAGCCCAGATGTCCTTCAACAAGTGAACAGTAAAAAAAAAAAAATATGTGTGTATACATACAGTGAATACTCCCCAGAAATAAAAAGGAATGAAGTGGGAAGCGGACTTGGCCCAGTGGTTAGGGCATCCGTCTACCACATGGGAGGTCCGTGGTTCAAACCCTGGGCCTCCTTGACCTGTGTGGAGCTGGCCATGCGCAGTGCTGATGGGCACAATGAGTGCCCTGCCATGCAGGGGTGTCCTCCGCATAGGGGAGCCCCAAGCGCAAGGAGTGCACCCGTAAGGAGAGCCGCCCAGCACGAAAGAAAGTGCAGCCTGCCCAGTAACGGCGCCGCACACACGGAGAGCTGATGCAGCAAGATGACACAACTAAAGGAGGTGGTGGTAATGACCTCCTGGGTGTCAGAACTTGCCAAGTTGTTGACTTTAAATGTGTGTGATTTATTGTGTGTCGATTATGCCTCAATTAAAAAAAAGTAATGGAGAATGCTCCTGCCACACTGCAGACGTGATGCTTTCCAGTCAGCGGCAGTGGGTGTGGCGGTACCATGGTGGTTGTCACAAAGCTAAGGACCCTTGGCATGGTTCTGGCAGTCTCTGGTCGACCTCAGAAGTGGGTCTTTGCTCGAAAGGAAAGGCCCTGTGTGCTTGTGTTTTTCAGTTGTGACATGTAGGTTGTCACTAGCTGTGGAAGCACAGAAGGCAGTGAGGGCATGCTCTGCTGCTGGATCTCGGTTGTGTTAATGTGGTTAATATGGGGACTTGGATGAGCTTAATAATAATTGTTAACACATTTCAAAATCGTTTTTTTTTTTTTAATTTTGTCCTCAAAATTTCAGATCGCGAAACGGATGCCTGAACACTGTTCCAAAATACTTATTCACACATCTAGTTAATGAGCGAATAGAGCCATGGAGTTATTTTATTTTGATGAGAAATAATTCTCATTTCTAGGGGACGTGTCTGATCCTTCAAAAAAATACAGTAAAATTCCATCCATGTATTTTGACGTGCATTAGTGCCTTCCATCCAAGGTCTTGTAAAAACCCTTTAATGTCCAAAGCCTGTGATATACCATCTTTGAGTTTAACAGGTGGAAGAAGGAGTACTCAGTGATCACAAAGTGATACTGTACCTGCAAATCATGGGGTGAGTGTATGTACATGGTCGTTGGTCGAGTAAGGTGACAGGCGAGGCTGCCCAGCACTCTTTTATTATTATACTTTTATTTGTTGTTTGTTGAATTATGTTCTCTTTATTAGTGGACTTATTTCTCTTTCCCAGACAGGTCAGGTACTTTCATGAAAAGATCCCTATCTCTCTATCTCTGTCTCTGCCTCTTCCTCTGTTCCCTCTTACTCTATCTCTATCTCTATCTATGCTTTTATCTCTGTCTCTATCACTAGCTCTAGCTCTACCTCTCTAGCTCTGTCTCTCCATCTCTCCATGCCTATCCCTATCTATACCTCTATCTGTCGCCATCCCTACTCCATCCCTGTCTCTATCTCCATCTAGCTCTCTATATGTCTCTATCTCTATCCCTATCTCCGTCCCCATCCCTATCTCCATCCCTATCTCTATCTCTATCTCTATAACTCAATATACCTCTCTCCCTATCTCTATAAATCTATATACCTCTCTCCCTATCTCGATCTCCCTCCATATCTGTATCTCATTCTCTCTATATATCTCTATCTCTATCTATCCTTATCCCTACCTATCATCATCTATCATCTATCATCTATCCTTATCATCTAGCATCTTTCCATATCATCTATCATGTATCATCTATCATGTATTATCTATCCCTATCACCTATCATCTATCACTACCATCTATCATTTATCTCTATCTTCTCTCATCTATCAATCATCTATCCTATTGTCTATCATCTATTCCTATCATCTGTCATCCATCATCTGTCATCTATCATCTACCATCTATCATCTATCCCTACCATCTATCAGTTATCCCTCTCATCTCTCATCTCTCATCTCTCATATTTCATCTATCATCTATCCCTGTCATCTATCACCTATCATCTGTCAACTATTCCTATCATCTGTCATCTATCATTCATCCCTATCATCTATCATGTATCATCTATCCCTATCATCTTTCATCTATCCCTACCATCTATCGTCTATCCCTATCATCTGTCATGTATCATCTATCATCTATTCCTATCATCTATCATAGGAAATTCACCAAGACTGTGCAAGTATGCTGCATGACCAGAGAATAAAAAACATCTATTTTGACAGTTCACCCCTGGCTTCTTACCTCTGAAATTGCCCCTTGTTTTTGGAGTGTGATTGCTCTTTACAAAGTTCTTGGTATAAGTTCTTCAGACTCACATGAATTAAATGTGTATTTGGCATCTACTATTTTTAAGAACTTTGCTAAACTCTTGGCATGCCTTCAGTGGTCACCTAGATAGTTATTAAAATTAGGCTTGCTTGGGTCAAACACTTTTCCATGGTCAAACATCTAGTGAGTAATGGAGTCTGGATTTGAAAGTAGAGCTTTACAGGTAGGCAGACCTGGGTTCCTCTGGTCCTTGGGCAGGTCACTTACACCTGTGAGCAGGTGTCCTTGTCTGTAAGAGAGGAACATGCAGCTTCGTTTTGGGGAGTGTGTTCCCCGTAAAGCATATCACAGAGGCTCAGTGGACAGTGTTCCCTTGCTCCATCCTCTGCTGGCTCCAGAATCTTTGCCCTTCCCAGGATGTCAGTCTGACCCAGAGGAGCCTGAGTCCTCCTGTGTGATGGCTGTCAGGTATCCCTTCCTTAGTCCTCTGTCTTCTCAGTACACTGTCAGTTTCTTGAGGACAAAACCTCTCATTTATCTCTGTTGTACTAGTGTCCAACACAGCATCCAGAAAACGCTTGCGAATTGGATTGACTGGTGTCAGTTCAAAAGGTCCTTCAGGGCCTCTTTAGAGCCTTTTTTGGCACCTCTGTCCTCCAGGTCTTGCCAACCTACCCTTCATCTCCATCCAAGAGACTGCTTGATTCCCCATCCCTCCTTGCCTGACCTTGGGAACCACAGCCTGGCCAGGAGCCTCTGATCGCCCCAGGTGCAGCGCACCCGCATCTGCGTGGCCGCCCACGGCTGCAGGTGCTGCTGAGTGCTCAGTCCTTGTGGAGATGCCCACACCTGGCAGGTCTCCCGCCCTCGAGCCAGACTGGACCTTCGCGTCCTGCCAGCTTTCTGCCCAGTCTTAACCCAGTTTATGAAGCCCTCTCTTCAGGCAATGGACACACAGCACTGTGCTTGGAGTCATATCGTTCTGCTCTTAACTCTCTTTCCTCATCCCATGCCTGGTATCTGCTCTCCAGTGCCACCTCGGTATTTGTATTCTGACTTCCACGATTCTGCGGGAACCTGGTATGCCTTAGGTGTCTCCAGTGAGAAGGTGTAAGAGTCTCTCGCTCCATGGTGTAACGCTGGGTGAGATTCTTTGTGGAATATCGAGGTGAAATGTCAACATCCCTTGGGTTACCTCCACTGAAGTATTTTAGCTGCTGTGAGTTTTAGGCAAATATGAGTATTCCAGATGAGCTCCCCTTGGACAGGCGTCCTCTTCCCCTCCCAGTCACTGCACTTGGCAGTTTGCTTATGCGTGGCCGAAGAAATTATGTGCCTAATTCAGTCAGAAGCCCGGCAGGAGTACGAGGACAGAGGATTCAGGGCAGGGTGGGAGACCTATTTCTAGCCGGCTTCCCTGCGCCTCTTCCAGGGAGGAGGGATTTTTGTAAATTTCCTGCCCTCTGTGAGTATCCCCACAAGAGGTTTAGCCCCGCCGTGGTGGACACTGTTGTGTCCTGGGTGGGTGGTAAGTTTCTGTAGGCTGGTGGTTGGGGAAGGGCCATAAAGCCGTACAGAGCAGAGTGCTTTCTCTCTGGCTCCGTGGCAGACATCACTTCCTGATTGGCACTTGTTTCAACCATGAGATGGGAAAGGCAGGAGCGAGTACGTGGGGCATTTTTCTGCTCCTGATTGAAAAGGCCTGTCCACGAGCACACCTCAGAGCGGCCCAGGCTGTATTTAGGGCCCTCCGTGGACTTCTTGAAGGACGAGACCTGGTGGTGCTTCTCCGCTTGTTGTGAAAAAACTGTGACGTGTAATTTTTGGGCACCAGGATGAAGGCGGCTTCCATCATTGCATGCACAGTGTTTTCCTGGTTAACTGGCAAAAGGAACATTGAAAAGGGCTCACTGGCTTTTGTGAATGACCGGATCTAACAGTTTATCTGGGAGAGCTGTTTGTTGCATGGGAAATAATGCAGTATTGGATCTAATGGAGGTT